>NC_090657.1:67222798-67822798 GCF_040937935.1 Hyperolius riggenbachi
CTAGGTGGGCTAAGTGAATGGAAACTGAAGAGCTGTTACACACAGGAAGTGACATCAGAGTACCCAGAACTGCTTGTAAATGCACAAGTTTCACACTTACTCTCAACAGCATGTACTGCGCAGAGGAGGCAGGGAGAGAAGAGAGAAACATGTTCTTTGTTACACAAAGGCATCTGTTCACAATGTCACAAAGTTCCTTCAGGTGGAAGTGCAGGCAACTACTGGGTGCCAATCCAAACCAAACAATGCACTATATAAAAATGGAAATACACTTGTAAAGCCCACCTGTTATCAGAGAGCTAGCTGACCTGTTCTCTGGCTGCACTTTTTACTCCAAGGCAGCTCCATTTCAGTATTGAACAGGCAGACAGGGTCAGGGGGAGTTCGCTACTCGCACTGCACAAAACATTTCAGTTGGCGACGATGCTTCCCCCTTCCAAACCCGGAAGGAGGAAGTATCGGAGACATGTTCTGTATTTTTCAGCATAGAAGACGTTTCACACTATAAGACCGACCTAGGTTTGGAGGGCAAAAAACAGAACAAAAGAATTTATATACTAAAACTAGTACGTCCATGGTCCAGGAGCATCTTGTAGATGGTCTCCTCCGATGATCGTGTCCTCCTGTATCCCCCTCTGCCCCCCCATTGAGTTATTAGCAGAAGCCGGCACTAGAATAGCCGTACAGGAGAGAGGTCTGAGATCACTGCTGGAGCCGTGCATTGGGTGAGGTGGTGCTGCTGCTTCTGCGGTTATACACAGGCACAGGGGAAAACACACGGGGGGCAGAAGGTAAGCGGGGGACAATGCAGGGAGTACCTGACTTCACAGCAGATCGGCGGTTCGTATCTGTGGGCGTTCATAAGTCGAGGACTCCCTGTATTAGGCATATAAGACGCAGGGACCTTTTCTCTCCATTTTTGGGGGAGAAAAAATGCATCACGTCAAAAAAAATACGGTGTGTTAATTCCCCCTGACCCTGTCTGCTTGTTCGTTACTGAAATGATGTGGTGTACAGGAGTAATCAGGTGCTTCAAATTCAATATGCCGAATTCCAACACCAGCAATACTTATGACTGGCATACTTGTGACAACAGCAGTCATGTGACTATGCTTCCTGAACTTCTGCTTACATGAACCTCTTTCGACCAGTGGAGGTTTCCTGGAGTTTTTATGAAGCGTTCTATAGAGTTCAACGGATACTGAAAATTCAAGGCCATAGTGATACATCTTATTTAAAATCTTTTGAGTTTAGGTAATAAGGACCTTTAACTGTTTGGTCAAATCTGCCTTTTTGAAGCTCCAAGATCCAAGAGAATGACAATCATGCTATAAGCACAATGCACACCGACAAATGAAAACCATGCAAACAATATGCAGTACATTCTCATGCAGCAATTTATCACTTGCTTAGAGGCATTCCAAATATTTCAGTAAGATTTATAGTGAAGACAAACCTGTTCCCATTCTCCTAGCCCACACAGTCTCCCCATATCTTCCTGCTCAGATCCAGGGCGAACACCGCTAAACTTTCCAAAGTGTTCATTTTCCAGAGGAAAAACTCTAAGGTTTGGTTCGCACATAAAAAGGTGTCTAGTCCTGTCAGTTTTTGACAGTTGGCATCAGGTTTGCATGTGTTTCTATGGCTGTGTTCACATATAAATCTATACATTTCCGATCCGGTCCAGTCCTGTCAGTTTTGTGGTGGCCGATTAGTGTACTGCAGGGGTGCCCACACTGACTCATAAGCTACTTTGAAAATTCCTGAGCTCGAAAGAGATCTACCGACAATTAAAATAGCCAGGTATAGGTACCCCCACTATAGGTAGCCAGGCTAGGTGCTCCCAGTATAGGTAGCCAGGCTTAGGTACCCCCAGTATAAAAGTTAGCCTGGTACAGTTGCCCCACACTATAGCTAGCCAGGTATAGGTGCCCCAGTATAGGTAGCCAGGCATAGCTGCCCCCATATGTATCTAGGCATAGGTGCCCCAGTATAGACTAGCTAGACATAGGTGCCCCTCATATAGATTGCTACCCCATATAGATAACTAGGCATAGGTGTTCCCCATATAAATAGCCAGGCATAGGTGTCCTCATATAGGTAGCTAAGCATAGGTGCGCCCATATAGATAACTAGGCATAGGTGTTCCCCATATAAATAGCTAGGCATAGGTGCCCCCCATATAGAAAGCTAGGCATATGTGCCCCCCATATAGAAAGCTAGGCATAGGTGCCCCCCATATAGATAGCTAGGCATAGGTGCCCCCCTCTATGCCTCCAGTGGGGCATGCAGCACTGAGACCTCAGATTAGCGGCGACCCGCAGTGGAGAGGAAAGCGGAGGGTACCGGCGTGTATACAGGAAAAGCACTTCCTGTACACGCACCCTTACCCACCGCTCTCCTCTTCACTGCAGTCGCCGCTAATAAGACATCTCAGTGCTGCATGGCCCACTGGGCATACAGCGCCAGCAAGGGGGGGTCCCGACGATGTGCTGGAGGCTACGGTGGCCGGGAAGGAAGGGGAGTGGGCAGGGCGCAGCTCTCACCTGCTGAGCCTCTCCAGTCACTTCTTCTGTTTGGCTGTACGTTGCTCTGCATAGGGCAGCAGAGCAGCACAATTAGATGGTATGCTGGCGCTGCAGTGTCAGCACCTGCCGTGCAATTTTAAGCCACTGACCGCAATCTACTGCTAAATTGCGATCGACGCAATGGCCAGCTCTGGTGTACCGGTTAAGGGCTCTGCATTGGACATGGGAGACCAGGGTTTAAAGGGTTCTGCTAAGGTCAGTATCCATTCAGTAAGAAGTCCTTGGGCAAGACTTCAACACTGCAGGGTGGCCTCTTGTTAGTGGCTGCAGCTCCTGAGCGCTTTGAGTCCGACAGGAGAAAAGCGCTATACAAATATCAGGAATATTATAGTACGTATTTCTATGGGTGTGTTCCCACATTAAAAGGTGTACATTTCTGGTCCGGTCAGGTAAAACTGATAGAAAACTGATAGGACAGGAGATGGGCAGATTTATGTGTGAACCAAGCCTAAGGGCTGTTTCACACCGTAGGTGATCAGCAAATCACTAGTGCAGGTGCTTCCCATGGGGGCAGTCGCACTGCAGTGATGCGATTACAAAATCGCTGCATTCAGCACTGTGGGAGCGAGCGCCCGAAAAAAAAAAACCAAACCCTAACAACATGGTGCAGAGAGCACAGTGGTGTTTAGTAACTAATCAGATTATTAAAGTTGAAGGACCACTGTCACAAAATATGTTAAAATTTACAATACACTTGCATAATACATTCGTTTATATTAGGAACTGTAGTCGTTGGTCTAACAGACTGCATGTGTGTGGAACACTAATTCACCATATTGACATGATCACAGACTGGGAAACATCCATAAGCTGTGGCGAACCCAAGTGTTTCTTTATACTGTTAAGATAAGTATACTGTTAATATACTGTTTCGCTAGGTAGAAGGGGAGGAGCGTAACACACTAAATTATGATTTATGCATAAATGTAAGCATCTGACATGCGCACTGGAGTGCGACTGGCTAATTTATTGGAGCTGAGAGCGGGACAAAAGAGTGGCCGGGTGGGGGGTGTTGACGGCGAGGGAGCCAAAGGCAGACATGGGGCTGGAGGCAGCCCCATGTAAGTGTAAATGCTGCAGTAGTTAATGTCTTAGGTACACTAACCCCAACCTGACTATGTGGCTGAAAGCAGATTTGTGCCTGATCCACTTTACTGAACAACTAAACATTTGCAAATTGCTCCCATAGGACTCCAAGCATATAAGCTGGTCTCAGATCAGTACATAGTAATGTGTACAGGGGCCAAAGTTATGTGATCATGAATGGCTGAGTAAACAGGTGTTTTTTTCCATTTTGATTTAAATGTGTCCAGGTTAGGAGCGGTCTTGATTAAGTTTGGCAAGGGATTCCAAAAGGTAGGGGCAGCATGACAAAAATCTCTGGCTTCAAAGGTTTTTAGTTAGACTGTGGATGGTTAAGTTATTAGATCACTTTGAGGTTAAAGGGACTCCGAGCACCTCTTATGGGCATACCTTTAAGACTCCAACCAGGGCTGCAAAGTACTTAAAGATGCATACCTTCCTGTAGCTTGTGCTCTCCTGTCATTTGATGCTTGAATCGCTGAATGCCTGAATAGTTTTCGTTCGATTTCAATTTAAATATCACTGCTGCCATCATGGCTATGTTATAACTTCTGGGTCACCCCTGTTTTCTCTGTTAGAGAAGTGCATCGCTGAATGAAGCAGGAAGAGGAAAGGACACGCATGGCCATTGCAAGAGCCTCCTCCAGAGGGGTCATAGCATGACTTTGTTGGAAGTCTGGCATAAAGGCATGCCCATGAGAGGTGCTCGGAGTCCCTTTAAGGGAGGTGTGACAAAGTTGAAACAAATCCTTCAGGTATCCTGGACCTGGGTCGTGTAGGGATTTGAATGTTACCATGCACATTTTGAAAAGGATTCTCCATTTTATGGAGATCTGTTATATTCAGCTTATAGAAATCAGTCCCCTGTATCCCATTTGCTGGAGTCTTACAACCTTAAACTGTCCCTCTTGCTATAAGAACAATGTTTTTTGCTGCAGTACAGTAAAGATATATTTACCGTGAACATGAGATTGCTGAAAGCTTTTCCCAGGTGCAAAATGAAAATTTCCAGCCACCTTAAGAGAAAGAAAAAGACAACCTGTCATGGTCAGCTCCCAGATTAGTGGACAAAGCATTTTACAAGCTCCTGTGTAATTTGTATGGATGTAACAGGCTGCAAATTCTGACCAAATAGGCCTGTATTACAGGCACTGCCAGCATAGGGGAAGCCACCCAAATAGACAGGGCGGTGAAGGAGGAACAACATGAATTGTATGGGAACTCTAATGGTGGCCACTACCGATCCAATTTCTAGCAAAAAATAAAAAAACAATAGTCTGATTGAATCTTCGTCAGAGTTGCAATTTGGTAGGCACTTTTTTTTGGGGGGGGGGGGGGGGGGGGATTGGCATGATCACAAGCTTAACCAGACTTTTTTTTTTTTTTTTTTAAATCATAAAAAGATGAAAGTTACCATACAAGAGTTGGTTGGAGGGACACTGAGCAGTGCAGTAAAATGGAATTGCCATTTACCTGGGGCTTTCTCCAGCCCACCGTAGGCTGCGAGGTCCCCTGGCGTCCTCCTGGCTCCTCCTTTCGGGCAGAGTGTTGGCCCAACACTTCCTGGGCTGAGCCACTCCGCATCATCACGCCGGCCGCTACACGTCATCACAGCGGCCGGCTTGACAGTCCTGAGCATGCGCGGTTCAGAGTTAGAAAACCGCGCAGGACTGTCACGCCAGGTGCCGTAATGACGCGGAGCGCCCCGATCCAGGAAGTGTTGGGCCAACACTCCGCCCGAAAGTCGCTGGTAAAGGAGCCAGGAGGACGCCGGGGGACCTCATGGCCTACGGTGGGCTAGAGGAAGCCTTAGGTAAGTACCAATTTCATTTTAATCCACTTTATCCTCTCTGGCGTTCAGTTTCCCCAGGATTTCTGTGCAAAAAGTGATCTAATTAATTTTCATAACTTTTTTCTTGTATCTTACCAAAATGTGTCAAGCAAGGGTCTAGTATACAGAGCGGGAGAGTACTGTATTCATGTGTATGCATGTCAACACTGTTCACAGCATATTTTGTATTGACGTGTAAATCCGTCAATACCGCCAGGGAGCTTAATAGTGCAGTTGATGTATGTGATGTTGAATTATTTGCTTCAGGACGGTCAATTTTTAAAAAAACAGAACAAAAAAAAGTTACCTTATTGACCTCCAGGAATCCATACACCTCACAGCCCTCATTTTTCTGCTCTTGCATCTTCTGACTGAAGCCCTCCCGTTTACACTGCTCTATGGAATCTGGAGTCTTGAAGGCCCAGCCTTTCCGTCGGTAGGCCTCTCGCACGTCGTCACATGAATTACAACACCTGCGCAGGGCAAGGAACACGGAGCTTATACAGCACACACAGACAGGGAGAGATGCACAAAACACACACCACCAGCCTCGCATTACCTGCACACAGAGACAGGGAGAGCAGAACAGAACACACACCACCAGCCTCGCATTACCTGCACACAGAGACAGGGAGAGCAGCACAGAACACACACACCACCAGCCTTGCATTACCTGCACACAGAGACAGGGAGAGCAGCACAGAACACGCACACCACAGCCTCATTACCTGCACACAGAGACAGGGAGAGCAGCACAGAACACACACACCACCAGCCTCGCATTACCTGCACACAGAGACAGGGAGAGCAGCACAGAACACACACACCGCCAGCCTCGCATTACCTGCACACAGAGACAGGGAGAGCAGAACAGAACACACACCACCAGCCTCGCATTACCTGCACACAGAGACAGGGAGAGCAGCACAGAACACACACCACCAGCATCATTACCTGCACACAGAGACAGGGAGAGCAGCACAGAACACACACCACCAGCCTTGCATTACCTGCACACAGAGACAGGGAGAGCAGCACAGAACACACACACCACAGCCTCATTACCTGCACACAGAGACAGGGAGAGCAGCACAGAACACACACACCACCAGCCTCGCATTACCTGCACACAGAGACAGGGAGAGCAGCACAGAACACACACACCACCAGCCTCGCATTACCTGCACACAGACAGGGAGAGCAGCACAGAACACACACACCACCAGCCTCACATTACCTGCACACAGAGACAGGGAGAGCAGCACAGAACACATACCACCAGCCTTGCATTACCTGCACACAGAGACAGGGAGAGCAGCACAGAACACACACACCACCAGCCTCGCATTACCTGCACACAGAGACAGGGAGAGCAGCAAAGAACACACACACCACCAGCCTCGCATTACCTGCACACAGAGCCAGGCAGAGTAGCACAGAACACACACCTCCAGCCTCACATTACCTGCACACAGACAGGGAGAGCAGCACAGAACACACACACCACCAGCCTCGCATTACCTGCACACAGAGACAGGCAGAGCAGCACAGAACACACACACCACCAGCATCATTACCTGCACACAGAGACAGGCAGAGCAGCACAGAACACACACACCACCAGCCTCACATTACCTGCACACAGAGACAGGGAGAGCAGCACAGAACACACACCACCAGCCTCACATTACCTGCACACAGAGACAGGGAGAGCAGCACAGAACACACACCACCAGCCTTGCATTACCTGCACACAGAGACAGGGAGAGCAGCACAGAACACACACCACCAGCCTCACATTACCTGTACACAGAGACAGGCAGAGCAGCACAGAACACACACACCGCCAGCCTCGCATTACCTGCACACAGAGACAGGGAGAGCAGCACAGAACACACACCACCAGCCTCGCATTACCTGCACACAGAGACAGGGAGAGCAGCACAGAACACACACCTCCAGCCTTGCATTACCTGCACACAGAGACAGGGAGAGCAGCACAGAACACACACACCACCAGCCTTGCATTACCTGCACACAGAGACAGGGAGAGCAGCAAAGAACACACACCACCAGCCTCGCATTACCTGCACAGAGACAGGGAGAGCAGCACAGAACACACACCACCAGCCTCGCATTACCTGCACACAGAGACAGGGAGAGCAGCACAGAACACACACCACCCTCCTCGCATTACCTGCACACAGAGACAGGGAGAGCAGCACAGAACACACACCACCAGCCTCACATTACCTGCACACAGAGACAGGGAGAGCAGCACAGAACACACACCACCAGCCTCGCATTACCTGCACACAGAGACAGGGAGAGCAGCACAGAACACACACCACCTGTGGTGATATATTGGGGTGCTTATGATGTAAGGATAACAGGAACATATTCTTTCATTTTTCTGCCTGTGTTCCATGGAGGAAGCTGTTGCCTTTGATTGCTTGGGGCAAGGAAGTGGGTATTGTCTTGACCATATGAAGTGCTTTGAGTTTCTGCTAATGGGATTATCTGCCTGGCTTTTTGAACTCAGGAGATGGCCCATTGTCTCAATACACAAAGCAAGCCTAGTCAGGAAAAGACTAACACATGTCAACTTGTGGTGAAGAAACGCAAACATACCCTGTAAATTACATCTATTGGAAGGGGGATGGAAATCTCTGCAGACTTTAAAAACAGGAGACAGGAAAAAGCCTTAATCAAGTTTTCACCTGGAGTTGAAAGCCTCACTTAACAATCTCTTGATGTATAGACATTGTAACCTGGGGAAATTGGGCTAAGGAAGTCTTTTGTTGGGTGTGGGTACTATAGTGGATGTTGGATCTCTGGAAAAGGAATTGCTTTGAAATCTGTAAGTGTCAACAGGATATTTGTTCTCAAGATTATGACAAGCGTTCGGTGATGTCACAAACGGGGAAAGTGCATTAGTTCCTGGGGGCTGGACATTAAATGCCCCAGGGGACACTTCGGACTATTTAAGATGACCCAGGACAGCCACCGGTATCTGCTCTTGGAGATAGCGCATAGCTAGAGTTGATCTCGACTTCTGGTCGAACAAGCGGCATGCTCCTGCCGACAACGTTGAGACCTTCAAGTTGGTAACGTTTTTAATCCCCATTTTTATTTTTATGCAAGTATCCGTGTGTATCTTTGTAACTTTTATCTTGTAACTATTTTTACTTAGTTTTTTGTAATCTTTTGTATATATTAAGTTCTGCATTGTTCTATGTTTTTCTGGAATATTAAATTATTATTTAATAAGCTTGACTTCTGCCGTACTAAACTAACACTCATAGCCTAAAGGAGACTGCAGTGTAGCTGTGTATAAGTCCGTGCCTAGTTGTATGTTTGAGCAACACTACCATATGAAATTGTAATTGCATTGTGTGTGGGGGCGTTTGTCATACGTTGGCCTAAAGCGCGCAGCTGACCCAACGTACGAAACGCCAGTGCGAGTAGCTAACAGTATAGTTCGGAACGACTGTTAGTGGTTTTGCTGCACGACAGTGTAACTTGCATTACAAGTCAGTGTCTGATTGTGCTGTGTTACTGTACAACTATACTGTGTGTGTGGGTGCGTGGCGTTCTCGTATTCGGCCTAAGCGCGAAGCTGACCCAAATACGAAAACGCGGAGTGCGCGCTGAGGACTCGACAGCAGAGTGGAAGTGTCTAGCGAACCGCTAGTGGTGGCAGTGAGAGGTGTTCTGAGGGGTCCCAGCCTTGTTTTAGCTTGACTAAGGCTGCTTCCCCTCTCAGTCTGGTCAAACCCGCAGTCGGGAACCATATACGCAGGCGTGCCGCGGGCCGGTTCCTGACACCACCAGCCTCACATTACCTGCACACAGAGAGAACAGCACAGAACACACACACCACCAGCCTCGCATTACCTGCACACAGAGACAGGGAGAGCAGCACAGAACACACACACCACCAGCCTCGCATTACCTGCACAGAGACAGGGAGAGCAGCACAGAACACACACCACCAGCCTCACATTACCTGCACACAGAGCCAGGGAGAGCAGCACAGAACACACACTACCAGCCTCGCATTACCTGCACACAGAGACAGGGAGAGCAGCACAGAACACATACCACCAGCCTCACATTACCTGCACACAGAGACAGGGAGAGTAGCACAGAACACATACCACCAGCCTCGCATTACCTGCACACAGAGCCAGGCAGAGCAGCACAGAACACAAACACCACCAGCCTCGCATTACCTGCACACAGAGACAGGGAGAGCAGCACAGAACACACACCACCAGCCTCGCATTACCTGCACACAGAGACAGGGAGAGCAGAACAGAACACACACCACCAGCCTCGCATTACCTGCACACAGAGACAGGGAGAGCAGCACAGAACACACACACACCACCAGCCTTGCATTACCTGCACACAGAGACAGGGAGAGCAGCACAGAACACGCACACCACAGCCTCATTACCTGCACACAGAGACAGGGAGAGCAGCACAGAACACACACACCACCAGCCTCGCATTACCTGCACACAGAGACAGGGAGAGCAGCACAGAACACACACACCGCCAGCCTCGCATTACCTGCACACAGAGACAGGGAGAGCAGAACAGAACACACACCACCAGCCTCGCATTACCTGCACACAGAGACAGGGAGAGCAGCACAGAACACACACCACCAGCATCATTACCTGCACACAGAGACAGGGAGAGCAGCACAGAACACACACCACCAGCCTTGCATTACCTGCACACAGAGACAGGGAGAGCAGCACAGAACACACACACCACAGCCTCATTACCTGCACACAGAGACAGGGAGAGCAGCACAGAACACACACACCACCAGCCTCGCATTACCTGCACACAGAGACAGGGAGAGCAGCACAGAACACACACACCACCAGCCTCGCATTACCTGCACACAGACAGGGAGAGCAGCACAGAACACACACACCACCAGCCTCACATTACCTGCACACAGAGACAGGGAGAGCAGCACAGAACACATACCACCAGCCTTGCATTACCTGCACACAGAGACAGGGAGAGCAGCACAGAACACACACACCACCAGCCTCGCATTACCTGCACACAGAGACAGGGAGAGCAGCAAAGAACACACACACCACCAGCCTCGCATTACCTGCACACAGAGCCAGGCAGAGTAGCACAGAACACACACCTCCAGCCTCACATTACCTGCACACAGACAGGGAGAGCAGCACAGAACACACACACCACCAGCCTCGCATTACCTGCACACAGAGACAGGCAGAGCAGCACAGAACACACACACCACCAGCATCATTACCTGCACACAGAGACAGGCAGAGCAGCACAGAACACACACACCACCAGCCTCACATTACCTGCACACAGAGACAGGGAGAGCAGCACAGAACACACACCACCAGCCTCACATTACCTGCACACAGAGACAGGGAGAGCAGCACAGAACACACACCACCAGCCTTGCATTACCTGCACACAGAGACAGGGAGAGCAGCACAGAACACACACCACCAGCCTCACATTACCTGTACACAGAGACAGGCAGAGCAGCACAGAACACACACACCGCCAGCCTCGCATTACCTGCACACAGAGACAGGGAGAGCAGCACAGAACACACACCACCAGCCTCGCATTACCTGCACACAGAGACAGGGAGAGCAGCACAGAACACACACCTCCAGCCTTGCATTACCTGCACACAGAGACAGGGAGAGCAGCACAGAACACACACACCACCAGCCTTGCATTACCTGCACACAGAGACAGGGAGAGCAGCAAAGAACACACACCACCAGCCTCGCATTACCTGCACAGAGACAGGGAGAGCAGCACAGAACACACACCACCAGCCTCGCATTACCTGCACACAGAGACAGGGAGAGCAGCACAGAACACACACCACCCTCCTCGCATTACCTGCACACAGAGACAGGGAGAGCAGCACAGAACACACACCACCAGCCTCACATTACCTGCACACAGAGACAGGGAGAGCAGCACAGAACACACACCACCAGCCTCGCATTACCTGCACACAGAGACAGGGAGAGCAGCACAGAACACACACCACCTGTGGTGATATATTGGGGTGCTTATGATGTAAGGATAACAGGAACATATTCTTTCATTTTTCTGCCTGTGTTCCATGGAGGAAGCTGTTGCCTTTGATTGCTTGGGGCAAGGAAGTGGGTATTGTCTTGACCATATGAAGTGCTTTGAGTTTCTGCTAATGGGATTATCTGCCTGGCTTTTTGAACTCAGGAGATGGCCCATTGTCTCAATACACAAAGCAAGCCTAGTCAGGAAAAGACTAACACATGTCAACTTGTGGTGAAGAAACGCAAACATACCCTGTAAATTACATCTATTGGAAGGGGGATGGAAATCTCTGCAGACTTTAAAAACAGGAGACAGGAAAAAGCCTTAATCAAGTTTTCACCTGGAGTTGAAAGCCTCACTTAACAATCTCTTGATGTATAGACATTGTAACCTGGGGAAATTGGGCTAAGGAAGTCTTTTGTTGGGTGTGGGTACTATAGTGGATGTTGGATCTCTGGAAAAGGAATTGCTTTGAAATCTGTAAGTGTCAACAGGATATTTGTTCTCAAGATTATGACAAGCGTTCGGTGATGTCACAAACGGGGAAAGTGCATTAGTTCCTGGGGGCTGGACATTAAATGCCCCAGGGGACACTTCGGACTATTTAAGATGACCCAGGACAGCCACCGGTATCTGCTCTTGGAGATAGCGCATAGCTAGAGTTGATCTCGACTTCTGGTCGAACAAGCGGCATGCTCCTGCCGACAACGTTGAGACCTTCAAGTTGGTAACGTTTTTAATCCCCATTTTTATTTTTATGCAAGTATCCGTGTGTATCTTTGTAACTTTTATCTTGTAACTATTTTTACTTAGTTTTTTGTAATCTTTTGTATATATTAAGTTCTGCATTGTTCTATGTTTTTCTGGAATATTAAATTATTATTTAATAAGCTTGACTTCTGCCGTACTAAACTAACACTCATAGCCTAAAGGAGACTGCAGTGTAGCTGTGTATAAGTCCGTGCCTAGTTGTATGTTTGAGCAACACTACCATATGAAATTGTAATTGCATTGTGTGTGGGGGCGTTTGTCATACGTTGGCCTAAAGCGCGCAGCTGACCCAACGTACGAAACGCCAGTGCGAGTAGCTAACAGTATCGTTCGGAACGACTGTTAGTGGTTTTGCTGCACGACAGTGTAACTTGCATTACAAGTCAGTGTCTGATTGTGCTGTGTTACTGTACAACTATACTGTGTGTGTGGGTGCGTGGCGTTCTCGTATTCGGCCTAAGCGCGAAGCTGACCCAAATACGAAAACGCGGAGTGCGCGCTGAGGACTCGACAGCAGAGTGGAAGTGTCTAGCGAACCGCTAGTGGTGGCAGTGAGAGGTGTTCTGAGGGGTCCCAGCCTTGTTTTAGCTTGACTAAGGCTGCTTCCCCTCTCAGTCTGGTCAAACCCGCAGTCGGGAACCATATACGCAGGCGTGCCGCGGGCCGGTTCCTGACACCACCAGCCTCACATTACCTGCACACAGAGAGAACAGCACAGAACACACACACCACCAGCCTCGCATTACCTGCACACAGAGACAGGGAGAGCAGCACAGAACACACACACCACCAGCCTCGCATTACCTGCACAGAGACAGGGAGAGCAGCACAGAACACACACCACCAGCCTCACATTACCTGCACACAGAGCCAGGGAGAGCAGCACAGAACACACACTACCAGCCTCGCATTACCTGCACACAGAGACAGGGAGAGCAGCACAGAACACATACCACCAGCCTCACATTACCTGCACACAGAGACAGGGAGAGTAGCACAGAACACATACCACCAGCCTCGCATTACCTGCACACAGAGCCAGGCAGAGCAGCACAGAACACAAACACCACCAGCCTCGCATTACCTGCACACAGAGACAGGGAGAGCAGCACAGAACACACACCACCAGCCTCGCATTACCTGCACACAGAGACAGGGAGAGCAGCACAGACCACATACCACCAGCCTCACATTACCTGCACACAGGGAGAGCAGCACAGAACACACACACCACCAGCCTCGCGCACACGGAGACAGGGAGAGCAGCATAGAACACACACCACCAGCCTTGCATTACCTGCACACAGACAGGGAGATCAGCACAGAACACACACTACCAGCCTTGCATTACCTGCACACAGAGACAGGGAGAGCAGCACAGAACACACACCACCAGCCTCGCATTACCTGCACACAGAGACAGGGAGAACAGCACAGAACAC
Source organism: Hyperolius riggenbachi (assembly GCF_040937935.1). NCBI lineage: Eukaryota > Metazoa > Chordata > Amphibia > Anura > Hyperoliidae > Hyperolius > Hyperolius riggenbachi. The sequence goes on from NC_090657.1 coordinate 67,236,628, forward strand.
ACACCACCAGCCTCACATTACCTGCACACAGAGACAGGCAGAGCAGCACAGAACACACACTACCAGCCTTGCATTACCTGCACACAGAGACAGGGAGAGCAGCACAGAACACACACACCACCAGCCTCGCATTACCTGCACACAGAGACAGGGAGAACAGCACAGAACACACACCACAAGCCTCACATTACCTGCACACAGACAGGGAGAGCAGCACAGAACACACACCACCAGCCTCATTACCTGCGCACAGAGACAGGGAGAGCAGCACAGAACACACACACACACACACCACCAGCCTCGCATTACCTGCACACAGAGACAGGGAGAGCAGCACAGACCACATACCACCAGCCTCACATTACCTGCACACAGGGAGAGCAGCACAGAACACACACACCACCAGCCTCGCATTACCTGCACACAGAGCCAGGCAGAGCAGCACAGAACACACACACCACCAGCATCATTACCTGATGTCGTCCGTTTCTGCCCCGTAGCAACTCTCACAGCGATTAGGGTCTAACGTTTTAGGATCAAATGCTACATGCTCTTCTGATGCTCCTAAATCTGCTTACGAACAGAGAAAAAAAAAAACAGCAGATTTTAAAGAGGAACTGTAATGAAAATAAATAATGAATAATATTGCTTATTTTTTTTTTTTACAATATGCATTTATAGGATTATTTAGTCAGTGTTTGCCCATTGTAAAAAGCTTTCCTCTCCCTGATTTACATTCTGAAATTTATTACTGGCGGTGACAGCTTTAGTTCTGCCATATGATCTGTATGGAATGTTCATTTACTGGGAGTTCTATGCACAGAGGAAAATAGTTAGTTTTGCAGTTGGAAAAAGACGTAATTCCCACAATGCAAAGAGGTTCACAGATAGCAAACTGTCAGGTCCATGGTCATGACATCACACTGTGGGAGGGGTTTCACCACAATATCAGCCATACCGTGTCCCAGATGATCTGCTTGAGAATAAATAAAGATTTCCCGTGAGAAAGGGGGGGGTATCGTCTACTGATTGGGAGGAAGTTCAATCCTGGGTTAACCTATTAGCAGCCCTGCAAAAATTATCTTGAGACAGATAACGCATGCTAGGGCGTCTTCAAATGGCATATGCAGTTTAGCTGCCTTATGCAGCTATGCAGATTGGCGCAGGGAGCTGCTTTAGATTTAATAAAAAGTATCAAGGGTTTGATATATGGATATTATTTACTAAAGTTGTATATGAGAGAGGTAAAATACCATACATACAACCACAATGGCCTCAATTCACTAAGCTTATCTCCTGTCTTTAAAGCGGAATGAAACCCAGCATTTCTTTGTTGCTCTAAAAAATTATTTACAGCATATTATATACAACTAGCATTTTTTTTTTACTAGAACAGCATTCAAAGGGTTACACACAGGATTTGAAAGTTCAGTGCAGAGAAATCTGGAGGAATCCTAAGTGTAGAGAATGTTATCTTTTGTTTACTTAACCTCCCTGGCGTTCTATTAAGAACGCCAGGGCGGCTGCGGGAGGGTGTTTTTTTTTTAATTAAAAAAAAAAAAACTATTACATGCAGCCAACTGAAAGTTGGCTGCATGAAAGCCCACTAGAGGGCGCTCCTAGTGCGTACTTCTGATCGCCTCTGGCGATCAGAAGTAACAAGGAAGGCCGCAATGAGCAGCCTTCCTGGTTTCCCTTTCCTCGTCGCTATGGCGACGAGCGGAGTGACGTCACGGACGTCAGCGGACGTCCTGACGTCTGCCGCCTCCGATCCAGCCCTTAGCGCTGTTTGTTCCGGCCGCGCTGGGCTCGGGCGGCTGGGGGGACCCTCTTTTGCGATCAGGTAGCACACATGGCTGGCAAAGTGCCGGCTGCATGTGCTCCTTTTTATTTGAAACGAATCGGCCCAGCAGCGCCTGAGTGGCACCCTCCGGGGGTAGTGGACAAGCTGAGCTCGTCCAGACCGCTAAGGAGGTTAATTGTATCAAGTGAGGAATGTGACACATTCTCTGACTGTGCAGAAGCTCCTGGACACAGACAGACTCAAAGCATTTCTGCCTTCAATACATAATGAATAAAACCAGTTATGAAAAAAATGCAAAGTCAGCTCTCAAAGCAAAAAAAAATTTACTTTTGGGAACTTGTAATTTCTAAATGAATAATAATACTTATGCACAAATGCAAATATGATAACCATATGGCATATAAAAAGTAGGAAAACATGTTTTTATTGATTATTATGTCAGTGTTTTATACCGCTTTAAAACGTTTCCAGAGTTATCACCATGGTGATAAGGCATGTAGTATTCAGGAAACATTTTACCTCAGGAAAACCTAAAGTTAACTCTTCAATCCTTAAAATAACTCCAGAATTATAAAGTTAAAGACAGGCTGTTAATTAACTGCATGTGAAAATAACTATATGGAATGAAGAGATAAGATAACTGTCTCACTGCGTGGTGACAAGTTTTCTCTTGCCTTATTATCTCCAGCATGATCTTAGTGAATTGAGGCCACATTTACTGCAAGATGTTACTAATAAAGACTTCTTCCCGCTGCTACCATCCGGGGTGGGATTTCCCCTTTTTCCCCACCTCTCAAATTGCAGGTCTGAATAATTAAACTTGGAAGGACATAGATAATTTATTGCCACTTAAGGGTCAAATTTCTTTATTTCTTTAAGAGCACACTGGTTCCCTTTAAAAAAGTAAGAATACTTGAAAAAAATTGTATTAAAAATATAGAAAATATAGAAAAGGGGGAGACGGACCAAAAAGTTGTGTGTAAAGGGTTCTGTGGAATCCCTCTAAAAAATATATATTCAGGTCCTCTAAAATGAGTCTCTGTGTATATGTGTGAGCATGCCGGGGACATATATTCCTGCTCCACAAGGTATTGCAGTGTTGCTACCGGAAAATGTTCACATAAATGGTTTCACAATTCCTATTTCCACAGGCTGCTTTGCAAAAAGCATGTAACTGCTGTTAAGAAATCCACAGTAATCTGCCGTGTATATAGCTGGCACGTTAAACACGTGTATCCACTTTACAAGTGACTTGCTGCCCATGGTATATTATGCGGTGTCTGTGGATAAAGGATAGTATGTCCTAGTAAAAAACGGGGCGCCCCTTCACTTCCCTGACTCAAGAGAGATTGATTGCCATGTTTCGACAGATAGTCGTCTGTCATCCTCAGAATCTGAGGAAGAGAAGGGGCGCCCCATTTTTCCTAGGACATACTAACCTTTATCCACAGAGAGTTCCACAAAGTGGAACGCAAGGAAGTATCAATAGTTTAGTGGGTGAGACGTACAGAGGAAGTGACGTCTCCCCGCAAGACCAGAAGCCATACACCGGATACTCACACATATACAGAGACTCATTTTAGAGGACGTGAATATACATTTTTTAGAGGGATTCCACAGAACTCTACACACAACTTTTTGGTCTGTCTCCCCCTTTTTCATAATATTTTATATATTTATGATACATTATTTTTTCAAGTATTCTTACTTTTTTAAAGCGAATCAGCTTTCTCTTGTATGTGAGGACATATGAGTGTGGTATCAGCATAAAATAACATTTTTATGAATACAGAATTTGACCCTTAAGTGGCATTAAAATGTCCAGCGCACCTTCCAAGTTTAATTATTCAGAGCTGCTTTAGATTTACCTGCTTCCGGTCAACTGGTTGGCATTTCCTCTCCTCCACCAGAGGAGCTGCACTCTCTTCATCCTCTTCGGATTTCCGATCACGATATGACATGTTATCGTAACCCGGGGGATGGTGTCAGCGGTGCAGTGCCACCCGGTGGTGGAACAGCGGTGATGGAAGAGACTGATTACAGCAGAGGGGAGGAACTTTAAACTGCTACTGCATAGGCATGGCTATAATTGTGCAGGTGCAGAACGGCGTGACCGCGCATAAAGAGGAGCGCAGATGTGACCTTCAAGAGTGCCCCTGGCAGTGGGGGTGGTCTCCAGGAGGACGTGGGGATCCTCTGGAGGATCCGGTGGGTTGCCTCGCCTCTGGCAAGTATCTCATTTTATTGTAAATCACCACAGGTTTGCTTTAACCTCCCTGGTGGTATGATTATTTCCAGATTTTAGGGTCTAAAAGTGGTGCAATTTAGAGTCTAAACGTTTACACAAAATTTTAGACCCGAAAACCAGGAAAAAATAAAAAAAAAAATCATATTGCAGGGAGATCTGCAGCAGCCCCTGCACTTACCTCCCTGGGATACAGCGATGCAATTCTCCCTACGTCCTCCAGGTGGCGCTGTGCCCCTATAGTGAGGTCACCGTCTATAGTCATGATGACAAACAGCGATCTCACCTGAGGGATACACAGCCTCGGAGGACTGGAAGAAGAATTGCTGTAAGCGTCTGGATTCTGGGGGAGGCGAGTTAACCACTTGCCGACCAAGTGATTTCCTATTGATCTGTGCTGGGTGGGCTCTTCAGCCCCCAGCACAGATCGTATTGCAGGCAGGGCAATCAGACTTCCCCCCCCCCCCTTTTTTTCCCCACTAGGGGGATGTCCTGCTGGGGGGGGTCTGATCGCCGCCGCTCTGCTGTGCCTTGCGGGGCGGGGGGGGGGGCGATTCCTTCCCCGCGTGTTTACATTTCGCCTGCGAGCCGCGATCGGAGGCTCGCAGGCAGTTCATGGAGACACCCTCCGTGAACTGACATGGAACGTTTTCCATGGAAACCCGCAGACAACCAGTTTACGCCGATCGGCGTTAGCTGGTTGTCAAGAGGTTAAAATGTCGCCACGCTACACTGTGCTCTGCATAACTCCTGGTGGCTACCCCGAGTCAGGCTCCAGAGCACCGCTTCCGGCTTCTTTTTTTCCAACCCAAGCCCGCCTTGGGGTTACCGCCAGAGAGTTAAACAGCCAGGGCAGCCTTGTCACAGTGACAACAGAGCTGGAAGTGAAGACCAGTGTAGACCAAATCGGAACTTTCTGTCTCTTCCCAAGGACATTTCCTAAATTGCTGCCTGGAGTTATACTTCAAATGGACATGGTGTAAGGGGGAAGAGTAATAGCAGTGAGTAAAGCTCTAGTTTAGTGCCTTCTCTAAAACACATACCGTGCTTTTCTGCTTCTGTAGTCACTCGTTTCCCGTCATTGTCTAGACGCTGTTTGAAGAGATTGTGTTCTACGTCCAGCTGCTGCTCTCCAGCCACATCCATGGCATCTATGCTCAAATCTACAGGGCCAAAACACAACTGTCAGAGGTGATGGAGCAGAGTGTTCTGCACACGCAGATAGGCACCTAGTATGGCAAGTTAGAACTGAAGAAAAAAAAACAGGCAGAGGTAAAACGCACACCACCATCAGGAAATGCAGCTTACTTAGGACAGAGAGGAACACAGAGTGAATACAGGAAATCACAATACCATAGAGATCTTCACATCACTCTTCAGTGACATCTTGTGCTTGCTTTACTATACTGCAGTGTAACTAATAATGTTGTTACTACCAACAAGAGGAAATGCAGAGGAAAATATTTTTTACGACTCAGGCCAGTCTTTCTGCACCAAATAATAATTTCCCGAATCACAGCATTTCCTATACTACCCCCACTGGCCTCTATTCACAATACCACGTGTGGTAAAGAGATTTGAGACAACTTATCGACAGCGGTAATTACCATTTTAAATTTTTCACATTCTCAAAAATTTTCAAGCAAAGGTGAGGTAAAATAGTGCGGTAACATGGCAGTTGTAGCGAAATTAAAAAAAAAAGTTGTTAAACGTTCGTTAAAAATGTGTAAAATATCGTTTTCTGTGGAAAAATTCCAAAGTCCAGCAAACACATCTCGAACGGCTCTAGACTACATGTAATTGGATGTGAAGTTAAAAACACCGCCAGGTACTTGCAGGTGATTTTTCCGCAAACTGTAATTTCAGGCGGAATTAATTGTGAACGTGGACATGGTAGAACGAACGACGTAACACACTGTGAACGAGGCTGCCATATTTATTCCCCTTGAAACAATGGCAGGTGCCTTGCTGTCATGGTGATCTTCTGCCTCTAATGCTTTTAGCCTTAAAAGCAGGCAGATTAGATCAGGGCTGTGGCGGCGGTACAAAAATCATCCGACTCTAACTCGGACACCGACTCCTCAGTTTATGAAACCACAGACTCCAGGTACCCAAAATTGCTCTAACTGACTCAACAACTCTTGCAGGGCCATGGAGTGGGTCCGACTCCTCAGTTTATGAAACCTCCAACTCTGACTCCAGGTACCAAAAATTGCTTCTTCTCCTTAAAAGGAAATAAATATGCCAGCATCCATATACTTACTTCAGGTGTGCTTTAAAGGAAACATCAATCAAATAATGCTATCCTATGATATACTTACCCGAGCCTTGCTACAGCCCCTTGCAGTCGACAGGTCCCACTCAGCATCTCCGCTCGCAGCCGCCGGCCCGGGATCCCCGCCGGTGCAAAGGGCGACCTCGAGGTTGTCTCTAGTGCACCTGAACGAGCACTGCTGTCAATCAAGTCCACGTTATCCAGTGTACTGCGCAGGCACAGAACTACTGCGGACTACGTGGGCTTGATTTACAGCAGTGCTCGTGCAGGCACAGTGGAGGAGGTCGCCCTCTGCACTGGCGGGGATCCCGGGCCAACGGCTGGGAGCAGAGATGCTGTGTGGGATCTGTCAGCTGCAAGGGGCTAGAGGAAGGCCCGGGTAAGTATATCATGGGGCAGCATTATTTGATTGATACTTCCTTTAAAGGACAACTGGAACGAGAGGTATGTGGGAGTCTCTTCATCTTTGGAAATCAGTAAAACACTGGCTGTAATAGCACACAGATTACTTACAAGCACAGGGCATGTGCGGAAACACAATATCTATATTGATCTTTAACTTGTCTCCTCTGGATTTATCCACAAATAATTCAGGGTAGACCTGTAAAATGTCAAATAAATAAGATTAGGAAAGGGTAAGGTGTTCTAGTCAGTTACATGTCAGCCACACTAAAAACTAAACAGACAATATAAAAAGCTATTATACTTATTTGAGTACCTAAGGTAAAATGACAGAGCATGTCATGAAAGATTTTTTCTTAATGGAGGACAGATTGGGGATTGGGGGGGGGGGGGGGGGGGGATTAGTTAGTGTTGCGGTGTTAAATACTTACCTGTTCTGACATCATTCCTCCAGGTATGTGCTTGCTCCGCCCCACCTCAGAGAAAATACCACGGTGATCTTTTTTTCAAAATCCCCGGCGAGGCTCTGGCAACCCCCAACTGATTTCCCACGGCCAGCTCAACAGCCGATGAATCATTGGTGGCTGCTAAGCTGGGGGTGGGGTCCAGCAACACAGTCCAAGGTTTCCGAAGAGCTCTGCCACTTTTGGGGGAAAGGTGTGTGTGTGTGTGTGGGGGGGGGGGGGGACGACAAGTATTTAACCATGCGACTTCCTCATTAAAGGCTCTGTCATTTTTACCTTAGGTGCTCTAACAATGGTTGTCCATGATTCCTATAGCTTGTCTTCACTATACAGCCAACAGGGGTGCCCTTAATTCAGTAAGGCAGCCTGTGGTCTCACCGCCTCAGCATCAGCCTCCAACTGCCCATTTATAATAGTAAAGTACTTCCTGTTCTCCCCTCATTTACACGCCTTGGGGCCGTGCATATATTTAAATCTGTGGTGTTTGTGGATTTTTAATCCTGATACAGTGTAAATTTAACTTGATTGCATGAACCGTCGCTAAATTCAGCTGTCTAATGGCAAATTAATTCTGCACGCTGTTCAAGAGCCAATTTAAAGGCCCGGTAAGCTAATCACAGAGTGCAAAAAAAATTAAATAAAAAGAAAAAAAAAAAAAAAAGCACAATCACATCATCTCTGCCACCAGTTGCAGCAAAAGGACACAATTGTTAGTCTGCAGCATCTGATGAGCAGAGCATGCCCCTGCGCTCATCACCAGGGGAACAAGTAAGGGACTAACCCGAGTGTGGTACCCTGGTGCCCAACACCCCCCCCCCCCCCCCCTCCCCAGAGTTCAGCAATAGCTAGCAGTGTGGCTGGTAAGTATATCTCACTCCTCCTGGATCTTGCGTTGATCGGCTCTTTCCCTTACTAGGACAAATGCTGTCCTCTTGAGTTTGTTTGTACAGATCTCGGCTTCATGACGTCATCAAGCCAGGACACGTACATGCCTACACAAGAGGCCCAGCATTGGTACAAGTGAGGGGAGGAGCAAATCGTCGCAGGAACAAGGAAGGGTGACATACTTACATACATCCTTCTACAGCTCTCAATCTCTGCAAAGGGGGCAACCATAAGACTGTCAAGGAAACGGCCACTAGCTTAAAAGGGAAAAGGGGGGTTACCACTAGAGCTGGATCCTTAAACAGGATACCACTAGACTGCCCGTGAATGTTTAAGGGGCAGCAGGAATTCCACTAGACCACCAGTGACTGTGGAGGGTTTCACCAGACTGCCAGGGAATGCCTTAAAGGGAAGGGGGGGGGGGGAGGGGGTAGAAGGTGGAAGCACCCTGTGTGATGTATACACTGTTAATCTTGTGGCTATAAAACATTCTAAAATCACTCGCACATGCAGAACAGGGTGATGAGACACTCTTCAGGCACTGCTCTGCTTACTTGTTCAAGGTAAGTGACTTAGAAGGTACAAACAGCCAGAGTGCCATTATTACTAAACCAGCAGTTACAGAAAGGGCACAGTAATAAGTGCTTCTGTATTTTCTCATAGCTGTTGGCTCATGCCAGAATTAAGACAGTGTTGATTTCCAAGTGGGCAGGCTATAACTTCCAGGAAATGTTTTCACTGTATTCCGATATTCTGATCCTTAAAATTACTGTAGGTGTGTCCTCTCTTTGCTCCTGTCTGACAGCAGATTCTGCTTATGCATCTTTTTAAGAGATCAAAATCTGTGCACTTACATTAGTAGCGTGCAGCCAAACCAAACAGTGAAAGTCAGGGTTTGGGTCGAGTCTTGTTACAGCCAGTTTGTATTCATTTAAAGCAAAGCAGACAGAGGATTCAGCAGCAGGGAAAACTTGTTGATAGCAGTCACATGAACAGATAAGCAGCCAATGGCATTGCTGAAGTGGAAAGGGCAGGGCCTTTATCTCAGAGCGCAGAAACTGCCTGGCTAGTCATTTCACACATGACATGGGGGAACTGGCCTTCCTTTCAGTTTCCCCGGGCTGTGGTCACATGACTATGCTTACAGGAAGTTGCAAACTCGGGTGCATGCTGGGAGAGAACTTACAATGCTACAGATTTTCTGCTACAGGAAGTGAAGCACATTTATTTCAAACCCAATCTAGATGAGGATTATAGTATACTGCATAACTCATCTTCCCAGATTTGTCACCGTTTTCCATACCTTATGCAGCCATTGCAGTACATGCTCAATGTCGTGGTCGCTTTCATGCACCCAGGCATGAGCAGAAGCACTGACTCTGCGATGCTTACGCGAGGCCAGTGGGACACCATGGAGGACCAGAACTGCGGCAAGGGACCCAGATTACTTCTAGGGGCTTGAAGAAGCCCCAGAAATCACTGGGCCCACCTGCAAAACTTTGGATGGGGCCCCTCCCACCAAACCCCCTCCCCCAGAAAGGCTGGGGGTAGAACAGCGCTGTACACAAGACCCTGCTGAAAACTGAATATGGGACTGTCTACAAAATGTTGTGATTCCTTATCAGTGGCTGAGCAGATGCAGTCATGAGAACAATTGTGCAGAGAGCAGAAAGTTTTTCTCTCTCCCTGCCCTTAGTTGTCAGTCTGTCAGGACAGGGCCCCCTGTGGCTTTGGGGCCCCCCTGCGGCTGCATCCCTTGCAGGGTCTATTGTTACGACCCTGCCCAGGTAAGTAAAGGTACATTAAGGGTTTTGCCTTGGGAGTCCTTTAACTACTTAAAGACCACCCCACGCCAATGGGCGTGGTCACGGCGGCAGCCCCAGGACCGCCTAACGCCAATTGGCGTCAAGTCCGGGGGCTGCATTTTGCAAAAGATTACGCGCGCATCTCCTGCTCGGGGGGCGGAGTTCCACTCCCTCCTCACGGGAGACTGTTAGACGGCGCCATCGCCGTCTATTTACATGTACAGCGCTGCGATCAGCAGCAGCGCTGTACTGGGGACAGCCGTGTGACACGGCTGTCCCTCCTGAGACTGGGGAGTGATCGGCTGTCATAGGCTGAAGCCTATGACAGCTGATCACCCTGATTGGCTGGCGGGGGGAGGGAGGGAGGGAGCGAGCAGGGGAATATAAATACAAAAAAAAAAAAATTATAAAAAAAATATTTATTAAAAAAAAAAAAAAAAAAAAAAACAACAACCGTGGAGCGATCAGACCCCACCAACAGAGAGCTCTGTTGGTGGGGAGAAAAGGGGGGGGGGGGGGGGGGGGAAATCACTTGTATGCCATGTTGTGCGGCCCTGCAGCTTGGCCTTAACCAGCTGAGCGGTCTGGACGAGCTCAGCTCGTCCAACACCGCCAGAGGCTGCCGCTCAGGCCCTGCTGGGCCGATTTTAATGAAATAAAAAGCAGCACACGCAGCCGGCACTTTGCCAGCCGCGTGTGCTGCCTGATCGCCGCTGCAGCACGGCGATTCGCCGCGTGCAGCGGCGAAAGAGGGTCCCCCCAGCCGCCCGAGCCCAGCGTAGCTAAGTTCCGGCCAGCGCTAAGGGCTGGATCGGAGGCGGCTGACGTCCATGACGTCACTCCGCTCGTCGCCATGGCGACGAGGTAAGCGAAACACCGAAGGCCGCTTATTGCGGCCTTCCGTGTTACTTCTGGCCGCCGGAGGCGATCGGAAGAACGCCTCCGGAGCGCCCTCTAGTGGGCTTTCATGCAGCCAACTTTCAGTTGGCTGCATGAAATAGTTTTTTTTTTATTTAAAAAAAACCCTTCCGCAGCCACCCTGGCGATTTAATCAGAACGCCAGGGTGGTTAAAGAGACTCTCTAACAAAAATGTCATATTTTTTTCTACCATCCTACACGTTCCTAAACCTATTCTAATGTGCTCTGGCTCACTGCAGCACTTTCTACTGTCACAGTCTCTGTAATAAATCAATGTATCTTTCCCCTGGTCTGACTTGTCCTCCTGTGTCTGGAAGGCTGCCAACTCTTCCGTGCTGATCTGTTATCAATGCCCCTCTCCAGGCCCCTCTATGCACACTCCAGTGTGTGTGTGTGTGTTATTAACATAAGCCAGCAGCGTCTCTGCTCTCTTATCAGTGACAGAAGAGCTGTCTGACACAAGGGCCTCGATTCACAAAGCGGTGATAACCCAGTTATCACGCCTAAAAGACTTTAGGCGTGATGACCTTTTCACCACTGAGTTATCACCGATTTTTCCTGCTCTTCGCGCGAAGTTACCGCGCGTACGCGCGTGAGAGCGCGCGCAAAGTCCCATAGGGCTCAATGGGAGCTTCGCGCGAAGCGTCGGGTGTTGCGTACGCGCGGCAACTTCGCGCGAGTTTCTTCTTATCATGCCTAAAGTGACTTTAGGCGTGATAAGGGCCTTTTCACCACGGTGCTAACACTTTGCACCGCTTGGTGAATCGAGCCCAAGGAGTGAAATGAGCTGGCTGACACATACTGAGGAATTATAGATACATGCAGAGCTGTCTGCAGCCTGTCACTAGTATTCAGTGGATGAGAGCTGCAGGGGGACAGAAGGTAAACACACAAATGATCTCTTGAGATTCAAAAGGAAGGCTTTAACAATACAGATTCTCTTTAAAGCTGCAGTAGCCAATTAACAATAAAAAGGCCTGGTCTTTATGGGGGGGGTTTAACACTGCAGTCCTCAAGTGGTTAATGTGTAAGTAATGATAGGATTGGGGGAGGAGCAAAGACAGCTTTCTCTCCAGTAAAAGTGTACCGTTTTCTCAATAGGAAATGGGGCTACAGGACTCAGCCAGCCAAGTATTTTACAATTGTTTATTTCAATAAGTACAGATGTGAAATGTATATTATGCATTGCTAATTAACACAAATTACTAATGTAAATATATGCATTAAATACGACATAGAAAAAATGCAGTATATTAAAATTAAACAATCTACTTACTTCTTTAGTGAGGAAATACTGTAGTTCAGAGAAAAACAAAATCAGCATTATAAGACCACTAATCACGGTAACTAGGAAAGAAAAAAAACAAAAATCAGTTTAAGTGAGCCTCCAGACTAAAAATCTACTCAGCAGCACTGAAAAGGCTTGGTGTTTCTTTAACAGTTTCACAGCATCAAAACGGTTTTTCTTATCCAAGCCTAACTTTTGGCTGCACAGAAGCTAAGCTCCGCCCAATCAAAGAAAACTGCCCAGGCATTTTTCCCCTGATGCTGTGCAAAGCATGATGGGATTTCTGATGATGTTCTCGTTGCCTAGCAAATAGGAGGGGTGATCAGGACACAGGACAGTTGGAACTGTGTCTCATGCTCCCCGTCACCTCCTTGCTTGTTTTTTTAAAACATGGTGGGTAAGAGATTATATTACCTATCGATTTTAATTAAGATAACTAATGTAACTTAATGACAGTATGCTTGTTTAGGTTGACAGTTCCTCTTTACGAATGGAAAAAAACTGCCCTAATACCAAAGCTCAAAATCCCACTGAAGGAAAAATGTTATATGAAAGTAGAGAACTATTTTCAGTGACAAACATTCAGGGGTATTATAAAATAATACAAAAATACAGATGTGGAAGAGGTCACCACTGTATAAATACATTATAGTCATAAAAATAGACAACAGAAGGTAATTTTTTAGGACTTGTACATGGAGACTGCATAGCTTCTCTTTCCAGCTAACATCTAAAATCTAATAGTAATCAGCATAAAAGGGGAATAAACAAACAGTGAAAAGAACCAACGAGTTGAGCAGAATAACTGTTTTGTGCGTTAAATGTGCTTGAAACTGTCGTACAGCTTGCTTCCCCTGCTATGAATTCAGCTGCTGGGTAGGTCAATCAGAGTTGATCACACAAGGCACAAAGTAGAAAGAACAATAGTAAGGGCCCTTTCACACCGAGGTGGTGCATTACTTTTACCGCACGTCACCGTTGTGCAATGAAAGTCTATGGAAATGTTCATACTGCTACGTTACGGCGAGACGGAAGTGATATTTTTGTCGCATTCCCGGCGCAGGGCCAGACCTACGCTACTACGCAGATTGTGCATCGGCCCGGAATTCATGGTAGTCTATGGCGATGCGTGGTTTCTAAAAAATAAAATCACTGATGCAACGTGCGTGCGCGGAAGTGTATTTTAACAATATGCATCCATGCACTTCCACATACCCGAAGTAGGAAGTGACGGCAAGCGCGCATCATTTCCTGCTTGGCCGGTGGGCAGATAGGGAAAACCGCGCAATAGCGTGGTGTTTTTGACGGTACATTGCGGTGTGTCAGGCGCGACGCACTGCATCGCTGAAGATGGTTTTCAGTGTGAAACCAGCCTCAGACTAAAGTTCCCCGCAGCCCTGGAATCCAGTAGAAACCATGTGTCAACATGAGAAGGCATACTTCTAGTTTTCAGAAAGTAGATGGAGAGCAATTGTAAGACCTCAGTCAGCTAATGGCAAAGTATCAAAATGGTATTCACACTGAATAGATAGGTGCATGGGAGCAGGCAAGCACAGACGGGCTAAGGCTTTTTAAAACTTTAAAAGTTCAGTTTCGAAGGTAGTACATAGAGTTGACACTAATCAACATGATTAGCAGGGCTGTAAATGCAGTAGAACTGCATGTTTTTCAGAGGATGTGAGGGTAAATTAGCCGTACAGTCAGGAAAAGGTTAACAGCCAACCATATACCAGCATCACAATAACAGTGTATGTACGGATCACTGATTTCTCTTCACTGCCAGTATACACAGCCAGGTGTGATATCCTCCCCTCTGTAAATAAGCACAGAACACTGGAAAAAGCCAGTTATCCCGCTTAGCCACACTGACAGAACAGAAAGAGCCCTTTAGAGAGACTTTGTAAAGGAGCTCAGCTATAACTACTGAGATCCTTATGTGAAGAACAACAGATTATATGATAAAGAGGCCAGACAGTTTGGATTATCCATACAGGTTAGGATCTGATGAAAAGAGGCTGGACGAATCCCAACTGCCAGGATAGATTGCCAATAGAAAGACACTCGAGGTGAAAATAAATTAATGAAATAAACAATTGTATCAATCCTCCTCCTCCTCCTCCTCAAAATGACATACACATCTATCTCATGTCACATTACCCTCGGGTATCCTAAGCAGCAGAAGCAAATGCTTTTAACACTGCACTGTGAAGTTTAGATGAGCTTTTTGATAAAAACTTGAAACAATAATTAACTTCTGTCTGGAACAACTTTTGTATGGATAATTCAATTGTTCTTGCAGCTGTAATGCCAATCCTTACAAGGAACCCAAAGTGTGAGACCTATGGAGGCAGCCATATTTATAACAATACCAGTTGCCTGGCATCCGGCTGATCTTTCTGGTCAGTAGGGTTGGTCACCGTCTAAATCACACACCTGAAACAAGCATGCAGCTAATCTTGTCAGATTTATCAAACATATCTGATCTGCAGCATGCTTGTTCAGGGTCTATGGCTAAAAGTATTACAGACAGAGGATTAGCAGGACAGCCAGGCAATGTACATTGTTTGAAAAGAAATAAACAGGCCAGCCTCCATATCCCTCAGTATTGCTCCCCAAGCAATACTGACACAGGCAGCAGAATTCAGGTGTGTCAGTGTACATCTCCCCTAACAATACTGACACAGGCAGCAGCAGTCAGGTGTGTCAGTGTACATCTCTCCTAGCAATACTGACAAAGGCAGCGGCAGCAGTCAGGTGTGTCAGTGTACATCTCTCCTAGCAATACTGACAAAGGCAGCGGCAGCAGTCAGGTGTGTCAGTGTACATCTCTCCTAGCAATACTGACAAAGGCAGCGGCAGCAGTCAGGTGTGTCAGTGTACATCTCTCCTAGCAATACTGACAAAGGCAGCGGCAGCAGTCAGGTGTGTCAGTGTACATCTCTCCTAGCAATACTGACAAAGGCAGTGGCAGCAGCCAGGTGTGTCAGTGTACATCTCTCCTAGCAATACTGACAAAGGCAGCGGCAGCAGTCAGGTGTGTCAGTGTACATCTCTCCTAGCAATACTGACAAAGGCAGCGGCAGCAGTCAGGTGTGTCAGTGTACATCTCTCCTAGCAATACTGACAAAGGCAGCGGCAGCAGTCAGGTGTGTCAGTGTACATCTCTCCTAGCAATACTGACAAAGGCAGCGGCAGCAGTCAGGTGTGTCAGTGTACATCTCTCCTAGCAATACTGACAAAGGCAGCGGCAGCAGTCAGGTGTGTCAGTGTACATCTCCCCTAGCAATACTGACAAAGGCAGCAGCAGTCAGGTGTGTCAGTGTACATCTCTCCTAGCAATACTGACAAAGGCAGCAGCAGTCAGGTGTGTCAGTGTACATCTCCCCTAGCAATACTGACACAGGCAGCGGCAGTAAGGTTTGTCAGTGTACAGCTCGCCTAGCAATACTGACACAGGCAGCAGCAGTCAGGTGTGTCAGTGTATATCTCCCCTAGCAATACTGACACAGGCAGCAGCAGTCAGGTGTGTCAGTGTACATCTCCCCTAGCAATACTGACACAGGCAGCAGCAGTCTGGTGTGTCATTGAACATCTCCCCTAGCAATACTGACACAGGCAGCAGCAGTCAGGTGTGTCAGTGTGCATCTCCCCTAGTAATACTGACACAGGCAACAGCAGTAAGGTTTGTCAGTGTACAGCTCGCCTACCAATACTGACACAGGCAGCAGCAGTCTGGGGTGTCATTGTACATCTCCCCTAGCAATACTGACACAGGCAGCAGCAGTCTGGGGTGTCATTGTACATCTCCCCTAGCAATACTGACACAGGCAGCAGCAGTCAGGTGTGTCAGTGTGCATCTCCCCTAGTAATACTGACACAGGCAGCAGCAGTCAGGACTGTCAGTAAAGATCTCCCCTAGCAATACTGACACAGGCAGCAGCAGTCAAGTGTGTCAGAGTACAGCTCCACTAGCAATACTGACACAGGTGGCGGCAGCAGTCAGGTGTGTCAGTGAAGATCTCCCCTAGCAATACTAAGACAGGCAGAGGCAGCAGCAGTCAGGTGTGTCAGAGTACATCTCTCCTAGCAATACTGACACAGGCAGCAGCAGTCAGGTGTGTCAGTGTGCATATCCCCTAGTAATACTGACACAGGCAGCAGCAGTCAGGTGTGTCAGTGTGCATATCCCCTAGTAATACTGACACAGGCAGCAGTCAGGTGTGTCACAGTGTATAACTCCCCTAACAATACCACATTGCTCTACAGCGCCCCCAGTGGTCAGACCCCTTCTCACCTATGGCCCCACCACATGTCTTTACTCGGAAGTCCTCCAGGGTCTTTGGATAAGCATCAAACTGCCGTAGCCGGTGAATAGCCTCCATCCTCCCAACCGGAAGCTCCCTTAGCCACAGCGCCACTTCCGGGTCCTTTTACTATACGTCCTAAGCTCATTGGTCGCCACGACAGCCAATGGACCTCTGGCACACGTGAGCGCGCCTCTATTCCCTCCACACCTTCGTCTGGGCTGCTTTGGCCAGCGGGAGCGAGCATCTGACGTACACAGTAGGCATGGCGGCTGTCATCGTAGTTCCGCCCACCTTGAGCATATCGTAGTCGTACTGCTGCTCTGTGTGCCGTGGACATGAGTCGCAATTGAGCCGCTAAGGGAGGGTGCTGCAGATAGACTCGGTGCAGACGTGCAGACGGCATCTATGGCGGCTACCTATACTGAGGGCACCTATAGGCTATAGCTGGCAACCTATACTGAGGGCACCTATAGGCTATAGCTGGCTACCTATACTGAGGGCACCTATAGCTGGCTACCTATACTGGGGGCACATATGCCTTGCTACCTATACTGAAGGCACCTATAGCTGACTACCTATACTGGGGATACCTGTAATTGACTACCTATACTATAGGCACCTATAGCTGGCTACCTATAGTGCGGAAAACTATGCCTTGCTACCTATATTGAGGGTACCTATAGCTGGCTACCTATAGCTGGCTACCTGTACTGTAAACACCTGTTTCTGGCGAACTATACTTGGGCACCTATTATTATTTTTAGTATTTATATAGCTCCAACATCTTCTGCAGCGCTGTACAGAGTATATTGTCTTGTCACTGTCCCTCAGAGGGGCTCACAATCCCTACCATAGTCGTATGTCAACGTATGTATCATGCATGTATGTATTGTAGTCTAGGGCCAATTAACTTATGTGTATATTTTTGGGATGTGGGAGGAAACCAGAGTGCTTGGAGAAACCCCCACAGACATAGGGAGAACATACAAACTTTGTGTAGATGGTGCCCTGGCTGAAATGTAAACACTGGACCTAGCACTGCAAGGCAAGAGTGCTAACCACTACACCACCTTGCTACCCCTATTCGTGGCTACCTATACTGAAGGCACCTATAGCTGGCTACCTATACTGAGAGCACCCATGCCTGGCTGCCTATACTGAGAGCACATATAGCTGGCTACCTATACTGAGGGCACCTATAGCTTGCTATCTATAATGTAGGCACCTATACCCGATCTGTACTGGAGGCACCTATAGCTGGCTTCCCATACTGGGGCACCTATAGCTTTCTACCTATACAGTAGGCACCTATAGCTGGCTACCTATACTGGGGGCACCTATAGCCTGCTACCTATACTGTAGGCACCTATAACTGGCTACCTAGACTGAGGCACCTATAGCTGGCTACGTATACTGTGGGCATTGCAACTATGCAATACAGCCATTTGTAAGGTTACAGAAGGGTGTTTACCAGTTCTGTACTGCTGGTACCTGTATCTACACCCCTGGAAACTTCACTTAAAATCCAGGGGCACAGATATATGTACCTGTTTATTTACCTCACCGTTCCCGATCTTCGTGACGCAGACCCGCCATTCCGTGATCAGGGAATGATCTTGTTCTCAAACCCGATCATGGTGCCTGTAATAAATGTGAGCCTGCGGTAAACAAAACCCAGGGTCTCTTTCACAAACGCTGAATGTAAACAATACTTCCATGAACTATTAATAGAACACGGAAGTTAAGTGTAGCCACATCTTGTAGCCAAAAAGTTAAATGCACCCTAACACACCATTACATAACATGCACTTACATTCCATTTTTATCACATTTTAACCACTTACACTCCTACCCTTTAGTTACCAAAAAAAAAGACACACCCGCAAAAAAAAATGGTTACCTTATGGACTTTTTAATATGTATGTCATAAGGATATATTACTGTTAATTTTGCAAATAAAGGTTCATAATTATAGTTATAGTATTTAAAAAATACACCTTTATTTCCAGATAAAATATTATTGCCATATATTGTAATAGGGACACAATTTATATGTTGTAATAACTGGGACAAATGGGCAAATAAAATGTGTGGTTTTTATGTATCAAGCACATTTTATATGGCTGAAAACTGAAAGGGCTGGAGCACACTTAAAAGCACTAGCATAAACGCAAACGTTAAGCGTTTTTTGAAGCTATTTTTCAAAGCAATTTCAACATGTGCCTGGCGATTTTCTAGCTATGCCTAGCAATGTTTGGAGCGTTTTGGTGTAGCAATTTTATGTACAGTAGAGCTGGAAGTGTACAGCTTTTCTTAAAAAAAAAAAAAAAAGCTTGGAAAATCACTGTCAGGCTCCCTGCACACTGCAAATCCGATCTCTCACCCTGAATATGTGCAAGAGTTTTTATCCTGAATCGGGCCCACAGAATGGGGTCCGGGATATTTAAGAAGTGAGGAAGTTGCGGATTACCCCAGATTGGTGTGTGCGGTGACATAGTATTCGGGGATTAAGAGGTGCCATTACTGTCTTCCATGCCCTCCATGTTGTTGCCATAGCTAATGAAGCCAGGGGGTTAGATTTGGGGCCTCTGTATGGAAAGTTAGTGAGTTGCTCATAAGAGCCCAATATTGCTGCTTCTGTGGTCACTGAAGGGTTATATTCATCCTGCGAGAACCTCCAGCAAACAGTGACCAACAGGGCAGCCCAGTAATATTTTTGAAGATGTGGCAATGCCAATCCGCCTCTGTTCTTAGGAAGTTGGAGAATGTCCAAGGCTATTCTAGGCTGCCTTCCCGCCCATATAAATTTAAGTATTATTTTATTAATTCTGCAGAACCAAGAGTTAGGGATCCAAACAGGGCATTGTCTGAAAAAATAAGTAAATTTGGGAAGAAAAATCATTTTAAAAAGGTTGATCCTCCCAATAAGCGTCAATGGTAGCCTATCCCAAATTTTACATTTATCTTCTAGGTTAGGTGTAAGGGGGTCTAGGTTAAGTGATTTATAGTTTGAGAGGTTATTTGATATTTGGACTCCTAGGTATTTCAATTGTGAGACGATTTTTAGTTTCAAGTTGGGATGAAGTAAGTTTTGAGGAGTATTATCCAGAGGAAATAGTAAAGATTTGTCCCAGTTAATTTATATACCTGAATGATTACCAAAGTTAGTAAAGAGACGCAGTGCTTCTTGTAGGGAGTAGACTGGATCGTTTAGATATAGGAGAACATCGTCGGCATAGAGAGAAATTTTCTCCTCAAGAATGCCAATTTTAAGGCCTTGGACAGTCTGTGTTTGCCTAATGTATGCCGCGATGGGCTCCATAGCCAAAGCGAAAAGTGTAGGGGAGAGGGGGTGTCACAGGGCCCCTAGTGGCCGGACCACAAAATGCCTTCCAATCGGTTTCAGCACACAGACCATGCAAGCTGTGGTTGCAATCGGTGCGCAGAAATTGCTGGAATTTTGGCAGCAGACCGACTAGAAGGGAGCCTGTGAGTTACGGTAATTGTAAATTACACACTATTTCAGGGTAGAACTGCCACCACCTCTGTTATCATGGGACAGAGGCACCCACTGACTGGCTGAGCCTAGACCTGCAAATAAAAACGGTTAAACACACTCTATTCTGTCTAGCTAGCGACAATAGTAGCGACTCTTCAGAGACCAGGTTCAGTTTGTGCGGCTGAATAGCAGGGTAGCTGAATAAACAAAATGGCATTTGTGTCGTTTTATTAAAATGCAATATAAATAATTAATATATACAGAAAATCGTTAAAATCAACAATTATAGAGACAAATGATAACACAGTATAGAAAATAAAAATGGAGAAAATACTTAGTTCATGGAAATATGTCCTTCTGGGAAGATCTGAGCACAAGGGTATTTTCCTTTGTTTCAGTTCAGGAAAATGGCCGCCAGCCACATGGTCCTCTGGCTGGCTTGATCAGGTGATGGTACACAGGGGAGGGCTGAGGTCCGCCTGCTGGCAATGTGCTTTTGATGAAGCTGGTTCGGGGGTGTGGCAATGCCTGCCCCCTCTGAATTACAAACCAATCACAGTTCCAAGTCCTTGGAGAGAGATTCAGGTTTAAACTTATACAACGCTGTAACTCAAAACCGATAAATGCCACATTGGTGCTGATAACAGATTGATATTCCTTAGATGATGACAATTCCTATAACATCAGACATGATTAGGGAATAGGGTCCAGTTCCTCAGAAGTGTAATAACTTGGTTGTAGGGGCCCCTCGCCCCTCTAGACTGGTATCAAAAGATTCTACAAATCCAATGATACTGCTCTCATAAATATCCTACTTACGGTATTCCGTAAATATGCAAAAAATCATATACCACATGCATCTGAATCTGCCCCTAGTGGTGCCAGGGAGTCTGGTTTCAAGCTGTGACTAGCTTCCTGGGCTCTCCCTGTATTAAAAAGACCTTTGATGGTTAATTAACATCTGAATGTGAGATCAGCTTGGACAAACTTGGAGTTTTACACCTCTGGCTAATTAACATCTAAGCTTGAGATCTGAAAGGCCCATATCCTAGTCATATGCTAATTACAAATTACTTTCCAGGGAGCATACTTGGCTCTTATGAAAAGAAATTCTGCTAACCCCTATGAAGAGACAGTGACCACCAGGTTATTAAAAATAAACACTTGTCTCTTGAACACAAGAGTTTGTTCCTGTTCATTAGCAAATCAAAAGAGCCATCCTGCAGTTAAGCTAATGCTATCTCTCTGCTGAGAGAGAGAGAGAGCCCAGATTGACTGCAGATAGCCCCTACACAACCAATCCACATTCTATCGATCTTAATCGCAATCGATGCAGAATATCCATTGCGATCGCATTGTTTCACGGGCAATTGAAGGACGCTGTCTGTGGCCACGCGACCATCCGTGACAGGGGGCACCCCTGTCTAGTTCCCCTTCCCAAAGTAAAATACCTAGAAATAACATCACCAGTTTTAATTTTTGCTGTTGGATTGGTATACAGGAGTTGTATCCACCCTAAAAATTTGGTAACAAATCCGAATTTTTTTAAGACCACCCATAAATAATCCCACTCTACAGAGTCGAAAACCTTTTCGGCATCAAGCGAGGCTATAACTCTTTGGCCTTTATTAGAGTGTGAAGCAGAAATGTTGGCGAAAAGACGGCGGATATTGATATCAGTGCCCTTACTTGGCATAAAGCCTGATTGATCAAAATGTATCAGTTTAGTAATTACTTTGTTTAGTCTGTATGCAAGTACTTTCACCAAAATCTTTGCATCAACATTTAGCCGCGAGATCGGGCGATAAGATGCACAGTGTAGGGGATTTTTTTCCAGCTTGGGAATCAGGACAATAAGGGCTTCAGACATGGATAATGGTACGGAGCATTTAGAATACGGCAGTTGAAGGGTATCTCTAAGTTTAGAGGCCAGTACTTTATGGTATTTTTTATATAATTCTACAGGTAGACCATCCAGGCCAGGTGTTTTACCTTGTTGCAACTTAGCTATGGCGTCCGAAAATTCGTCAAGTGTAAGAGATTCAAGAGAAGCTGAGTCAGTGGAAGACAGAGCTGGTAGAGCAATTTCATGTAAATAGTCCTCCAGCTCCCACTCAGTGACCATGGATTTGCTAGTATATAAGTTCTTGTAGTATAGAAAGTGTTGTTGATTATATCTGGGTCAGAAGTGAGTGATTGATCCTGCATTTTTAAGAGTGGTATAGTTCCTGCACCACGTTCATCTTTTGCCAAACAAGCAAGCATACTGCCATTCCTGTCACCCTGTTAAAAGATGTGCTGTTTTTGATCAAGAAGACTTTTTTTTTATTAAATTAGTTCTGTATATTTCTAGCTCTTGAAGAGCTAGTTGCCAGTTGCGGTATAGTGTTTGGTCTGGCGAGAGGGAGTTGGCAGCTTCCAATCGTAGAGCTGTTTGTTCTTTCCATTGGATAAGCGCCTGTGCTTGGGATCTAGTCATTTTAATTGCACTCATGTAATGCCCTCTCAGAAAGGCCTTAAAAGCGTCCCATACCATCTTCGGAGAAGCAGTATCGGTATTGAAAGACCAGTATTCGCGTTGCTTTCTTTTAATAATATCATCTATAATGGGATCAGAAATCCAAAATTTAGAAAAAAACTCTATCAGTCCGCCTCACACCTGAGTTGAGAATTACTTCTAGCGGGGCATTATCAGAAATGCCTTGAGCTAGAAATGTAGTAGCTAATACCTTTGGAAGGAGTTCCGCTGAGGCAAGAGCCAGGTCTATGCGGGATAAAGAGCAGTGTGTAGTGGAATGACATGAGAAGGCTTTGACGTCTGGGTGTTTCCATCTCCAGGCATCTGTCATATTGCATGCATCAATCCATTTAGCAAACTCAAGATTGTCCCTAGGGGATGGTTTGAGTCTATCAAGTAATGGATTGTGCACTAGATTAAAATCTCCACAGATCAGGACTCTCCCAGAGGGCATTTGAGTTATTAATGTGATTACCTTATCAAGAATTGTTAGGTCAACAGGTGGAGGTAAGTATACATTAGCTGTGGTAATACTCATTGTTAATAGTAGCGTTCATTATAACATACCGACTCCCTGGATCAATTTTAAGGGTGTGTAATTGAAAGGGAAGATTTTTATTAATCAGGATTGATACTCCCCTCACATGGGAGGAATATGTTGAGTGATATGCGTGGGCAAAGCAAGGCCTTTTTGTTGCCAGGACTCTACTACCTTGTAGGTGAGTTTCTTGGAGAAGACATATGTGTGGGTTATGCCTTTTAAAAAAGTCCTTGACTAAGGATCTCTTTATTTTAGAATTTAGCCCCCTACCGTTCCAGGAGACAAGTTTAAGTGTTGTCATAAGAGATATTTAAATGAAGATTTATACAGTAAGTCCATACCTCACAGTGAAAATGCCCGCTATGAAGCAGACATATGTGATCATAACGGAGGGGGGGACAGAGAGGGGAGGGTCACAACCAGACAGAAAGAAGAGGGAAAGCAGAGTTAAAGAGTTACGAACACAGTCGGGTAGTATTAACACAGATAAAGTACAAATCCGTGGCTTTAATGAAGTAGTTACCATCCTTGAAGTCCCTAAACCCACAACTCCCACCCCGCTACAACCTAACAACAGGTCCAGAGTAGCTTGGATCCCAAAACCTAAAATAAAACCCACTTACCCCCTTACTCACAGGGGGAACTAAGCATGAAACAAACATCAATAATTGCAACTTAGGTACTCACAATGGTGTTATTAGTAAGTACCTATACAAGAAGGGTGTGGAAGGTGACACTCAATGAGGGTCCGCTGCCCAGCAACTGCCAACAGTTACTGGGGAGAATACATAATTGAATTAAGAATGTAGGGGCTCTCTGTATGGGGCAAAGGGGGAAAACCCCGACCAGGCAGTGGTAAAGTCTGTGTTTTAGCAGTTAAAAGTTCATCATCAATTTTTTAAGCTTTCCCCTCCTTATCACCGTTAATAGAAAATAGATATACCAACAATTAGGCCCAAAAAAAAGGATCACTGACAGTATATACACAGTCTACATATTTAGTATACTATAGGCATAACCTTATAGAATTCCAAAGTGAAATGTACAGCAAACTTAAATGAGGACCCTCTCCATGGATATAGTGTCTTTATACAAATTTACCATTAGACTAAACCCAAGGCTTAAAATAAAGAATACCGGTAATTCAATAAACTTTATATGATGCCGAAGCAGCGCCCCTCCTAAACTTAGCCATTATGTCTAAGTAACATATCCCAAGGGATGAGGCAGAGATTTGACAGCAATTAGTATTAAGTTGAGCCTTAAAGGTTACAAGGTAAATTTATCGGCATAAGTGATTAATGGTAAGAACCGGCTGGTGGTACAGTGTGGAGTAAGGCTCCCCCAGAATACTAATCCCAATGGGGTTAAGGTGTGGATTAAATGTACATAGTATACAATCAAACTTGCTTTCAATATGAAAGAGGTAAAAGAAGGAGAAGGAGAAAAAAAAACCTGAGTCGGCATCACACAAAGCGGCTTATAGGGGTTATTTGCCCTCCCTCTCCATAATAGCTATCTAATGTAACCATAATAGCTATCTAATGTAACCATCCAGACATGTGGGTGCTGTTGCGAGTGTGTACCGAACCCTCGACCCAGTAGCGCAAAAGTGGAAAATTAACCAATAGGAGATATTAATTGAAAGGATCACCATAAATACATTAGCTGTCATAGTTGAGGCACAGCACCATCTAATGGACAGATCAGGAAATGGTTTCGAGGGGGGGGCCAACAGACACCAAATGAAATCAAAAGGCTAACTCAAGTGATCTGTCCCTTCCTATAGTACTAAACACCTCTGGGTCGGGGAGGATCGGCCCGCCTCAATACAGTCAGAATATAGAACTGCAGTAACTGTGAATCCATTTTTGGTACATCAAAGCTATAAGAGAATGTGCCTTAGACCACCCTCCACCCCACACAGAGTATATACAGTTGCATTGACACACACTCCCCCGGCATACATGCTGTAGGAAACATCATCTTATGCATACATGGCGTTTTCAGCCCTTATCAATCGAGCCGCTGATGGCTCGATTGATAATATCCGACAGGTCCGATAACCTGCCGGATAGATTCCCCGCTCGATCCCCGCTGGCGGACAATAGCGGGAAATCAAGCGGGTGATAAGCAGCGCCAGCGGGGACGAGCGGGGATCGATCCGCGCGGACGAGCGGGCATGCGCCGACATCGAGCCAGCAGCTCGATCCAGCGCATAATTGACTAGGTGTATGCCTAGCATTATACAGTTACATATAAACCTAAGAGAACAAAACCTAGCATAATCAGAAGTGCACATTATGCAACTACACGTGTCCGCATTCTGGTGTAACATCTGCACTAACTGCAGATACCCACAGGCTGTTGTTAAGCAGGGAAGATTAACACAAGTTCTGGTATTGTGTAGCCTTCACAAAGTCAGGGTGCTTGATTAGCTTAGGTATAGGGCTATGAGGCACTGTATAAGCATATAAGTAATCGGACTGAAAGGCGCTCTTATTGCCCACATGTGAAGGGATTTTACATCATTGAGGAAAAAGGCGTGGTTAATGTTCCAGGGAAAGTAAAAGATGTCCAGGCGGGAAAAAGTAGTTGGAGAAGAAGGCTGACGTCACAAAAATATGGCTGCTAAAGTTCACGCTGTTCAAATAAACTGTGTAAAATATTAGAGCAATAGTTCAGTATAAGCAAGCAATAAAGCAGTTAATACCTGGTACAGAGCGTAAGCATGGAGCATGGTCATCACACATATGTTAGAAAAAATTAGGATTTTGGCAGGGACTCAATCCAAGTTATGGCATCCTCAGGTTTTTCAAAAAAAAATGGACGTTTTCGCCATCCTGCACTCTGAGCTTAGCGGGGAATAACATTGCATGTGGGATTTATTTTTCCCGCAGTTTAGTCTTAGCTAGCTGAAATGAATGCAGCTGACGCTGGGTTTCTGTGGTGAAATCTGGGAAGATGATTAACCGAGTGTTTTGATAATAAAGATCACCCACCTTTCTAGCTGCAGTCAGGATGGCATCACGGTCTTTGAAATGAAGGAGTTTAAAGATCATGGGTCTCGGTGCTGCCCTGGGTGGATTTTTGTGTGTATTCACTCTGTGAGCATGCTTGATAGAGAAGAACTTTGAAAGGTTGGCCTCTGGTAGCAGTTGAGGAGGTTTTCCATGAAGGTAACTGCGTCAGAGCCTTCTGCTTTTTCAGGTATGCTGACTACACGGAGATTACTCCTCCGGTTGCGGTTCTCTGCATCAATGGCCTGTTCTTCCAATTGTGTCAAGCGAAGCTGCATAGCAGGGACAGAGATTCTGTGGGTCTGCAACGTATCCTCAGCGTCAGAGGTTCTTCTCTCACGCTCTACGGTACGGTTCCGGAGCTTGGACATATCATGGCGAAGCAGGCTAAAACCAGCTTCTATAGTGTCGATTTTCATGGTGAGAGCTGATTGGCAGGTTCTTATCGCTTCTAATAGCTTAGCGGGACTTGGCATTGGAGTTTCTTCTTATTTAGTATTATCAGTGGGTGCATCATCTTCCTTTGCCGTTTTGCTACGACCGGAGACCCGTATTGGGAGGCTCGTCTACTGGTCTCTCCTTGTCGCCTTTTTCTTTGTGGTTTCTACTCTGCGCCATGGCAGGGTATGGGGTGTAGCGAAGCGGAGATCTCTGAGGGCGGGAGGGCCCAGCACTTGCGTCCCTGTCTTGAGAAGAGGATGGCGGGTCACACAAAATCTCCTCTTCACTCTCGTCCAGCAGATCGTACCACGGAGCTAGTTCACTCATGAATAGCAGGGGGTCTTAAAGGGAAGGTTCAGGGACGCTGTGAAAGAAACAAAAATCCAAATCCACTTACCTGGGGCTTCCTCCAGCCCTGCCTGCGCAGAACAGCCCGGAGGACGTCCGATGACGTCAGCGCGCACCAGTGAGCCGCACATTGGAGCGCAGAAGAGCCCGACCTGGCAGCCGGCCTGGCCAGGTCGGGCACGCCACCGGAGGAGACCGGGAGCCTGCGGAGCCGCGACGAGGGCACCTCCTGCCTGCCACGGGCTGGAGGAAGCCCCAGGTAAGTGGATTTGGATTTTTATTTTTTTCACAGCGTCCCTGAACCTTCCCTTTAAAGAGCAGAATGGGATGGTTTTTGACCAGTTCAGGAGCACGTTGGAGTGTTTAAAAGAGTTTGCAGATGTGCCGGGCAGCGGAGCCTCTCAAAGTACCTCTGGTCAGAGCGCCATCTTGGCCATGCCCCTCAAGGTATGCATCTTTAAGTACTTTGCAGTACTGGTCGGAGTCTCTAGGCATACTCATGAGAGGTGCTCTGGGTCCCTTTAAATTTAAGAGCAATTGCAAATTTGCCTTCTTTCATGCACGGCCTGTGTGTTTGGAGTTTTGGGGCAGTTTTTAACCACTTTACAACTAGTGGCGTAGAAACACCCCTGGTGGTACTGCCGATGTCCACACTCCCGCTTGCTCATGTGCTCGTGCACGCCGTCACCCGCTCGCCCGGAGATCAATGAACGGGAAAAAACATTCCCGTTTGTTGATCTCAGCACCCAGCAATGATCGGCTGCTTCTATGAGAAGCAGCGCAATCATTGTGGAAAAAAAAAAAAGTTTCCCAACGTCCTGTAAGCGTACTTCCGACGCTTACAGGTCGCATGAACAAAAAAGTACTGTGGCCATCTTGTGGCCAAATAGTAAAACTACATCCAAAAACATTTTTCTTATATAAATACCTAGTTTTACACTATAAATTAACTCATTACCTCCCACACTCCCCAATTTTATTTTATTTTTTTAATAAGAGAAAAAAAAATTACAATAAGAAAAAAAAATACATAAATAGTTACCTTAG
Source organism: Hyperolius riggenbachi (assembly GCF_040937935.1). NCBI lineage: Eukaryota > Metazoa > Chordata > Amphibia > Anura > Hyperoliidae > Hyperolius > Hyperolius riggenbachi. Next base: position 67,264,436 of record NC_090657.1, read on the forward strand.
GGACTGAACTCTTTAAATATTTATGTCAAGAGGGTATAACACTGTTACTTTATAAACTATGGGCTTGTAATTAGGGATGGATGCAAAACTGAAAAAAATGCACCTTTATTTCCAAATAAAATATTGGCACCAAACATTGTGATAGGGACATAATTTAAACAGTTTAATAACCGGGACAAATGGGCAAATACAATACGTGGGTTTTAATTATGGAGGCATGTATTATTTTAAAACTATAATGGCCGAAAACTGAGAAATAATGAATTTTATCAGTTTTTTTCTTATTCTTCCAGTCAAAATACACTTACAGTAAAGTAGCTCTTAGCAAAATGTACCACCCAAAGAAAGCCTAATTGGTGGCAGAAAAAACAAGATACAGTTCATTTCATTGCGATAAGGAGCGCTGAAAGGTGAAAATTGCTCTGGTGGTCAAGTGGTTGAAATTGTACTGAGGGGAACACTGCCTTGCAATGGGCTAAAAAGGAAAAAAACTTTACTAGTTGTAGACTGTATGATATTTCTGAAACCATTCTTCAAAGGAGAGGCCTGGGTTGGAAGGACAGGATGCGCAGTAATTTCTTGTGTCCATATGTGCATTGTGTTTGGAATGCATCTGTCCTGTCAAATTCATGCAGCATTTATAGGACCAGTCTCTATAAATCTTTGCTCCCTCCCACACACAGTGCTTTTTTTCCCATCCTACGCCGGGACTAGTCGTTTTTTTCCAGAAGATTAAGTCGTATTTACAGTTCTTTCACGATAGAGTAACGTTGAGACCTAACCAGCAATTTGTACCTAAGGTGGCGGCCGCATTCCATTTTAACCAAGAATTAAATTTACCAGTGTTCGTAGACCAAGGTGCTGAGGTACCTCAACATAGAATATACCAGAACTACTGAAAGTATAAATGGACAGGACAAGAGAGATACGTAAAACTGAAAGACTGTTTATTTTGCCTACAGGATATAGGAAAGGTGAGCCTGATACTACAAGAACAATCACATCCTGGTTGGTAAGGGCAATTAGGGCTGCATACAGAGGTTGGGGGGCAGAACCTCCCATTAATATAACGGCACACTCGACTAGATTAATTTCCACTTCGTGGGCGGCACAGGCAGGAGTGTCTTCTGAGACGATATGTAGAGCAGCAAACTGGTCGTCGGCCAACACCTTCACCAAAAACTACAGAGTGGATCCAGGAGCATCTTCTACAGTAGAGCTTGGAAGGACAGTCCTAGCTTTAGCACAGAGCATGACAAAAAAAAGGCTGATGAAGCTCTGTTGTGTTTTCAATTGATGTACTCTTTGATGTAGAATACCATTTTTTTGTTTTCTGTACTTATTGGTATATTTAGAAGATACTGAAGTTTCTTACCTTTTGTTTTCTTTGTTTCCTAATGGAATAAAGTTTTTTTTTGTTATTGTCTCGCACTTAACACATGTCCTTCCCTTTGTATAATTGTCTAGTTAAATCCCGTAGTATGCTGCCAGGAATTCGACAAGAAAACGGAAAATTTATACTTACTGGTAATTTTCCTTTCCTGTTGAATCTTCATGGCAGCATACAGAGCGCCCACCCTAGTACTCGACAGTCTACAGTAGTACTAGAAACAAAAGGACCGTGTGTGGGAGGGAGCAAAGATTTATAGAGACTGGTCCTGGCAGGGTTAGGGGCGGGGCTAACCAGTATGCTGCCATGAAGATTCAAGAGGAAAGTTTTATACATACCTGGGCTTCCTCCAGCTTCATACGCACGGATCCCTCCCACGCCGCCGTCCTCCGCTGCCTGCAGCTCCGGTCCCGTAACTTCCTCCAGTCGCGGCCCGTCTGTGTAAAAGAAGTGCGTCCACTAAAACTTTTTTTGTCTTGTCTCTGGTTTCCTTGAACCTCTTGAGGACCACAGTGCTAACCCCCCTAAAGACCAGGCTATTTTTTGAGTAATTGGCCACTGCAGCTTTAAGGCCAAGCTGCAGGGCTGCACAACAGAGCACACTAGTGATCCCCCCCCCTTTTCCCCCCACCAACAGAGCTCTCTGTTGGTGGGGTCTGATCGCCCCCCCACCTCCCCCAGTGTTTGTTTTTTATTTTTGTAAGTATTTATACTAATATTTTTTTATTAAATTTACTTATTTATTTATAAACATTTTTACAATACTTTCCCTCCCTCCCCCCCGCCAGCCAATCCCTGTGATCAGCTGATCACTGCCGACAGTCAGGAGGGGACAGCCGTGTCACACGCAGATCGCTGCGCTGTACTTAGAAGAAAAACGGCGGTTTCGCCGTCTAAGTCTCCCGAGCGGCAATCGCTCCGCTCCGCCTACCAACAGGAGATGCGCATGATCTCCTGCAAACTGCCGCCCTAGGACTTTACGTCGATCGGCGTTAGGCGGTCCTGGGGCTGCCGCCGCGGCCACGCCCATCGGCTTGACGCAGTCGGCAAGCAGTTAAAAAGCAGAAACCACATCAGCATTTTATTCCTCAACATTCTCATAGTCGCCGATTAGAGAGGAGACTGATGGATTACATTTTTGCTCCAATACATACTGAGCTGCTGTTTTCACGTAAGGCCTATATTAAATGTTAGGCCCAGAAAAATGCTGATCTAAGCCACATTAGTCTGTGTCCAGTTTGTGGGAACTGACATCCAATTGGCAGCAATAAATTGTGCAGCATGTGTGTTCGTCTGTTTCACGATACATTGTAGAAATTCATCTGGAACAAAAAGCTGGAAAAAAATAGGTGTCATAATCCCTGTATCCACCATAATGCCACTTTCTGCATTAAAGGGGTGATTCGCGGTACTTCCATGTTCAGAGGTACCCATTGTGGGTGAGCAAGGGACCCGCCTGTCTTTCGCGTACCCTTGGCTGCAGTCTGATGGCTTCTCACTTTCAGAGGTGACACGCAGGAACAGTAGATTGCATCCCGCTTCTAACTCTGGCCCACTTTGCTGATGGCCCTGCAGGCTCAAATTAACCACCTGAGTGTTATGCCCGACATTGTGTCGGGCAAAGAAAACTTACTGAAAGCGGTATGCCCGACACCGTGTCGGGCATGCCGCTCAGGGGGTTTCCATAGCTACAGGAGCCCCACAGTATAAGTTAACTAAGTGTAGGGGCTCCTGTACACAATCTGCCGCATTAGACACGTCAGGCTTAGTGCCCCCTCACCCCCCAATCCCCCCCCCTAATGCCCCCCCAATGCAGCCGCCTCCCTGCTAGATACATACAGAGCCTCATTCCATTGAGTGTCCCATCTGTCTCCACAGCGCCGCATATCTTCCAGTATGCGGAGGATCGGGACTGAAGTCATGTGACGCCTGGGGGACACCTGTACCTAACTAGCCTATCCTGGGGGATACCTGCACCTAACTAGCCTATCCCGGGGGACACCTGTACCTAACTAGCCTAATCCAAGGGGACACGTGCACTTACCTAGCGTATACTGGGGGCACCTAGTAGTGGTTGAATCACACACCTGAAACAAGCATGCAGCTAATCCAGTCTGACTTCAGTCAGAGCACCTGATCTGCATGCTTGTTCAGGGGATGTGGCTAAAAGTATTAGAGACACAGGATCAGCAGGAGAGCCAGGCAACTGGTATTATTTTATCCTTCTCAGTTTAGGTTCCCTTTAAATAAGGAAGTATTATTGTATAAAAAGTTATAATTGTAAAAGTATAAAAATGAAAAATGAGAAAGGGGCCAAGGAAAGGAGTGAGGAGGGAAATAAAAGCGCGATGCAAGCTTACGGTTTATAGACTGATGAACATATACAATCAGTATATTAACTAGTATATCTATACCCTGCAGGACTTCATCTGAAGTCCCAGGGACATAGATATTAATCTTCCACTGCTCGTGCTCACATTGCAACATTGCCACCCGTTAGTATGGAGATCAATGAATGGGAACACAGTTTCCATTTACTGATCTAAGTTCCGGTGTCAATGATTGCCAGCATCAATGAGATGCCTACGGTTATTGTAGCAAAATTAACGCATATATATGCGTTAATTCCTCTGTGTGCCGAACAGTATAAATGGAGGGGGGACAGCTAGTGGTCAAAAGTTAAATTACACCCGAACACATTACATTACACAATAATACATATATTTCACGTTAAAATTAACCCCTTACCTCCCCCACTACCCCATAGTTACCAAAATAAAATATTTGCATATTAAAAAAATAAATGACATTTAAAAATAAATAAATAAATAGTTATCTTAATTTTTTTTTTTAATATGTATGTCTGGAGGGTATATTACTATAATTTTTGCAAATATGGGCTTGTCATTAGTGATGGCTGCAAAATTAGAAAAAATACACCTTTATTTCCAAATAAAATATTGTCCCCATACATTGTACTAGGGAAATATTTTAAATGTAATAACTGGGACAAATGGGCAAATAAAATGTGTGGGTTGTATCCACAGTAAAAAATTAAATTTTAAAACTATAATGACCGAAACCTGAGAAATAATTATTTTTTCAATTTTTTATTATTATTCCTGTTAAAATGCATTCAGAATAAAATAATTCTTAGCAAAATGTACCAACCAAAGAAAGCCTAATTGTCGGCGAAAAAAACAAGATATAGATCATTTTGTTGTGTCAAGCAGTGATAAAGTTATTAGCGAATGAAAAGAAAAAGTGCTGAAAAGTAAAAAAAAAACTCTTAGGGCCATATCCTATTACTGAACTCGCTAGAGCGCTAAGCGCTGTCGAGTTCTTAATTTAGGCGATGGGGGCATCGCCTAATTCTAATTGAGTTATAATCCCCCCAAGCGGAAAAGAACTTGCTTGGGCGATGTAATCGCCCAGCGAGTTCTTTACACGGTATCCAGTTACCATTTGCTTTTTTTCCAGTTACTCCATTTCCAAGGAGTAGTATTTCACAGTATGCACTGTCACAAAGTAATTTTAGGGCCCCAATTTTAAACTAGTGTTAAACAGGACTTTCTTAAAGAGGAGCTGTTAGGTATAAGGTCTCAGAGAAAATAAACACATATATCAGTAGCTAAATATTGGCTGTACTTACATTACATATGCATTTCACTGTCCATGTTTGGATTTCACAGAATTTGTATATAGTATATGCAGAGATAGATGCTCCTGACAGCTCATGGCAGGCTCCATGTTTTTCTGTCAAATGTGTCGTCATGTCCTGCCTGCTTCCTGATCACAGAAAAGCTCCTACTGAATAACACAGTGTGCAGTGAATATTAATGAGCCATGTGGCTAGGAACAATAGCTGACTCCTGCAGTGTACTCTGCCCTGAGATTTATCAGTGCTACGCGCTGGACTGATTACAAGCTGCTGTAACGTCTCATTAGCAGCCGAGGGGAGGGCCCCAGAATGCTTTGCAGTATAGTATGCGGCTTGCGTCCTCTTGGGTCTAATTAGCTTTTCTGATAAGCACACATCAAAGGTAAGAGAGATTTTTATCTTCACTAATGGCTTTCTGGCTTCCTTCTAAACTGTTTAACACAGGAGAATAGAGGTTTAAATTAGCTTCTGCAGCCTGACAGTTACTCTTTAAAGAAACATTATCTATTAACGTGTTTTTTTCAATTGAGATAGATAATGTTTGGGAACAGTGCTGCTAAGTACTGGTGTATACCTTTGAATTTGTATCTCTTTGTTTACTGTTATCTAATTCCTTTCACACTTTTCTGACAGGCAGTCTGCTGTAATCTGACAAAAGAGTGAACCATGAGGGGAATTCCCTTACAGTGCATCTGTTAACTCTGTGTGTGCAGAGAGCTCAGTCAGAGACAGGTAATGCTTTCTCTCACAGAGAGCAGAGGAAATGTATTTTATGTTCAACATAAACATTAGTAATTGTGTGTGTGAAACCTGATACCAGAATAATTGCATATAACTCTGCTTTGATATTACACAGTTCTTAGTATGTCAGACTTCAGAGATTCATACCTCTGCAAATAAGACATTCCAAATGTAGCTAAAATCTGCACACAGTGAATTAAAGCTTTTGCCTCTGATATTTGACATGAAAAGTAGGAAAATGTTTGCACAGCTACTTAGACATTATTTGTTTATTGTCATTTTAGAACACTTGGGCATTGATAGTGTTAAAGTCTTAAAGAGACACTTAAGCCAGAAAAAAAAAGTTTTACTCACCTGGGGCTTCTACCAGCCCCCTGCAGCAGTCCTGTGCCCTCGCAGCCACTCACTAATCCTCTGGTCCCCCCCTGCCAGCTAGTTTCGTTTTTGTCGACAGGCCCGTCAGGAATGGTCACGCGTAGCTTTTTCCGCATTCCCGACTGTAATTAGCACTATTGCGGGCCCCAACTGTGAGAATCTGCTCAGCTGCCTGTGCAGACAGGCAGCGTTTTGACCACTGTTCACGTCTGCATTCTGCAGGTCTCTTTAAGAGAGACTTTCTGTCAGTTTTGCAGCTTGTGTTGCTGAGGGATTTGCATACATTAGTCATGCAAATCCGTTACCTGCCTTCTTTTGATGACTGGCACTATAAAAGCATTCTGCTCCCAGAATGCTTTGCTGGACATTTCCCTTCCATGGTCTGTTCCTGATAGACACTGCTGGAGTGTCAGCCATTGCTATCTAGTATAGTTAATTCCTGGGGGTTGCTTTAGGCTCCCCTTCTAGTCCAGTCAGGTTGTATTATCTGTTTTGCCTGTTCCGTCTGTCTTGTGTTTGGATCGCACAAGCCCTAGCGTTAGCGGCTGTGGATCCTTCTGATTGAGTCTGGAGTGTAGGTTGGAACAGCGGTTGTTTCTGCCTACCTCATCTGTTCTGTCTGCCGTGTGTTTGGATCCTTCTGTTCTGTCTCCTGGGATCGCGCTAGCCACTTTTCGCTAGCGCTGGGGATCCTTCTGTTCTGTCTCCTGGGATCGCGCTAGCTACTTTTCGCTAGCGCTGGGGATCCTTCTGTTCTGTCTTCTGGGATCGCGCTAGCTACTTTTCGCTAGCGCTGGGGATCCTTCTGTTCTGTCTCCTGGGATTGCGCTAGCTACTTTTCGCTAGCGCTGGGGATCCTTCTGTTCTGTCTTCTGGGATCGCGCTAGCCACTTTTCGCTAGCGCTGGGGATCCTTCTGTTCTGCTACTCTGTAACTGGATCGCGCTAGCCACTTTTCGCTAGTGCTGTGGATCCTATCTCTCGCTTGTCCCTGTTTTCGTGTGTCTGTCTTGTCTGATTCGAAACGCTTGCTGTAGGCTCGGTGAGGTAACCGTTAAGCAAGCGCTCGCGTTCTCTGTTTCGTGTTTGTCTGTTAATGGTTAGTTAGGCGTGCTTGTCTCTATTGTGCTTATCACGTGGAGACCGCGCATAACCGCGTGCACTGTTGCGAATGAGTGCGGTGTTCGCGGTTAGCTAGCATTTGTTATTTTCCGTATTTCCTTATTGTATTATTTGCTGTGCCTTTGCTACTCTCGTGCTCCGCCTTGCTGTACCTTGTGTCACGTCTGGCGATCGCACCTCTCGCGATCGCGTTCCTGCTTCTTATCTGCTGTGGTGTGTGCACAGTCGCGGGTTGGCGACTAATTTTATGCACACACACACAATCTGTCTCTGTGCTCACTTTCAATCGCTTCTCTTGCGATTGCGTTTCTTCCCTTCGTACAATTCCTGTCTGGCATGTGTGGTAGGGCAGAGGAGCTGTTCCTCTGCACTCCACAGCTCCACCTGCCGACAGGAATTTCCCTGTGCAGGTGCATAGCACCTAGCCTGGGTGTCCTCAATAATACGCTTGTGGAGGAAATCCGCCACGTCAGCGCACGTCTGGTGCGCTGACCACGGAGACGATTCCACAATCGTTACACCAACGCATACAAAGATACGCATTGCCGCATTACAAACGCATAGATATGTGGCATTGCGTATTTTTGTACGCGTTACGGCCTGCAATAGCGCTAATTACAGTCGGGAATGCGAAAAAAGCTACGCGTGGCCAGTCCTGACGGGCCTGTCGGCAAAAACGAAACTAGCTGGCAGCGGGGGACCAGAGGATTAGGGAGTGGCTGCGAGGGCACAGGACTGCTGCAGGGGGCTGGTAGAAGCCCCAGATGAGTAAAACTCATTTTTTTTTCTGGCTTAAGGTTCACTTTAAGCATAAAATTACCAATTTATGGACTTGCATATTTGACTTTACTGTTATGAAAGTGAAGTCAGTTTCATAGATTTTTATTCTTTATTAACTAACCACAGTCTCGGATGACTGGGAAGACTCCATGGTATCCAGAGCCTTCCTTCTAATTAGGCATGACTCTAACCTTAAGGGCCCGTTCACACTGCACGCGTTTCCAGCCGCGTTTTGGAAACGCGTGCAGGTGACCGACACGCAGGACATCAGACATTGCATAGAGTGCAATGTCTGATGTTCACACTGCATGCGTTCCGGACCTGTGCGGTCCGGGAACGCATGCTGCACGCAGATTTTACAAAAACGCGTGGCTGTCCCATTCACATTTCAGTGATGGGATCAGCCACGCAACGCATACGAACGCGGATGGCGTGCGTTCGCATGCGTTGCGGTCCGCATGCGTGGCCGTCCGCATTTTGCAGTCTGAACGGGCCTTAAGTGAGTTTGCTTTAAGTTAATGTTTACTTAAAAACAAAGGCAAAAATAATCCAGGATTTTGAGGATGTTCTGATTTATGCCAGACATATGGGTTGATCATCCTGCAATTTGTTGATTGTTGGGGACACACGTCCAGCCAGCTGATGTCCTGCAGACAGGGGTCTTGTTGGTGAGACACAACTGACATAACAGCTATGATAACTCAAATATCCACCAGTTATAACTGTGGTGAGCAGGAAAGCATCTTGGAGTGTACATTGTCTCACCACTGGGGAACATTTATCCTAGTATTGTACCTTTCCCCTCCATTGAAAATATGATTATGCACTGCTCAAAAAATAAAGGGAACACAACATATGACAATCTAGATCTGAATTAATGAAATATTCTTATTAAATACTTCATTATTTACATAGTTGAATTTGTTGACAATGAAATAACACGAAAATTATCAATGGAAATCAAATGTATCAACCCATGGAGGTCTGGATTTGAAGTCAGACTCAAAATAAAAGTGGAAATAACACTACAGGTTGATCCAACTTTGATGTAATGTCCTTAAAACAAGACAAAATGAAGCCCAGTAGTGTGTGTGGCCTCCATGTGCCTGTATGACCACCATACAATGCCTGGGCATGCTCCTGATGAGGTTGTGGTTGGTCTTCTGAGGGGTCTCCACCCAGACCTGGACTAAAGCATCCACAAACTCCTGGATAGTGGTGCAACGTGGCATTGGTGGATGGAGCAAGACATGATGTCCCATATGTGCTCAATTAGATTTAGGTCTGGGGAACTGGCGGGCGAGTCCATAGCATCAATGCCTTCGTCTTGCAGGAACTGCTGACATACTCCATTCACATGACGTCTAGCATTGTCTTGTATTAGGAGCAACTTAGGGCCAACTGCACCAGTATATGGTCTCACAAGGGTTCTGAGGATCTCATCTCGGTATCTAATAGCAGTCAGGCTACTACTGGTGAGCACATGTAGGGCTGTGCGGCCCCCCGAAAGACATGCCACCCCACACCATTACTGACCCACTGCCAAACTGGTCACGCTGGAGAATGTTGCAGGCAGCAGAACATTCTCCACAGTGTCTCCAGACTCTGGCACAGGTGCTCATTGTGAACCTGCTTTCATCTTTGAAGAGCACAGGTGCCAGTTGCGAATTTGCCATTCTTGGTGTTCTCTGGCAAATGCTAAATGTCCTGCATGGTTTTGGGCTGTAAGCACAACCCCCAGCAGTGGACATCGGGGCCTCATACCACCCTCATGGAGTCGATTTCTGACCGTTTGAACAGACGCATTCACATTTGTGGCCGCTGGAGGTAATTTTGCAGGGCTCTGGCAGTTCTCCTCCTGTTCCTCCTTGCACAAAGGCAGAGTTAGCAGGCCTGCTGCTGGGTTGTTGCCCTCCTACGTCCTCCTCCACGTCTCCTGAAGTACTGGCCTCACTCCTGGTAGCACCTCCATGCTCTGGACACTACACTGACAGACACAGCAAACCTTTTTGCCTCAGCTCGCATTGATGTGCCATCATGGATGAGCTGCACTACCTGAGCTAGTTGTATGGGTTGTAGACTCCATCTCATGCTACCACTAGAGTAAAAGCACCGCCAGCATTCAAAAGTGACCATTACATCAGCCAGCTTCACTCCTTTATTGGGGATGTCTTGCTAATTGTAGTAGTATGCCACAGTGCTGGTAATCCAAAAATCAGCACAAGTATAAAAGTCACTCCACTCCAGAGTTCCCTCTTGGTCACAGCCACGACCTGTATGCACACTCAGTGCAGAAAAGATCTGAGAGGGTACTCTCAGTGAATTTATAAAGTATCAGTAGCGTCACTAGGGGGGTGCGGCTGGTGCGAACCGCACCAGGTGTCACCAGCAGAGGGGGTGACACCAAGCTACAGGCTAAGGGAGAGTGGAGAAGGCTATGTAAATACTGACCAGGCTACTGTCTGATAGACGTTTCTCTCCTACTCTACTCCCCTCTGGCTGCTCCTTCTTGAGCTTATAACAGAGTTCAGAGGCTAACAGGGCCACATGCTGATCATTTTAACACCCTCCCTATAACAAGCAACGTTACTACCTGGCTAAGTGTGGAGGTTCATGGGGTAGCAGGGGATGACACCATGGGTTTCCGCACCAGGTGACACCAACCCTAGTGACACCTCTGTAAAGTATATCCGCTTTATTCAGTTTGTATAGATATTGCCAACAACATAAGGGTGCACTCACATGGTGAGGGTCCTAATCCACTTAGGATCCTCTCTGGTACAAATCGCTTCCCACCCATGTGGTACTAAATCCCTCTGTTTGGTATTTGGTACAGCTTTGCCCGCTCTTGTCCTGTTTTGACGTTTCCCCGTCCTCAGGCCTCTGAGGACAATGTTTCCGTTACAGTTTAAATTATCAATCACATCATTTGCACAGTTACAAAGATAGATAGAGGAACGATTGTTTGACGGCGCTGATCCCTGATTTATCTTCAAGTGGGTACCCAGCTTTAGTGCAGTGAGCAACATTTTTGTAAGGTGCCGGAAGAGCACGCGGCTCAAGCGACTATTGTCTATGATGGCTAGCTCCCTGCTTCAGAGATAGACAGTATTAGATGTAATGGCCCATACTCATGGGCTACAATTGTCGCCGCAACATGCGGCGAGCGCGTGTTGCGGCGACAGGTCGCCCGTGAGCATGCGATGTTGCACGTGCGCGCACCCCGAACCGTCGCTCGTCGCTGATGTCGCCAGGCGATTGACGCGGTCAATCACCTGGCGACAGTCGCCGCCGCAACTGTCGCTAGTCCGCGTGGGTAGGTTGGACTAGCGACAGCAACAAGCAGTAAATACCTTGGTCTTCCGGCGGGGGGAGGAGCAACAGCGACAGCTTCCGCCACATCAGTTGCCAGGTCCCTCCGCCTTGTGTATGCGGAGGGACCTGGCGACGAGCTGTCGCTGGCCTGTCGCGCACACGCTCCCGTGTGCTAGCGACAGGCCACAAATGAGCCTCATGAGTATGAGGCATAATGAATTAATAAAGCACTAAAAAAGTGGATAAGTAAACTACAGTGAATTTTACACTGTGCGTATTTCTTAGTTACATTTTTGTATCTAGAAGAAAATCAATGTGGATGGGGAGTTAAGAGGATTTGGTATAATTCATTTTATTTTCTAGTCACATAGAAAAAAATTTCCCCTTGTTTCTAGACACGTCTTTTTTAGTTGTGACCACTAGATGGCAGGTAAAGTACCTTTCATCCATTCTGCCTCTAGCAGTTATTGAATGGATGTAGTATTGATTGAAGTTTAATCATCCTAATTTTCATCACTAATTCATTATGTTTTATGTAGGGAAGAGTCTCCTATCAGATATAGGCTTTCCGCAGCATTAATCAGCATTTGAAAATCAGAATGCGGACATCGGAATTCTGCGACATGCAGTATTACCAAGTATTTTTTTAGTCCAATTGCAAGTCTCAGAAATATTGGGCCAATCAGAGTTCAGTATTGAACCCTAGAAATCAGAATTATGCAGAGTACCCTTTTTTCATCATTAATTTATTTATTATGTTTGATGTGGGGATGCTTTTTCAAAGTTCGTGGGACTCTGATTTTCGATTGGAAATAAGCTTTCTGCAGCGGAGATCAGTATTTAGAAATAGAGATTCTGCGACATACAGCATTACCAAGGCTTTGAGCTTCTAGGCCAATCATAAGACTCAGAAGTATTGGGCAAATGAGAGGTTTTGAAAGTGTAGCTCAATTGCCAATCAGAAATGTGGATTATGCATAATAGCGTACATCCACAAAATATTGCCGATTTTTTCAAAAACGATTTCTTTTTAAAGTAACTAACTTTATTGACAAAAATAGTAAAAAAAAAAAAAAATGTTGTGGAATTTGAAAATTTCGACACTTCGGAATACGGAATTCCATCAGAATCGGAAATTGCATTTTCAACCATGCCTCAATTTATACGCTTGTCTCTTCTGACTGGCAGCAGTCTATTACATTCGAAATAAAAAAAGAATTTGTTAATCCATGTAAGACCAAGAATGTTATTCCTGAATGCATTTACACAATGCTGCTAATATAGGTGTGTGTGTTTCTCACATTTTCCTCCATTTAAAAATGATATATACAGTGGGTTGCAAAAGTATTCGGCCCCCTTGAAGTTTTCCACATTTTTTCACATTACTGCCACAAACATGCATCAATTTTATTGGAATTCCACGTGAAAGACCAATACAAAGTGGTGTACATGTGAGAAGTAGATTGAAAATCATACATCATTCCAAACATTTTTTACAAATAAATAACTGCAAAGTGGAGTGTGCGTAATTATTCGGCCCCCTGAGTCAATACTTTGTAGAACCACCTTTTGCTGCAATTACAGCTGCCAGTCTTTTAGTGTATGTCTCTACCAGCTTTGCACATCTAGAGACTGAAATCCTTGCCCATTCTTCTTTGCAAAACAGCTCCAGCTCAGTCAGATTAAATGGACAGCGTTTGTGAACAGCAGTTTTCAGATCTTGCCACAGATTCTCAATTGGATTTAGATCTGGACTTTGACTGGGTCATTCTAACACATAGATATGTTTTGTTTTAAACCATTCCATTGTTGCCCTGGCTTTATGTTTAGGGTCATTGTCCTGCTGGAAGGTGAACCTCCGCCCCAGTCTCAAGTCTTTTGCATTCTCCAAGAGGTTTTCTTCCAAGTTTGCCCTGTATTTGGCTCCATCCATCTTCCCATCAACTCTGGCCAGCTTCCCTGTCCCTGCTGAAGAGATGCACCCCCGAGCATGATGCTGCCACCACCATATTTGACAGTGGGGATTGTGTGTTCAGAGTGATGTGCAGTGTTAGTTTTCTGCCACACATAGCGTTTTGCATTTTGGCCAAAAAGTTCCATTTTGGTCTCATCTGACCAGAGCACCTTCTTCCACATGGTTGCTGTGTCCCCCACATGGCTTGTGGCAAGCTGCAAATGGACTTCTCATGCTTTCTGTTAACAATGCCTTTCTTCTTGCCACTCTTCCATAAAGGCCAACTTTGTACAGTGCATGACTAATAGTTGTCCTATGGACAGAGTCTCCCACCTGAGCTGTAGATCTCGGCAGCTCGTCCAGAGTCACCATGGGCCTCTTGACTGCATTTCTGATCAGCGCTCTCCTTGTTTGGCCTGTGAGTTTAGGTGGATGGCCTTGTCTTGGTAGTAGTGTTGGGCGAACACCTAGATGTTCGGGTTCGCGAACGTTCGCCGAACATCGCCGCGATGTTCGGGTGTTCGCGCCGAACTCCGAACATAATGGAAGTCAATGGGGACCCGAACTTTCGTGCTTTGTAAAGCTTCCTTACATGCTACATACCCCAAATTTGCAGGGTATGTGCACCTTGGGAGTGGGTACAAGAGGAAAAAAAAATATTTGAAAAAGAGCTTATAGTTTTTGAGAAAATTGATTGTAAAGTTTCAAAGGAAAAACTGTCTTTTAAATGTGGAAAATGTCATGTTTCTTTGCACAGGTAACATGCTTTTTGTCGCCATGCAGTCATAAATGTAATACAGAGAAGAGGTTCCAGGAAAAGGGACCGGTAACGCTAACCCAGCACAAGCAGCAGAACACGTGATGGAACAGGAGGAGGCGCAGGAGGAGAAGGCCACGCTTTTTGAGACACAGCATCCCAGGCCTTGCATGAGGACAAATAACGTGCGGATATAGCAATGCTTTTTGCCGCCATGCAGTCATAAATGTAATAAAGATGAGAGGTTCAATAAACAGGGACCGGAAACGCTAACCCAGCAGCAGCAGCACACGTGATGGAACAGGAGGAGGCGCAGGAGTAGAAGGCCACGCTTTTTGAGACACAGCATCCCAGGCCTTGCATGAGGACAAATAGCGTGCGGATATAGCAATGCTTTTTGCCGCCATGCAGTCATAAATGTAATAAAGATGAGAGGTTCAATAAACAGGGACCGGAAACGCTAACCCAGCAGCAGCAGCACACGTGATGGAACAGGAGGAGGCGCAGGAGGAGAAGGCCACGCTTTTTGAGACACAGCATCCCAGGCCTTGCATGAGGACAAATAGCGTGCAGATATAGCAATGCTTTTTGCCGCCATGCAGTCATAAATGTAATAAAGATGAGAGGTTCAATAAACAGGGACCGGAAACGCTAACCCAGCAGCAGCAGCAGCAGCACACGTGATGGAACAGGAGGAGGCGCAGGAGGAGAAGGCCACGCTTTTTGAGACACAGCATCCCAGGCCTTGCATGAGGACAAATAGCGTGCGGATATAGCAATGCTTTTTGCCGCCATGCAGTCATAAATGTAATAAAGATGAGAGGTTCAATAAACAGGGACTGGAAACGCTAACCCAGCAGCAGCAGCAGCAGCACACGTGATGGAACAGGAGGAGGCGCAGGAGGAGAAGGCCACGCTTTTTGAGACACAGCATCCCAGGCCTTGCATGAGGACAAATAGCGTGCAGATATAGCAATGCTTTTTGCCGCCATGCAGTCATAAATGTAATAAAGATGAGAGGTTCAATAAACAGGGACCGGAAACGCTAACCCAGCAGCAGCAGCAGCAGCACACGTGATGGAACAGGAGGAGGCGCAGGAGGAGAAGGCCACGCTTTTTGAGACACAACATCCCAGGCCTTGCATGAGGACAAATAGCGTGCGGATATAGCAATGCTTTTTGCCGCCATGCAGTCATAAATGTAATACAGATAAGAGGTTCAATAAACAGGGACCGGAAACGCTAACCCATCACAGATGGTCATTGTTCATGTTACTTGGTTGGGGTCCAGGAGTGTTGCGTAGTCGTTTCCAATCCAGGATTGATTCATTTTAATTTGAGTCAGACGGTCTGCATTTTCTGTGGAGAGGCGGATACGCCGATCTGTGACGATGCCTCCGGCAGCACTGAAACAGCGTTCCGACATAACGCTGGCTGCCGGGCAAGCCAGCACCTCTATTGCGTACATTGCCAGTTCGTGCCAGGTGTCTAGCTTCGATACCCAATAGTTGAAGGGTGCAGATGCATTGTTCAACACAACTACGCCATCTGACATGTAGTCCTTGACCATCTTCTCCAGGCGATCGGTGTTGGAGGTGGATCTGCACGCTTGCTGTTCTGTGGGCTGCTGCTGCATGGGTGTCATAAAATTTTCCCACTCCAAGGACACTGCCGATACAATTCCCTTTTGTGCACTAGCTGCGGCTTGTGTTGTTTGCTGCCTTCCTGGTCGTCCTGGGTTTGCGGAAGTCAGTCTGTCGGCGTACAACTGGCTAGAGGAGGGGGAGGATGTCAATCTCCTCTCTAAAGTCTCCACAAGGGCCTGCTGGTATTCTTCCTTTTTGACCTGTCTGACTCTTTCTTCAAGCAGTTTTGGAACATTGTGTTTGTACCGTGGATCCAGAAGGGTATAAACCCAGTAATTGGTGTTGTCCAGAATGCGCACAATGCGTGGGTCGCGTTCAATGCAGTCTAGCATGAATTGAGCCATGTGTGCCAGAGTCCTGCCAGAATCCTCATCATCCTCTTGTGAGCGTTGTGATAGTTGTTGTGATGCATCATAGTCGTCACCTTCTTCCTGGTCTGCTTCTGCTGACCATTCGCGCTGAATTGTGGAAGTCCAACGTGCACCGCTCTGGCCCTCGTCAGTGGTGGCAGGAAATTCCTGCTCCAACTCCAGCTGTTCCTCCTCCTCTTCTTCGTCATAGCTGCTGGGGCCAGCGTTTCCTGATGCGGATGGCCTGATGTTGGTACCATCATGCTGATCGTTTTCTCCTTCAGATTCCCCCAGTTGCATTATGACAGCTGTTTCCTTGATTTTCAACATTGACCTCTTCAGTAAACACAGCAGTGGTATGGTAATGCTGACTGAAGAGTTGTCACTGCTCACAAGCAACGTGGATTGCTCAAAATTTTGGAGGACTTGGCAGAGGTCCAACATGTTGGCCCAATCGGATCCACAGAAGCTTGGCAGCTGTCCGGATGCGCCTCGGTACTGCGCCGTCATGTACTGGACCACTGCACTCTTCTGCTTGCAAAAGCGGGCTAGCATGTGCAGCGTAGAATTCCAGCGCGTAGGGACATCACACAGCAAGCGATGGTGGGGGAGATTGAAGTGCTCCTGCATCTTGGCGAGTGCCCCCGAAGCAGTACTGGAATTTCTGCAATGTTTGGCCACTCGTCGCACCTTCAACAGAAGATCGGCCACGCCTGGGTATGTCCTCAGTAACCGCTGAACTACTAGGTTCATCACGTGCGCCAGGCAAGGGATGTGTGTCAGCTTAGCCAACCTTAAAGCGCGAATGAGATTACTCCCATTATCACACACAACCATGCCCGGTTTCAGGTCCAGCGGTGCCAGCCACAAATCCGTCTGTTCCTTTATTCCCCTCCAAATTTCCTCCCCTGTGTGCTGCTTATCCCCAAGGCAGATCAGCTTCAGCAACGCTTGCTGACGCATGCCAACAGCTGTGCTGCACTGCTTCCACGATCCTACTGCTGCTGGGTTAGCGTTTCCGGATGAGGTACAGCTTTGAGATGCGTTGGAGGAGAAGGAGTCAGAGAGGTAGGTGCTGCTGTTGTTATCCAGTGGGAGGGACGGCGGTGCAGCTGTTTGCGGCGTGGGCAACACCCGCGCCGTAGCAGGTGAGGAATCGCTGCCAGGCTCCACAAGGTTCACCCAGTGCGCGGTAAGGGAGATGTATCGACCCTGGCCGAACGCACTCGTCTAGGTGTCATTGGTGAGGTGAACCTTGCAGGCAACGGCATTCTTCAAGCTTCGGGTTATTTTGCTGACCACGTGCTCATGCAACTCAGGCACTGCAGAGCGTGCAAAGTGGTAGCGGCTGGGAACCACGTAACGTGGGATGGCCACTGACATCATGCCCTTGAAGCTGTTTGTCTCCACCACTCGATATGGCAGCATTTCGCAGGCCAGAAGCTTGGCTATGCTGGCTGTTACTGCCACGGCCCGGGGGTCATTTGCTGGCAATTTCCTCTTGCAATCAAACATCTCCGAGACAGACAACTGAATCGTAGGGCTGCACACTGAAGGGCTGTTGGTTGTTGTGTTTGATGAACACTGGGAGACCTCAAGAGCACTACTCCGGAAAGTGACAGTGTCAGCGTCTGATGTTTGTGAATGTTGTGAACCACGCAATGGCTGGGCTACTGCTGCTGCTGAGGCGGGTCTGGTGGTGAGTCTGGTGACCCCAAGGGAGGCAGTGTTGCTGGTACCCTGTCCTGCCGCATTTGCCCACAGAGTGGGATGTTTGGATAGCATGTGGTGGCTCATGCTGGTGGTGGAGAGGTTGTTAATACTTTTCCCCCTGCTCAGGCGGGTCTTGCACACCTTGCAAATCGCCATAGTACCATCCTCAGTGCAGTCTTCAAAGAAAGCCCAGACTTTGGAGCACTTGCCTTGCTGGCGATTTCTGTTTGCGCCTCTTTTGCCTCTCACTTGAACTTCCACGCTTGTGGTGCCTGAAATTGCGCGCCGCCTACCTTGTGGCACAAGGCGAACTCGTGCAGCAGTGGGTTCTTCAACAGACTCATCTGTGCTGCTGATACGACGGCGATGTTCTCGTTCACAAACAAAATCTGGGTCTCTGTTCACATTGTCCATACCCTTCTCTTCCATCTCCTGAAACTCGTCATATGTCATTGTGGGGGGCCGCCGCCGTGGACTAGAGCTCCCCAGAACAACCTCTGCGCAGCTCACTCCAACGTCGTCTTCCAGATCTTGTCGGCCGACCTCCTGCAATTGCAACCCCTCCTGCCCAACTTGCTCTGGGATTTGGGTTTCCGAGTCCTCCTCGGACTCGCCTTGTATTTCAGTGCGCGGTGCATTTCCCACAGTTAATGGTTGTGAATCCGGGCACAACATTTCTGGCTGTTCCTCCATTGACCTTTGAAAGGTGGAGGTTTGTTGGGCTGGGAATAGCTCCTGCGAATACCCCATTGTGTCCTGAGGTAATTCATCGGACTGGTTATCTGGCAGTTGTGTGCGTGGTGTCGCTGCCGGTTGTGTCAGCTTTGTGCCCACTGGCTCCTTGTAACTGGCTGAGGACTCGGACCTCGTGCGTGATGTGCTGGTGCTGCTTAACCCACTGCTGGACGCTTGAGAGGTCATCCAAGTAATTATCTGGTCCTGTTCTTTTGGATTTGTGAGGGTTGTTGTCCTGGACAACATGGGCGGTATTGAGTGGGTTTTCTTGGGTGCTCCCCTGTGGCCTGTACGTGAACCGTCAGGGGAAACACCTCTTCCCTTGCCCCTCCCTCTTTCACCGGATTTCTTCCTCATTTCACTTATCCTTAAAGTACACGCTGACTGGCAGCAGTACAGTGGCAGTACAGAAATGCTATACAGTGGTGGGTGAGCGGTGTACCACTATTCCCAGCAGCGACACAGAGCACAATGCTATACAGTGGCGGGTGAGCGGTGTACTACTGTTCCCAGCAGACACAGAGTGGCAGGTAAAACACAATGCTATATAGTGTGGCTGAGCAAGGTACACAGAGTGGCAGTAAACACAATGCTATATAGTGTGGCTGAGCGAGCGGTGTACTACTATTCCCAGCAGACACAGAGTGGCAGTAAACACAATGCTATATAGTGTGGCTGAGCGAGGTACACAGAGTGGCAGTAAACACAATGCTATATAGTGTGGCTGAGCGAGCGGTGTACTACTATTCCCAGCAGACACAAAGTGGCAGTAAACACAATGCTATATACTGTGGCTGAGCGAGGTACACAGAGTGGCAGTAAACAGAATGCTATATAGTGTGGCTGAGCGAGCGGTGTACTACTATTCCCAGCAGACACAGAGTGGCAGTAAACAGAATGCTATATAGTGTGGCTGAGCGAGGTACACAGAGTGGCAGTAAACACAATGCTATATAGTGTGGCTGAGCAAGCGGTGTACTACTATTCCCAGCAGACACAGAGTGGCAGTAAACAGAATGCTATATAGTGTGGTTGAGCGAGGTACACAGAGTGGCAGTAAACAGAATGCTATATAGTGTGGCTGAGCGAGGTACACAGAGTGGCAGTAAACAGAATGCTATATAGTGTGGCTGAGCGAGCGGTGTACTACTATTCCCAGCAGCGACACAATGACTGGGGGGACCCTGGCTAGCGTGGCTGGAGCGCGAACTACCCTGCCTGCCTACCCAAAGCTAAACCCACAGACAAATGGCGGAGATATGACGTGGTTCGGGTATTTATTTACCCGAACCACGTGACAGTTCGGCTAATCAGAGCGCGTTCGGGTCCGAACCACGTGACCCGTTCGGCCAATCACAGCGCTAGCCGAACGTTCGGGGAACGTTCGGCCATGCGCTCTTAGTTCTGCCATGTGGCCGAACGGTTTGGCCGAACACCATCAGGTGTTCGGCCGAACTCGAACATCACCCAAACAGGGTGATGTTCTGCAGAACCCGAACAGTGGCGAACACTGTTCGCCCAACACTACTTGGTAGGTTTACAGTTGTGCCATACCCCTTCCATTTCTGAATGATCACTTGAACAGTGCTTCGTGGGATGTTCAAGGCTTTGGAAATCTTTTTGTAGCCTAAGCCTGCTTTACAATTCTCAATAACTTGATCCCTTACCTGTCTTGTGTGTTCTTTGGACTTCACGGTGTTGTTGCTCCCAATATTCACTTAGACAACATCTGAGGCCCTCACAGAGCAGCTGTATTTGTACTGACATTAGATTACACACAGGTGCACTCTATTTAGTCATTATCCACTGTGTATGGCAAGCACCAATGGGGGAATCAAAAAACAGGCGTGCTGTACCTCCTATGGTCTGTGCACCTCAGACCAAACGTATATCAAAGTCCAAAATCGAGTCAGCACCGCCTTCAGTAGAAAAATAGCTCTTTTATTAATTAAAAAGCATGATGTCAAAGTAGCGGCGACAGCTCCGCTGTTTCGGGCGTGCAGCCCTTTTTCAAGCCAAAAGCAAGGATCATCACACTAACAAACATTACAAATCACCTTATATAGCATACAAACTTATGAGCTCACCTGTGATCGACCAATCAGAGGGAGGCAGGGGCTGGCGGACCTGATGGGGAACTAATCCCTTAGTATGCAAAGCGGAGTGTTCAGTACCCTCCCCCAGACGTCAGCAGTAACCCACCCAATCAGTGGGAAATATGGTTGCCATACGAGGAGACGCTTGAGGACGCCAGAGCCCAGCCGCCCCTTCCACCGGCATCCGCAGCGTCATACATGACGCAGTACCAGTCACATGGGATCAATCCTCCAATCAAACGAGCGCTCCGCTCTCCAATGCGGAGAACAGCTCGTCGTGGATAGAAGGGACGTCACTGATTACGTCTGGGCGATCCGCCCTCGCTGTCATGTGACTCCCAAAACATAAACATTATCCCCATGGCAATCCCCAAACAAAGGGCAATACCTATATTGTCGTTAAGGCAGCCTGGCCATGAAGTCCCCAGTCTCCCCCCGCACAGCAATCCATTGCGCACCCTGGATAATTTAAACTTGCCAGTCTCAGCCTCACTCCTCCTCGCCGATCCAATAAATCTGTAATAGATAAAAATAAACATATATACAAGATTAATATGTATCAATCACCTACACAAAAAAAGATACACTGCAGATCTAGATACACCCCGATAATTCATATTCCTTATTAAGCCCCCCTCTGCCAAAAGTACCCAATCTTCTAATCCACATCGCCTCTTTTCTCAATAACAATTTATGGCGGTCTCCCCTCTTTATACTAAACGGGACATTATCAATAACTTGAACTCTCAATTGCGAAACAGTGTGTCTGCAATCTTTAAAATGGCATGCAACTGCATGATCAGAGCTCTCACCTCTGATCGCAGATTTGTGCGATGAAATCCGGTCTCGAAGCGGTTGTGTGGTTTTGCCCACGTAACCTAGGCCACATGGGCACTTAATCAAGTAAACTACAAATGTTGACTCACAATTAAAGTATCCCCTGATGTAAAATCTCTTACCACTAGATGGATGCGTAAACATGTCTCCCTTTGTCACACAGCCACACATGTGGCAGTGCAAGCAAGGGAATGTCCCATTCCTGGGCACACCTACCCTCTCAACCGCAGACGTGTGTACCACCTTGTCTCTAATCCTGGGCGGCCGTCGGAAGGACATCAGTGGCGGATACCTGAATTCCTGTACAGTAGGGAAGGATTCTTTAAGTATCTTCCAGTGTCTATTAATCACCCTAGCTATCTGTTGGCTCTGGCTATTGTAGGTACTAACAAAAGCAATTCTTGGCTCCTTAGATCTACTCCTGGTTCTGGTTCTACTTTTACTATCCAATAGAGTATTAGGATACCCTCTCTTTTTAAATTTATCCCTCATCTGTTTCAGTCTGTTCTCCCGTTTCTCTGGATCCGCCACCAATCTCTCAACCCGCATTAACTGTCCAGTCGGGATATTATTCCTAATATGTTGCGGATGAAAACTCTGAAACTCTAATATAGAGTTTCGATCAGTGGGTTTAGTGTACAGGTCAGTGAGCAATCTGTCACCCACCCTGTACACCCAAGTATCAAGGAAAGAGACACCCGTGGCATCCACATGTGCGGTCAAGATTATCTGGGGACACTTGTCTCTAAGTTGGACAATACTCTGGATGTTGAAAGCCTCTACACCTCCATCCCACATGATGGGGGTGTAGAGGCTGTAGAGTGGTTCTTAATGCTACATACGGATTTGACAGATGAACAGAGGAAGTTTGTTGTCTCTCTGCTGCAGATAGTATTGCGAGAAAACTATTTTTATTTTGATGGGGATTTCTATGCGCAGCGTAGAGGAACTGCGATGGGTTCGAACGTGGCCCCGTCCTATGCAAACCTGTTTATGGGACAATACGAGGAAAGTTTCGTGTATACTAGTCCCTTATTCCACCAGCATGCTAAATGCTGGTGGAGATTTATTGATGATATATTTTGCGTATGGGCGGGGCCACGTTCGTCCCTGGAACAATTTATTGTCCAACTTAGAGACAAGTGTCCCCAGATAATCTTGACCGCACATGTGGATGCCACGGGTGTCTCTTTCCTTGATACTTGGGTGTACAGGGTGGGTGACAGATTGCTCACTGACCTGTACACTAAACCCACTGATCGAAACTCTATATTAGAGTTTCAGAGTTTTCATCCGCAACATATTAGGAATAATATCCCGACTGGACAGTTAATGCGGGTTGAGAGATTGGTGGCGGATCCAGAGAAACGGGAGAACAGACTGAAACAGATGAGGGATAAATTTAAAAAGAGAGGGTATCCTAATACTCTATTGGATAGTAAAAGTAGAACCAGAACCAGGAGTAGATCTAAGGAGCCAAGAATTGCTTTTGTTAGTACCTACAATAGCCAGAGCCAACAGATAGCTAGGGTGATTAATAGACACTGGAAGATACTTAAAGAATCCTTCCCTACTGTACAGGAATTCAGGTATCCGCCACTGATGTCCTTCCGACGGCCGCCCAGGATTAGAGACAAGGTGGTACACACGTCTGCGGTTGAGAGGGTAGGTGTGCCCAGGAATGGGACATTCCCTTGCTTGCACTGCCACATGTGTGGCTGTGTGACAAAGGGAGACATGTTTACGCATCCATCTAGTGGTAAGAGATTTTACATCAGGGGATACTTTAATTGTGAGTCAACATTTGTAGTTTACTTGATTAAGTGCCCATGTGGCCTAGGTTACGTGGGCAAAACCACACAACCGCTTCGAGACCGGATTTCATCGCACAAATCTGCGATCAGAGGTGAGAGCTCTGATCATGCAGTTGCATGCCATTTTAAAGATTGCAGACACACTGTTTCGCAATTGAGAGTTCAAGTTATTGATAATGTCCCGTTTAGTATAAAGAGGGGAGACCGCCATAAATTGTTATTGAGAAAAGAGGCGATGTGGATTAGAAGATTGGGTACTTTTGGCAGAGGGGGGCTTAATAAGGAATATGAATTATCGGGGTGTATCTAGATCTGCAGTGTATCTTTTTTTGTGTAGGTGATTGATACATATTAATCTTGTATATATGTTTATTTTTATCTATTACAGATTTATTGGATCGGCGAGGAGGAGTGAGGCTGAGACTGGCAAGTTTAAATTATCCAGGGTGCGCAATGGATTGCTGTGCGGGGGGAGACTGGGGACTTCATGGCCAGGCTGCCTTAACGACAATATAGGTATTGCCCTTTGTTTGGGGATTGCCATGGGGATAATGTTTATGTTTTGGGAGTCACATGACAGCGAGGGCGGATCGCCCAGACGTAATCAGTGACGTCCCTTCTATCCACGACGAGCTGTTCTCCGCATTGGAGAGCGGAGCGCTCGTTTGATTGGAGGATTGATCCCATGTGACTGGTACTGCGTCATGTATGACGCTGCGGATGCCGGTGGAAGGGGCGGCTGGGCTCTGGCGTCCTCAAGCGTCTCCTCGTATGGCAACCATATTTCCCACTGATTGGGTGGGTTACTGCTGACGTCTGGGGGAGGGTACTGAACACTCCGCTTTGCATACTAAGGGATTAGTTCCCCATCAGGTCCGCCAGCCCCTGCCTCCCTCTGATTGGTCGATCACAGGTGAGCTCATAAGTTTGTATGCTATATAAGGTGATTTGTAATGTTTGTTAGTGTGATGATCCTTGCTTTTGGCTTGAAAAAGGGCTGCACGCCCGAAACAGCGGAGCTGTCGCCGCTACTTTGACATCATGCTTTTTAATTAATAAAAGAGCTATTTTTCTACTGAAGGCGGTGCTGACTCGATTTTGGACTCTATTTAGTCATTAGCACTCATCAGGCAATGTCTATAGGCAACTGACTGCACTCAGATCAAAAGGGGCCGAATAATTATGCACACACCACTTTGCAGTTTTTTCTTTGTAAAAAATGTTTTGAATCATGTATGATTTTCGTTCCACTTCTCATGTGTACACCACTTTGTGTTGGTCTTTCATGTGAAATTCCAATAAAATTGATTCATGTTTGTGGCAGTAATATGACAAAATGTGGAAAACTTCAAGGGGGCCGAATACTTTTGCAACCCACTGTAAAAACAATCAGAATGCAATTTATTCATGGATGAATTCTTCTATCAGTCAGTAAACTCCACTCTATCTGTGGCACACAGTCAGCGGAGTATGAATGGGGAATGCAGACTGCAACAGTTCCTCTGAACATGAGGGGCCCTCCTCCAGTCATTACATTACTCTGCTGTTGGTGCTGTAGTGATAATAATCAACTCTATATGTGTTTTGAATAGCCGCAATCATTACCATACCTTTCATTTTCCTCTGGGTTGTCGTCTCTTTGGAGTGTTAGTTCTGGTTATCTTTATCATGTGATTCATAAAAAGTAGGGGAGGTGGAGTCAGTGTAGAATATGCACTGAGGTCCATAGCTCTGTAGTTACACCACTGTAACTAATACGTTTCACACTACTTGCTTACTCATGGAATAAGAAGTGGGAAATGCGTTGGAACCTGTTGGCTGTAAATTGTATGCAGGTGCTGCTTTTACCTCACTAAAACTTTAAGCAAGCAGAAGTCATACAGTGTGCAGATTGTTTTGTTCATATACTGCATTGTGGGTGGACGGACCCTTATCTTCACATCTGATACAAGCTTCGGGAAGGTAGTCTAGTAGAGTGGATTTCTTTTCTTATTCTCGTCAAGTTAGTGATATAGCTAGAGCTTTCATGGGGCCCTGCGATGTAGGCATGCTTGAGCAATGTCACCTGCCCCCACCCTATGGAAATGAGTTGATTGGGCAATTGACACTCTCATGCAATCTACACTACACATAGTCCATGGGTATTGAGACAAAGTGAGAGGGAGGAGGAACACAAGAAAGTATATAATGAATATTTAAAGTACCACCTGGGCCCCCTATGCTCCAGGACCCCATAGCAGCTGCTATTGCTACACCCTTGGCATGATTGCATCAAGCAATTCCTGCATATCTGTTAGCTGCATGGTCACGCTACAAATCTCCCATTTTACCACACCCCAAATCACCAACACCCTGGACTGCTGGAGAAGGGCTAGTTACATCCATGGGCCTTCAGAGATTGCTTAGTATAGCCACCAAGGAATAGAAGCAGAATACATACCTTGAAAAACACAGTGTTATTAATACTACACTTAGTAGTTGCCAATATTTCACACCTTGGCCCATATTCAATTTTCTATTTTCCTAAGTTTATTCTCAAGCGTTATTTCACACCTAACCAATAAAATACCTTGAAGCCCCCAGCAAGAAAAAAAATATTAAAAACTAAGTTCAATATTACCTAATTAACCTATGGTATGTTTTACTACTTATTTAATTGCAGAGTGAAAAGTCAGAAAAAAGCTAATTGCATAAGGCCCAAGGCACGTATGCAATTAACGTTTACTCCTGAGTTATCTCCTTGGAGATAATTATCATCTTCTCTTTAAAATAACTTTTCAGGATTTTTCAATTGAAAAAGTACCCAAAAGTAGAAGAAAAACTACTATCAACATTATATTAATAATTTTAATTTTTTTGCTGGTAGTTTGAAAATCATTTTATGACAAGAGGCCCAATTTACTTTTTCTCCTAAATTTTCTCCTAGGGGATCATTTTAGTTTATTGACATTATAGTTATAACTTTACAGCAGTGATAAGCCCTGAAAAGAGGGTAATGCAATGTAACAACACGAAGATAATTAGAACAAAGAGAAAACCTAGGAGATAACTTTTAATTTTCTGTTTAAAATAACTTTTCGGCACTGTACTTGAAAAAGTACCAAAAACTAGGTGAAGAAGTACTGTCAAAATTATTCTGAGAAATAATAATTTTAATAATTTTCTTTAAAATAACTTTTCAGCATTTTGCAATTGGAAAAAGTACCCACAAAAGGATGAAAAAGTACTACCAAATTATTTTGAGTATTTTCTTCCTTGCTGGTGGTTTAAAAAAATTATTTATTTTTTCACAAGGGCCTACATGAAATTAACTTTTTCTCTTGAGTTTTCTCCTAGGTGAAATGTTTACACATTGTTAATGAAATGCCATTTAACCATTTCAGCCCACAGGTATTTTTCACCTTACAAACGAGAGGAATTTTCCCCTTTCAGCACTCCTCCCTTTCATTCACCAATAATTTTATCACTACTTATCACAAAGAAATGATCTATACCTAATTTTTACACCAATTAGGCTTTCTTTGGGTGGTACATTATGTTAAGAATTATTTTATTCTAAATGCGTTTTGACGGGAATAATACGAAAAAAAAGGAAAAAAATCATTATTACTCAGTTTTCGGCCATTATAGTTTTAAAATAATATATGCTACCGTAATTAAAATCCACACATTTTATTTTCCCGTTTGTCCCGGTTATTGCAACGTTAAAATGATATCCCTAGTATAATGTATGGTAACAAAATTTTATTTGGAAATAAAGGTACATTTTTTCAGTTTTACATCCATCGCTAATTTTTAGCCCATAAATTTATAATAATATTGCCCTCTTGACATACATATTTTTTTTTTATTTCCTAATGTCTGTAGATGTAATTTTACTATTTGGCCACAAGATGTCCCCACCGAGCAAAATATGTAACGCACAACTACGCTACATAGGAAACAATGTGTTGCCACATTGTTACTAGGGAAGTGATGCACGTTTTAATGGAAACCTGCATCACGGGTGGGCTGTGGGAAGATTAATGAATGGGAACAAAGTTCCCATTCATAAATCTAATGATCGGGCGGCGGAAATCGTCGGCAGGAGGCAGCGTGGCGGCTCTGTTTCAGAATAAATACAATTTTTTAACAAAAAAAAGTGTTTATTCTCAGTGGACATGCTCGGATTGGCACAGGGGCCAATCCTCCCTGCACTCAGAAACAGCGTGATCGCGGGCATTTACCCGCACGATCACCCGCACAGCTCCTCAAGCTGCAGGGACATGACTATCACGTCCCTGCGGCTCTAGCAGCTGCCGCTGCGGACGTGAAGCCCACGTCCACGCGGCATAAATGATTAAGCCACCAGCAAGTAAAATAATTCTTAACATGATTTGGGTAACACTTTCTCACCTACTTTTTGGTACTTTTTCAATTGCAAAGTGCTGAAAAGTTGTTTTTTTAAAGAAAAGATTAAAAAATTATCTCCTAGGAGAAAACTCAGGAGAAAGAGTAAATTATGGGCCATGATGTGAAAATACGACTTGAGGGAACTAAGGTTTTTCTCCCAAATTTTCCCCTGGGGCATGATTTTTAATCTTCTGTTTAAAATAACTTTTCAGCACTGTACATGAAAAAGTACCAAGAAGTACTGTCAAAATTATTCTGAGTATTTTCTTCCTTGCTGGTTGCTGTAAAAGCATTTTATTGGTATGATGTGAAAATATTACCTAGGCGTAACCTAAGGAGAAAAAGTGAATTGCATATGGCCCGTTAACCCTTATTTAATTCACTTTTTCTCCTAAGTTTTCTCCAAAGTCATATTTTCACACCCGGGGCCATATGCAATTCACTTTTTCTCCTGAGTTTTCTCCTAGGTGATATTTTCAAACCTGTCTATAAAATGCTTTTTAACCCACCAGTAAGCAAGAAAATACTCAAAATAATTTTTTTTTGAAAATCAATTTTTATTATTTTTCAGAACAGGTTTAGCATAACACGTATAATACAACATTTGGTATTATGGGTAACACAGATAGCTAGGTGATTAGATGACATGTGTAACACCCGTAGGGTATAAGCCTAAGGCGGAAAGTTTAGGCAGAAACAAGGTGTCACCATTTAACACATTTCTTTAGATAAAATATCAAAGAAACTTAGTTAAAATGAACCACAACCGTAGTAACTGAAACTGCTGGTGGTGTTTGCAGAAAGGGGTGATGGGGAGAGAAGGGTAGAAAGCGAGGGGTGGGGGGGTGGGGAAGGGAGGGTGAGGATGGGGCTATATCCTAAGGATATAGACATATGGGGTAGGGACAGGGGGGGGGGGGCTGGGGGGAGAGGAGGGAAGGTACCAGGGACCTCATGACGGAGAAATCATTAAGGCGTTTTATATAGCTTAGGCACATTTTGGGTATGTAATGTATGGGAGAAGTGTATTTTACTAATCCGGTTACATGAGTGGCTGACTTCAGGTATGGTGGGGATCACTACAGGTAATTAGAGCACTTGTCGGAGTCGCAGAAATCTATCCATATAGACCATCGTGCAACAAAAATATCATTTTTATTTTGGGCAGATAGTGTTAATTCATCCATCCTTTTAAGATGATTGACCTGCACAATTAATTCAGCTTTGGTGGGGAGGGCCTGTTGTTTCCATTTTCTGGCGAGAAGGAGGCGTGCACTAATAAGGATATATCTAAAGATGGATTTTTTAGCCCTGGAAATGGAACCCGGTATGTTAGAGAGCAATGCTATCTCGGGAGTGCAAGGCATAGGGGTTAGATATAAAAGATTGTACAGGTCAAAAACATCTGACCAGAACGGGCGAACGTGTTTGCATTTCCACCAAATGTGGAAATAGTCACCAATTTCACTTCCACATCTCCAGCAGAGGTTTGAGGAAGAAGGTTGAAATTTAGCTAATCTAGCTGGGTCCTTGTACCACCTGCAAATGATTTTGAAGTTTCTTTCCTGGGCGTCTATGGATGGGGATAATTTATGAGCTAAGGTGAATATTTTGTCCCATTCTTCAGTGTCAAGCACTCTACCTAAGTCCCTGTGCCAGGAGTCTTGCAATTTCTGCAGACAATCAGTGCCATTGGAAGCATTAAGTATCGAGTATACCTGAGCCAACATGTGTGAGGGTTTATCTTGCATGCAGCACAATTGTTCAAACGGGGACAGGGCTCTGTGGATCTTAGCTTTTGGCGTGAGGGAGGTGTAAAATTTTCTTACTTGAGAGATTGTGAGCCAGTCTGGGTTGGGACTGTGTACATTGGCTTTCCACCGTTCAGGTGGGAGCAAGGTGGATGCAGCAGTAATATGTCTGATCTGTGGCCATTTGGCTCTGTCATGGCCCAGGAATGAGTTTCTGCCTATACCTGTTCCGAATTCGCTATTGTCTAGTAAAGGCGTGAGAGGGCTGGGGATGGTAGATAAATGGTGCTTGGAGCAGAGCATATCCCATTTAGATAAGATTACTGCAGACCAGTATGGCAGAGATTGATATGGGGGACGTTTGGATTTTGGGGACCAAAGTAAAGCTCTCTGGTCAAGATCATGTGAGCTTTTCTCTAGGGAGACCCACTGTTTCTGTTGTCTGCCATGGAACCAGTCCAGGATCAAAATTAGTTGAGCAGCATCGTGATATCTCAGCATGTCAGGTAGGCCCAGGCCTCCCTCTTCTTTCGGTCTATGGAGTAGTTTGAATCTAACCCTTGGTCTTTTGCCGTTCCAAATAAAGTTTCTTATTCTGTGTTCTAACAAGTTAATATAGGTGCGAGGCAGCGGAATGGGAATAGCCTGTAGCACATATAGAAGTCGTGGGAGGATATCCATTTTTATGACGTTCACTCTCCCCAACCAGGACAGATGTAGTTTATCCCAGGATTGTAGATCTTTATGGATTCTGTCTAGTAGGGCTGGGAAATTTAAGTTGTAGAGGTGTGACAGGTCAGATGGGATCATAATTCCTAGGTATTTGATGGCAGCTTCGTGCCACTTGAATGGGAGGGCTTTTTTAAGGTTAGGAATCGTGGCAGGTGGAAGGGAGACATTTAGTACCTCAGTCTTGGATAAGTTAATTTTAAAGTTGCTAAGGTTTCCAAATGCTTCAGCTTATCTAAGGAAGTTGGGAAAGGAGAAGTGTGGCGAAGATATGTACAATAGCAGGTCATCCGCATATAGCGCTAACTTGGCCTCTCGCCCATCCACCTGGACTCCCCTTATGTCTGGGTTAGCTCTTAGTGCATTGGCAAAGTGTTCCATACATAAGATATATAGTAGGGGCGATAGGGGGCACCCCTGCCTCGTGCCGTTGTTTATGTGGAAGGCGTCCGACAGGATCCCATTTACTCGAACCCGAGCTGAGGGAGATCTGTATAGACCCATGATCTTCTGTAAAAGGTTGGGTCCAATGCCAATCTGTAGCAAAGATTCCTGCATGAATTCCCAATGGATCCTGCCGAACGCCTTCTCTGCATCGACCGATAGCACACACATAGGTATCTTATGAGATTGGGCTCTATGGATCAGAGATATAGTTTTTAGAGTATTGTCCCTCGCTTCTCTAAGAGGTGTGAAGCCCACTTGGTCTGTGTGGATGATATGAGGCAGGGAGTCTCTAAGCCTGTCTGCAATGATTTTGGAGTATAATTTGACGTCCAGGTTGATGAGCGAGATAGGGCGGTAGCTGCCACATGAATTAGGGTCCTTGCCCGGTTTCGGGATAACTACTATGTGGGCTTGGAGGGTTTGTGTTGGAAAAGGGGACTCTTGTGATATTGAGTTAAAGGCAGAGGTCAGCAAAGGTGCCAGCTCTTTTGAGAATGTTTTATAGAAAGCTCCCATAAAGCCATCTGGCCCTGGGCTCTTATTGATTTTCATGCAGCTGATACCCGAGAGGACCTCAGCCTCAGAGAAATTCTTTTCGAGCTCCTCAACCATTTCAGAGGGTAGGGTGGGTAGTTTGGTGTCGTTTATATAAGATTTGATCTTATCTGTGAGGGCAGTGGGTTCTAGATCTTTGAATTTACCTGGGAGATTGTAGAGCGCGTCCATCAGGGCTAGGATTTGGTGTCTAGTTTTGTCAAGCTCTACTGTGGTAGATGGTATTTTATTGTCTTCTGTCTTATGTTTTGCCTCTAATAAAGCTAACTCATGCAGTAACTTAGACAGTTTTGCACTTTTAATTTTCTTGAGTCTAGTGCCGTGGGATATTAGTAGACCTCTGATGGTACACTTAAAGGCCTCCCATTTTACTGCCTCGGGTGTTTTATCATTCACATGGTTTGCGATGAATTCAGCGATGGCCCTGCGGGTGTCCTGCAGACAATCTGGGTCTTTGAGTAGATTATTGTTCAATCTCCAAAATCCAAATGAATTCACCTTTGGGATTCTGCAGGACATCCAGGGAGCAGTAAACTGGAGCGTGGTCTGACCAAAGCTTCACTCCTATGTCGGATGCAAGTGCTTTATCCAGCAAACCATGCGAAATCAAAATATAATCTATACGGCTGAAGGACCCGTGTGGGAAGGAGAAAAAGGAGAAATCCTTTTTTTTGGGGTTAAGGATTCTCCAGCAGTCTGAAAGATGCATTTCATTTAGCTTAGCCTTTACTTGGAGGAGGACTCTTTTGGGTATGTTAGCATGGCCTGTGGAGGAGTCAAGATCAGGATTAAGGCAAAGGTTGAGGTCAGCTGCTATTATAATCGGGCCTTTAGCAAAGGTCTCAAGCTTAGGGAGAAGGCGTATTAGCCATTGCCCCTGGTTTTGATTGGGAGAATAAAGTGAGGCTAAGGTGAAATATTTATTACCCAATTTGAGCCGTAAGAAAAGATATCTCCCTAGGGAGTTAGAGAGTGATTCCACCTCTGTGAAAGGCAAGCTTTTATGAAGTGCAATCGACACCCCTTTTGACTTGGAGTGAGGGAAAGTGCTATGAAACCAGGAAGTGTAGTATTTATTTTTAACCTGTGGGATATTATCAGTGCGGTAATGTGTCTCTTGTAGGAACAGGATTTTCACGTTATTCTTGTGCATGTTGTAAAGGATCTGTGATCTTTTGGTCGGGATACTTAATCCTTTCGCGTTAAGCGTGGCACATTTACAGGACCTCAGTTCGTACCTATTGTTTGAAGCCATATGTGGGGAAGGGGGTACAGGGCCAGAGGGCAATTACACCGGCTTTGGCCTGTAAGGTGCTGGCCAATAGCCCGCAAGCGTAGCTGCCTAAGCCATGGTTTGTGTGACAGAGGTGAGGTGCCTGGAGGGGTGTTGTGAGAATCAACATAACATAAAATATCAACATGGGGATTAACAGACAAGTAACATTTCTATAAGAAACATAGATTAGCATCAACACTATAGTGTGACTGGCTATAGCCAGGTATATATCTGGTGGGAAGAGGAGGCCCAGGTCGCACTGAGGCCCCTCCACCCCCCTCAGTTCTGAATTAAAGCCCACTGACCTACTTCTGGAAGCTATCAACAGGGAGAAAAATAAAAATAAAAAAAACATTAGAAATAACTGCTTAGGCATGTTGAGGAGACAGGGCTATGGAGAGCTCCTGCAAGTTCTGTGAAAGTCCATAGTGTGGGCAGCTGGTGGATTTACAGAGCTGGTAGAAATAATATTACTGTTACAGTATTGCTGTGCTGTGTCCAGTGTTCCACACTGTCCCAGGTGGGATTGTCTTTGATAACAGGAACTTCTCATGAAGTGTCTTTATTAACAGGAGATATGATGGAGGATATGTGCAATCTAACTGACTTTCAAAGACCACGGGCTGTGGCCTATTGAAGGAAACAATAAAGTTCAAACAGTAGAAGATCAGGATGGAACTACGACATGTTAAGGAAGCTGACACAAGAGAATAAAGGCAATTATCTCACCCAGTGTTCTCCGTCGGAGCGATGCTCCTTTTCCATCCTCTCCTGTGGGTTGCGGTGCGCCATGTCGGGCGTTGCGGAAGGCCTGTGTCGGCTTGGGCTTTGTCTGGCGGGAGTTCCAGAGGCCATTCGGAGAGAGTCGGGGTAGAGATACCTAGTATCTCACAGAAGCGTGGCAAGTCCCGTGGAGAAGCCAGGAATGCCGATTTCCCTTCATGGCTGACCTGCAGTTGAAATGGGTATCCCCATCTGTAGGGGATGTGTTTGTCACGGAGCACCTCCAGTAGAGGCTTCACCGCCTTCCGGAGCTGGAGAGTTAGCCTGGATAGATCTGCGAGGATGCTTATTTTGATGCCGTCTATTTCGAGGTGTTCAGCTTTCCGGGCAGCCGCCATTATATCCTCCTTCACCGTGTAATAGTGGATGCGGCAGATTACGTCACGCGGCCTGTCCGGGTTATTCGTGACCGGGCCTAGTGATCGATGAGCGCGGTCAATCTCGATGGGAGAGTCCGGTGGCTTGTCTAGCAGCTTTTTAAAGATGCGGAGGAGCATAGGGAGAGTGTCCGCTGCTTGTATGGATTCAGGTAACCCCCTAATTCTAAGGTTGTTGCGCCTGTGGCGGTTTTCCTGGTCGTCCATTTTCATGAATATGTTGTGGATCTGCGTGGTATGCAGGTCAATTATGGATTGTTGCACTATTAAGGTGTTCTCTATGTTATCTATATCTTTCTCAAGCTTTTCCACCCTGTTTCCTATATGGCGGATCTCCTGCTTCACCACCTCTAGCTCTCTTTTATATGTCTCCTCTATGCGGCTCACGTACCTCTCGAGATCGTCTTTAGTGGGTAGAGTACGTATGTACTCGTGCAGGTCCACTTCTATATAAGATTCTGCGCCCTCCGAGCGAGCCGGGGAAGCAGGAATACTGGCCGTTCTAGGCGGAGATGGTACTGGTGGTTCCTCTGACCGAGCTGGTGAGGCGTGAGTACTGGTTGTTCTTGGCGGAGAGGGAGCGGACGAGGGCGGTGATGCGGCCTTGTCTCGGGTCTCCTGATCAGACGCCATCTTAGGTATATCGGAGGTGCTGGCCGCTCGGGTCAACGGCTTCAGGAATCGCTGTATGTGGTCTTTGGGAGCCGTTGAACCCCCAGCCGGGGTCTTACCCTCCTTCTCTTTCTTTCTGTTCCCCATTTGGTCAGATGTGGGTCGCTGATAGTAGCTAATTATTAGGCCTGAGGGAAGGTGGAGCGGGAGCTCAAAGAAGAAGCGTCCTCAGCGTGCCATGAGCAAGCCACGCCCCTCAAAATAATTTTGACAGTACCTTTTCACTTACTTTTTGGTACTTTTTTAATTGCAAAGTGCTGAAAAGTTATTTTAAAAATAAGTTCTCCTAGGAGAAAACTAAGGAGAAAAATGAATTGCATATGGGCCCCTGGCCTGTATGTAATTCATTTTTTTCTTCAAAGTTTTCTCCTAGGTGATACATTTTTATTTTCACTTTAATAACTTTTCAGCATTTTGTAATTAAAAAGTAGTAGAACAAAAAAAAAAATACTACCAAAGTGGTTTTACGTATTGTCTTTCTTGCTGGTGGTATAAAGGGCATTTTATTGACAAGGTGTGGAAATATCAACTTGGAGAAAACTAAGGCGAAAAAGTGAATTGAATTTTTCATCTTCTGTTTAAAATAACTTTCCAGCACTCTGCAATTGAAAAAGTACCAGAAAGTTGGTATTTGTCGTGTTTGTTTGTATTTTTCTGTTTGTAAATGGTTTAGAATGCATTTTATTGACAAAGGCCCATATGCGATTTTTCTTCTGAGTTTTCTCTCAGGTAATATTTTCAAACTTGTCTTTTAAAGGGAACCTTAACTGAGAGGGATATGGATGTTTTCTTTTAACCACTTAAGCCCAACTGGACGAACATTCTCTTCCAGTTGGGCTGTGCGCACTCCCGCGGGCCGCCTGTGAATTCAAAAAATGTCAAAATTATTTTGAGTATTTTTTTTTTGTTTACTGTTGATAAACTGAGAAGGATATGGATTTTTCCTTTTAAAATAATACCAGTTGCCTGACTCTCCTGCTGATCCCGAATATTTTAAACATTTTAGCATATTTTATGCTTTTGGCGCCTCTGTACATCTACTCTTCGGGCTTAAGTGGTTAAACAATACCAGTTGCTTGTCAGTCCTGCTGATCTCTTTGGCTGCAGTAGTGACTAAAATCACACACCTGAAACAAGCATGCAGCTAATCCAGTCTGACTTCAGTCAGAGCACCTGTTCTGGATGCTTGTTGAGGGGCTGTGGCTAAAAGTATTAGAGACACAGGATCAGCAGGAGAGTCAGGCAGCTGGTATTATTTTAAAAGGAAAAATCCATATCCTTCTCAGTTTATCAACAGTAAACAAAAAAAAATACTCAAAATAATTTTGACAGCACTTTTTCACCTACTTTTTGGTACTTTCTCCATTGCAAAGTGCTGAAAAGTTATTCTAAATCAAAGATGAAAAATTATCTCCTAGGTGAAAACTAAAGAGAAAAAGTTAATTGCATATGGCCAAAATTGTGAAAATATCACCTAAGAGAAAACTCAGGAGAAAAAGTTGATTGCATATGGGCCATAGGCCAATACGCAATTCACTTTTTCACCTGAGTTTTCTCCTAGGAGATATTCTCACAGCTTGTCAAAAAAGCATTTTAAACCCCCAGCAAGCAAGAAAATACTCAAAATAATTTGGATAGTACTTTTTCACCTACTTTTTGGTAATTTTTAATTTCAAAAGTGCTGAAAAATTATTTAAAGTACAAAATAAATTATCTCCTAGGAGAAAACTCATGAGAAAAAGTGAGTTGCATATGAGCCATGGACCCACATGCAATTCACTTTTTCGTCTGAGTTTTTGCCTAGGTGATATTTTTTTCATCTTCTCTTTAAAATAACTTTCTTACATTTCGCAATTGAAAAAGTACCAAAAATAGTAGAAAAAGTACTATCAAAGTTATTGTGTGTATTTTCTTGCTTGCTGGGGGTTTAAAAGGCATTTATTGTCAAGGTGTAAAAATATAAACTTGGAGAAAACTAAGAAGAAAAAGTGAATTGCCTATGGGCCATGGGCCCATAGGCAATTTATTTTTTCCTCCTGTTTTCTCATTGGTGATATTCTCAAACCTTGCCAATATAACTCCCTTCAAACCAAAAGCAAGCAAAAAAATACTCAAGATAATGTTGATAGTACTTTTATCACCTACTTTTTGTTACTTTGTCAATTGCTGAGAGCTTAAAAGTTATTTTAAACAGAAGATGAAAAATTATCTCCTAGGAGAAAACTTAGAATAAAAAGTGAATTGAATAAGGGCCATGGGCCCATATGCAATTCCCTTTTTCCCCAAAGTTTTCTCCTAGGTAATATTTTCACACATTGTCATAAAAATTTCTTTTAAACCACCAAGAAGCAAGAAAATGCTCAAAATGATTTTGTTAGTACTCACCATCTTTTGGGTCCTTTTTCAACTGTAAAATTCTGGAAAGTTATTTTAAAGAGAAGATGAAAATTTTCTCCTTTGAGATAAATCAATAGAAAAAGTTAATTGCATATGGGCCTAGGGTCCTCTCCTAGGATATACATTCTCATCTTTTATTTAAAATAACTTTCCAGCGCCTTTTCAACTGGAAAAGCACCAAAAAGTTTGTAAAAAGTACTCACAAAATTATTTTGAGTATTTTCTTGCTTTCTAGTGGCCTAAAAGGCATTTTATTGACAAGTTTAAAAATATCACCTAGGAGAAAACTCATGAGAAAAACCTGAGTCTATCCTAGTACTGGTTGAACTCGATGGGCGTATGTCTTTTTTTCAACCAAAATAACTATGTAACTAGATAGTAGGCAGTGGCGGCGCCACGCTGGGGCTTACCCAGGCTTAAGCCCCAGCTGGCAACTCATTAGCCCCCCTCAAAGCCCCCCCGCCGGCTGTGTCCGACCCGACCTGGCTCGTCAATCTCTGGCTGCACTGCAGTGAATGGAGCCGAGGGCTGCCTGGGAGTCTGGGACTCTGGGAGGAGGGCGACTGGGCAAGGGCTTGGGCTGGCCTGGCACCCACCCCAGCAGCGATCAGTCCCACAGACCCACCCACCCTGGCCAACTGACATGTCCGCTTCCGTTCTGTCCCTGGGCCGGGCGCAGGCTCAGCTGAGTCACGCAGAGCGGCCTGCCCCAGGGGTAACGTGGTGGTGGCGTCTCGCCGGCGCCGCGTATAGCGGCGTTATAAAAGTGTGTCACGTGACAACGTCCGGCGTCACATGACACTTGCCCGCCGCGCAGCCAGCTAGTTGCCGCCGACATGAGAGTGTCTGATTGCATCACAGAGTCAGACTCTCTCTGCGGGCTAGTCACGCGGTGTGTGACAGTGTGACACCCAGGCACCGACACACGGACCGCGGCAGCGCACGCACGGGGCTGGACTCTGGAGCTGACAGCCAGGCTAGCCAGCAGGACTTGGAACTAAGTCGGAACTCCGACAAGGTGGGTGCGGTGGGCAGTGGCTGTCCTCTCCAGCCAGTCAACTGCCAAATTGTCATTCTGCCCCAGCCTCCCCAGGCCTCCTGAGCCTAGCACCAGCAGCACCACCACCAACAACCCCCAGGCCTGACTCTGGGGCCCAGCCCACCTACCAGTCCACCAGCCAGGCCTGAGCTGCCCTGTGGCCCCCCATCCCACCATCACCAGCCAGGCCTGAGCTGCCCTGGGGCCCCCCATCCCACCACCACCAGCCAGGCCTGAGCTGCCCTGGGGGCTGGGGCCCCCCATCCCACCAGCCAGGCCTGAGGCCTTCCCACCAGGCCTGAGCTGCCCTGGGACCCCAATCCCACCACCACCAGCCAGGCCTGAGGTGCCCTGGGCCCCCCATCCCACCAGCCAGGCCTGAGGCCTTCCCACCAGGCCTGAGCTGCCCTGGGGCCCTCCATCCCACCACCACCAGCCAGGCCTGAGCTGCCCTGGGGCCCCCCATCTGACCACCACCAGCCAGGCCTGAGCTGCCCTGGGGCCCTCCATCCCACCACCACCAGCCAGGCCTGAGCTGCCCTGGGGCCCCCCATCCCACCACCAGCCAGGCCTGAGCTGCCCTGGGGCCCCCCATCCAACCACCACCACCAGCCAGGCCTGAGCTGCCCTGGGGCCCCCCATCCGACCACCACCAGCCAGGCCTGAGCTGCCCTGTGGCCCCCCATCCCACCACCACCAGCCAGGCATGAGCTTCCCTGAGGCCCCCCATCCCACCACCACCAGCCAGGCCTAAGCTGCCCTGGGGCCCCCAGCCCACCACCACCAGCCAGGCCTGCGCTGCCCTGAGGTGCTCCAGCCCACCACCACCAGCCAGGCCTTAGCTGCCCTGGGGCTGGTGCCAGGTCGCAGGCCTCCAGCCCACCACCAGCCAGGCCTGAGGTGCCCTGGGGCCCCCAGCCCACCACCACTAGCCTGACTACATATACTGGGGACAGCTATACGCCTGGCTACATATACTGGGGACACTGGCTGTCTGTCATTATGTGCATTAACTGGTGAAACGCTGTCTCTCATTACATGCATTTACTGGGGAAACGCTGTCTGTCATTATGTGCATTAACTGGTGAAAAGCTGTCTCTTATGTGCATTTAATGGGGAAACTCTGTCTGTCATTACGTACATTAACTGGCGAAAAGCTGTCTCTTATGTGCATTTACTGCAGAAACGCTGTCTGTCATTACGTGCATTTACTGGTGAAAAGCTGTCTCTTATGTGCATTTAATGGGGAAACGCTGTCTGTTATTACATGCATTTACTGGTGAAAAGCTGTCTGTCATTACGTGCATTTACTGGTGAAAAGCTGTCTGTCATTACGTGCATTTACTGGTGAAAAGCTGTCTCTTATGTGCATTTACTGGTGAAAGGCTGTCTGTCATTACGTGCGTTAGCTGGTGAAAAGCTGTCTCTTATGTGCATTTACTGGTGAAAATCTGTCTCTTATGGGCATTTACTGGTGAAAGGCTGTCTGTCATTATATGCATTAACTGGTGAAAAGCTGTCTCTTATGTGAATTTACTGGGGAAATGCTGTCTGTCATTATGTGCATGAACTGGTGAAAAGTTGTCCCTTATGTGCATTTACTGCGGAAACGCAGTCTGTCATTACATGCGTTAACTGGTGAAAAGCAGGCTCTTATGTGCATTTACTGCAGAAACGCAGTCTGTTATTATGTGCATTAACTGGTGAAAAGCTGTCTCTTATGTGCATTTACTGGTGAAAGGCTACCTGTCATTATGTGCGTTTACTTCATTTTTTTTCCATGTAACTACGTTAGCTGGTACAACTACATTACAGTTAGCCCCGCCCACATGACATCATGACCACGCCCAATTTTTCGACGCCAAGCCCGGCCTGCCAGCCCTCGTGCCCCCTTTGAGCCCCCCCAAAAAATCTGAAGCTGGAGCCGCCACTGATAGTAGGAGAAAACTCCAGTAAGCAAACAAACCACCAGCAAGCAAACAAATGCTCAAAATAAGTTTGATTGTACGTTTTACCTACATTTTGATACTCTTTTCATTGCAAAGTGATAAAAAGTTATTTTAAATTGAAGATGAAAAACTATCTCCTAGGAGAAAAGTCTCTTTTTCTCCTGGGTTTTCTCCTAGTGATATTTTCATATGTTGACCCATATGCAATTTACTTTTTCACCTGAGGTTTCTCCTAGGAGACAATTTTTAATCTTCGATTTAAAATAACTTTCCAGCACTTTTCAACTAAAAAAGTAGGTGAAAAAGTACTATCACAATTATTTTGAGTATTTTTTGCTTTCTGGTGGCTCAAAAGGCATTTTATTGACAAGTTTAAAAATACCACATAGGAGAAAAAGCAAGGGACAAGTTAATTGCATATGGGCCCTTGACATTAAAGGAATTCTATCAAACTTTTACTTTTTCTGTGAGCACTTTAAATCAATTTGCCAACAACAGTAAGGATGAGCACAGCATACATGTTTGCTGCACAGAGTGTCTTTGTCTGTTAAGCTTGGAGGTGTAATCTCCACAGTCAGCATGCAACACATAAGCTGACGTGAAGGAGGTACACACACCAGCACAAGGAATCAGGATATCCCCAGTTTAGTGGAGGAGAGGACTGACTCCAATAGGAGATTGTGGTGCACAGAGCCGGTGCAGATCCGAACAGCCACAAACAACACTTTCGTAATAACGTCTCAGCGCAAAGTAGCGCTGAGCGCATAAACCAGGACTGAGGAGATCAGGACAGGTAGACAGAATGAACGCTTGCTTAACTAGCCACTACTTAGTGACAGCAAGCGTTCACAATAAAACAGACTGGAATGAGGTAGCCAATGCGTTAGCAGCGATGGCGTGTCTCACCAAGACAGGACAGGATAGTCAGGAAATAGCAGGATCAAGATAGATGAACGTAACACAGATAAATATACAAGAAGTATGATTTCCTAGCGTATTACAATTACAGCTATCAATGAAACTATTTGTAACGTCTGACTAACATATGTATATATCGGCAATGAACCGATATATGACATAAGCAGGAACTCTGACTAAGACTGGAGTAATACAGGGAACAGGACTCAGAAGGATTCGCTATCTCCTCGCAGAGATGAACGCAATCCACAAACAGGACCAGGAACAGGATAACTAGCTCAGCGTGCTGGAACGCTGACTAACAGAACACAGGATATAAACAGTTCGTGTACGTATATATCAGCGACACTGATGTATCAACGTAACACCAATACAAGGAAAATAATAAACGTGCAAGTATGCGTATATATTGGCGATGAACCAATATATGACACAAGACAAGCAAAGTAACAACTTCTAGAAACAAGAGCAGAACTAGGAGGACTCGCTGACCCCTTCGCAGGAGTCAGCGCAGTCCACACGGTCTAGGAACGAGGTGGAGCACGAGCAGAGTAACAGACAGAATCTGAGACTATGGTAGCCCATCAAGCATTGCAGGAAGCAGTTCTTTATACTGAGGTCATCCAATGGGAGCAGACCTGCAGATTCCCACACAAGTGAATGGTAATTAATCACAGGCTGACAGCAGGAAAAGGCAGACAATGATATGCAGCCTGCAGGAAAGGGATTGCCCCTCCATTGCAGCAGACAATGTTTGTTTACACAAAAGCATATTAAACTGTCATTAACTTCAGAGCGACTGCAGATGGAATCAGCAACTAGTTTAAGTGCAAACCAAACTATGCAAGAAAATGCATGTAATGACATCAGAACTGCTTGGGTTACAATACCACTACCGCCAGCAGTAAACGCTGCAGACATGATCATAACATTACCCCCCCCCCCCCCCCTTAAAAGCGGATACCAGACGCTTTTCAAAACTGAAATTCCCAACAAAACAATCTGACTGATAATTCATGATGACCGGGACCGCCCGGCAAGACCAAATTCCAGAATCAGGCCCCACAAGACTGGACCCATCAGAACCAGAACCTACAGAACCATGCCCATCAGTACTACAAGCCCCAGTGTGACACCCATCAGAACCATTATTTCCAGAAGAAAGCCCTCCGAAACTCCCTGAGCGATACCCACCGCCTTCCAGGAACCGTTCAAAAACGCCAAAGCCTTTGCAATGCCCACCGGGACTGTCTTTACCAACACAAAACCCACTATTGAATTGAACCAGTCCAAGGCACCAGGACAAGTTTTCTCAGAGACCTCCCAGAACACCTTGAAGCTCTAAAGAGATCCCCATAGGTCAGAACGCCCCTTAGGCTCACATGGAGAACTATCAAGAACCCCTATGGAACCTAGGGCAATTCCCGAGTCAGGGCCACAAGGACAAACATCAAGATCAGGGCTTTCAGGGACCAGAACCATCTCTGGGCATGCAGGCAGACTGGCAACATCAGAACATGTTCCCACTAAGGAAGCATCAGAGCACGCTAACACCTTAGACACACTTGGGCATTCTGGCACACAAAGAACATCTGGGCACACTGGCACAAGAGAAACCTCTGGGCATGTCAAGGAACTGTGAGCCTCAGGGTCAGCCAAGACAGGACCAAAACCAGGACTGGCCAAAAAAAAATCATCATGACTAGACTTCGCAACTACTGGACTTTTACACGAGAATGCAGGATCAGACTTAGATGTCGCTGATTCCAGCAAAGTCAGTAACAAATCAGATTCAGGGGCACTAACAAGACAGGACAAATCTTCTGATGTATGCACTGAACCAGATAGGGACTCCACAACTACCTCTGGACTGGACAGAGACTCATCTAATACACTGGATTGGAGCTCATGAGGCGCTGCAGAACAAGTCAGTATTGCAGCAGCCCCCACTGGACTAGGCAAAACTGAGGAATTCCCTTGACAGGAAGGGAACTCTGGAACCTCTGCCACAGCGGCCAGAGAACCAGAATCTTTCAGGATACAGGGCTGGGTTTCAGGAACACTCATTAGACCGGACTGAAATTCTGAGATTTCTATTATTTTGACCAGAGAATCAGAATTATCCATGTTACAGGGCAAGACTTTTGAAACATTCAGAGGACAGGGCTGGAGTTCCTCGGTTGTTACAACACTGGAGAGGGACTCAACAACATTGGTTAAATCAGACTGTGTACAGGGCAAGGTATCTAACACACTTGCTGACGAGGACAATATTTCAATGGCTTCTGCTTTGCTGGGCAGAAATTCATCAAGTTTTATTAGAGCAGACTGTAATTCCAAAACAGCTGCTAGACAAGTGAATATTACTGCAACACCAACTGAGGTAAGCAGTGCCTCAGACTCCTCTGCTAGAGGGTTTGAAGTATCCAAAGTACTGGGTGAAGCATAAGACTCTGCGACCACAGCTTCACTGGACAGGATCACTGAACAGTCCATATTGCAGGGCAAAACCATGGAAGCACCTGCTGGACAGCATAATGATTCTGTGACCTGAGTTTCATTGGAGAGATCTACTGCACAATTCATGGTACAGGGCAAATTTACTGGAACATTTTCTGAACACGGTAATAATTCTGCGATTTCGGATTCACATAGCAGACGCTCTGAGTTATTCACGAAACTAGAGTGAGGTGTAGAAACAGGAAGATCAAAACACAATGTTTGCGCATCTGAATCACCATTCAATTGTGAAATTGGAAAATTCAGATGCTGGGGTTCTGAGGTTTCTGGACAGGATTGCTGGGACTCGGAAACTGATGTAGTGCATCTATTGGCATCTGCTGGATCAGACAGGAGTTGAACTTTATTAACACAGGTAATTTCTGCAGAAGTGTTTGCAGAGACAGGCAAGATTTTTCTGGTGTCTGTTTCACTGAACAAAGACTCATGAGTACTGGCTAGGCTGGACTCAGAAGTCAGCAGGACCTCTGGATTCTCTGCTGAGAAATTTGTGCAGGGCAAAGTTAAGAAAGTATCAGTGGCTTCTGTTTTACTGGGAAGTAACACTGAGTTATCCATGGTACAGGGTGGAGTTACAGGAACATTCACAAAACATGGCAGGGACTCAGTAATTGGAGAAGTGGGACAGTCTCCAATTGACAGTGTGTCTTCCCTGGTATCAACTGATTGAATCGCATAAAAATCGTCCAAAATCATCTTCCACACATCGATCAATGGAGCCACAAAGTCATACCCACACACACCAGTTTTTATTAGGTTATAGGCAGACTTAATGCATGCATTCAATACTAATTCACTCTTTGCACTGTAAAATTGACAAAATGAACTTGAATCATTCTTCCATTCATTGACCAGAGCTTCCATCTCTCCTTTCTCAAATGGAGGATTCCAAGCATACTTAACAGGCAGATCACAGTTTGCAAATGTGGTTATGGCAGAAACATACATTGGATTATTTAGCAGGCGATTGGCAGATTTCTTATTCCTAAGGATCTCCAATACCTGTAGCAAGTGTTGGACTGTAGTGTATGCAAATCTTTCTTGCTGCACGCATAGATTGATTTGTTCAATACTCTGTAATATATCCTCATAATCATACTCAGATAATTCTTTTAAACAAAAATCTTTATTTTCCCTAGCCAGTGATGAAAGTTCATTAGTAGTTTCATAAGTCCATTTAACTCCCCTGAAAGACAATTGCATTTCATTATCTGTTAATGGCAGAATCTCATTGCAGGTTTGATGCGCAGTCGCAAAAGATAACGATTCTGCAGATTGGACACGTTTCTTAGAACGTTTGCGTTTTGCCTTTGACCTTGCTGTTTTTGGTGATTTATTCAAAACTGCAGGAAAATTATCAGTAACACTTTCTGCTTGCTGGTCATTTTTGCAAGCAATTGAAGGAGCAGCTGATTGGCCTGCTGCCAGGAGTTCATTAAGAGGAAAAGGCAATGGATCTATGCGCAACCAATTGTGAATTACAAAAGCTATAAATTGCAAAGGACTTTGTCTAAACTGAGTGTGATCTAAGACATCGATTGCCCAATCAAAAAGTTTGCCCTTAAAAAGAGCACAAACGATCCAATCAGACCAGGTAGAAATTGCAGAAGCCTGAA
This sequence comes from Hyperolius riggenbachi, assembly GCF_040937935.1. Taxonomy (NCBI): domain Eukaryota; kingdom Metazoa; phylum Chordata; class Amphibia; order Anura; family Hyperoliidae; genus Hyperolius; species Hyperolius riggenbachi. Next base: position 67,309,142 of record NC_090657.1, read on the forward strand.
AGTCGGGATTGGCCAGAACTTTAACCAATTCTGATATAAATTTGTCTGTAACTTCAGGACCAAGCTTTTCAAATTTTTTAAAGGAGCAGGACCCCTGACAAACAGTGTCATAATTTCTGGAAATCCCCCCCACAATAGGGATTGGTAATGGGGCTACCATAATGTTAAGCTTGGAGGTGTAATCTCCACAGTCAGCATGCAACACATAAGCTGACGTGAAGGAGGTACACACACCAGCACAAGGAATCAGGATATCCCCAGTTTAGTGGAGGAGAGGACTGACTCCAATAGGAGATTGTGGTGCACAGAGCCGGTGCAGATCCGAACAGCCACAAACAACACTTTCGTAATAACGTCTCAGCGCAAAGTAGCGCTGAGCGCATAAACCAGGACTGAGGAGATCAGGACAGGTAGACAGAATGAACGCTTGCTTAACTAGCCACTACTTAGTGACAGCAAGCGTCCACAATAAAACAGACTGGAATGAGGTAGCCAATGCGTTAGCAGCGATGGCGTGTCTCACCAAGACAGGACAGGATAGTCAGGAAATAGCAGGATCAAGATAGATGAACGTAACACAGATAAATATACAAGAAGTATGATTTCCTAGCGTATTACAATTACAGCTATCAATGAAACTATTTGTAACGTCTGACTAACATATGTATATATCGGCAATGAACCGATATATGACATAAGCAGGAACTCTGACTAAGACTGGAGTAATACAGGGAACAGGACTCAGAAGGATTCGCTATCTCCTCGCAGAGATGAACGCAATCCACAAACAGGACCAGGAACAGGATAACTAGCTCAGCGTGCTGGAACGCTGACTAACGGAACACAGGATATAAACAGTTCGTGTACGTATATATCAGCGACACTGATGTATCAACGTAACACGAATACAAGGAAAATAATAAACGTGCAAGTATGCGTATATATTGGCGATGAACCAATATATGACACAAGACAAGCAAAGTAACAACTTCTAGAAACAAGAGCAGAACTAGGAGGACTCGCTGACCCCTTCGCAGGAGTCAGCGCAGTCCACACGGTCTAGGAACGAGGTGGGGCACGAGCAGAGTAACAGACAGAATCTGAGACTATGGTAGCCCATCAAGCATTGCAGGAAGCAGTTCTTTATACTGAGGTCATCCAATGGGAGCAGACCTGCAGATTCCCACACAAGTGAATGGTAATTAATCACAGGCTGACAGCAGGAAAAGGCAGACAATGATATGCAGCCTGCAGGAAAGGGATTGCCCCTCCATTGCAGCAGACAATGTTTGTTTACACAAAAGCATATTAAACTGTCATTAACTTCAGAGCGACTGCAGATGGAATCAGCAACTAGTTTAAGTGCAAACCAAACTATGCAAGAAAATGCATGTAATGACATCAGAACTGCTTGGGTTACAATACCACTACCGCCAGCAGTAAACGCTGCAGACATGATCATAACATTGTCTTTATCTAACTACTGTCGGCTGTCCCCTAATAAAACTGACGGCGACGGGTAATTGGGGCAGTCCATTATACAAGAGGGTAGCCTCTTGCTGAGTACAGCTGTGGTTTATTCTATTCTGATGGTCCCCAGTGCAGAGCGAGTTATACAGCGTGTGATCCTTCTTATAAAGTTACTGTGAGGAGACCTCTCGCTCTGCTAGTCTGGAGACTCTGGTGAGCTGCCGCTGCGTTGCTACACAAAGGTAAACATGAGCTGGAGGAGGGCGCGTCATTGCTTTGAAGAGAGCTGTAGAGGAAGATTTATTATCATAATAAATCTTCCTCTACGGCTCCTCTTCAAAACAAAGCAATGACTGCCCTCCTCCAGCTCATGTTTACCTTTGTGTAGCAACGCAGCAGCAGCTCAGCAGAGTCTCCAGACTAGCAGAGCGAGAGGTCTCCTCACAGTAACTTTATAAGGATCACACGCTGTATAACTCGCTCTGCACTGGGGACCATCAGAATAGAATAAACCACAGCTGTACTCAGCAAGAGGCTCCCCTCTTGTATAATGGACTGCCCCAATTCCCCGTCGCCGTCAGTTTTATTAGGGGACAGCCGACAGTAGTTAGATAAAGACAAAGACACTCTGCGCAGCAAACATGTATGCTGTGCTCATCCTTACTGTTGTTGGCAAATTGATTTAAAGTGTTCACAGAAAAAGTAAAAGTTTGATTGAATTCCTTTAAATGCATTTTAAACCTCCAGCAAACAAGAAAATACTCAAAATAATTTTGATAGTACATTTTCGCTAACTTTTAGGTACTTTTTCAATTGTACAGTGCTTAAAAGTTATTTTAAAGAGATTATGAAAATTATCTCCTAGGATATAACTCAGGGGAAAAAAATTAATTGCATATGGGCCATGGTGTGAAAATATGACTTTGGTGAAAACGAAGGTGAAAAAATTAATGAATAAGGGCCCTTAACCAATATGCAATTCACTTTTTCACCTGAGCTTTCTCCTAGGAGATAATTTTTCATCTTCAATTTAAAATAACTTTCCAACACTTTTCAAATAAAAAAAGTACCAAAACATAGGTGAAAAAGTAATATCAAAATTATATTGAGTATTTTCTTGCTTTCTGGTGCCTTAACTTGTACCCGAGCCGAAGCTCATGTACAAAATCAGATACTTACCTTAAGAGAGGGAAGCCTCAGGATCGTAATGAGGCTTCCCTCGCTACTCTGTGGTCCTCTGTTGCTGAGTGCGGCCCCCCGGAAGATTAGCGTCATTGCCTTGTCGCTAAACACATCAGAGCCGCGCAGCTCCTCTTCATAGATTAAGTGCGCGCAATAGCCGACTGAGTCCGCCCCTGCTTCGTGCTATTGCGCATGGGCAGGTGGGCTCGCGCTGTCATTGGGCGCACTTGATCCAGGAAGAGGAGCTGTGCAGCCCCCATGTAAAAGCCTCATTAGGATCCTGAGGCTTCCCTCTCTAAATAGTAAGTGTCAGATTTTGAACCTGAGCTTCGACTCGGGTTCACTTTAAAAGGCATTTTATTGACAAGTTTAAAAACATCATCTAGGTCAAAACTCAGGAGAAAAAATAAATTGCATATGGGCACGTGTCATAAAATGTTTTTTAATCCCCCCAGCAAGCAAGAAAATACTCAAAATACACAAAAATATCCAACTTTTGCGTACTTTTTCGATTGTAAAATGCTTAAAGCCAATGGTTACCAGTTTAAAAATAAAAAAGTCAGATACTCACCTAAGGAGAGGAAAGGCCCGGTCCTAATGAGCCTTCCCTCTCCTCTCCCGGTGCCCTTGGTGCTGCGCTGGCTCCCCCGTTCGCGTCTGCCGCTGCAGGGACTTCGGAGGTCTTCGGGAGCACTCGGGCTTTCGAAGACAGGCCGCTCCATACTACGCACGCACGAGTGCGTCATAGAGGGCGCTCGCGCATGCGTAGTATGGAGCGGCCCGTCTTCGGGAGCCCGAGTGCTCCCGAAGGCTTCCGAAAGCTCCCTTCGGCTGCGGAAGTGGCAGTATTTGACCGAACTGGTCGAATACTGCTACGGGGGATCCTGCGTGGGACCGGGCACCGGGAGAGGAGAGGTAAGGCTCATTAGGACCGATCCTTCCCTCTCCTTAGGTGAGTATCTGACTTTTTGATCTTAAACTGGTAAACATTCACTTTAAGGGTTTATCTTAAAGAAAATATGAAAATTATCTCCTAGGAGAAAACCCAGGAGAAAAAAAGTGAATTGCTTGAAATTTACCTAGTTTGTAGTACTTTTGCTTATTGCTGACAAGTTATTTTTCCGAGAAGATTAAAAATTATCAAATGGGAGAAAAGTTATTTGCATAAGGCCCCTTGTGTCTCTTATGCCTGGTACACACCATTCAATTTTCTTGTCAAATTGACGGGACATTTCCCATCATTCAATAATTTCCAGCATGTCCGATCTGCTTCTGATCGAGAAAAGGATTGATTTTGAGATGAGATTTGTACTGCACAAAATCAATCCCTTTCTTGATCAGAAGCAGGTTAAGTTAGACATGCTGGAAATTATTGAATGATGGGAAATTTACCGTCGATCTGACGAGAAAATTGCATGGTGCATACCCAGCCTTACATGAGGTCCTAAAGAATAATTTCATCCTTATCCGCTGAGCGCATAAACCAGGACTGAGGAGATCAGGACAGGTAGACAGAATGAACGCTTGCTTAACTAGCCACTACTTAGTGACAGCAAGCGTCCACAATAAAACAGACTGGAATGAGGTAGCCAATGCGTTAGCAGCGATGGCGTGTCTCACCAAGACAGGACAGGATAGTCAGGAAATAGCAGGATCAAGATAGATGAACGTAACACAGATAAATATACAAGAAGTATGATTTCCTAGCGTATTACAATTACAGCTATCAATGAAACTATTTGTAACGTCTGACTAACATATGTATATATCGGCAATGAACCGATATATGACATAAGCAGGAACTCTGACTAAGACTGGAGTAATACAGGGAACAGGACTCAGAAGGATTCGCTATCTCCTCGCAGAGATGAACGCAATCCACAAACAGGACCAGGAACAGGATAACTAGCTCAGCGTGCTGGAACGCTGACTAACGGAACACAGGATATAAACAGTTCGTGTACGTATATATCAGCGACACTGATGTATCAACGTAACACGAATACAAGGAAAATAATAAACGTGCAAGTATGCGTATATATTGGCGATGAACCAATATATGACACAAGACAAGCAAAGTAACAACTTCTAGAAACAAGAGCAGAACTAGGAGGACTCGCTGACCCCTTCGCAGGAGTCAGCGCAGTCCACACGGTCTAGGAACGAGGTGGGGCACGAGCAGAGTAACAGACAGAATCTGAGACTATGGTAGCCCATCAAGCATTGCAGGAAGCAGTTCTTTATACTGAGGTCATCCAATGGGAGCAGACCTGCAGATTCCCACACAAGTGAATGGTAATTAATCACAGGCTGACAGCAGGAAAAGGCAGACAATGATATGCAGCCTGCAGGAAAGGGATTGCCCCTCCATTGCAGCAGACAATGTTTGTTTACACAAAAGCATATTAAACTGTCATTAACTTCAGAGCGACTGCAGATGGAATCAGCAACTAGTTTAAGTGCAAACCAAACTATGCAAGAAAATGCATGTAATGACATCAGAACTGCTTGGGTTACAATACCACTACCGCCAGCAGTAAACGCTGCAGACATGATCATAACATTGTCTTTATCTAACTACTGTCGGCTGTCCCCTAATAAAACTGACGGCGACGGGTAATTGGGGCAGTCCATTATACAAGAGGGTAGCCTCTTGCTGAGTACAGCTGTGGTTTATTCTATTCTGATGGTCCCCAGTGCAGAGCGAGTTATACAGCGTGTGATCCTTCTTATAAAGTTACTGTGAGGAGACCTCTCGCTCTGCTAGTCTGGAGACTCTGGTGAGCTGCCGCTGCGTTGCTACACAAAGGTAAACATGAGCTGGAGGAGGGCGCGTCATTGCTTTGAAGAGAGCTGTAGAGGAAGATTTATTATCATAATAAATCTTCCTCTACGGCTCCTCTTCAAAACAAAGCAATGACTGCCCTCCTCCAGCTCATGTTTACCTTTGTGTAGCAACGCAGCAGCAGCTCAGCAGAGTCTCCAGACTAGCAGAGCGAGAGGTCTCCTCACAGTAACTTTATAAGGATCACACGCTGTATAACTCGCTCTGCACTGGGGACCATCAGAATAGAATAAACCACAGCTGTACTCAGCAAGAGGCTCCCCTCTTGTATAATGGACTGCCCCAATTCCCCGTCGCCGTCAGTTTTATTAGGGGACAGCCGACAGTAGTTAGATAAAGACAAAGACACTCTGCGCAGCAAACATGTATGCTGTGCTCATCCTTACTGTTGTTGGCAAATTGATTTAAAGTGTTCACAGAAAAAGTAAAAGTTTGATTGAATTCCTTTAAATGCATTTTAAACCTCCAGCAAACAAGAAAATACTCAAAATAATTTTGATAGTACATTTTCGCTAACTTTTAGGTACTTTTTCAATTGTACAGTGCTTAAAAGTTATTTTAAAGAGATTATGAAAATTATCTCCTAGGATATAACTCAGGGGAAAAAAATTAATTGCATATGGGCCATGGTGTGAAAATATGACTTTGGTGAAAACGAAGGTGAAAAAATTAATGAATAAGGGCCCTTAACCAATATGCAATTCACTTTTTCACCTGAGCTTTCTCCTAGGAGATAATTTTTCATCTTCAATTTAAAATAACTTTCCAACACTTTTCAAATAAAAAAAGTACCAAAACATAGGTGAAAAAGTAATATCAAAATTATATTGAGTATTTTCTTGCTTTCTGGTGCCTTAACTTGTACCCGAGCCGAAGCTCATGTACAAAATCAGATACTTACCTTAAGAGAGGGAAGCCTCAGGATCGTAATGAGGCTTCCCTCGCTACTCTGTGGTCCTCTGTTGCTGAGTGCGGCCCCCCGGAAGATTAGCGTCATTGCCTTGTCGCTAAACACATCAGAGCCGCGCAGCTCCTCTTCATAGATTAAGTGCGCGCAATAGCCGACTGAGTCCGCCCCTGCTTCGTGCTATTGCGCATGGGCAGGTGGGCTCGCGCTGTCATTGGGCGCACTTGATCCAGGAAGAGGAGCTGTGCAGCCCCCATGTAAAAGCCTCATTAGGATCCTGAGGCTTCCCTCTCTAAATAGTAAGTGTCAGATTTTGAACCTGAGCTTCGACTCGGGTTCACTTTAAAAGGCATTTTATTGACAAGTTTAAAAACATCATCTAGGTCAAAACTCAGGAGAAAAAATAAATTGCATATGGGCACGTGTCATAAAATGTTTTTTAATCCCCCCAGCAAGCAAGAAAATACTCAAAATACACAAAAATATCCAACTTTTGCGTACTTTTTCGATTGTAAAATGCTTAAAGCCAATGGTTACCAGTTTAAAAATAAAAAAGTCAGATACTCACCTAAGGAGAGGGAAGGCCCGGTCCTAATGAGCCTTCCCTCTCCTCTCCCGGTGCCCTTGGTGCTGCGCTGGCTCCCCCGTTCGCGTCTGCCGCTGCAGGGACTTCGGAGGTCTTCGGGAGCACTCGGGCTTTCGAAGACAGGCCGCTCCATACTACGCACGCACGAGTGCGTCATAGAGGGCGCTCGCGCATGCGTAGTATGGAGCGGCCCGTCTTCGGGAGCCCGAGTGCTCCCGAAGGCTTCCGAAAGCTCCCTTCGGCTGCGGAAGTGGCAGTATTTGACCGAACTGGTCGAATACTGCTACGGGGGATCCTGCGTGGGACCGGGCACCGGGAGAGGAGAGGTAAGGCTCATTAGGACCGATCCTTCCCTCTCCTTAGGTGAGTATCTGACTTTTTGATCTTAAACTGGTAAACATTCACTTTAAGGGTTTATCTTAAAGAAAATATGAAAATTATCTCCTAGGAGAAAACCCAGGAGAAAAAAAGTGAATTGCTTGAAATTTACCTAGTTTGTAGTACTTTTGCTTATTGCTGACAAGTTATTTTTCCGAGAAGATTAAAAATTATCAAATGGGAGAAAAGTTATTTGCATAAGGCCCCTTGTGTCTCTTATGCCTGGTACACACCATTCAATTTTCTTGTCAAATTGACGGGACATTTCCCATCATTCAATAATTTCCAGCATGTCCGATCTGCTTCTGATCGAGAAAAGGATTGATTTTGAGATGAGATTTGTACTGCACAAAATCAATCCCTTTCTTGATCAGAAGCAGGTTAAGTTAGACATGCTGGAAATTATTGAATGATGGGAAATTTACCGTCGATCTGACGAGAAAATTGCATGGTGCATACCCAGCCTTACATGAGGTCCTAAAGAATAATTTCATCCTGTTTGCCTTTTTATGCTTATAATGAACAACTTTACAAAGTTTTCCTAGCAGAATCAAAGGTTTCTACATGTCATGGTCCTGCTATCTAAAACTATTTTTTTCACAAGGTGAAAGTCATAAGGCAGTCAGCATTTCATACAAGCAGTCTCTTTTCACCCAGGAGGAACCCTTGAAATAATTGTTGGATCTCAGGGAACACCTGAAAAACCGCCCCATTCCATGCTCCTCCTCTATTACAGTAACCTGTGGTAATATTTCTTATTATAGTTCCCACAATTCTATTGCGCCCCTACAATAGGGCTATTTATTATACTGCCGCACTATCATACTGTTTTTACTTCTGCCCTCATTAAACTGATCCCCATTTATACCTTCTACAAACAGAGGAGCCAAGGAGGTATTTTTTCACACCGCCAACTGAGGCCAATCTCACCAGAGGGAGAACCGCTAGGAAACCCCTGCATTGTCCTCAAGGAACCCTGGGGTTCCAGGGAACCCTGGTTGAGAAACTCTGTCATAAAGAGTACAGGATCAAGTCAATTTGAGCTTATGGTCAGTTTTGTACATTCACAGTTGGCCATCAGCCCAGCAGGGGTGGCTTATGGAGGATCCTGGGAGCACCCTTTAAAGACCCAAGGTGGTCTTTACTAAAGATAATAGGACATAGAAGCATGTTCTCTGCATAATGACAAGTCTCTGTGTCCTCCTGGTGCCGTTGCCAGTCCCCCCTGGGCTCTGCTGTCCCCCTTGAAAAATAGCCTACTGTTTACCTGGCTTGTGTCAATCTGTGTGCTCCTCCACCTACCCCCGCATTGCTTCCCTCGCCTCCTCCATTGCATAGCTCCCTGCCTCTGTCAGCGTCCTCAAATCAGAAGCTAAGCTGCGACCCGGAATTACTTCCGGGTCCTATTATCTTTAGTGAAAACCACCTCAGGTTCTCTTTAAGACCAAGGGGGTTTCCACATGCCCTCTCCTCCCCAGGTGAAATTGGTATAGGGTTACCTTTTCTGCTTATCCCATCAGATGGTCAATGAGGCGCTAATATTTGAGGTTTATAGAGAGGAGACTAATGCATGCTTATTACAGTCTGATAAACTGACATCAATTGAGGGACATGCTACAAGAGAACATTTATTTAAAGGGAGTGTTAAGTAAAAATATAATATGGCTAGTTACCTGCATGGGGCTTCTTCCAGCCCCCATGATGTTCCCCTGATTCCTTGACAGTATTCGCCATTATTATTATTATTATTATTATTATTATTATTATTATTAGTAGCCATTGCTACTTTCCCCCAGTGTCCCCTACTGTATTGCTGGTTGACTCACCTAGTTGCTGGCAGCTGCACCAGCACACAGGAGCACGATGGGGGAGGCATGTGGCATGGAGCCATGCATGCAGCGTTCAGAGCTGGACAGTGGTGGAAAGGATTGGCGTAGAATAAAGGCGAGGGGCCAGGAGGACTTCAGGGGGCTGGAAGAAGCCCCAGGTCAGCAACTGTCCACTTTTTTATCATTTAAAGTTTCTTTTTTGTTTCTCATGGTCTGTGAGTCCTTCAGATTCCTTTTTGCACACTCCAGGAGGGTTTCCATGTGATTTTTACTAAGGAGTGGCTTCCGTCTTGCCACTCTACCATACAGGCCTGATTGGGGGATTGCTGCAGAGATGGTTGTCCTTCTGGAAGGTTCTCCTCTCTCCACAGAGGACCTCTGGAGCTCTGACCGAGTGTCCATCGGGTTCTTGGTCACCTCCCCCACTAAGGCCCCTCTCCTCTAATCACTCAGATTAGATGGATGGCCAGCTGTAGAAGAGTCCTGGTGGTTCTGAACGTCTTCCGCTTACTGATGATGGAGGCCATTGTGCTAATTTTCACGTCATTATGGGTGATTGCGTGTAGAATTCTGAGGGAAAAAATACTTGCCGGATGTACTGTACTTACCTCAGTAGAGGGATCTTCCAGAAGCTTCCCCTGCCTACCTGCTTCTTGCCATCCCCGAAGCTCAGGACGGCATTCCCGTATAAGAACGAGCAATGTGCAGGTGCAGGACGGCTCGTGCCTGCACAGTAGCATGGAGCTGACAGTTAGATTCAGTGGAGAAAGCAGAGCTTGTTTGGCTCCTCTGCACAGGCATGAGCCATTTGAGTCCAGGCAGCATAGCCATGCTCTGTCTACAAGGGCTTGTTGATGAGCTTTGAGGGGTCCTGGCACTGGAACAGCAAGGTGGAGAAAGATGGGAAAAAACCTCTGGAGCATCCCTCTGATTTGATAAGTACCCAGATAAACCACTTTGCTCCCTTCAGGCACATTTTAAAATTATCTTTAGGTTTCAATGCTTCCTGAATTTGAACTGAACAGAGACATTTTCAGTCATCACTATTCTTGAAGTGCACATTTGTATTATATTAGGTTTTCACAGATTGGCTCTGATAGGACTGTGCTTGATCGCTAGGGCAAGACTGAGGTTAACAAGCCCTATACATACACATCGTTCGGTTATAGCTGGGTGCTGTACGTTTCTATGGAAATAGAATGGGGGATGACATCATAGCATGCGATGAAGTGGCCTCCGGCGGGTAAGGTAAGGAGGAGAACTCATTCGGTGATGCTGCTTAGAGATCTGGATCTCTAGGCAACCTAGTAGGACACCTGTAACCCTAGAATGTCAGCTGAATACACAGACAGTGGGTGTCCGCAAATTTGGGTGCTGGTTGCAGCCGCTAGTAGAATATTGGCATTATTGCCGATATTCTACTATTGAGAGCCAGATGATGCTGATGCCTTCCTCTCACACTAACCCTTACCCCTACCTACTCCTAACACTAACCTATCCCAACATACGACTAACATTAACAAACACACCTTCAACTATCAGTGCCAATGTGGGGTTCAGCTACGTAATAGCAGAACCCAGTGCGGCCTATCAGTTATCCCCACCGATAACTGGGTTTGTGAGCCCTCCGTAATTATCTGATGTTTGGCTACATACTAGCCGAACTCCATGTACCGTTAAGCTCCTCTTCAATATTAGTCAAACTTTGGCGACTCCAGGACCCAAATTATACACTGGGCGGTGCTATGGTCGCAACTAACATTGCTGTCTAATTATCCAAAATTTGTATACAAAGCTTTAGTTTTACCCCCACCTTAGCCATAATTCCACTACATAAAATACTATTCCACCTTAATTTATTTGTAACCCCCCTCCTTTGTTCCTCAGCTACCTTACATATCCATAGTAAAAGCTTAAAGGACAACTATCATAAAAAATGTTAAATCTAAAATACAAATGTACTGTGTAAGAGGTCTATTTCCAGAGAAAAATGCAATAGAAATTATTTTTTTTCCTATGTTGCTGTCGCTTACAGTAAGTAGTGAAAAGCTGACAGTTTTTGGACGAGTCCATCTCATGGGGGATTCACTGGTACTTATTTACAATAACTGTTACTGAACTGCAGTTGCTCAATCCGACTGCCAAAATAATGTTCAAACAGGTAGGGAGGTTGTCCAGCATCTTTGTATAGATCTCTTCCAAGGAGTGCTTTTGTAAAAATAAAAGAGATACTGAGAATTCCCTTTGAGGAGATGGACTAGTCCAAATCTGTAATCAGATTAGATTTCTTACCAACTGCAACATAGGAAAAAAGTAATTCAATGTACATTCTATATGTATTTTATATTTTTTTGCAATTGTGGTCCTTTAAGCCACCTTGTAAATCCAACATCCCCCCTGAAGTGAGCTACCCGTCCATCATTGACCCATTTGGGGCACCTGGCTAATACCATCTCCCTTACCAGTATAGTCATGGGAATATAAGTAGAGCTCTGCTTTAACCAACAATCCTTCTGTAGAATGTACTCTAGCTTTTCTTACTTTTTTATTAATGACTGACCACTCCATCTAATTACAAAGGGTAAAGAGGGTAGGTTTATTTACAAATACATACATGTACAAGTTATGGCATAAGAAATATCAAGTGCTATCTAAGGGAATGAGGAAACCACAGGGGAGGCATTCTATCTACTCAAACTCATCATGCATACATGCCCGGGCCCTTTTCTCTCCATATCATCCTTGCAGAGATTGCAGAGTCCTTCCTCTGGATATATCTGGTGAAGAAGACCCCTCCTCCATGGCATACATCAAAGGGACTCCGAGCACCACTCCTGGGTATGCCTTTAAAGAGCCTCCGACCAATACTGCACAGTACTTAAAGATGCATACCTTTCTGTAGCTTGTGCTCTCCTCTTTCACTTGATGCCTGAATCTACACCAAATCTACACCAAAATTTCAATTTAAAAATCGCGGCTGCCATCTTGGCTATGTTATAACTTTTGGGTCACCCCTGTCTGCTCTGTTAGAGAAGTGCATCACTGAATGAAGCAGGAAGAGGAAGTGACACGCATGGCCATTGCAAGAGGCTTCTCCAGAGGGGTCATAGCACGACTTTGTTGGAAGTTGTCTGGCTTAAATGCATACCCATGAGAGGTGCTCGGAGTCCCTTTAAGTGTCTATGCACTTAGCAGTTGGAGGTGGATAGTAGCTGAGTAGTTCATCTGTGGTATGGCAAACCAGATTACCAGGTTCCTGTGACATCTCTAAACCTAGTGTGGTCATCGGCTCAATCACCAGTGGATGCCGGTTGAAGGGTGGTGCATTGTTCTCAGCTGGTAATTCAGTTACCTGTAGATCATCGATTACCTGAGAATTGCTTTGTTGTAACACAGAAATGTCCGTACTCGCTGATCCATGAAGGTACACCCGAAAATAATGCAGTTTATATTCAATAAGGCGTTTTAAACTCCAACACCTTCTGTGCAATTTTTCATGTCCATTCAAATAAAGTTTTCCAGTTTTGATCTTCACCAGAAGTGTACAGCACTGGAACCAATTTCTTTTTTTAGGTTGGACACGAAATAGCATAGTGCGGTTCACATTCAGTGAAAGATTGTCAGCATATTTTTCTGGGCAATTCAACTTGTTTTGTATTGTTCCCATTTCATGCATCCCACAATGATTTTTACCGGCAATATTGTGGCATGTGTGCAATTATATGCTACGAGCTGGCAGCCTGAGAGGGTGACGACAGGGTTCAGTGTTTGCTGGGAGAATATGGTACAGGGTGCAGTTGACCTCTGGAAACCATTCAGAAGTCCTGTGAAGGAAAATTTTCCTTTCAAGTGAATTAACATATGGCTTCCATTAAAATACCTTTATGATTTAAAGATATGTGAAAAACATGCATTTGGGAGTAATTTGCAGCACTATTTTCTGAAACGTATTTGTCTTTGTTTGTGTGTGTGGAAGGATTATTGATTTTCCATATCGAGCTCAGATCATTGTTGCTGTTTATACTTAAAGGACAACATATCCTGAAACAGAAGGACGTTGCAGGAATCACGTTAAGGCTATTTAAGCAAAGCGGAACATTAGCTAAAAGGGGAAAAAAATAGATGAACACATTGCAAAGAGAGAAGTTAAAAATAAAAGAGAGATTAAGAAATATTTGATATTTGCCATGTAATTTGTTTATATTGTTTGATCCACAATCAGCCTGCATGTAATCATCTTTACTACTGGCAGGCATTAAAAAACAAACAAAAAACAGCACCAACTGTCATTATCCATAACCACGCCTCCTAACATTGCGATAAAAGGTTCATTTTTTTAATATGTACAGAGGGAGATGCTGCTTACTCGGCAGTTGGAAACTGCTGCTATTTCCCATAATGCAACAAAGCTCACAAAAAGGAAACTGTCAGGACCATGCAGAGCCGGGACAAGGTCCTCCAGCACCCAAGGCATAGACACCAAAGTGCGCCCCTCCATCCCTCCACCCCAGCCGTCACACAGTGATTGCTATTAGACTAAGAGGCACCCCAGGGCCCCCAACACCTTAATCTCTAGTTATCTGGCTTGTAGTCACTTCCATGTACCTCCTTTTCTTATTTCTTTCTGCTTCAAACACAATTAGGAATGACAGCTGAATGAATTGTGCGCCCCCTCCTACACTTCACCCTGAGGCTGGAGCCTCTCCAGCCTATGCCTTGGCCCGGCCCTGGGACCATGGTCCTGACATCACACTGTGGGAGGGGTTTTACCACAATATCAGCAATATACAGAGCCCCCTGATGATCCGTTTGTGAAAAGGAAAAGATTTCTCATGTCAAAGGGGGTATCAGCTACTCATCGGGATGCCATACAAGCCCCCCTGATGATCTATTCGAGAAAAGGTAAAGATTTCTCATGGGGGTATCAGCTACTGATTGGGATGAAGTTCAATCCTTAGTTACAGTTACTCTTTAACCTTTACACTCAATGCCATCTCTTTCATATTTCATATACCTAATGTAATGTGAAATACATGCCAACAATACCAAAGTATATATATGGAAAATGCACCTTCTGCTGCAATGGCTCAGTTTTTAGACTCCAGTTGCTGTTTAACCCCACTTACAGGACCACTATCGTGAAAAAAGTAGCCAGTTAAAATCTGACAGAACCAACAGGTTTTGGGTTAGTCCATCTCCTCATGGGGGATTCTCATGGTTTTCTTTGTTTTAAACAGCATTGGACAGCATTAGAGACAACTGATCATGCCCACTAACAGCAAAAAAACCCACTAACCTATTTAATCAAATTAATGGAATCGATCGTTTTTTTTTCTTTTGGATCACATCATTCTGATTGGGTTTTCAGCCATTCGTCTGAATGACCGATCGCTTCCAGTCAATTATAGCAGCGATCGATGATCCGTGGGATTTTATCGTTTATGGCCAACTGGGGTAATGTGTATTCTATCAGGGCTCACTATTATGCTCTAGTTCCTACCTGGTGTAAAGTGAAAAACAAAAGTTGAATTTTAGGACGCAAGAGTATTCATCTCTAGCATCTCTAGCTATTTGTTAGGTTCTTTAAAAAGGAACACCAGGAAAAATGTTGTATCCATAAATGTACAACGATAGATGAAGATATTGTTGGACTTTTGCCCATTTTTTTGTCTGTGTTCCTGCAGAATCTAATAACTTACCTCCCAACTTTTTAAAATATAAAAGAGGGACACTTAAACCACACTCCTGTCACACCCCTAACCACACCCCCGGCACAACTCTAATCACGCATACCATAAATATTTCATAAGAAAAAATGTTTTATCATTCAAACCACAATGGTCCTTTCTGTTTCATAATAACATAACATTTGGAAATAAGAAATATATAAATAAAAAAATATTTTTTGTTTCAATAAGTCTTTATTGAGGTTTCTTAAACAGTAAAAGGAGAAACACACAAACAGGCAATTCAAGTCTAGCAGCTTACTTGTGCGTAGATGTACATATACATATCACATTGAGCTATCGTTGATCCAACTAGGATAGTAACATTAGGTAAAGTCAGTATGTCACAATGAGTTGCAGAGAAAATGCTAATTAATGGAATATGACTAAATAGACTGGTTCTTACTTATAGATAAATTTTACGCGTAGTGATTGTGCATACTTAGATAATGCAGTAACTACTACAGGCAGGAATATATATATATATATATATATATATATATATATATATATATATATATATATATATATAGATATATATATATATATAGATATATATATATATATATAGATATATATATAGATATATATATAGATATATAGATATATATAGCAGAGGCTAATAAGGGGAGGGGAGGGAGGGGGGATAGGAAAGCTAGTCTTCAAGAATAGTTGATTGAGGGAACAATAATGGCCAGTTTTGTACTTGTGGGGTGAAGAGGGATAGTTTTCCTTCTCTTGCATGGAAGCATTTTTCCGCATGCAAGTGGAAATCTGTTTTTGCCAGGATATTAGCAATTGGAGGGCAATCGGGAGAGAGCCAATGGGAAGTTAATGCTAACCTAGTGGTGATGAGCAAATGGGAGATTATAAACTTATCTTGTTTTGGGAGCATTTGCGAGTCTAGGTGGAGCAGGGCTAGGCCAGGTGTTAAATTACTCAAGAATGAGGGCAGTCGGTTTAAGATGCGTTCAATTTGTTTCCACAACGGGCGAATCTTAGGACAGAACCACATGATATGTGGAAGAGATCCTTCAAAACCACAGCCTCTCCAACAGAGAGGAGATGTGTTAGGTTGGAATTTTGATAACTTGGTTGGAGTATAAAACCATTGCCAACGTAGCTTAAGGTGATTGTCCCAATGGCTGGAGCAGTGCGAGATTTTCCTCATCTCTCTAGCAGCTCTATTCCAATCATCTTGAGAGGCGGTGATGTCTAAGGATCCGTTCCAAGAGGAAAGTTACCAATGTGAGTCAAGGCGTAGTGCTGAATTGATGTGTGAATATAGGTGGGATACTCTTATTTGTATGGGGTGTGAGCTATTTAGAGAAGTCACAATATCTCTGGGGAGGAGTTTCGGGCAGGGAGGATTTTTTGAAAGAAAATCTCTAATCTGAAGATATTTATAAAAATCCCTGCCAGGGATACGGTAGGACTGTTGCAGATCTGAAAAGGTCTTAATGATGTTTTTGTTGAATAGATCTTGGATATAGGCTATCCCTTGAGTTTCCCACGACGATAGGTTCAGGTCTGGAATTTTTAGAGGTAGAATAGAGATAGGGATTTTGAGGTGAGTAGTGGAGTCTTTTTGGTGGAAAATATCGCAGAATCTATGCCATTCTATGGCCATATTTCTACAGATGGGGTAATGACCTATGTCTCCTTTTTCCCGCGGGTTGAAGGAAGTTAGATAAGCCAGGAAGGGGTGACCTTGGAGGAAGGATCTTTCAATTTTTATACAGAGTTTATCGGGAGGTTGGCACCAGGCTGTTATAGCTTGTTCAACTATTGTTGCTCTATAATAAGAAGTTAGGGAAGGGAGGCCAAGACCACCGAATTTCTGATGTAGGGTTAAAATACTGTTAGAAAATCTTGGTCGTCGACTAGCCCAAATGAATTTGTTGATAATAGCTTGTAATCTGCGCAAAAAAGTTATAGGGACTGCAATAGGTAAATTTCTAAACAGGTATAGGAAATGCGGGAGGATAACCATTTTTAAGGCAGCCGTTCTCCCTATCCATGAAAATTCCTGTTTGGAAATTGTAAGAGGGGGGGGGGGGGAGTTTGGAAAGCCATGGCGCGTAATTAGCTTTAAAGAGTTGGGATATAGACGGGGTTAATTCTATTCCTAGGTAGCGTATGGAGCGGTCAGACCAGGAGAAAGATGAGAGAGACTGGAGTGGGGTAATTTGTGTAGGTGTTAGGTTTATGGGCATAATCACTGACTTAGATTCGTTTAATTTATAATATGATACGCGGGAGAATAATGCAAGTGTATCTTTGACTCTAGATAGGGACTTGGAGGGGTTGACTAATGTTAGTATAACATCGTCTGCGAATAGGCCGAGCTTAAATTGGTCTTTCCCTATTGTGACACCTGAGATAAGTGGATCTTCTCTAAATAATTGGGCGAGGTGTTCAAGGGACAGGATAAATATTAAAGGAGATAGGGGGCAGCCTTGTCTGGTTCCATTTGTGATGTTGAATGGTATGGATCTGAAACCATCGTTTGTAACTACTGCAGAGGGGTTGGAATATAATGCTAAAATTGTATTAAGTAAAAAGCCAGAGATGCCAAATCGCTGGAGAGTCTCTCTTAAATAGCACCATTTGACCCTGTCGAACGCCTTCTCTGCATCCAAAGAAAGGAAGAGAGAAGGCGTTCGACAGGTCCCAACACTGTGCAGAAGGCCCAGGATCCTTCTTGTCCCGTCGCTCGTGAGTCTTCCCTTTACAAAACCCACCTGGTCAGGGTTGATCAGTGAAGGTAAGGTGGGGGCCAGTCTATTGGCCAGTACTTTGGCGAGAAGTTTTAGGTCTGTGTTCAGAAGCGATATGGGCCTGTAGCTACTTGGGTTTAGGGGGTCTTTTCCTTGTTTATGGATAGTGGTAATTGTTGCCGATAAGAATTCAGGAGGTAAGGTGTTTAATGAAGATATTTCATTAAAGGTATTTGTTAGAGGGGTTACAAGGAGTTTTGAGAAGGTGAGGTAGTACTTATTAATAAATCCGTCCGGGCCAGGAGCGTTACTGGGTTTCAAGTGTTTTATAGCTGATAGGATTTCAGTGAAGTCAATGAAAGGTTCATTAATAAGTCAAGACTGTTCTGGCGATATAGAGGGTAGATTCAAGGTGTCAAGGAAGGCGCCAATCTCTTGGGGGGTAGGTTGGTGGGTGTCAGGGCAAAGGTATAGGTTATACAGTTTGCTATAATAATCTGCCATAGCGTTAGCTATCTCTCGGGGGTGGTGTTGGACAATATTTGACTGTGGGTGAGTTAATTGGGTGATTTTCTGTTTAATTCTCGCCCCTTTTATTTTTAAAACCATTTTTTTTGCTTGCTTTATTTGAGTCTGAATAGTATGAGTACCTAAGTTTTGAGAGCCATCTATCATAATTCTGAAATAGTAGGTTCCTAAGGTTATGCCTTAATGATTCAAGAAGCTTATGGGATTGGGGGTTGGAGGGAAGAGAAGGGTCCTTTTCCAGAGTAGAGATATTTAGCAGAAGGTCATCGAGGTGTTTCCTCCTTTGTTTACTATGGAAAGAGGAGATTTTTATACAGATTCCTCGAATATATGCCTTATGGGCTAGCCATTGGTTTAGTTTGGAAGTATCAGGGGCAGAATTGAGTTGGAAGTAGGTTTGAATTTCCTTTTGGGAAGCTAATTTGGGTGAAGTAAGGATTGAAGTATTTAATCTCCAGGGTCTGGCCGCTCCTATTTTAGATGATAGCTGCAGTGTAATGCTTACTGGAGCATGGTCGGACCAGGATCTGACACCTGTCTCGGCAGATCTCATATAGGGTAGTAGAAATTTGTCAGCTAAGATCAAGTCAATCCTTGACGATGAGGTATGTACTGAAGAAAAGTATGAGTAGCTTCTGCTAGTGGGGTTTAAAAAGCCCAAGTATCATACAGTTCAGCATTAAGCAGGGATCTTTTTAATGAGGGGCTGGGTGAGGATCTCTGAGAAGTGGTGTCAAGATCCTGGTCTACAATACAGTTAAAATCACCACACATGATTTTTATGCCCTGTAGCAGAGGGGAGATTTTTCGCATTAAGGAATTGAAAAATCTGACCTGTTTACTATTAGGAGCATAAACATTCACAATTGAGAAAACAGTGTTTGAGATTTTGCAGTTAAGGACAGCATATCTTCCATCTGGGTCATGGTGTGAAGAGATGAGTTCAAAGGATACAGAGTCCTTAATAGCTTTAAAGACCCCTCTTTTCTTTTTTTGACCGAAGGAGCTGTGGAATGTATGAGGGAATGCAGGGTGTCTCAGTTTCGGTGCAGAGTGGTCAGTGAGGTGGGACTCTATGATACAAATGATCTCTGCCTTTTCCTCTCTGGCCATTCTCCAGAGCAGATAGCGTTTTTTATCTGAGTTGAGACCCCGTACATTCAGGGAGAGGAGCTTAAGACTCATATTGATCGTAGAGTTTGCGGATCGAAACGCTGTCATAAACACAAACTGGGCATTCCACAGAATACAATACGATATTTCCCATAAAGGTTGAAGAGCGATCAAGGGTGGGAGGGGTGAGGGAGGGGGAGTGGGGGAACATGGTGAGAGCCTCTGGTGGAAGGTGAAAAGACAGAATATACATACTATTAAGAAACAGAGTAAGCTTTAAAACACAAAAACAGAACAATGCCTGGCTGGGACCCATCTTCAGTTGGGGAAGCCCAAGTGATGTGGTAAGGAGTGTAAACTCCATGCACGGAGGGGGGAGATAGGAGGACTAAGCTCCAAAAGTTCCGGTGAGCCAGAGAGACAAAGTCAATGTCCGAAGGTGTAAAACGGACTGTAGGCGAACAGATGACCCAGACTGGGTAAACAATGAGCATTACTTAGGGAGAGGTCAGGTAACGATAGCTGTAGTGACCTGATCTTCTGGGGGGCAGGAGGACCCTGGGAGCCATTCCATGCCAGGTGGGTTTTCTTGTGGCATTTGGGAGGGAGCATCTTTCTTCTCTGGGAGCGCAGGTATAGAGATATTCCACGTACGTAGTAGTGTGGAGCCCTCTTGCGGAGATTTAACAATAAAGATGGAGCCACTCCTCTGGATGATTAATTTGGTGGGGAAACCCCACTTGTACGGTATGTTGCAGTTGCGTAAAGCTGAGGTAACCGAGGCTAGGGCCCTTCTAGCTTGTAAAGTCATTTGAGACAAGTCCACAAATAGAGACAACGAGGAGTAGGGGTCGGGAAGCGGTTTCCCTCTTCTTGTTAAAGCCAGAAATGCCTCCTTAACATGGAAAAAGTGGATACGCGCTATTACGTCCCTGGGGATTTTCTCTGGGAGAAATTTTGGCTTCGGTAGTCTATGGGCGCGATCCACTACGAGTTCCTGAGGCGGGATCTCTGGGAGAGAGGTTTTAAGCATTGTTGTAACGTAGCGATACAGGTCCTCAGCAGAGATGGATTCTGGGATGCCCCTAATCTTTATATTGTTCTGTCTGTTCCTATCCTCAGAATCTATCATTTTCCCTTTGATCCATTTTACATCTTCTGCTAGTTCCATATGAGCGTCTACCAGCTCGTTGTGAGCCATAGAGATATCGGGGATTTTGTCTTCAATGCTTGAGACTCTGTCAGAGAGATCTGTGAGTGAGTTGAGAAACTACATTGAAAGTGATTTCATGTCAGCCTGTAGGGCTTCCCTGAAGGATGTCATAAAAGTCCTTATGAAAGGACTGGGAGACGGGTTGGTCTGATGCAGGGAAGTGACCTAAGGGATCATGCTGAGCAGGAGAGGAGGCTGTGTGCTCAGGGTCCCTTCTGGGTTTGGTTTTGGCAGGGCTGCAAGATGTGGGGGTGTTAGGGGCAGAAGATTCGCTGTCTGGAGCAGTGAGGGCTGCAAAGGAATTGAAGCAGGGCAGTGGTGTAGAGAGGGCTGAGTCCTACCTTGAGTTTGAGCAGCTGCGGATGAGGAGCGCATGGAGCCGGCGCCATTTTGGGAGGTCACAGGAGCGGTGAAGAACTCCGTCAGCTTGCGCGGCTGGGCGGCCCCCTTCTTCCGTTTGCCTGCCATGTCGGGATGCGGAGAGGTAGCGGAGGCTGTCTGTGCCTGAATCAGCTTTGGGTGAGTGCAGGGTGTCGCTTATGGCCGCTGTATTGTCTGGGTCTCTGAGGAGAGTGAGGATCACGCGTCCATTCTTCTCGGCGGCAAGCCACGCCCCAAATAAAAAAATATTAATATAAAGATAATATATATATATATATATATATATATATATATATATATATATATATATATATATATATATATATATATATGAAAGAGGTGAGGTGTTTTTAATTTCCTTTTTTCCCATTTAGTTGACTCTTGGGTTTTTGGATTAGTTCCCACTGGACTGCTTATAAAAACTGGCATTTTGCATGGTAGAGTAGGACTCACCAGATTGGGGACACTTTGGCGCAGTTGGTGAGCTTAAGCGCGTTAAAGCGTAACCAAGAGCCCCTGTCACTAGTTTCCTGTTGTGTGCTGCAGCCCTACTTGCCGAACACGCACGCACCTGCCGCTCGTGCACCCGCACACGTCCTCCCGCGCACATGCCTGCCCGGCTCAATGGCCCTGTCCTCAATTCCCAACGGCTGTCTGTTCTTCATATATTATATTACATATCGTATATAATAAGAGACAGGTGTCCCTGTGTACACCTGTCTCTGTGTCGCTGGGTCCGTGCGTTTTGCTACTGCGCATGTGCGCAGTAGCACATGCCCTCGTCGGGATGTAAGCTGACGAAGGCTGCAAGGCCGAAAGCTTGCTTATTCTTATTCATTTTTAGTTAGCCAATAAATGGTATCATCCTGATTTCAAACTTCTTGCTATATACAATATGTAATATAATATATAAAGAACTAGAAACTAACATCAGCCATCAAAATTCACTAATGTCACATTTACATCATCTGTCCAGCTCCACTGCTCACCAAGTCACATCTTCCAGAGAATGGTACTAGCAGCTATGAGCTAGGAATTGTGGGATATGTAGTCCTATGTCTAACAGGCAGTTGGTGAAAGAAGTAGTGGCAACCCCTCATAATATCTTTCCACCACATGGTCATTTAATTCGAACGGGCAACTAATGTGCACTGCAGCCAGGCCCAGTTCTAGTAACAATGGGGCCCCTGGGGGCCCACCTAAAAACCCTTACCTCCACCAGACCTGGCCCCCTCTCCTAAAGCAGCATTAGGGGCCCTTTATTGCCAATTCCCCTCCAGGTCCGCAAGCCGGCTGCCCCGCCCCTCCAGGTCACCCCCAAATGAATACAGGCACCAGAGAAGGTGGCTCACCCCCAGCTCCCCTCCCTCCCCCCCCCCCCCACCAGCATAAACTAATTGCATTCGGTAGAGTGTGTACAGTGGACCAGACGTTGCATCACACATTTACCTGAGATGCTTGTTCCCTCTCTGCAGCCGGCACTCCAGCCTGGACACTTTTTCTCATTCTATAATCCCCCCCGTGACAGCACGGCACGTCTTCCATCCTCGCAGGCATGTATGCACTGACGTGACGTAACATGCCCGCGTCATGGGGAAAGTGCCGCTGTGGCTGTCCAGGGAACCATGGTAACGGGTTGCATCATTGCGCTGGTTAAGGAGGCAGGACCAAGCAAGAAATGTATAGTCTATTTCCCCTGCCTGGTGCCTAGTACCCCGCCCATTCCCACCACTCGCTGCTACGCCTTAGCCAGCGGCAGCACCCTCAGCTGACCAATTTTACAGGAGTTATGGAGGTTACTAGGGGACCCCCTACAGGCTCTGGGGCAATTGCCTGTATTGCTGCGCCAGCCCTGTGTGTAGCCCAGGTGAAGGTAATGTGCATTTTTCCCCTATGGCTCAGTTCACATCAAACATATTTTAACTGAAAGCTTTTTTTATAATGCACTGCTATGGAACAACTAATCAGTTAAAACACAACGGTTTTTCCATACCTCCCAACTTTTTAAGAGGGACACATTAAGACACTCCCTTGCTACATCTCTAATCACACCCAGCCACATACCTAGCCACGCACATCACTAAAAATTCATAAGCAAAAGATATCACAAGTTTTTCTTAATATTAACATTTGAAATGAAGAAATAGATCAATTTAAAGGGTACAAATAAAGTTTGGAGTCAATTAAACACATTTTTAAGTATAAAAATACATATATTTACACAGATCTGTACATCAGTCTATAAAGAGGGACAAAAGGGGAAGAAAGAGGAAAAGAAAGATTTCCCAAAGAGAGACTGTCCCTCTGAAAAAATGGACAGTGGGGAGTTATGGTTTTTCTGTGTACAGTGTAAAAGAGTCCTGATGCTGGGTACACACTATGAGATTTTCTTTCCGATTTACTGTCAGATCGATTATTTCCAACATGTCCGATCTGCTTTCCAATCGATTTCTGAGCATTTTCCGATCGATTTCCGCTCACTTGAATAGGAAATTGATCGGAAAAAGCAGATGAGACATGTTGGAAATAATCGATCTGACAGTAAATCGGACAGAAAATCTCTTAATGTGTACCCAGCATTAGAGAATGATGATTTATCAGCATATCTGAAACTATTTGAAAGTGTCTACAGGCTTTATATTTTAACATTTGTGTTTGTTTGTTTTTTTTTACAAAAAAAAGTTTATTTCAAATTCTTAACAGATTAATGAACAACTTCATTAAACATGTAATGATAAAATATACTGTCAATGGTTCATAGAGCTGTTACAGCCAGGGAGGGGCTTTTGATTCCAGAAGGACTCGAATTCAGAATTCAAATGAAGTATAAGTACATCAGGTGTGACCACAGGCAATGGGGGTTAACCTACCCAGAAGTCTTCGGGACGTCTGCGTTCCATTACGCGTCATAGGTGTAATGAAAGCCGCTTTCCATGACTCACTACCTTGCTTCCTCCTTCCGGCACGAAAAAGGAAGTGTGATAGTGAGTCATGGAACGCGGCTTTCATTACGCCTATGACGCTTAATGGAGCACAGACGTCTTGGAAGACTTCTGGGTAAGTTAACTCCCGTTGCCTGTGGTCACACCTGAAGTAATTATACTTCATTTGAATTCCGAATTTGAGTTCTTCTGGACTCGAAAGCCCATCATCCTTGGTTACAGCATAACAGCTGAAAAATACAATACAGTGCAACTGAGAGTAAATGAGGAAATTCAGCAAAATGTACAGCCAAACAATATAAATCAGCAAAGTGCATCAGTTAGTTCAAACCGAGGGTGACACAGGACAAATACATACATACATATAGCAGTCAACAGTGGAATAGTGAAATACACCATGGCGCACTAGGAAAGGTAATTTGGCAACACATTTGCTAACTGCTTAGACTATGATCGGCCTACAGAGTACCCTGACACACCGCTAGTGTTATATAGAGTAATTAGCATTCTCACCATTTATCCCAAATTCTATATATTTTAACATTTGTAAAGATGAGCCTATTTAGAGGACGATTAATAATTTCTATGGGAGATTTTCTGTGAGACTGGAAGTCCCATTTTAGATGTCCATATAGTCCTCCAACTTTCAACCACACAGTGACTAAATATGGATAAGACTCCCTACCGCTTCTTATTTAACTTCGTTAGGGGTAGAGTTTGACCATTTAAGAAACCTTTTAAATCGGCAGTATTGTTTCAGGTTAGCCATCAGTAAAAGCAAGAAGTTTTCAATCAGGATAATTGTAATGCTGGGGGGCCATACTTTGACCACCCAGCACAACAAGACTAAGTAGCTGGATAATGGAAGAGGCTCCACAGATGGACACAGGAGTAATGAACAAGGGAGCGAGATTGCCCAGAGCAACTGCAGCTCTGGGTCGCCTATCAGGCTAGATGCTAAGTGATACAATACACAACAGACGTAGTTGGTAACAGGCTTGGGTCATACACGTTAATTCAGATGTCAGTCGTATTGGAAGGATTAGGCAGATTCGTAGTCGAGAGGCAGGCAAAGTTCGGTACACAATACAATATACAATATTACAAATAATACAATACTGACTGACTAGAGTACATACTGTATATATCGTGCTGATGCGCAATATATGAAATGTAGCTCTCAAATAACTCACTAGCTAAAGCACAAGTAATGACAATTAACAAGCCAGACAACAGACAGACAGACGGAATGCTCAGCCAATCTAGTCGCCGTTTCAGCGACGGCAACATTCACACTAAGATAGACAAGAGGTAGGATTGAAACGAATGGCAACCGCTGCTATAGTTCGTCCTCAAGAGCAAGGCTAGAAGGAATACTACTAGTCACCAACGTGGTGCTGGCAGAATCTAACTATTAGGATCAGAAGGACTTCACTGACCCCGCAGGTCAGCAAACATCCAGCAGACATGACAATACAGAGCAAGGCATTATACATTTACAATAACAACTTTCACAGCATAGACCCAACGACAACTCAGAGAGCTGAACGCTATGTTGGGCAGGGTCTGAAATCGGAGGCAGACTTTTATGCCGGCATCAGCCAATGGATGCAGGTATGCAAATTCCCACACAGCTGAATGGTAATCATTCAATCCTGAGCTGGCTTGATTACCATTTGCTAGCTGAAAGACTAACATAACAAGTGCATGCAGTACTATGCAACAACATGCACGCAGGAAATCCAGGGCTGTCTGGCTGCAGTTCAACTGCAGCAAACCATAGGAGTAATCCTGACAGCATCCTGAACTGCTCTGAACTACAGAGTGATTGCAAATGACAATAAGACTCACTGCGAATGCGCAACCAAATGCAAGCAGACAAGCCCAGTTGCAGCTCCACTGCAAGCGACAGAACATGCTATTGTCAGGAGAGATCCTGACAATAATAGATTTTAACCACTTGACAACTGAGGTTTTTTTTCCCCTTTAGGACCACAGCAATTTTCACCTGTCAGCGCTCCTCCCTTTCTTTCGCCAATAACTTAATCACTACTAATCACAACAAAATGATTTATATCTTGCTTTTTTGCCACCAATTAGGCTTTCTTTGGGAGGTACATTATTCTATAAATGATTTTATTGTAAATGCATTTTAATGGGAATAATAAGAAAAACAATAAAAAAAATCATTATTTCTCAGGTTTCGGCCATTATAGTTTTAAAATAAAATGTTCTACTGTGGATAAAACCCACACATTTTATTTGCCCATTTGTCCCGGTGATTGCAACGTTAAAAATATTTCCCTAGTACAATGAATCGTGCCAATATTTTATTTGGAAATAAAGGTGCATTTTTTCAGTTTTGCATCCATCACTAATTACAAGCCCATTAATTATAAAATAACAGTGATATACTCTCTTAACATACATATTAAAAAAGTTCAGTCCCTAAGGTAACTATTTATGTATTTTTTTTTAATTATCTTTTTTTTATGCAAAAACATTTATTTGGGTACTATGGTAGAGTGTGGGAGGAAAGGAGTTAATTTTAAATGTAAGTGTGGGTCTTAAAATAAATGTATGTAGGTGTAATTTTACTATTTGGCCACAAGAAATCCTTGCACATTATTTCCTATTAGCATACTAAGGCAACTTACACAGTGGGACGTTGCGTTTGTTGCGATGTTAAAGTCGCACAACATGCCCCTAACGCAGTGCATGTAGATTATGAAATTGGACGTTATTTTGCACTGCGTTATGTGTCTCTTAGAGCGCCGTTTTCGTTGCATACTGATGGAACGAAAATGGCGCATGCGTTACATTAAAAAAAAAAAAAAAACATTACTGAGCATGTGCAACACACATAACGCAGCAAATGTATTGCTAAACGCACAGCATGCAGCACTTTCTAAATATTGCTACACATTACACACAACACAACGTGTGCACTGTGAATGTCGCACAGACTTTGTATTGCTGTGCGTTAGTTTGCGTTATAAATTTTTATAACGTGCGACTTTAACGTCCCACTGTGAAAAAGGCCTAAAAGTATGCGAACAGGAACTAATGTGTGGACGTGTTACTTCCTAGTTACAATGAACACAGGCATCTCATTGATGCAGGCAATCATTGATATGGGGCCTGCATTCCCACTATTCATTAATCTCCCCTCTAAAGGGCAGCGATTAGTACCCATGTGGGAGAGAGCGGCAGACACGTACAGCAGAGGATGAGAATCTACCTCCCTGGGACTTCAGATGAAGTTTCCCAGGACTTAGCTATACTGCACTAGGTGCACTAAGTGGTTAATGGCAAACTTAACCCCTTCGCCCCCAAAGGGTTTTTACCCTAACTTATCAGAGCAATTTTTACCTGTCAGCGCTCCTCCCTTTTATTAATAACCTTATTACTTTATTACTGCTTATCACATCGAAATGATCTATACCTTGTTTATTTTGCCACCAATTAGGCTTTCTGTGGGTAGTACATTTTTTAAGAATTATTTTATTCTAAATGCATTTTAACGTTAAAAACAAGAAAAAAAAAACATTATTTCTCAGTTTTCGGCCAATATAGGTTTGAAATAAAACTTTCTTCTGTAGTTAAAACTCTCACATTTTATTTGTCCTGGTTATTAGTTACACCATTTAAATTATGTCCCTATCACAATGTATGGCGACAATATATTATTTGGAAATATAGGTTTAATTTTTCTGGGGGTTTTTTTAAGTACGGTCCATAATTGCAAGCCCTTATGTACTAAAATATCAGTAGTATACCTTCATAAAATACATTTTAAAAAAGAGTCCCTAAGGCAACTATTATATTATATGTATTTATTTTAACTTTTTTTTTTTTTTTTTTTTTACAAGTGTTTACGTGGGAGGGAGGGGGGCATTTGGAAGGGATTCATTTTAATAATTTTTATTAAATGTATTTATTGTGTGTGTGTAATTGAACTTTTCGCCACTAGATGGTGCTAGAAACGCCATGCTGATTTCCAGGAAATGTTCACTTTTTTTTTTTTACACTAACATTCTTTTACTACTTCCTGTCATTATGAATGGACATGGCCCCTGATCGGGGTAATTTCTATTCATTCCAAGCATTGCAATTGGTTGGGGGAACATTTGGTCTCCGTGACCCAACGGTAAGAGTGGCAGGGGGTGCGCATATGCATGGTGGGGGTGAGCGACACATTAAACCGCCCTGGAGCCATTCAGAGGCTCCAACAGGACGTTTTAATGCGGCGGTGTGTCGGGAGGTACCGTAGTTAAAAGAAGAAAATTAAGATTTTGGCTACCCCTTTGGATGTTGCATGTCTACAACTGTTCTAACATCTTGTCAGCATACAGGAATAGAGTTTGAAGATGATGTTTTCTTGTTAAAGAGGAACTTCAGCTTAACCACTTAATGACATGCTAAAGTATAAAAACGTTGCTAGAGCCTCTTAATGGTTTCAGGACGTTTTTATAAGTCAGACAGTGCTGCTGCCGCTGTGCGCATGCACATGCACGCGTGCACGTGCGTGCTCCCGCACATGCACGTGAAAATAGTGGGAAAAAATCAAAAAAAAAATACACCTTTATTTCTAAATACTATATTGTCACCATACTTTGCACTAGGGACATGATTAAAATCTTGTGATAACCAGAACAAATAGGAAGATAAAATGTGTGGGTTTTATGCACAGTAGCAGTGTTTATATTAAAACTATAGGGGATGAAATTGGAGAAATAGTGTATTTTTTTCATTTTTTCCTTATTTTTCCCTTTTAAAATGCATAGAAAATAAAGCAATTACTGAAAACAAATACCCCAAAAAGCGCAATTGGTGGTGAAAAAACAGGATATAGATCATTTCATTGTGATTAGTAGTGATTAAGCTATGGGCAAATGAAAGGGATGAGCACAGAAAGGTGAAAATTGCCATTGTCCGTTAGGGTAAAAACGCCTTTGGGGTGAAGTGGTTAAACAAACATACTGTCATTAATTTACATTAGTTATGTTAATAAAAATAGATAGGTAATATAATCTCTTACCCACCCCGTTTTAAAAGAACAGGCAAATGTTTGTGATTTCATGGGGGCAGTCATCTTTTTGGTTGAAAGGAGGTGACATGGAGAATGTGACAAAGTTCCAACTGTCCTGGGTCCTGATCACCCCTCCCAGCTGCGCATGCGAGGCAACGAGAACAACAACATCAGAACTCCTATCATGCTTTGCACAGCATCAGGGGAAAAATGCCCCAGGCAGATTTCTTTGATGGGGCGGAGCTTAGCTTCTGTGCAGCTAAAAATGAGGCTTGGGTAAGAAAAGCAAAGTGCTCATGCTGTGAAACTGTTAACCTGCTGGGCGGTCTGGACGAGCTCAGCTCGTCCAGTACCGCCGGAGCCTGCCGCTCAGGCCCTGCTGGGCCGATTTGGCTCAAATAAAAAGCAGCACACGCAGCCGGCACTTTGCCAGCCGCGTGTGCTACCTGATCGCCGCTGCAGCGCGGCGATCCGCCACATGCAGTGGCGAAAGAGGGTCCCCCCAGCCGCCTGAGCCCAGCGTAGCCGGAACAAAAAGTTCCGGCCAGCGCTAAGGGCTGGATCGGAGGCGGCTGACGTCAGGACGTCGGCTGATGTCCATGACGTCACTCAGCTCGTCGCCATTACGGCCTTCCGTGTTACTCCTGGGCGCCGGAGGCGATCAGAAGAACGCATCCGGAGCGCCCTCTAGTGGGCTTTTTATTAAAAAAAAAACCTCCCGCAGCCTCTCTGGCGATCTTAATAGAACGCCAGGGAGGTTAAAGAAACAACAAGCCTTTTCAGTGCTGCTGAGTAGATTTTTAGTCTGGAGGTTCACTTTAAGTTAGCCATTAAATGGTTTCATTTTGATTTAAAACTTCTGTTTTTAATGGTGAGTAACGATTAGACTAACAATTAATGGTGAGTATCCAATGTCCTACAAGTATCTGAAAAGCTGTGCAGACCTTAAGCTTCTCTTAGTTTTTTTTCAAGATGATTATAACCCACAATAGGAAGCCTCATTACAAAAAATCCAGAACACCTTATCATAAGGTTATCAGTGGTCGGTATCCTTGCATTATACACTCCTTTTTTTTCCTTTCTAATACCTTAATAAAGTTCACATTGTATAAACTTTCTACATGGGTATGGTCAAATCACCTCCCTTCCAACCCAGACAATTAAAAATATGTTGTTTTTCTAGAACTGATATCATTCTGAAAAGATTTTCCCAGTACTTTTTTTTTTTTCATTTCATACACATGGTAGCTTGTACACTTCCTTGTAGTTTGTGTTTAGAACAGGGGTATCAAACTCAAATACAAAGTGGGCCGAAACTAAACACTGTGTCCTAATCGTGGGCCAAACTCAATGTCTACTGGCCACATTCCTCCCATATAATGTTCCATGGTGTGTAATGGGCTCCTTCCAACCCCTATACAGTTCCCTGGTGTCTAGTGGTCCTCCTCCCTCCCCTATTTAGTTCCCTGATGTCTAGTGGTCCTCCATCCCCTATAGAGTTCCCTTGGTGTCTAGTGGCCCCCACGCTCCTCAATACAGTTTTCTAGTGTTTAGTTATTTCCTCCTACCTCTTCCGTATGACTTCCCTGGTGTTCTAGGGCTTCACCTCCAATATAGCTGCCTGGTGGTCTAAAGTGGGCCAAACATAATGCAAAGTGGGGAAACCACTTGGGGGCCAAATTTAATGGCTTTGAGGGCCAGAGTTTGACATGTATGGCTTAGAATGTTTAGTGAAAGGAAGAAGTGGTGAAAGGTGTATAAGCCATGGCAGGTGTCCAATGCTCTTTTACTGCAGTGGGCTATTACCATTGTTGTGACCCCAGTTGTGATCAGTTGTGGGGCCCTTTACTGCTCCCCAGTAAACAACACTATTGCATTATGTAAATGCTGGCTTATTATTGTTAATGCTTTCAACAACCTGTAATAGAAGAGTCTTTTGCGGTAATATATTGTATTATATTGTTTCTAAGAAATGACTTGTTTTGTTCTGCTAATAGTCTACTTAGAAGACAATTAGCTTTACTGGGGAAAAAATATGTATTCAATTTAAATGGCATTAATGTAGTAAACTTCAGTCAAAAGCAGTATTACAACATAAACCGCAGCAACTAGTTGACAGCAGTTCTGTTTGTCAAGATCTTCTCTTGGCACCAGCTAGATGTCCTCACAATGGTTCATTATTCCCCGTGGGCTGCAGAGTTCAGTTTCAGCAGTTTGGGTAGCCCATCTTGTACACACAGACAGAACGGAAGAGGTGACAGTGGCAAAAGGCACAAGGTTCACAGCATGGAGGAGCGGGGGGCTTACAGCTGGATTTGAGAGGCACGCAGTTTGGAGGTGGGGAGGCTCGAGGCTTCTTTTTTGGAATTACTTTTTTCTGCAAGACATGTGAAAATAATTATCAGTTCCAACAAACAAACAAAAAAAAACAAAGTTTTCATCTGGTGACTTTAGTTTAAATAAAACCTGTAACAAAAAAAAAACCTCCCCTGGGGGGTACTCACCTTGGGTGAGGGAAGCCTCCGGATCCTATTGAGGCTTCCCCCGTCCTCCTTGATCCCACAGTGGCGGCGATAAAGCTTCCCGAACAGCGGGGATGTAAATATTTACCTTCCTGGCTCCAGTATCGGCTCTCAGCTCGGAGATAGGCGGAAATAGCCAATCGCAGTCTCCTGCGCCTGCGCAGAAGAGCGGACCCGACAGAGATTGGCTATGTCCGCCTATCTCCATGCGAAGAGCCGCAACAGCACCCCCGCTGGAGCCAGGAAAGGTAAATAAATCAGCACTTATCAGGCTTGTTGAGGAAGGATTGCCGGACACTTCGGGGGAGCAAGCGCTAGATTGCCTGCAGCTACAGGGGAGTGGGGAGCCTCATTGGGACCCTGAGGCTTCCCCCTCCCAAGGCGAGTACCCCCGGGTAACTTTTTTTTGTTACAGGTACTCTTTAATATTTTACTTCTGTATTACATGCAGAATTATTATAATTTTGATTTATAGAGCGCCAACATATTCCATAGCGCTGTGCAATGTGCAAAGCAAACAACAATGGGGAGCATAGACACATCATTGTAGCGAGGATGGTGACTACCTGGATCAGAGTCAGGCACTTATCAAAAAATTTCTCGAAAAAGGCTACAGTGAGGAACGAATTGGTTTAGCTACATATGAGTTCCTGATCCACAAAGTTTTAGAATTTTCTAATTCAGAATCTGCCTGTGCTAATAATGACAGGAGACTGAATTTTTGCACTACGCAAGAGCATTTCCAGTCTTTTTGTCACTCCAGGCAAGAAACTCTGAGTGCCCCCTGTGCCCCACCCCCATACACACACACACTCAGCCGGTTACCCTCACACTTACCCCGTTACTCTCTCAGCCCATCACACTCACACTCAGACCGTCAAGATAACCGTATCACAAGCACACTCAGCCTGTCACTCTCTCTCTATTGCACTCACTCTTGAGCTGCCCTCATTCCAGTACACTGACCTGCGGGTGTACCCAGTCTCCGCTCCACAATGCACACCAGCTCAACCCCAGCAGGGAGGAGTCCAAACCAAGGAGGGTGGAACTACACCACACTGATTCCATGCGGCGGCTGAAGCTAACATCCTCATTGTTATCAGGGCTGAACTACACAATCCACTGACTGACAGAGGGAGGAGCCACAGTGCACACCCATACTGGGGAAGGAGCTTTATGACTGACTGACAGCAACGGAGATGTAGCACACTAGTGTCAGGGGAGGAGCCACACCATTGACTGACAGCAGCAGACAGGCAGCCCACAAGGGTCGAGGGAGGAGCTAACATTGTACACCAGCGTTATAGGAGAAGTCACAGTATATATATATATATATATATATATATATATATATATAGAGATATATATATATATATATATATATATATATATATATATATATATATATTGCATTTTATATATCTATACTGTGCAAATATGAATGCAATGTAAATACTCACTCCTGATAGAATTATGGAGATGTAGTTTTTATTCTACTTTATTACTGTAATCATTGAGAAAGTCAACTTTTTAGCCACAAGATGGCGCAATTTTTACTACTCTCCCCCCCCCCCCCATTCGTCTTTTTATCAATGGCCATGATAATCCTCAGCTATGAATCACTGTAGCGGGGAGGAGCCCCACTAAAGGGGAGGAGCCCCAAAACATAGTGACGTAGGGATTATTTTGCTGTAGTGTCCTGGTCCTGGAGAGGGAGTGGAAGGGGGAGTCCAAGACTCCATTCGGAGCTCTGTCTTGTTATAGCCGCTGCCCACAGCTTTCTTCCTGGACATCTTCTCTAGTAGAATGCGCTGCTCTAGTACTTCTAACAGGAGTTAAGTACATTA
Source organism: Hyperolius riggenbachi (assembly GCF_040937935.1). NCBI lineage: Eukaryota > Metazoa > Chordata > Amphibia > Anura > Hyperoliidae > Hyperolius > Hyperolius riggenbachi. The sequence goes on from NC_090657.1 coordinate 67,342,363, forward strand.
TGTAATGTGTGTGATATTCTATATTAAACATATTATGCTGTCAAGGCGCATTTTTTTCTTGTTTATCTTTTAAAGGAGTTATAATGATACTAACAAATGTGGATAATAACAAATGTATATAACGCCACAATCCATTGATTAAGGAGAACTAATTTTCCCCATTTAGAGATTCCTTTGAAGATGAAATTTAACCAAGTATTGAACTTCATCTCAATCAGTAGCTGATACCCCCTTTCCCATGAGAAATCTTTACCTTTTCTCATATAGATTATCAGGGGGGGTATGTATGGTTGATATTGTGGTGAAACCCCTCCCACAGTGTGATGTCAGGGCCAAGATCCTGACAGAAAAAGGAAGAGGAGAGGAGCGCTCTCTGGTGCATTAACTTTTTTAATTATGCTTTCTCGCACAAAGACAATTAAAAACTTACAATGTTAAAAATAATTCAGAGCATATCACAATATAGTGTATCACCGTGTCCAAGATGTAAATTCACCAATCTGGCCTCCTCCACACTATGGCCAGTAGATGTGGTAATCCGAGGATCAAGTAGCGCCAGCGGGATGGGGTACACGGGAGTGTGGTCGGCAGCTGCCCTGCGCCTAGGACGTCATGACGCGTTTCGGCGTTCCACGCCTTCGTCAGATGACGTCATGGCGCAGGGAGGCGGAATTTAAGACTATTGCGTTGCTTAGCAACGTTCGGAGCGTTCCGCATAATAGGGTGGGAACAAGATCCGTGCGCTGGTTTGTATACGAACGCAAGGGCGCATATCTCGCGCTTAACTCGCGTCTGGGAGCGTGGATACAACGCAAAAGTCCAACTAGAGGCGGTGCGCTCCTCAACATAAGAGAGGTGGTGGGCGGAAATACACCAATGTGAGAACCGGGGACGTGGCTAGCAACAAGTGGCTTAGCAACATGTAAACAACCCCACACTCAGGTTGGCGCATGGAGAGGAGTGCGTATAAATACGCAATTGACTCAAATAAAAAACGTATTATGGATAAAAGTTATTGCGCTATTCGGAACATAGAACCATACATTTCAAACAGATATAGTAATACTTTTCAGGCTAAAACAATACATTTCAAACAAATATAGTAATACTTTTCAGGCTAAAAAGAATGCCCATATGTGGCCATTATAATAAAATGACGTCAAATAGTATCCCTGTGGGATGCTTGTGCTAATGGATGAATACATATAAATACTAAAAAGCACATATACATATATAAGGAGTTAGCACTTGGATATGTACAAATATATATATAAATATAAATATGTGAATAAATAAATAAAATAAAATAAATTAATGTACATGTGTTCATCCTCGTACAAGTGCACACAATGAGGAATATGTAGCCTCATGGAAACCCTGTTCGGACTTCATCAAAATGATATATGTGTGTATAGTAACACTCTTACACGTGAAATCAAAGTCAAAATTTGCATACACAGGAAACCTTATTGGTAACAATACACCTCCTATTTATCAAAGAGGTGGATTGGACTAATGTATACTAAATTCTACATCCGATGGAAATATAATGGAAAGCGGTCCCAGAGACCAAAAAAGTTATTGGTCTACAGCTGAACCAGTTTGACTCTGAAACTTGTAAAGAGAAAACTGGGAAAGAGAGGCCTAAATGAAGTAGTAGCGTACCCTTGATGGTTAAATATAGGTCGCCACTTCTAAACCTTCATTTAGTCCTACTGGGGTTAGGGAGTTTAATTTAAAAATCCAATATTATTATTATTTGTTAGATTTATATAGCGCCAACATATTACGCAGCGCTGTACAATAAATAGGCTTACAGACAATGATAACAGGGTTGACAGAACAATACAGGTAACGGACCATAGATACAACAATACAGGTAATAGCAATAAGATACACAACACAATGCAGATAATAGTACAATGCCAGATCATAAACTGGAATGGTAGTGGTAAAAAAATTACCAGTTCCGAATTCTGGGTAAAGTGCACACAGTCAAGTATGATACACAAGGGAAGAGGGCCCTGCCAAAGGCTTACAATCTAGAGGGAGGGGCTGGTGACACAAAAGGAGGGGGTGCATCAAGAAGTTATTGGCAGAAAGGATTAGGGTAGTGTCGAGTTGATGTAGGCCTCCTTGAAGAAGTGAGTTTTGAGTGCTTTTTTGAAGGTGTTGAAGGTGGGAGCGAGCCTGATGGGCAGCGGGAGAGAGTTCCACAGGATAGGGGCAGCTCTAGTGAAGTCCTGCAGTCTGGCATGGGAGTGCAAGATGCGTGGGGTGGTTAAGAGGAGGTCGTTGGAGGAGCGAAGTGGGCGGCCAGGTGTATATCTGCTGACCAGGTCAGAGATGTAGGTTGGGCAGGACTTGTGTAAGGATTTGTATGCCAAACATAGGATCTTGAAGTTGATTCTGAAGTGAATTGGAAGCCAATGAAGGGATTTGCGTAGGGGAGTTGTGGAGACAGAGCGGTGGGAGGAGTAGATGAGTCTGGCTGCTGCGTTCATGATGGATTTTAGGGGGGCGATGCGGTTTTGAGGAAGGCCTGACAAGAGGGAGTTGCAGTAGTCCAGGCGGGAGATGATGAGGGCATGGACAAGGAGTTTGGTAGTGTCTGGGGTCAGGAAAGGCCGGATCTTGGAGATGTTGCGATTCCCTTTCACATAGTCTCTTGAATCGTAGGCCTTTATTAGGATTTTTTTCAATGACCTCTATTCCCATTATCTTCTGACTATCTAAACAGTTTTACACACGATTCATCGATGACATTTTAGTTATCTGGGACGGCACCAAGGAAGAATTTAGTAATTTTGTAGAATATTGTAATACCAATAACTTTAATCTGTCATTCACTCATGTAATTGACGAGAAGAGTATAGTCTTCTTGGATCTCACTCTCATAACAGATGACGGAAACCAGCGGATATTGTCTAAGACACACTTTAAACCTACCGCCGGGAATTCGTATCTACATGTTTCCAGTTGCCATCATCCTAGATGGATACAAAACATACCGAAAAGCCAGTTTTGTCGCTTACGAAGGAATTGCTCCTTAAATAAAGATTATGAGGAGCAGAGTAAGACTCTGGCCAATAAATTTATACAGAAAGGGTACAAAGAGAAATATATCCTGACAGTGGCTGAAGAATTCGGGAACATCGAGAACATCAGAACCAATAACACCAATAAAATAAACAGTCAAGATCCCACACGGAACGATACTAGATCATACAACAAAACAGATAGAGGTCCTTCATTTGTTACCACCTACAATAAAAGTGCAAGAACAATCAGGGATATTCTGAAGAAAAACTGGCATATTGTATTACAGGACCCCTGGCTTAAGAAAGAACTAGCTGATAAACCAGAAGTCATCTTCAAGAGGGCACGATCCATCAAAAATAGACTTGCTCCAAGCAATATAGGCAATCGTAAGCATGTTGAGGCCCCAGCATCTTTTTTTCCACAACTTAAAGGCAACTTTAAATGCAGCAAGAAACTTTGTGGTTGTTGTACATTCATCCAACACCTTGCATCACACATTATTGACAGCAAGAGAGAAATAATTCAAGTAAGAGATTTCATTAACTGTGGCTCCTCATTTGTGGTGTATGTCCTAACCTGTGGGTGTCCCCACAAATATTATGTTGGCAGGACGACCAGACCCCTTCGACAAAGACTAGGGGAACACAAAAGGAAGATCCAAGATGGATGTACAAAACACGCGGTCCCCAGACACTTCGTGGAAATTCATGGTGGACAGACAGATAGTCTGAAGATAATGGGAATAGAGGTCATTGAAAAAAATCCTAATAAAGGCCTACGATTCAAGAGACTATGTGAAAGGGAATCGCAACATCTCCAAGATCCGGCCTTTCCTGACCCCAGACACTACCAAACTCCTTGTCCATGCCCTCATCATCTCCCGCCTGGACTACTGCAACTCCCTCTTGTCAGGCCTTCCTCAAAACCGCATCGCCCCCCTAAAATCCATCATGAACGCAGCAGCCAGACTCATCTACTCCTCCCACCGCTCTGTCTCCACAACTCCCCTACGCAAATCCCTTCATTGGCTTCCAATTCACTTCAGAATCAACTTCAAGATCCTATGTTTGGCATACAAATCCTTACACAAGTCCTGCCCAACCTACATCTCTGACCTGGTCAGCAGATATACACCTGGCCGCCCACTTCGCTCCTCCAACGACCTCCTCTTAACCACCCCACGCATCTTGCACTCCCATGCCAGACTGCAGGACTTCACTAGAGCTGCCCCTATCCTGTGGAACTCTCTCCCGCTGCCCATCAGGCTCGCTCCCACCTTCAACACCTTCAAAAAAGCACTCAAAACTCACTTCTTCAAGGAGGCCTACATCAACTCGACACTACCCTAATCCTTTCTGCCAATAACTTCTTGATGCACCCCCTCCTTTTGTGTCACCAGCCCCTCCCTCTAGATTGTAAGCCTTTGGCAGGGCCCTCTTCCCTTGTGTATCATACTTGACTGTGTGCACTTTACCCAGAATTCGGAACTGGTAATTTTTTTACCACTACCATTCCAGTTTATGATCTGGCATTGTACTATTATCTGCATTGTGTTGTGTATCTTATTGCTATTACCTGTATTGTTGTATCTATGGTCCGTTACCTGTATTGTTCTGTCAACCCTGTTATCATTGTCTGTAAGCCTATTTATTGTACAGCGCTGCGTAATATGTTGGCGCTATATAAATCTAACAAATAATAATAATATTGGATTTTTAAATTAAACTCCCTAACCCCAGTAGGACTAAATGAAGGTTTAGAAGTGGCGACCTATATTTAACCATCAAGGGTACGCTACTACTTCATTTAGGCCTCTCTTTCCCAGTTTTCTCTTTACAAGTTTCAGAGTCAAACTGGTTCAGCTGTAGACCAATAACTTTTTTGGTCTCTGGGACCGCTTTCCATTATATTTCCATCGGATGTAGAATTTAGTATACATTAGTCCAATCCACCTCTTTGATAAATAGGAGGTGTATTGTTACCAATAAGGTTTCCTGTGTATGCAAATTTTGACTTTGATTTCACGTGTAAGAGTGTTACTATACACACATATATCATTTTGATGAAGTCCGAACAGGGTTTCCATGAGGCTACATATTCCTCATTGTGTGCACTTGTACGAGGATGAACACATGTACATTAATTTATTTTATTTTATTTATTTATTCACATATTTATATTTATATATATATTTGTACATATCCAAGTGCTAACTCCTTATATATGTATATGTGCTTTTTAGTATTTATATGTATTCATCCATTAGCACAAGCATCCCACAGGGATACTATTTGACGTCATTTTATTATAATGGCCACATATGGGCATTCTTTTTAGCCTGAAAAGTATTACTATATTTGTTTGAAATGTATTGTTTTAGCCTGAAAAGTATTACTATATCTGTTTGAAATGTATGGTTCTATGTTCCGAATAGCGCAATAACTTTTATCCATAATAAGTTTTTTATTTGAGTCAATTGCGTATTTATACGCACTCCTCTCCATGCGCCAACCTGAGTGTGGGGTTGTTTACATGTTGCTAAGCCACTTGTTGCTAGCCACGTCCCCGGTTCTCACATTGGTGTATTTCCGCCCACCACCTCTCTTATGTTGAGGAGCGCACCGCCTCTAGTTGGACTTTTGCGTTGTATCCACGCTCCCAGACGCGAGTTAAGCGCGAGATATGCGCCCTTGCGTTCGCATACAAACGAGCGCACGGATCTTGTTCCCACCCTATTATGCGGAACGCTCCGAACGTTGCTAAGCAACGCAATAGTCTTAAATTCCGCCTCCCTGCGCCATGACGTCATCTGACGAAGGCGTGGAACGCCGAAACGCATCATGACGTCCTAGGCGCAGGGCAGCTGCCGACCACACTCCCGTGTACCCCATCCCGCTGGCGCTACTTGATCCTCGGATTACCACATCTACTGGCCATAGTGTGGAGGAGGCCAGATTGGTGAATTTACATCTTGGACACGGTGATACACTATATTGTGATATGCTCTGAATTATTTTTAACATTGTAAGTTTTTAATTGTCTTTGTGCGAGAAAGCATAATTAAAAAAGTTAATGCACCAGAGAGCGCTCCTCTCCTCTTCCTTTTTCTGTCAGGATCTTGGCCCTGACATCACACTGTGGGAGGGGTTTCACCACAATATCAACCATACATACCCCCCCTGATAATCTATATGAGAAAAGGTAAAGATTTCTCATGGGAAAGGGGGTATCAGCTACTGATTGAGATGAAGTTCAATACTTGGTTAAATTTCATCTTCAAAGGAATCTCTAAATGGGGAAAATTAGTTCTCCTTAATCAATGGATTGTGGCGTTATATACATTTGTTACTATCCACATTTGTTAGTATCATTATAACTCCTTTAAAAGATAAACAAGAAAAAAATGCGCCTTGACAGCATAATATGTTTAATATAGAATATCACACACATTACATAATGTACTTAACTCCTGTTAGAAGTACTAGAGCAGCGCATTCTACTAGAGAAGATGTCCAGGAAGAAAGCTGTGGGCAGCGGCTATAACAAGACAGAGCTCCGAATGGAGCCTTGGACTCCCCCTTCCACTCCCTCTCCAGGACCAGGACACTACAGCAAAATAATCCCTACGTCACTACGTTTTGGGGCTCCTCCCCTTTAGTGGGGCTCCTCCCCGCTACAGTGATTCATAGCTGAGGATTATCATGGCCATTGATAAAAAGACGAATGGGGGGGGGGGGGGGGGGGAGAGTAGTAAAAATTGCGCCATCTTGTGGCTAAAAAGTTGACTTTCTCAATGATTACAGTAATAAAGTAGAATAAAAACTACATCTCCATAATTCTATCAGGAGTGAGTATTTACATTGCATTCATATTTGCACAGTATAGATATATAAAATGCAATATATATATATATATATATATATATATATATATATATATATATATATATATATATATATATATATATACTGTGACTTCTCCTATAACGCTGGTGTACAATGTTAGCTCCTCCCTCGACCCTTGTGGGCTGCCTGTCTGCTGCTGTCAGTCAATGGTGTGGCTCCTCCCCTGACACTAGTGTGCTACATCTCCGGTGCTGTCAGTCAGTCATAAAGCTCCTCCCCCAGTATGGGTGTGCACTGTGGCTCCTCCCTCTGTCAGTCAGTGGATTGTGTAGTTCAGCCCTGATAACAATGAGGATGTTAGCTTCAGCCGCCGCATGGAATCAGTGTGGTGTAGTTCCACCCTTCTTGGTTTGGACTCCTCCCTGCTGGGGTTGAGCTGGTGTGCATTGTGGAGCGGAGACTGGGTACACCCGCAGGTCAGTGTACTGGAATGAGGGCAGCTCAAGAGTGAGTGCAATAGAGAGAGAGTGACAGGCTGAGTGTGCTTGTGATACGGTTATCTTGACGGTCTGAGCGTGAGTGTGATGGGCTGAGAGAGTAACGGGGTAAGTGTGAGGGTAACCGGCTGAGTGTGTGTGTATGGGGGTGGGGCACAGGGGGCACTCAGAGTTTCTTGCCTGGAGTGACAAAAAGACTGGAAATGCTCTTGCGTAGTGCAAAAATTCAGTCTCCTGTCATTATTAGCACAGGCAGATTCTGAATTAGAAAATTCTAAAACTTTGTGGATCAGGAACTCATATGTAGCTAAACCAATTCGTTCCTCACTGTAGCCTCTAGTTGGACTTTTGCGTTGTATCCACGCTCCCAGACGCGAGTTAAGCGCGAGATATGCGCCCTTGCGTTCGCATACAAACAAGCGCACGGATCTTGTTCCCACCCTATTATGCGGAACGCTCCGAACGTTGCTAAGCAACGCAATAGTCTTAAATTCCGCCTCCCTGCGCCATGACGTCATCTGACGAAGGCGTGGAACGCCGAAACGCGTCATGACGTCCTATGCGCAGGGCAGCTGCCGACCACACTCCCGTGTACCCCATCCCGCTGGCGCTACTTGATCCTCGGATTACCACATCTACTGGCCATAGTGTGGAGGAGGCCAGATTGGTGAATTTACATCTTGGACACGGTGATACACTATATTGTGATATGCTCTGAATTATTTTTAACATTGTAAGTTTTTAATTGTCTTTGTGCGAGAAAGCATAATTAAAAAAGTTAATGCACCAGAGAGCGCTCCTCTCCTCTTCCTTTTTCTGTTTTACCAGCACACTTACTCTTATCCCAGAGTAAATCAGGAGCAGCACTCATTAGTGGCTTAACGACCTTATGTGGATATACCTACTGATTGAGCGCAGTGGAACACGCTTTGAATTGTTTTCTCCAAGATCCTGACAGTTTGCTGTCTGTGAGCCTCGTTGCATTGTGGGAAATAATAAGCAATTTTATTCATTATATCCTTTTCACTACAATTCCTTTTTAGCCTCCCTGGCATTTTCATTATTTCCAGATTTAGGATCTAAAAGCTGTGCAATTTTTTCACAAGCTTTTAGACCCTAAAAACAAGATAAAAAAGCATACCACATAAAGATCTGCAGCAGCTCTCGCACGGGATTACCACTCTGAGCTGCGGATTTCTGTCCCGAGCCTGAGTCGGGATTACCGCAAAGAAGGTTAAGCTTATCCAGCTAATAGTTACACTGTAAAGTATTGTTTTCACTGCCATACACAGCCAGAACTCTTTAGGAACCTTTCCCCTTGAATTGAAGGGGAAAAATTACAAAAAATTGTAAAATACATGTGTACATATACTTATAAGAAGTACACTCCTCCCGGAGTAAAATGCTCCATAAATTACTTTTTACTCACATTGGCCTCAATTCATAAAGCATTTGGTAATGCAGAAAACAGAAGAGTTTACCGAGCACTTAAGAAAATGTCAATTCATGTTACCACATGAAAAGCTGAAATTACCAAGCAGTGAGGTAAATTACCGACTTGTGCAGTAAATACCTCAACATATGTCAGCAAATGTCAATTTTTAAAGATTAGAACATGTGATAAAGCCTAGAAACATGTGCGGTGAGTACCAGCAGCTCTGGTGTGTCAGTGCGGAGACTGTGCCTCAAAGCCTATGACTCACAGAAGCTGAGAGGGATTACCTATGACTAATGTGAGCTGAGAGCCAATAGCTCTCCTGCAAGTCCCTGCTGATAGGATGCAACACCTTCTCGGGAGGGTCAAGCGTCTCTACCCCCCCAGGTAGCGGAGGAGAGAGAGCAGGAACAAAAGAGGTTTCCCCAGCAGCCCTTCAGACATTTAACCCTTTAGGTTCCTGTTTGAAGATGCGGAGGAGCAAGTGGGGAAATCCCCTAAGCACGGCATGTTTAATGTTTCTTGGAAGTTTATCTAAACTGTGGCAATAAAGTAAAATGTTAAGAAAGACTAATCGACAGATTCAGAGGAAGCAGAGACAGTATATCCTATCAATATGGCCAACATGTTGGAAATTATCTATCTGGCAGGTAAGTCTAATGCTGGGAATACACGGTACGTTTTGCGCGTTCGATTTGGCGCACGATCTATTAGCCATTTGATTTTCTGCTCGATTCTCTTATCTTTCCCTCGTTTTTCTTATCTTTTTTCCATTCACTTCTATGAGAAATCGAGCAGAAAATAATCGAGCGGAACATCGGACATGTCGGAATTTTATCATCGAAGGCATCTATCGGAACGATTCTTAGCAAAAAATGTACCGTGTATTCCCAGCATTACAGAAAATATTCCAGAAAATTGTATGGTGTGTACTAGGCATTAGGTCCCCATCCTAACCTCTAACCCCTAACCATATTTTATGGAGAACGAGTATTCTAAGTAAATTGGGAGCAATTACTTATTTTCCTATGTTGCTGTCACTTACTGTAGGCAGTAAAAGTCTGACACATTTCAGACTACTCCATTTTCTCAGTTGGAATTCTCAGTATTTCCTTTATTCTTTACGAATATGATGGCAAATATCTATACGAACAGCCTCCCTAATCACTTGCACACTATTTAGCCGGTTAGGCTGAGCAACTGCCATTCGGCAAGGCTTGGTTCACACATAAAAAGGTGTCCTGTCAGTTTTTGACAGTTGGCATCAGCTTTGGATGTGTTTCTATGGCTGTGTTCACGCATACAGTAAAAGGTGTACATTTCTGGTCCAGAAAACTAGAAAAACTGAGGCTAAACTGACATGACAGGACTGGACTGGAAATGTACAGATTTTTGTGTGAACCCACCCTAAGTGCTTTTGAAAATCCCAAATATCCCCCATGATGAGAGGGACTAGTCCAAAACCTGTCAGATTTGTACAATATATTATAAATTACAGCAATGTAGGAACAAAGTAATTTATAGTGCATTTTACTCGGCAACAAATGTACATTTTATACTGATGCGTTTTAAATTTTAAATATTTTCATAATAGTAGTCCTTTAATATTATTGCGATTTACTTTTTATTTTTCCAATGCTAGCTTTGGAAGTGTAAGCTATTTTATTTTATTTTTGGCACTGTTGAGAATTAACAGTAAAACCTACCATCTGACACACCACGTGATGGAGGCGATTCAATTGTCTGAACGTGAATAAAGGGTCATATCCATCCCTCCTTGGGCTTTTCTGATTTCAATAATATTTTATTACTGAGACAGCGCCCTAGGTAGGCAGAAAAGGAAAGAACAATCCTACATGAGAGGAAAAAGTATATAAAACAAAAGTCACTAGATAATAAAGAGCTAAGTTTCTTCACCAGTCCCCACAGTTACTGTCAAAAGCAGGATTTCCATTCTAACATATAGTCTATAGCGCCACCGCTAACTCTTGTTTCCGAAACAAAACACAGGAAGAAAGATGAACTTAATGTTCCAAGATGAGAGAACCAGAATCACCTAACAGGAGAGAGAATGTTTTCAGAACCTCATTGGACTTTTCATTTGAACAACATCCGTAAGAACACCCTTGGGGATACTTACCTCAGGAGGGGGAAGCCTCTTGATCCTAATGAGCAGGGGCATAGCAATAGCCATAGCAATCATAGCAGTTGCTATGGGGCCCTGGAGCATAGGGGGCCCAAGTGGGTACTTATTGTATTCACCATTCATTTTTTTTGTGTTTCTCCACCATGTGACTTTGTCTCAGTGCCCATAAACTATGAGCAGTTTTAATTGCTCAATTAAATCATATTCATAGAGTAGGGGAAGGTGGCATTGCTTAAGAGTACCTACATCCGAGGGCCCCATTAAAGTTTTGCTATGGGGCCCCATGATCTCTTGCTACGCCACTGTTAATGGGGCTTCCCCCTTCCTCCTCTGCCCTGGCGATCCAGTTCTGGAAACCCCCGAACATCAAAGAGGTAAATATTTACCTACCACGATCCAGCCCAGGCACAGTAGCGCCTTTCCGATCAGGCTCAGGTGGAAATAGCCAAGCCCGATTGCCGGCGCAGTAGAGCAGACCTGAGCAGGCTTGGCTATTTCTGCCTGAGCACATTGGAAAGCTGCTTCTGCGCCTGCACTGGAGTTGGGGAAGGTAAATATTGCAGGTGCTACTGCGCCTGCACCACTGCCGTGATCCTTGTGAGCTGTGGTTTACTGTGGTTTTGGGGTCTTCCAGTGCTAGATTGCCGGGATGTAAAACAGCGGGGGAAGCCTCATTATGATCCAGAGGTTTCCCCCTCCTGAGGTATGTATACCCCAGGAAGGGGGAACCTCTTTGATGTTCTTACAGTGTCTCTTTAAGTACCTCTATGGAGGAGCATTTTGCATCCCCACATTGCACATACTGTTAATGGCTGGTTGAACCCCTGTGTACTTGCTTTCTCTGGAAATTGGCCCCTAGCCACTAAAATGCATTAGAAGTCCACTTAGAATGTGAAGAACCTTATTCAGCTGCTGAGGATTCTGGGAATTCTTTACCTGCAGGACTACATGCTGCGGCAACTTTAAGATCCATGATACTTATGTGCTGAGAAGATATACTACATGTGCTGAATTGAAACTGACCATATATAGGGATGGGTGGACTTGCCAGTCTCAGTGGAAAAAATAAAGGTTCGAAGGAAAGATGCCAAATAATGCAGAAAAAAATTGACGTCAAGGCAGATTTAGGGTGATTTTAAAATGTTGTTTGTTTTTGTACCAAAAGAGAGACCAGTACAAATTAAGGGTACCATGGATAGGAAATGATAAGGATTTTAAGTTTTTTTAGGGATGCGGTGAGCTTGACATTACTTAGGAGAGGAAAGCTCTTAGGCTAGGTTTACGATGAATGCACCGGTTTCCAGATGGATGTTTTTCCAATCCTGTGTAATGCCAATGCATCTGTTGCTGCGCACAACACATGCATTTTCAGGGTGCAGCAGATCAATTCCAGATCAATTGGCATGCAGAAAGGCATGGAATCTGCATGACAATAGAAGGGTCCAGTATGGAACAATCTGCATTCAAACTGTTTTTGGAAGCTAACATCCTCCATTATGTTAATTTTGGTGCATCCGTTTTGAATGCAAATGATGAACCCTGCCTATAATTGGGCTCGGCACATCTATGCTGCTAGTCATTCAGATGCAGCCTGTCTTGGGAAGCTCTGCCACCTCTCCCTGCTGTATGGCAATGGATCCGCTGGCACAGTGCAGCCATGCTAAACCAGCCCTTAGCAACTAAACTGGATTTATTTGTTCTCAGAAAGGGCATTAAAGAGAACCCGAGGCAGTTAATGGGGAGGCAGATGGGACACAGAGGCATGTTCTCTGCTTCCTGACATGCCTCTGTGTCCCCCTGCTGCCGCACTCTTCCCCCCCCCCCACCACCACCACCACACTATACCCCCTGAGATTAGCGACATTATTTGTTGCTATCTTATCTCTAAGGTAAACATATGGGAGAGGGATTCCCTTTTTAATGCCAGGTGTGTTGCTGCAGGGTTTCCAGAGCTGCCATTAGGCAGCTCTCTCTCCCTGGCCACACCCCCTAGCGCTCCTCTGCCTCAATGCGTGCTGAATGAGAGAATCCATCTCACCTTCCAGTGTCGAAAGTGGGCCAGTGCGGTGGGGAGCGGCCGTTTTTACAGCTACCTGATCCTCTCAGCCTAAGTTTTTTTTTTAAATCTATGAGTCCACCTTGAGCACTCTCTAAGGCAGGCATGTCAAACCAGTCCTACGAGGGCCGAGATCCTCACACATTTTTGATACAGCTCAAATTAATTGATGGGTCTGAATCAGGAAAGGTGTGGTCCATCAGGTAGAACACATTACTTTCTTTCTCAGTCCATCCTAAACACTCGCATGGATCTGGCCCTCCAGGCCTGGAGTTCGACACATGTGCTCTAAGGCAAGGCAAGGTGGTGATATTTGTTTCCTTTAAAGCTATACCAGTTGCCTGGCTATCCTGCTGATACTCTGCCTGTAATATTTTAAGCCATAGCCCCTGAACAAGCATGCAGCACATCAGGTCTTTCTGACAGTATTGTCAGGTCTGGTGTTATTCAGTCACTGCTGCAGACAAATAGATCAGCAGGGTTGCCAGGCAACTGGTATTGTTTAAAATGAACCTTAAGTGTAAAAAATAAATTGAGTTTTACTCACCTGGGGCTTACCTCAGCCCCCTGCAGCTGATCGGTGCCCACGACCAGTCGCTCTGATGCTCCGGGTCCCGCTGGCGGCCACTTCCAGTTTCGCCATCAGGACCCGTCAGGCTGGGAAGGCGGCCGTTTCTACGCGTTCCCAGCCAAAATAGAACTCCTATGCGGCCATATGGCCGCATAGGGGTGCTATTTTGGCTGGGAACGCGTAGTATCAGCCGCGTTCCCCAGCCTGACGGGTCCTGACGGCGAAACCGGAAGTGGCCGCCAGCGGGACCCGGAGCATCAGAGCGACTCGTCATGGGCACCGATCAGCTGCAGGGGGCTGAGGTAAGCCCCAGGTGAGTAAAACTCAATTTATTTTTTACACTTAAGGTTCACTTTAAAAGAAAACAAATATGACATCCTCAGTATTCTTCTCATTTCAGTTGTCCTTTAATTAAAGTGGACCTGAACTCTTGCACAGGACAGAAGGAAAACCTAGAAATGCAACATATAAGTATTTATTGATTTATCTATTTATTGTATTTATGAAGCGCCGACATATTACGCAGCGTTGGACATCAGTTAAAGTTACAGACAATATTTAGGGGTGACATACGGCAATAAGTCAATACAGGAATACATGTCGAGTTCACTCAAATGCATAGCATGGGTGCACAGTAATGGAGGTGCGTGGACACGCAAGGAGGAGGACCCTGCCGAAGGATTACAAGAGGTAGGGACACGAAAGGTAGGGGACCAGAGTTCAGCTGTGGGTTTAGAGCACCAGTGAGGGGTGGTAGGCTAGAGTGAAAAGGTGAGTTTTGAGGGCCTTCTTGAAGATGTTGAAGAAGGGGGCTGCCCTTATGGGTGGAAGTAGGAGGTTCCATAGCGTTGGAGCAACTCTTGAGAAGTCCTGGAGGCATGCATAGGACTGGGTGATGTGGGGGGCGGTCAGGCAAAGTTTATTGGAGGAGCGGAGTGAGTGGCTAGGTGTGTACCTGTGGGTAAGATTGGAAATGTAGGTTGGGCAGATTTTGTGGACAGATTTGTAGGTCAGACACGGTATCTTGAATCTGATTCCAGACTGGATAGGAAGCTAGTGGAGGGATTCACAGAGGGGAGCCGCTGTGGTGGAGCGCTGGAAGGAGTGGATAATTCTGGCTTCCACATTTGTGATGGACTGCAACGGGCAATTCGGGTCATAGGGAGACCAGACAGAACGGCATTGCAGTAGTCAAGGCGGGAAATTATGAGGGCATGGATGAGGAGTTTGGTGGTGGCAGAGGTCAGGAAAGGGTGGATCTTGCAGATGTTGCAGAGGTGGAAGTTGTGGGACTTTGTGAGGTTTTGGATGTGGGGAGTGAAGTAGAGTGAGGAGCCCAGAGTGACTCCCAGACAGCGGACTTGAGAGGTAGGGTGAATGGTAGTGTGGTTAACAGTGACATTCACATCTGGGAGGTCCAGGGATGGCCGGGGTGGGAAGATCATAAATTCAGTTTTGTCCAGATTTAGTTTCAGGAACCTAGTGGACTTACAGGAGGAGACCTTGTCCATGGTAGTGGTGGATAGGTCAGGCGTGTGGAGGTAGATCTGGGTGTCATCTGCATGCAGATGATAGTTAAAACCCATGGAGGAGATAACCTTGCCAATGGAGGATGTGTATAGGGAGAACAGTAGGGGGCCAAGGACCGAGCCTTGGGGGACTCCCAACGAGAGGTAGTTGGAGGTGGATGAGGACTCATTGAAGGAGGTTGTGAAGAAGCGGTTGGAGAGGTAGGATGAGAGTCAGACAAGGGCGAGGTTATAAATGCCCATGGACTGGAGGATTAGGGGATGGACCACTGTGTCAAAAGCTGCTGAATGGTCAGGGAAGAGGAGAATGGAGTATTTGCCTTCAGCTTTAGCTAAGGCGATGTCATTAACCACTTTGGTGACAGCTGTTTTGGTTGAGTGAGTTTAGCCTTTTAATGTAGAGAGTTTAGCCTGTTTAACCCCCCCTCATTTGTGTCTAATCACAAGTTGTAATTTGATCCCTGTGTCACATGACTGCCCTGACAGAGATGGCAGATAAGCTCATTTTAAAGCACAGGATATTAACAATAAGTCTGCTTCCATGAATCAGGAAGAAGACACACTGCAGATATATTGCTGGATCTGTATCAGCTGTAAAAAATAAATGCTTTTCTGTTTAAGGGTTATTTTGCTGTTGCATATCTTTTAGAGCAGAGAGGATGTTCTGATTTCAGGTCCACTTTAAGCAATGTTTTCTCAGCTTATCTATTGCTGAGATGAATGAAGATTTTTGAGATGGATTGGGTTATACAGCCTCTGCTGCAGTGGCTCTAAGGGACTTGAAGTGAATTACCAAAAAAATTCTATCACATGAATTCTGTCCATCTCTGTGGCAACATTTTTTTGCTTTCCTTTCAGTAGGTAATTGTTGGTGTGCAGTAAGGCCTCCTTCAAAAACTCTGTGTGTTGCTTTATGCCAGGTTCACACTACACATGTTGGCGTGTGCATTTCTGCAACGTGCATAATGTGCAATAAGCAAGAACACCATAAGTACATAGACAGCCTTGTCTGATGTTCTCATTATTGCGATGCGCAGCTGTGCAGTGACAGTGCACTGCTGCGCGCATTTTGGGCAGAACGTACTTGCTATAATTTGAAGACCCTAATCAATTGCAAAATGATGTGTGCATTTTCAGGGCATTATCCAGAGAACTGCAAAAAAAAACACAATATGATGCTCAACCACCATGCAATTCATAAAGATACCGCAAAAGCAGGAGCAACCTGGCTCAAAACAGGCATGTAGACAGAAAATAAATCACCAGGGCTCAAAACTGTAAAGCAATGTGGTAACTTTATTAGCCTTACAAAAGGCAGACCTCTCCATGGGAAACGTGATACAAACCCCCCTAAAAACATGAATCAGGGTCGCCCCTGGACCACCAGCCATAAATGCCCCTAAACATCAGACAGATGTAGTACATGGCAGGCAGTACATGTTTGTCTGCCCAATGCCTTGACAAAGGGGACCTTAACAGCCCCAAAGCAATCAGATGTATATCATGTGTGTGATGGGACAATTAAAGTCATTTGAGTTCCAGCAAGTCTGGGTGTGGATCCCTTATTTGGACTTCAGCCGTTTAAGTTGATTTAACTTATCCTGTCAGCTGGTGGCAGTATCCTCTTCACTGAGGGGAGGGTATATCCGATGTGATGCAGCCACTCCGGCTAATGTTCAGACCTGCGTGGCAGGTGTATTCCAGGACGTCCCTGGTTCTGCCTCCTCCACGTCTACATGTTTCGCCCAATCACTGGGCTTTCTCAAGGCAAATACAGAGAGTTGACTCATAGGCTGGAGGAGGGGCTCTTCTGGTGATGCAGCATGTAACACAACCTATCACCACAGCGTGTGTGGCAGCCAATCAGAGCTGGAGATGTCATCTTTGACACACATCTACTAAGTAAATCTCTGTGAGCGCATTCTGGGTATCGTAGTTTAACCACTTGAGCCTATCTAGATGAGTATTCTCGTCCAGATAGGTGCCACTCAAGGCTAACTGGAGGAGTATTCTCGTCCAGCGTTTAACTACTTAAGGACCGCAATGATTGAAATCTATGCCCTGTTTTGGTGGGCTGGCGCGGCATAGATTTCATTCACTGCCTGCAGCGAGCATCCGCCGTTTCCATCGCTCCCTGCCGATCGCGCCGCTCAAACCCGATGTCTCTCACCCCAGCTGACTGGCTCTGCCTGTCTCTATGACAGCAGAGCCATGTGAGTCAGTCAGGATCCGATTTCAATGGCTCCTGGCCGAGTCTATGAATGTAAGCCGCTCCCATTGGCTTACATTGATAGACATGGTCAGGAGTAGAGATGTGAGCGAACAGTTCACCCGCGAATCTCTATGTGGCCGTACTACTTCGGGGTCGCTATGACCCGTAGTACGGCTGCGCTGGGCCGGCGGTGCGTGTCTTTGATCGCGCGCCTGTTCCCGGGCACTCTCTGCACATGAGCGTGACATCACTAATTACATCACGCACATGCGCAGAAAGTGTCAAGCAACAGGCACGCGATCAAGTACACGCACCACCGGCCCAGCGCAGCCGTACTACTACGGGTCATAGTGACCCGGAAGTAGTACAGGGTGAGGGGTTCGCCAACATCTCTAGTCAGGAGCCAATGAAAACGGCTCCTGACCGGCTCACATGACTCTGCCGTCATAGAGACAGCAGAGTAGATGTTCCTGGCGAGCCAGGATGGTCCTGGCAAGCTGCGATGACGGCGGGTATGCACGGCGATTCGTCGGGATTCCGTCGTTCTTGTACCAGCAGTCTCTGAGCCTTAAGGGGACAGAGACCACTGGTACTTAAGTGGATAAGCACCGACGCACGAACGCATGTGCGCATGACCGCCATTCCGAGTGCCTTAGGGACTGACCTTTTTTTGTAATATATATGTCATGAGGGTATATTACTGTTATTTTAGTACATAAGGGCTTGCGATTGATAGGACACAAAAAAAAAACAAAGCAGAAAAAATACACCTTTATTTTTACATAATATATTGACACAATACATTGTACTAGGAACATAATTTTAATCTTGTGATAGCTGGGACCAATGGGAAAATACAATGGTTGGGTTTTATTTATAGTAGCATTGCTTATTTTAAAACTATAGGGGATGGAATTGGATAAATAGTGTATTTTTTCTTTTTTGTATTTGCCTATAAAATGCATAGACAATGAAATAATTACTGAAAACAAGTATTGCCCACAAAAAGCTTAAGTTGATATAGATCATTTAAGTGTGATTAGTAACTATAAACTTATTGGTGAATGAATGGGAGGAAAATTGCTTCTGTCCTGAAGGTGAAAAATGCGGGCTGAAGTGGTTAAGGTGATGACTCGCACTTGACAACACTGCTATTCAATTGCCTTTCATGTCATTAACCTCCCTGGCGGTATTGACGGATAGACACGTCAATACAAAACATGCTATGATATGGCATGAAGAGAAAATTGGAGGCACTGAGCTTGCAAAAGATATACCTTTAATCCACGGTGGAAGGACACATCAGGATGTACAGTGGGGGTGAGGGAGGCCTGACAGCTGTTTCACTTTAGAACAAAGCTTCCTCAGAGGCCAAGAAAGGTATATCTTTTGCAAGCTCAGTGCCTCCAATTTTCTCTTCATGCCATATCACAGTGCTTTGTTCTGAGGTGCACGTGCATGTTATGAATACAAAATCCGGTGAAGCGGACCTGTGCCTTGCTGTTGATGTCTAGTGCCAGTCTTTTCCTCTCATTGTTGTGCAAAACATGCTATGAACAGTATTGAGTGCATACACATCAATACTCTCCTGCACTGTATAATAGACCCTTGACCCTTGCTTGACAAATTTTGGCAAGTTACAGGAAAAAAAGGTGAAAATTAACTGGATCACTATTTTTTTTTGGGGGGGGGGGGGGGGAGAGGAGATGTATAGATATATGCCAGTGGCATAGGTATATGCCAAAGACATATACCTATGCCACTGGCATCTTTAAAGGCATCATCAATGCAGACAACTGGTTCATTTTTATATTTTATATATTCTGTACATATAGGTAAGTTCTATATTTTTATATTGATATACTCATAACGTACAAATATCAAACAGGTTCCAAGAGACTCAGAAAGCAGTCCACAAACTGTCCAGAGACAGTGGGCTTGACACGGATGGGGCACCCAAATATCAACATAGTGCTTCATTCAGAACATTGTCCCTGAATAGATCAAAAGCATACAGTTTTGGCAAGCACTGTCAGAGGTGTAACAATAGAACCTGCAAGGGACGCAGCCACAGGGAGTCTTACTCGGATGATTTTTGAACCGAATCCATAGCCTTTGTAAAAATTAGACTAAGGAGTCGAGGAGTCGGAGCAATTTTGAGTACCTGGAGTCGGAGTCGGTGGTTTCATAAACTGAGGAGTCAGAGTCTGAAGATTTTTGTACCGACTCCACAGCCCTGCTGTGTACTTTAGTGATGCTTGAGAAGTCTGGGCATGGAGTGAAAAAGCTTTCTGCTCTCTGCACAATTTTTCTAATGACTGCATCTGCTCAGCCACTGATAACAAACCACAGACAGTTTCGTAGACAAAGATTTATAGACAGCCCCTATACATTGTGCAGCAGGCTGTTGTGTACAGCGCTGCTCTACCCCCAACCTATCCCTCCCCAAGTTCTCTGTACTGTAGTGATGCTGTAGAAGTCTGCAAAGCCAGTTCTGCTCCATCAGAGATGGACAGAGTAAGTGTAATAAGCTGAGGCTGGGAGCAAACTCGTCTGTCGGTTTTCGGTATGCATTTTCTGCACACCATGTGTGTCTGTATGTGTGAACACATTTCATCACAGAAGCTAATGTAATTGATAAAGTGTGTGCAGTGCTGCACTGCTGTTAGTTTTTATCTGCATGGGGAACATTGGTTCTCAGTTTACCTGTGCAGAAAGCGAGAGGGGGAGGGGGCCCCATCCAAAGAGCTTAAGGTTTTACAGTTCTCAACATAATAGTCCACTACATTACCTTCTGCAGGAGAAGTTTCTCCCAATTTCCCTCCACATCATTTTTTTCCCTTTAAAACTAAGTCCCAAGGGGCTATTCTTGTGGCATTCACTGAAATGTTGCACAATAGGGCTGCTTTCTTCCTTGTTTTCAATATCCTTTATGTGTTCCTTTATACGCTCTTTCAATTCCCGTTTTGTTTTTCCCACATAAAGTTTGTTACATGGACATTTAAGTTGGTATACCACATGGTGGGTTGCACAGTTTATAAATGATTTAATAGTGAGTTGTTTAGATCCAGCACTATTATTGGACACATCTGTTCTTTCCAAATAGTTATATATTGGAATAGATTAGCATCTGAAGGCTGCGGTGGAAGTGTATACCTTTGAAAATAGTGCAAACTGCACATTAATGACATGAAAGGCGATTGAATAGCGCTCTTGTCAAGTGCAGGTCATCACTTTAAACTATGATACCCAGAATGCTCTTATAGGGATTTGCTTAGGAGAGGTGTGTCAAAGATGACGTCTTCAGCTCTGATTGGCCGCCACATTGTGATAGGCCATTGTGATAGGCTGTGTTACATTCTGCACCACTAGAAGAGCCCTTCCTCCCACCTATAATTCAACTCTCTATTGGCCTTGAGAAAGCCCAGTTAGTGAGCGAAACGTGTACGCTGGGAGGAGGCAGAACCACGGACATCCCGAAAAACACCTGCCATGCGGGTCTTAGCGTTAGTTAGATTGCAATAGTGAGGAAGATACCACTGCCAGCAGGCAGGATAAATTGAGTCACCTTATACAGCCTTATTTATTATTTACATAGTATCTAAGTTAATTAACATAGTAGTTGTCACAGGAGCCCTGGTGGTCGGAACGCAAATTGCCTTCCAATCGGTTTCAGCACACAGACCATGCAAACTGTGGTCGCAATCGGTGCACGGAAATCGACGGAATTTGGGCAGCAGCCCGACTAGAAGGGAGCCTGTGAGGTTAAGGTAATTACAACTTACACACTATTTCAGGGTATAACTGCCACCACCTCTGTTACCATGGGACAGAGGAGCCCACTGACTGTCTGAGCCTAGATCTACAAATAAAAACGGTTAAACACACTCTAATCTGTCTAGCTAGAATCAGTACAAGAGTAGCGTCTCTTCAGAGACCTGAGTTCAGTTTCTGTGTATGGGTGTATAGCAGGTGTAGCGGACAGTAAACGACTTTGATAAAGTCTTTATTTACGTGCAATATAAATGATTAATATATACAGAAAATCGTTAAAATCAACAATTATAGAAACATTAATAGCCAGTATGAAATAAAAAGGGAGAAAATACTTAGGGTTTGTGGAAATATGTCCGTTCCCGGAAAATCATAAAGTTCTTGGTTTCCTTGCTGGGGAAATATGAGCACATGGAAAATGTCATTTGTTTCAGTCCAGGAAAATGGCTGCCAGCCACATGGTCCTCTGGCTGGCTCAATCAGGTGGTGGTACACAGGGGAGGACTGAGGTCCGCCTGCCGGCCATGTGCTTTTGATGAAGCTGGTTCGGGGGTGTGGCAATGCCCGCCCCCTCTGAATTACCCAACAATGACAGTTCATTCCCTCTGAGAGATTTTAGGTTTAAACTCATAAAATGCCGTAACTCATGAACGATACATGTCATATTTAGGTGGATAACAGATTCATACTTGTCGGAAAATACAGATTAATATGATATCAGACGTGACATGGATAGCTTCTCAGGTTCCTGAGAAGATTTATACCGCATTAACTGGACGAGATATTGCCATGAATTTTATATCCGCACGTTGGGCAGACTTTAACGAATAAGACTATATGAATTTCATAGCTGTGTGATATACGGTTTTTCGTATACCGACAGGAAATCATACCACACATACTTTCAGATCTGCCCTTCATCGGTGCCATGAAGTCTGTGCGAAAGCAGGTTTTGAATAGCCTCCTGCTGTGAGTAGCTTCCTTGCTCTCCCTGTATGAAAAGGGCTCATCAAATGGTGAGCAATTGACATCTGCCTGAGGTAATTAAAAATAAACATTCTCTGGGACACAGGCCTGGCCCAAGCTAATTAACAAATCAAAAGACATCCTGCACCTAAGTACTGCTAGCTCTCTGCTGAGCAAAGAGGGAGCCCAGATTGACTGCAGATGCTCCTACACAACTAATCTATCTTTGCAATAGAGGCTAGAGATGGTTGGCACCAGGTGCTGGCTGACCTTAGACTCAAAGCGTTCGCTCCTTTTTCTTAGAGCTGTGCTCACAATTGCTTGATCAGGTGTGTAGAAAAGAAGAAAAGATGGAGCACCAGCTCTGCTTTTAAGGTTTATTGCGTACACTATGGCAATACAGGCATACCAGTTTAAGGAGTAGGTGTGGATACCGGCCTAACAGCCGTTTCGCAGCTCCCGCTGCTTTCTCAAAGCCAACAGAGGTATCAATGATTGATACCTCTGTTGCCTTTGAGAAAGCAGCGGGAGCTGCGAAACGGCTGTTAGGCCGGTATCCACACCTACTCCTTAAACTGGTATGCCTGTATTGCCATAGTGTACGCAATAAACCTTAAAAGCAGAGCTGGTGCTCCATCTTTTCTTCTTTTCTGCACACAACTAATCTAGATTCTAGCAAGTCAATGGCAATCGGTGCAATAAACCGATTGCGATTGCGTTCTCGTTTCTCACGGCTGTTCCTTGCCACCTCCCCCTCCGGATGCTGTGTAGGGGGGTGTCACCAAGACATCCTCCATAGCAGCCATTGGTGCTGTTGGGTCTAGTTCCCCCTGACACCAGGACAGCCCATTGGCGTTTTGGTGTCGGCTGCCTGCTTTGTGTCAGCTAACCGGGCTGACGGGTCTCGAGCTGCCAGTATGGCTGGAAAACCCATTGGAGCCTGCGGCTCGGTTCACCTGGACAGGTCGCTTTCCGCTACCC
Source organism: Hyperolius riggenbachi (assembly GCF_040937935.1). Classification (NCBI taxonomy): domain Eukaryota; kingdom Metazoa; phylum Chordata; class Amphibia; order Anura; family Hyperoliidae; genus Hyperolius; species Hyperolius riggenbachi. The sequence goes on from NC_090657.1 coordinate 67,365,417, forward strand.
TCAGGTTTGACCTGACATGGACCGTTCGGGACAGGGCGTTTGTGCCACTGCATTCGGATGTGGTGTCGGCCAGGACTGCTGACAATGGGCAGTAGGTTGGGTAGGTCAATAGCCAGCCCCCGCAGGGTTTCCCTGCTAAGTGGCTGTGGACCTAAGGGAACCCCGCGGGAATCCCTGGACCTTCCCAGCTTCTGACAGACGGCACATGCTTTGCAGTATTTGGCGACATCCCTGTTCATCCTGGTCCAATAAAACTGTTTCCGAATACAGGCAAGTGTCTTGCGGACACCGGTGTGCCCTATCAGAGGATTAGCATGTGCGGATTCCAGCACATGTCCCCTGAACGCACTCGGGACCACAAGCCATTTGGTATTCGCATGTGGTTTACCTGTAGGGAGCTGTACAGACTCACTGTACAGTCTCTCCCCTTCCCAGTACACCTTGAAAGCGGCCCCGTCTGCGAGGGACTCAGAGGCTTACTACCTGAGTGCCTCTAGGCTTGGGTCACTTTGTAGTGCTGTTGTGAGTACAGCGCTGTCAGTTTCAACCAGCTGGCCCATGACACATGAAGTCAGCGGCTGAAAGGTCTCTTCGCTGGGGTCAGTACTGAACGAGGAGTTCAGTGCTGAGCCCACAATTCGGGCAACACCCTGGGTGACTGCTAGTACAGGCACATCATTGTCATTACAATAATCAACATTCTTCACATCATTGACACATGCATTAATGACATTGACAGGTATAGACACATTTTCATTACAGACAGTTTGTACATTAAACTCAGGTACCGTTACATCATCACGACAGACAGTTTGTGCATCTAACTCAGGTGCCTTTGAAGCAGGCACTATTGAACCTGGTACCATTGAACTGGGCACATTCAACCCACCTCCCGCTGGTGCCCCCCCAAGTGTATAAAGTACCTGTTGGTGGGTGGAGAGTCCGTCTCCTTCTGTGAGCGACAAGGCGGTTGTGGCAGGTTCGTAATAGGACACAAGCTTGCCCAACTCAGTCCCCAGCAACACAGGGACTGGGAGATCCTTCACAACCCCAACAACCCTTTCTTGAACCCCCACCCCCCAGTCGATCTTCACTCTTGCTTGGGCTATGTGTAAAAGGGTGCCCTCTACTCCCGTAAGGGCAAGGGATTGGCTGGAGCTGAAGCTCTCCTCTGGCACAAGGTGTGAGTGAACTAACGTGATGTCAGCTCCGGTGTCTCAAAATCCGTCGACAACCTTGTCGTTCACTCTAACAGGCTGCTGCTGGTCGGTTCAGTCACGGATTTCCTTTCCGCGGGCAAACAGAACAAAATCTGATGATCCAGGCTGTGGTTCGCTGGCTGGTTGCCTCTGCTGTGGGTGAGGTACAGGTGGTACAGGTGATACAGATGATCCAGGTGCTGGTGGTGTCTGCCTCCGCACCGGACAGTCGAATTTAATGTGTCCGGGCTGGCAGCAGTAGTGACAGGTGACCCCCTCAGGTGCTGCAGGCCTGGGCGCGGCATCTGCGCTGGGTGGCCTCTATGGCTGACGGCTCACAGGGGCAGGAGAGTCTGCCAGAGTATTGGGCTGACCTCCTCCCCAGCTGGATGGTGCAGTTCTGCGTGTGTCAGGCACCCGGGTAGTTGCAAAAGTTTCAGCATGGTCACAGCGACAATTGCTGACGCAGGCTTGCGCTCCAGCACAAACTGTCGTACATCAGCAGGGCAAATTAGGACTATCAAGTCCTCCAGGACATCATAAGACCCTTTGGTGAGGCCTAGAGTCCACTGGCGGAGTGTGGTGAGCAAGCTGCTGACCACATCTCGGTAAGAATAAGAAGGCTTTTTCTGCCAGGACCTGAACTTTTTACGATAGGCTTCTGGCGTCAGCTGGTATTTGGTAATGATAGCGTCTTTTATAGCGGCATAATCATTATCTCTCTCCGCAGGTAACCCTGCGAAAGCATCAAGCGCTTTGTAGCGCAGTAAAGGTGTCAGATGTCTTGCCCACTGGTCTTGGGACAGACGACACTGACGGCATGCTTTTTCAAAAGATCGCAAAAACAAGTCAATGTCAGTGTCTTTCTCAATATTAGCAAATTTAAATTTTGCACTTACGGGTGATGCAGTTCCTTCAGCAGGGAGGCTGGGCGGCGAACTCCGGCTGGCCTGTTGCACTTTTGCCATGTTTAGCTCATGCTGTCATTGGAGCTCCCGTTCCTCTCGCTCTCGGCGCTCTGTCCGCGCCTCATGGGCTTCTGCAGATTGGCGTTCCCGCTCCTCACGGGCTTCTGCAGATTGGCGTTCCCGCTCCTCACGGGCTTCCATGTACTGCAGGTACTTTTCCAGGTCAGTGTCCATCAGCTTTCGTAATGCCAGCTGCATTACCGGGTCAGCACAAACGGACAGTCCAGTACTGGCCGGTTCCGGGCGAGTACTTTCAGGAACTCTGAGATTGGGGTCCACACTGACAGTCTCTGGTGTAACTGTTGCAACAGGGCCCGCAGGATGCTCAACCTCTGTACGCTCAGAATCTTCAGTCTCTGGTTCCCCTTGACTTGGGTCAGATGGGCTGGTATCCACTTCAGCGGACACACCCGGCTCCTGCAGTTGCTGGGTATCCCATTGGAACAAGTCCGTTACCAGGTCCTGGTGTTTCTTGCGGCCGACGTCAATGCCTCTCGCTTGGCAAAGAGTTTGCAGGTCCGCCAGGCACATGTTCTTGTAGTTCCCGGACATTTCCACGCCAAATAAAATAAAATATTTGGGGAGGGGTACTGGCTACACAGTCTCTCTGTATATATAAAAAATATATTGCATTCCAGCTACACCAACAAATGAGTTTGTTTCTTGATAGCGCTACTTTCAGCACAACACAGATCCCAACCACTGCCAAACACTGTCACTGGAGCCCTGGTGGTTGGAAAGCAAATTGCCTTCCAATCGGTTTCAGCACACAGACCATGCAAACTGTGGTCGCAATCGGTGCACGGAAATCGACGGAATTTGAGCAGCAGCCCGACTAGAAGGAAGTCTGTGAGGTTACGGTAATTACAACTTACACACTATTTCAGGGTATAACTGCCACCACCTCTGTTACCATGGGACAGAGGAGCCCACTGACTGTCTGAGCCTAGATCTACAAATAAAAAACGGTTAAACACTGTAAGGAATAGCGGAGACGCCGCCGCAGCAGTGAACGGCATGGCGGCGGTCTCCGCGTCTCAGCCGGCGGATTCCGCCGCGCTGTTACATGATGGAGGTTTGCCTGGTCCTTCAGTCGCACATAGACTGAGGGCTACGCGCACGCGCGCCAGGCGACAGGACCTTTATGCGCAGAGAAGGGGAGTCAGCTGATTGGCCAGTCAGCTGACTCCAACAGTGCTCCTGATGTGTGGCTGAGTGACTGGGGCGGAGCTATGGACGATCCCAAGTATATATAGGACCTGCCTGTCATTGGCTCCTCGTCTGCTGTTGCATATGCTACCTGTGAGCACTCAGACCTTAGTTAGATCCCAAAGTGTGCCTAGAACCAGCAGGAGCTGGGGATCCACACTTAGTCAGTCCTGTTGATAGCTAAAGTACTAATTGAATTGTATTATTTGTTATGACCTTCTGCTAGTCTTGACTATTCTTCTGCTTACTGATTCTGTGCTTCTGCCTATCTGATCCTGTTGCCGACTCAGCCTGCAGGCTACTCTGATTTAGCCTTCTGTCTTTGTACTGCATCTGTCCGTGTGTTGCCAAATCTGCCTGTCTGACCCTTCTACCCTCACCAGTGAGCCTAGTCCCTGGTGAGGGATTTTCTGTACAGCTTAATCACCTGCTCCTCAGGTGACCAGTAGCTGCAGTACAGTCTGAATCACCTGCTCCTCAGGTGACCAGTAGCTGCAGTACAGTCTGAATCACCTGCTCCTCAGGTGACCAGTAGCTGCAGTACAGTCTGAATCACCTGCTCCTCAGGTGATCAGTAGCTACAGTACATTCTTAGTCTTCTGCTCCTCAGGTGACTAGGAGCTGCAGTATAGTGTTAATCACCTTCTCCTCAGGTGATCACCAGCTGCAGTGCAGTCTGAATCACCCGCTCCTCGGGTGATCATTATACGTTGAATTACTGTTGCACCAAACACCTATCTTTACATCATTGTCCTGTGTCTCGCTATACTTGCATTATTGGTGATTCTGCAGATCACGACATAATTAGGTATAGCATCTGTATTTTTGGTGATACTGCAGATCACCAATAATCAGAAAATCTGTTCTTGCTCACACCAATCGTTACAAACACACTCTATTCAGTCTAGCTAGAATCAGTACAAGAGTAGCGTCTCTTCAGAGACCTGAGTTCAGTTTCTGTGTATGGCTGTATAGCAGGTGTAGCGGACAGTAAACGACTTTGATAAAGTCTTTATTTACGTGCAATATAAATAATTGATATATACAGAAAATCGTTAAAATCAACAATTATAGAAACATTAATAGCCAGTATGAAATAAAAAGGGAGAAAATACTTAGGGTTTGTGGAAATATGTCCGTTCCCGGAAAATCATAAAGTTCCTGGTTTCCTTGCTGGGGAAATATGAGCATATGGAAAATGTCCTTTGTTTCAGTCCAGGAAAATGGCTGTCAGCCGCATGGTCCTCTGGCTGGCTCAATCAGGTGGTGGTACACAGGGGAGGACTGAGGTCCGCCTGCCGGCCATGTGCTTTTGATGATGCTGGTTCGGGGGTGTGGCAATGCCCGCCCCCTCTGAATTATCCACCAATGACAGTTCATTCCCTCTGAGAGATTTTAGGTTTAAACTTATAAAATGCCGTAACTCATGAACGATACATGTCACATTTAGGTAGATAACAGATTCATACTTGTCGGAAAATACAGATTAATTTGATATCAGACGTGACATGGGTAGCTTCTCAGGTTCCTGGGAAGATTCATACCGCAAAAACTGGACGAGATATTGCCATGAATTTTATATCCGCACGTTGGGCAGACTTTAACGAATAAGACCATATGAATTTCATAGCTGTGCGATATACGGTTTTTCGTATACCGACAGGAAATAATACCACACATGCTTTCAGATCTGCCCTTCATCTGTGCCATGAAGTCTGTGCGAAAGCAGGTTTTGAATAGCCTCCTGTTGTGAGTAGCTTCCTTGCTCTCCCTGTATGAAAAGGGCTCACCAGATGGTGGGCAATTGGCATCTGCCTGAGGTAATTAAAAATAAACATTCTCTGGGACACACAGGCCTGGCCCAAGCTAATTAACAAATCAAAAGACATCCTGCACCTAAGTACTGCCAGCTCTCTGCTGAGCAAAGAGGGAGCCTAGATTGACTGCAGATGCTCCTGCACAACCAATCTAGATTCTAGCACGTCAATGGCAATCGGTGCAATAAACCGATTGCGATTGCGTTCTCGTTTCTCATGGCTGTTCCGTGACAGTAGTGGCCACACTACTGGAGTATCCCGGTAGCGATACATCACTATCGTGTGTTTTTTGTAAGCAGCGGCCACTGCTTAGTTACACATGCTCCGCTGCCACTAGAGTGTGTAGCATTGAAATACAAATCACTACAAATTATTAGTGCGAGCAACAAGAGGTTGCTCGTGCTATTTTTCATTGATGAATCAACCCCTTTGTAAGATACTGGATGTAGAGAGAAGGCTCCAGACACCATTGAGCCTTCTTGGTCCTCAGTCCATCCTGTCATTCCACCGCTGTCCCCCGTTGAAGTTAATCAATGTGCTAGGTTGAATACATCTTTGACACTCCCCATGCAGCATTTGGAAGTACTCGTGTCCCTGAGTACTAACAAAGATGAGCACATCCTTATTGTGTGCTAGAGTCTGGGCTTGTGCATGGGCCATATGGATGCACCCATCTTTGGAAACGCTCAGGGAAATAAGTAGCAATCAGGAGTACTGCAGACACAGCTGTTCGTGTAATTTCAATGGGGGACAATGCTGGAACGATGTGACGGACTGAGAACTGGAAAGGCACTATGGTAGATAGAGCCTTTCCTCTACCTAGGTATGTATTTAACCTGAAATGTGTTTCATCACTTCAAGTTTGCTTTAAATGAGATCTCTGAACCTTTGACTACTTTATTCTGGTTGCTTTATAGTATGTTTTGAAATATTGCTGAAAACAGCATTTCTGTGCAGCATGCAGGGCTGGATTTACGATAAGGCACTGTAGGCACGTGCCTGCAGGCGCCTGATGATGGAAAGGTGGCTCACTCTCCAATCCCTTTGCAGAGTCCTGATAAGATTGAAAAGGAGAGGTTACTCACCCTGCTCTCGGCATTCTATTGACTGAGAACTACTTTCAGTCAAGGGTACCTCTAGCTACTTAATACTGAGGCTACGTCTGGCTACCTAATAGGAAGGGGCACCTGTGATGGGCAAGGGAAGGAAGTAAGAGAAGTGACAGCTGGGACAGCCAGCACAGTTGTGATGCAGTTTGGTGGGGGGTTTTAGGTTCATGGAGGGCAAAGTCTAAGGTGCCAGGACATCTGTGCCTATTGGCTCCTGTGAGGTAAATCCAGGCCTGGCATCATGGAATTTAAATTGCACTTTTCAAAGCTTTTTCAAAGACCCTTGTGTAACAAAAATAAAACTTCTACCAGGTATTATATTTTGTTTAAAGATAGCGCTATTGTGAAGTATCATTTTTTAAAGAGTATCTGCAGTGAAAATAACGTAATGAGAAAAAAATGCTTAATTTTTACAATAATTATTTATAAATGATTAAGTCAGTGTTTGCCGATTGTAATATCTTTCCTCTCCCTAATTAAACTCAAGGAAAACGAGCAAGCAAAGTTATCATTATACAGTTTCAATAACCTATATAGGTATCAATAGTAGGGGGAAGAGGTCGTCGACCTCAAAACTAACATCCAAACAAAAAAGAGAAAAAGCACCCCCTCCTTTATAATCTAGTAATGTTAGGCATTCAAACAGGTATAACTCAAAACACCAGGAATCATGAGAAAATCTTTATTAATGCCAACTAATGAGTTTAAAACCAATTAAAAACAAACAGCCAGACCTGGTACATATGTCCTATATTGTCAATAATCAATTGAGTCTAATGAGAAGTATCAATGGTATAGCTCCTTCTGGTTGCTCCTGTGATAAATGTAACAGAGTCCTATTGATTTATAAATATTAGTAGTAAGGACTACTGTTTCACAGCTGGCTATCCCAGGAGGAACTAACAAACGGTCCCTTGGCAGCTTCGGCGGAACTAGTGGGACAGCGCAGGTAGCGCTGTACAGCCTTTCCTGGTCTTACTACCTTATCTACTTGGTGAGTCTTTTGATCTTCTGCGATCCTCCTCCCTGCTCATTCCTGCACCTTAGGTCTACCTCTACTGGCCATTGTGGCCATCTTCCTGCACTAATATTCACTTTATTTCAGCTCTTGTTTTTTTACCTGCTAGAGTTTATTGTTGTAGTTTGTACGTTTATATACACATGATGTAGTGTCTTTTGCAGTGTCTTTTACATTTATTCAATTGATTAGTGGTTCATGCACAGTTGTCACTTTATTCTATTAGGGAGTTCTCAAATTTTTACTCAGCCTTTTCAAGCACTAGCACCTTATTCCTCAGCAGGAGGGATGTGAAAGCAGTAGTTATTCATATGTTTGTTAGTTCCTCCTGGGATAGCCAGCTGTGAAACAGTAGTCCTTACTACTAATATTTATAAATCAATAGGACTCTGTTACATTTATCACAGGAGCAACCAGAAGGAGCTATACCATTGATACTTCTCATTAGACTCAATTGATTATTGACAATATAGGACATATGTACCAGGTCTGGCTGTTTGTTTTTAATTGGTTTTAAACTCATTAGTTGGCATTAATAAAGATTTTCTCATGATTCCTGGTGTTTTGAGTTATACCTGTTTAAATGCCTAACATTACTAGATTATAAAGGAGGGGGTGCTTTTTCTCTTTTTTGTTTGGATCTTTCCTCTCCCTGATTTACATTCTGAAATGTATCACATGGCGACATTTTTACTGCTGGCAGGTGATGTCTGTGGAAGGAGATGCTGCTTTAGTTGGAAACAGCTGTTATTTCCCACAATGCAACAAGGCTCCCACAGTAGGATGTCAGTACCTAGGTGCAGACGTCACACTGTGGGTGGGGTTTCACCTTAATATTAGATGATCTATTCAAGAAAAGGTAAAGATTTCTTGTGGGAAAGGGAGTTTCGATTAATGATTGAGATGAAGTGCAATCCTTGGTTAAAGTTCCTCTTTAAATGTTATTTCTATTGAATCCTCAATCCAACCCCAACTGAATAGGATTCCTCTTTAACATGACTGATTAAAATAGTTACCTTAGCTGGTGTGTTTCTTTCAGCATCGGTTCTGCTCACCCTCCGAGAGGACTTTCTTAGATCTACAAGACACAACATTGGAGGAAGCGGTCAATAGCACTCCCCTATTCTACTGGGCCCGTCAGCCACATCCGTCATATTTTCTACTCACCAATTATGGAGATGGGTGGGAGAAAGTCCGGCAGTTGGGCAATACTTGCAGCGTCGGTTTTATCATATCTTTCTTCTGGAATTATATGATATGAGTGGACCAACAATACAACACTCACGAGAAGGAAGAGAAGGGATATTCCATTCATGTCTGGAAGGAGGAAAAGGGCATTGTGGGATATTAATCAGGAGTGTCTGAGACAAAGTATCGGTAGGTTTTAAGAAATCTGTGCAGGACTGTTTCAGACATCTTAAGAAATCACAAAATAGTGCAGATTCCTTCTTAAAGTGGATCCGAGGTGAACTTTTACTCATTGCATACTTGTGTTCCTTTCCTATCATTTATAGGGCATTCCTTTTTTGTTTTTGTTTTAATACTCAAATTCTCTATAAACTAAATAAACCACGTCCACAGGTTTTAAGAGAGCCTTGGCAGTAGCAAGGGCTCATGGGAGCTCAGTCTGGGCAGGGGGAGGAGGAGGTGTTACTAGCCATTGATTTCAGAGGCAGAGGGGAGGAGGGGGGATTAGGTTTTTTTCACAGTCTGAGTGCTGATGGTGCAGATAAGCCTGCATCTGTGTAATGTTTACAAACAACATGGCTACTGTCAAATCTGTTTGCAGCTAGATTTTTGCTGTGTTAACTATCTAAACTTTAGATAAGATATATAGACAAGTTACTTGTTATAGTTCGTTTTTCATCTCGGACCCGCTTTAAAGAGACACTGAAGCGGAAAACAAAAAAATATGATATAATGAAATGGTTGTGTAGTACGATAATTACTAGAACATTATTAGCAAAAAAAAAATTCTCATATTTTTATTTTCAGTTATATAGTGTTGTTATAACATTGCGTCGTTCTCTAATATTTGCAGTTTACACACTACTCAACACTCTAAATGATTTTACAGAGCAGCCAACTGAATTTTTGAACTGTCCTCAGCTGAAGAAAAAACAATACCGTGACTGACAGTTGAGATAACAAGCTTCAAAAGACAGAGCTCTCTGCGACTTTGAAAGTCATGGAGCATAATGGCTTTTTTTACATAGATAGCAACTGGAGTTTCTTAACCCTTCCTTTACTGGAAACAAAATTAGACTTATGTCTCTGCTCCTAATGTTTTATTTCTTAGGTGTACTACACATACAAATCATTACATCATAATTTTTTCTTCGCGTCAGTGTCTCTTTAACCACTTTGCTACCTTCAGTGAAAGCAGCTCTCCGTACCGGAGCATTTTTTTGACTTTGGGAGTGTTACATTTCTACAGCTTATAATTCTTCTCTACTTTTTCCAAAATAGACAATCTTGGTATTGTTTTTTCCAGAATGGATAGGGCTTAATTCTAATGTTAAATATTGAATCCCACACATTACAACAAGACAATAAATCCATAAAAACAACACAAAATATTGAAAAAAACAAAACGTTTTTTCACTTGGACACTACAAAAATATCTTAAAAGGGGAGTTAAAATGTATTTTTTTCCTGAACTATTTTTTCAATGTCTCTTGAGTGTAGAGACACCAAATTTGTGTATTTATTTCCAATTTGTTATTATTTGATGTCACAGGAAAAAATGTATGTATTTGGGTTTCGGAAGACTAAAAATGTAAAGCACTTTTTTTTAGCACCATGCTTCATTTATAGCAGGGCTGAAGGTATAAAATCATTGAATATCCCCCAAAATGACCCCATCTAGAAAATTAGACATGAACAAGGGGTATAATTAGGGATTTGACCGTCTGGTCTTTTCTCTATTGTGATTGGAAAAATTAGGTAAAATTTAAAAATTCTTTTTTTTCTTCAAACATGCTACTTTGAAAGCACATAATACGTAGAGATGGCCTGAACGGTTCGCCGGCGAAAGGTTCTCGGCGAACTTCGGTGAACCGCAAAATTTTCCGGAAGTTAGATTCGCCCCCATAGTGCATCATTAGGGTCAACTTTGACCCTCTACATCACTGTCAACAGACACATTGTAGCCAATCAGCCTACACTCCCTCCTGGAACCCCCCCCCCCCCCCTTATAAAAGGCAGTCAGCGTCAGGCATTGGACTCACTCGTGTGCCTGCAGTAATTAGAGAAGCAAGAGCTGCTTTGCAGAGACCTATAGGAAAATCTTAGTTAGGCTCTTGTAGGCTTGTTAGCTTGCTCCTTGCTGATTCTTATTGCTAAAAAAGCACCCCTCAACAGCTCTTTTGAGAGCTAATCTTGTTCTTGTGATCTTTTTTTGTGTGTGTGTGTGTGTGTCCCACAGGCACTTGTGTTGCATAGACAGCCTTAGTAATTCCTACTGTGTGTGCCACTGCCAGGCCCAGCACATTTAGTGACTACCCGTGTGTGTGTGACAGGTGCACATTGTGATACCCATCACTGCATATATCTACCTGTTGTTCACAGTGCACCCACCTACCTATGTGAGCGTACGCAGTGTCACTGTGCCTGTCCGGTACCTGTCTGTGTGTGACAGGTGCACATTGTAATACCCATCACTGCATATACCTACCTGTTGTTCACTTCCGTGCACCCACCTACCTACATGAGCGCACACAGTGTCACTGTGCCTGTCCAGTATCTGTCTGTGTGTGACAGGTGCACATTTGTAACACCCATCACTGCATATACCTACCTGTTGTTCACTTCAGTGCACCCACCTACCTACGTGAGAGCATGCAGTGTGATATATACTACCACCAGTCACTGTACCTGTTCACAGTACATGTGTGTGCTGGATGCACATTTCTAATACCCATCACTGCATATACCTACCTGTTGTGTTCAGTGCACCCACCTACCTATGCGAGCGCACGCAGTGTGATATTTAATACCACCAGTCACTGTACCTGTTCACGGTACGTGTGTGTGACAGGTGCACATTTGTAATACCCATCACTGCATATACCTACCAGTTGTTCAGTGCACCCACCTACCTACGTGAGTGCAGCAGCGTGATATTTAATACCACCAGTCACTGTACCTGTTCACGGTACGTAGATCATTTTTTCCTCAACAATAATTTTTATTGATAGAAAACTTCAGCAGTACAAATGAAACAATGTATAACAGTTTCAATGACATAAGAAAAGCAATACAGATGATAACAATTATCAGCTGAATTAAAAAAGGAACACAAAATAAAAAAAATAAAAAAAAGGGAAACATTTTTTAAAGAGGGGTAACCAACCATTGCACAATACTCAGTTTCAACGAGATCTCGCTCCATAGATGAGTAGGCAAATAAGTAAAGTAATGATGCACCCATAGCAGGTGTATGGCCCTATCCCCGGTGAGAGGCTGACCACATGACCCATGGGTCCCAAATTCCTGAGAATTTGTCTGGCTTCTCTCTTAAGGATGATAGAATTTCCTCATACACATACACAGTATGCAATCAATTGATAATGGCCGATCTAGGTGGGGGTAAGGATTTCCAAGAGCCCGCAATCAGATCTTTACTAATCAGATTAATATGCCCTAGTAGTTTATTTTGATATCTGGTTAAAGAGATCACGGCTTGTGGAAAAGTGCAACCCAAGGGTCAGGGTCTAATCTCACGTCTAGAATATCTGAAGCTAACTTAAAGCTATTTTTCCAAAAGTCCTGGACCAATGGGTATGTAGATCATTTTGTTGTGATTAGTAGTGATTAAGTTATTGGTGAAAGAATGGGAGGAGCGCTGACAGGTGAAAATTGCTCTGGTCTTAAAAGGGTAAAAACCCCTCAGTGGTCAAGTGGTTAAACATGCTTTAACTAGGGATGGCCCTGATTAGGAGAACTCATGGCGAAGCATGTGATCAGTTTGAACAGCTGATAAATTTGTAAAGTCATGATTTGCTGTGACGACTTCCTGGTTTAACACATGATCAGGTCCAGCAAATCAGAACCTTACAAATCTATCAGCTGATCAAACTGATCACATGCTTCTCCATGAGTTCTCCTAAGCAGGGCCATCCCTAGATTTAACACATTTTTGCTAAAGGATGTTATGCAATATCACGAAAACGATCATTCGTCTACATTCGTCTGCAAAAAATTGACGCAAAAGCTGTACCCTTTACTCTTCTCCTTCTGCACCATTTTTATTGCCACTTGTTATTACAAGTGCCCATTTGTTATTTTATCTTCTTCCCCTGATTCTCTACTCTAAAAGATTAGCCACAACAAGATAACCATTGTGGAAAAAAATCCTCATTAGAATCTATGGAAATCGTAACAAAAAGATAAGTTTTAACTTAGTTTTACTTTGCAGGGAGCACTGAAAGGGTTAAGAATCAGCATTTACTGTGTTTAATGGATGTGGGGAGCTGCCTAGACAGAGCTCCTGTGGTCTATTCACAGCTGCAGATAAGAACTAATTAGACACTTTGATCTCGCAAAACATTCAGCAACTGTATTCCTTCAGCAACTGTATGTTACATAAAGACTTTAACCTCTTCACCTCGAAGGGTTTTTCCTCTTAAAAAACTAGAGCAATTTTCACCCATCAGCGCTCCTTCCATTCATTCACCTATAACTTTATTACTACTTATCACAAGGAAACAATCTATATCTTGTTTTTTTTGCCACTGATTAGGCTTTCTTTGGGGGGTACTTTTTGCTAAGAATTATTTTATTCTAACTCAGTTTTAATGGGAATAATAAGAAAAAAATTGAAAAAATTCATTATTTCTCAGTTTTCGGCCATTATAGTTTCAAAATAAAACATGCTACTATAATTAAAACCCACACATTTTATTTGCCCATTTGTATCGGTTATTGTAACATTTTAAAATTTTCCCTAGTACAATGTATGATGCCAATATTTTATTTGGAAATAAAGGTGCATTTTTTTCAGTTTTGCGTCTATCCCTAATTACAAGCCCATCATTTATAAAGTAAATGTAGTATACAGTTTTTGTATACATATTAAAAAAGTTTAGTCCCTAAGGTAACTATTCATGTATATTTTTTTTATTTGTTTAATTTATTTTAAATAAAAAAAAACAAAAAATAATAAAAAAAAATAGTAACTTTAGGGGAGTGTGGGAGGTCAAGGGTTAATTAAAAAAAAAAGGTAACTAGGGATGATTAACTGACAAAAAAGGGATGTAATATTACAATTTGGCCACAAGATGTCCTCAGTGGTGACTTCAGCTCCGTACTATTAGTACGGAAACAGAAGCACTACGTGGACGGGATTTATGAATGGCAGAGCCGTCTGAATAGACAGCTGCAGCCATTCACAGGGGAACTTAGATCAATGAATGTGATTTGTTTTCCCATTCATTGATCTAGTGGCTGTCAGACAGACTGATAATGCTGTTTCTGAACGATTCACTAAGCGGATCATTCAGAAACAGCCTTATCAGTCTGCAGACAGATTGTACACACGCACTACTGTCGGCAGAACACCCGCCCATCGGGTCGTCGCTCTCTATAGTAGTGCGTGTGTACGCACCTTAAAGAAAAGTATTTTGCTATTGTTCAAAAAGCTGATAAGACTGATTAGAAGTCAATCCAACAGTATTTAGCCTCAATCTGTGGGCAAAAGACATGGTTTCCACCAGGAACAGAATTCTCTTTATTTAGTATGCACTTGAAACAAAAAGAAAAACCGAGAGCCCAATATAGTGCAGTAAAGTCTAACAATTGTTGGCGAAATAATTAACAGATGTGGATATACTCACAAACACGGGTTACCACATAGGCAACCACTTGAACTGCAGGTGGGGAGTATTAGAACCTGACCCCACTCAGGTTTAAGAAGTCGCTCTCTGTAGATAGAAAGAAGGGGACAGTCCCCTCCACCCAAGGTGGACTATATACTGTGCAAATTTGGACAGAGGCGCCAGGCAGGTTAAAATGATCTAAAAACAACTAAAAAGGAGGAGTACAGGTGGACTTACCTCCTGAAATGATGGACAATCAAGATTGTTCAAATCGCAAATAACAATTTATTTTGGCACTCCGCAACGCGTTTCGCAGGTATAACCCGCTTCATCAGGCAAGGAGTGCAAGCTAAAAATCAAGCATACAAACCATAAACAATATACAATAAACAAAACACGACCCTAAGAGCTTGCCATCATAATACAAAAAGCAAAAATGACATGTCTGTCACAGAAGGGGCGATCTGCTGTGACAGGAGACGTGTAAATACCAAGGGCCTGATTTACCAAAGGACAATAAGCCCCTTTGCATGTCTAATTGTTTGTTGGCTCCTCCAAACAACCGCGAGAGCTATCGCGGGTGCCCGGACGCAATGCGCCACCCCGGACACGCAAAGCCCATAGACCCATATTGGGCCCCGCGCATCCAAGAAGATGCACCCCGCGCAAACGCAGCGCGCGCAAATGTATGCGCGTGCAAAAAACGCTTAGCGCGAAAAAATCGCGCCAAGCGTTAGCAAATCAGGCCCCATGTGTAATGAGGAATGCGACCAAAGTAGTACAAGAATCTATCATGAAACAGCACATAAATAACTTTTCATTCAATTGTCAGCATAAGTTATTATATATATCACAGCGTAAGTTATTATATAGTGACAATACCCGTGTGTCCATAGTGGTGTAATAACTATCTACATAGCCGCAAAAGTATCATCTATAAAAGTGAAGTATAGCTCTTTGAATAAATAGGGAATTCCATCTTACCTCAAAAAGGTCCAATAGTGGCAATGCGCCTCTGTAACTCGCGCTGCTGCTGTCTGCTGTTTATAAAGGTGTCTATGTGCCTAAATTAAAGGTAGGATGTCAGGTGAGTACAGCGTGACATCACATCCCCCACACTGGGCTTATACGGGAAGTGATGCTGGGAAGCATGGGCGAGGTGGCGTCGGCCATGTTGATTGTGGGCAATTTTGCCAATAGCTGTAAATATGTATAAAATGTGGTGTTTTTGCCACACTATGCATCTCAACAATATTTCCATGCCTATGCGACCACATTTTATACATATTTACAGCTATTGGCAAAATTGCCCACAATCAACATTAGTGTTGGGCGAACATCTAGATGTTCGGGTTCGGGCCGAACAGGCCGAACATGGCCGCGATGTTCGGGTGTTCGACCCGAACTCCGAACATAATGGAAGTCAATGGGGACCCGAACTTTTGTGGTTTGTAAAGCCTCCTTACATGCTACATACCCCAAATTTGCAGGGTATGTGCACCTTGGGAGTGGGTACAAGAGGAAAAAAAAATTAGCAAAAAGAGCTTATAGTTTTTGAGAAAATCGATTTTAAAGTTTCAAAGGGAAAACTGTCTTTTAAATGCGGGAAATGTCTGTTTTCTTTGCACAGGTAACATGTTTTTTGTCGGCATGCAGTCATAAATGTAATACATATAAGAGGTTCCAGGAAAAGGGACCGGTAACGCTAACCCAGCAGCAGCACACGTGATGGAACAGGAGGAGGGTGGCGCAGGAGGAGAAGAAGGCCACGCTTTGTGAGACACAACAACCCCGGCCTTGCATGAGGGCAAGAAGCGTGCGGATAGCAGGCTTTGTACCGCCATGCAGTCATAAATGTAATAAAGATAAGTGGTTCAATAAACAGGGACCACGCGGCAACGCTAACCCAGCAGCAGCAGACGTGATGGAACAGGAGGAGGCGCAGGAGGAGAAGGCCACGCTTTGTGAGACACAACAACCCAGGCCTTGCATGAGGGCAAGAAGCGTGCGGATAGCATGCTTTGTACCGCCATGCAGTCATAAATGTAATAAAGATAAGTGGTTCAATAAACAGGGACCACGCGGCAACGCTAACCCAGCAGCAGCAGACGTGATGGAACAGGAGCAGGCGCAGGAGGAGAAGGCCACGCTTTGTGAGACACAACAACCCAGGCCTTGCATGAGGGCAAGAAGCGTGCGGATAGCAGGCTTTGTACCGCCATGCAGTCATAAATGTAATAAAGATAAGTGGTTCAATAAACAGGGACCACGCGGCAACGCTAACCCAGCAGCAGCAGACGTGATGGAACAGGAGCAGGCGCAGGAGGAGAAGGCCACGCTTTGTGAGACACAACAACCCAGGCCTTGCATGAGGGCAAGAAGCGTGCGGATAGCAGGCTTTGTACCGCCATGCAGTCATAAATGTAATAAAGATAAGTGGTTCAATAAACAGGGACCACGCGGCAACGCTAACCCAGCAGCAGCAGACGTGATGGAACAGGAGCAGGCGCAGGAGGAGAAGGCCACGCTTTGTGAGACACAACAACCCAGGCCTTGCATGAGGGCAAGAAGCGTGCGGATAGCAGGCTTTGTACCGCCATGCAGTCATAAATGTAATAAAGATAAGTGGTTCAATAAACAGGGACCACGCGGCAACGCTAACCCAGCAGCAGCAGACGTGATGGAACAGGAGCAGGCGCAGGAGGAGAAGGCCACGCTTTGTGAGACACAACAACCCAGGCCTTGCATGTGGACAAAAAGCGTGCGGATATAGCAGCAATGCTTTTTGCCGCCATGCAGTCATAAATGTAATACAGATGAGAGGTTCAATAAACAGGGCCCGGAAACGCAACACCATCCCAGATGTTCATTGGTCATGTTACTTGGTTGGGGTCCTGGAGTGTTGCGTAGTCATTTCCAATCCAGGATTGATTCATTTTAATTTGAGTCAGACGGTCTGCATTTTCTGTAGAGAGGCGGATACGCCGATCTGTGACGATGCCTCCGGCAGCACTGAAACAGCGTTCCGACATAACGCTGGCTGCCGGGCAAGCCAGCACCTCTATTGCGTACATTGCCAGTTCGTGCCAGGTGTCTAGCTTCGATACCCAATAGTTGAAGGGTGCAGATGGATGGTTCGACACAGCTACGCCATCTGACATGTAGTCCTTGACCATCTTCTCCAGGCGATCGGTGTTGGAGGTGGATCTGCACGCTTGCTGTTCAGTGGGCTGCGGCTGCATGGGTGTCAGAAAATTTTCCCACTCCAAGGACACTGCCGATACCATTCCCTTTTGGGTACTAGCTGCGGCTTGCGTTGTTTGCTGCCCTCCTGGTCGTCCTGGGTTTGCGGAAGTCAGTCTGTCTGCGTACAACTGGCTAGAGGAGGGGGAGGATGTCAATCTCCTCTCTAAAGTCTCCACAAGGGCCTGCTGGTATTCTTCCATTTTGACCTGTCTGACTCTTTCTTCAAGCAGTTTTGGAACATTGTGTTTGTACCGTGGATCCAGAAGGGTATAAACCCAGTAATTGGTGTTGTCCAGAATGCGCACAATGCGTGGGTCACGTTCAATGCAGTCTAGCATGAATTGAGCCATGTGTGCCAGAGTCCTACCAGAATCCTCATCATCCTCTTGTGAGCGTTGTGATAGTTGTTGTGATGCATCATAGTCGTCACCTTCCTCCTGGTCTGCTTCTGCTGACCATTCGCGTTGAATTGTGGAAGTCCAACGTGCACCGCTCTGGCCCTCGTCAGTGGTGGCATGAAATTCCTGCTCCAACTCCAGCTGTTCCTCCTCCTCTTCTTCGTCATAGCTGCTGGGGCCAGCGTTCCCTGAGGCGGATGGCCTGATGTTGGTACCATCACGCTGATCGTTTTCTCCTTCAGATTCCCCCAGTTGCATCATGACAGCTGTTTCCTTGATTTTTAACATCGACCTCTTCAGTAAACACAGCAGTGGTATGGTAATGCTGACTGAAGAGTTGTCACTGCTCACAAGCAACGTGGATTGCTCAAAATTTTGGAGGACTTGGCAGAGGTCCAACATGTTGGCCCAATCGGATCCACAGAAGCTTGGCAGCTGGCCGGATGCGCCTCGGTACTGCGCCGTCATGTACTGGACCACTGCACTCTTCTGCTCGCAAAAGCGGGCTAGCATGTGCAGCGTAGAATTCCAGCGCGTAGGGACATCACACAGCAAGCGATGGTGGGGGAGATTGAAGCGCTCCTGCATCTTGGCGAGTGCCCCCGAAGCAGTACTGGAATTTCTACAATGTTTGGACACTCGACGCACCTTCAACAGCAGATCGGGCACGCCTGGGTATGTCCTCAGGAACCGCTGAACTACTAGGTTCATCACGTGCGCCAGGCAAGGGATGTGTGTCAGCTTAGCCAACCTTAAAGCGCGAATGAGATTACTCCCATTATCACACACAACCATGCCCGGTTTCAGGTCCAGCGGTGCCAGCCACAAATCCGTCTGTTCCTTTATTCCCCTCCAAATTTCCTCCCCTGTGTGCTGCTTATCCCCAAGGCAGATTAGCTTCAGCAACGCTTGCTGACGCATGCCAACAGCTGTGCTGCACTGCTTCCACGATCCTACTGCTGCTGGGTTAGCGTTTCCGGATGAGGTACAGCTTTGAGATGCGTTGGAGGAGAAGGAGTCAGAGAGGTAGGTGCTGCTGTTATCCAGTGGGAGGGACGGCGGTGCAGCTGTTTGTGGCGTGGGCAACACCCGTGCCGTAGCAGGTGAGGAATCGCTGCCAGGCTCCACAAGGTTCACCCAGTGCGCGGTAAGGGAGATGTATCGACCCTGGCCGAACGCACTCGTCCAGGTGTCAGTGGTGAGGTGAACCTTGCAGGCAACGGCATTCTTCAAGCTTCGGGTTATTTTGCTGACCACGTGCTCATGCAACTCAGGCACTGCAGAGCGTGCAAAGTGGTAGCGGCTGGGAACCACGTAACGTGGGATGGCCACTGACATCATGCCCTTGAAGCTGTTTGTCTCCACCAATCGATATGGCAGCATTTCGCAGGCCAGAAGCTTGGCTATGCTGGCTGTTACTGCCACGGCCCGGGGGTCATTTGCTGGCAATTTCCTCTTGCGCTCAAACATCTCCGACACAGACAACTGAACCGTAGCGCTGCACACGGAAGGGCTGTTGGTTGTTGTGTTTGATGAACACTGGGAGACCTCAAGAGCACTACTCCGGAAAGTGACAGTGTCAGCGTCGTCTGATGTTTGTGAATGTTGTGAACCACGCAATGGCTGGGCTACTGCTGCTGCTGAGGCGGGTCTGGTGAACCCAAGGGAGGCAGTGTTGTTTCTGGTACCCTGTCCTGACGCGTTTGCCCAAAGAGTGGGATGTTTGGATAGCATGTGACGGCTCATGCTGGTGGTGGAGAGGTTGTTAATATTTTTCCCCCTGCTCAGGCGGGTCTTGCACACCTTGCAAATCGCCATGGTAACATCCTCAGTGCAGTCTTCAAAGAAAGCCCAGACTTTGGAGCACCTGCCTCCTTGCTGGCGATTTCTGTTTGCTCCTCTTTTGCCTCTCACTTGAACTTCCACGCTTGTGGTGCCTGAAATTGCGCGCCGCCTACCTTGTGGCACAAGGCGAACTCGTGCAGCAGTGTGTTCTTCAACAGACTCATCTGTGCTGCTGCTACGACGGCGATGTTCTCGTTCACAAACAAAATCTGGGTCTCTGTCCACATTGTCCATACCCTCCTCTTCCATCTCCTCAAACTCGTCATATGTCATTGTGGGCCACCGCCGTGGAGTAGAGCTCCCCACAACAACCTCTGCGCAGCACACTCCAACGTCGTCTTCCAGATCTTGTCGGCCGACCTCCTGCAATTGCAACCCCTCCTGCCCAAATTGCTCTGGGATTTGGGTTTCCGAGTCCTCTTCGGACTCGCCTCGTATTTCAGTGCGCGGTGCATTTCCCACAGTTAACGGTTGTGAATCCAGGCACAACATTTCTGGCTGTTCCTCCATTGACCTTTGAAAGGTGGAAGTTTGTTGGGCTGGGAATAGCTCCTGCGAATACCCCATTGTGTCCTGAGGTAATTCATCGGACTGGTTATCTGGCAGTTGTGTGCGTGGTGTCGCTGCCGGTTGTGTCAGCTTTGTGCCCACTGGCTCCTTGTAACTGGCTGAGGACTCGGACCTCGTGCGTGATGTGCTGGTGCTGCTTAACCCACTGCTGGACGCTTGAGAGGTCATCCAAGTAATTATCTGGTCCTGTTCTTTTGGATTTGTGAGGGTTGTTGTCCTGGACAACATGGGCGGTATTGAGTGGGTTTTCTTGGGTGCTCCCCTGTGGCCTGTACGTGAACCGTCAGGGGAAACACCTCTTCCCTTGCCCCTCCCTCTTTCACCGGATTTCTTCCTCATTTCACTTATCCTTACAGTACACGCTGACTGGCAGCAGTACAGTGGCAGTACAGAAATGCTATACAGTACCACTATTCCCAGCAGCGACACAGAGCACAATGCTATACAGTGACGGGTGAGCGGTGTACCACTATTCCCAGCAGACACAGAACAGTACACAGAATGCTATATAGTGTGGCTGAACGAGCGGTGTACCACTGTTCCCAGCAGACACAGAACAGTACACAGAATGCTATATAGTGTGGCTGAACGAGCGGTGTACTACTGTTCCCAGCAGACACAGAACAGTACACAGAATGCTATATAGTGTGGCTGAACGAGCGGTGTACTACTGTTCCCAGCAGACACAGAACAGTACACAGAATGCTATATAGTGTGGCTGAACGAGCGGTGTACTACTGTTCCCAGCAGACACAGAACAGTACACAGAATGCTATATAGTGTGGCTGAACGAGCGGTGTACTACTGTTCCCAGCAGACACAGAACAGTACACAGAATGCTATATAGTGTGGCTGAACGAGCGGTGTACTACTGTTCCCAGCAGACACAGAACAGTACACAGAATGCTATATAGTGTGGCTGAACGAGCGGTGTACTACTGTTCCCAGCAGACACAGAACAGTACACAGAATGCTATATAGTGTGGCTGAACGAGCGGTGTACTACTGTTCCCAGCAGACACAGAACAGTACACAGAATGCTATATAGTGTGGCTGAACGAGCGGTGTACTACTGTTCCCAGCAGACACAGAACAGTACACAGAATGCTATATAGTGTGGCTGAACGAGCGGTGTACTACTGTTCCCAGCAGACACAGAACAGTACACAGAATGCTATATAGTGTGGCTGAACGAGCGGTGTACTACTGTTCCCAGCAGACACAGAACAGTACACAGAATGCTATATAGTGTGGCTGAACGAGCGGTGTACTACTGTTCCCAGCAGACACAGAACAGTACACAGAATGCTATATAGTGTGGCTGAACGAGCGGTGTACTACTGTTCCCAGCAGACACAGAACAGTACACAGAATGCTATATAGTGTGGCTGAACGAGCGGTGTACTACTGTTCCCAGCAGACACAGAACAGTACACAGAATGCTATATAGTGTGGCTGAACGAGCGGTGTACTACTGTTCCCAGCAGACACAGAACAGTACACAGAATGCTATATAGTGTGGCTGAACGAGCGGTGTACTACTGTTCCCAGCAGACACAGAACAGTACACAGAATGCTATATAGTGTGGCTGAACGAGCGGTGTACTACTGTTCCCAGCAGACACAGAACAGTACACAGAATGCTATATAGTGTGGCTGAACGAGCGGTGTACTACTGTTCCCAGCAGACACAGAACAGTACACAGAATGCTATATAGTGTGGCTGAACGAGCGGTGTACTACTGTTCCCAGCAGACACAGAACAGTACACAGAATGCTATATAGTGTGGCTGAACGAGCGGTGTACTACTGTTCCCAGCAGACACAGAACAGTACACAGAATGCTATATAGTGTGGCTGAACGAGCGGTGTACTACTGTTCCCAGCAGACACAGAACAGTACACAGAATGCTATATAGTGTGGCTGAACGAGCGGTGTACTACTGTTCCCAGCAGCGACACACAATGACTGGGGGGGACCCTGGCTAGCGTGGCTGGAGCGCGAACTACCCTGCCTGCCTACCCAAAGCTAAACCCACAGACAAATGGCGGAGATATGACGTGGTTCGGGTATTTATTTACCCGAACCACGTGACAGTTCGGCCAATCAGAGCGCGTTCGGGTCCGAACCACGTGACCCGTTCGGCCAATCACAGCGCTAGCCGAACGTTCGGGGAACGTTCGGCCATGCGCTCTTAGTTCGGCCATATGGCCGAACGGTTTGGCCGAGCACCGTCAGGTGTTCGGCCGAACTCGAACATCACCCGAACAGGGTGATGTTCTGCAGAACCCGAACAGTGGCGAACACTGTTCGCCCAACACTAATCAACATGGCCGACGCCACCTCGCCCATGCTTCCCAGCATCACTTCCCGTATAAGCCCAGTGTGGGGGATGTGATGTCACGCTGTACTCACCTGACATCCTACCTTTAATTTAGGCACATAGACACCTTTATAAACAGCAGACAGCAGCAGCGCGAGTTACAGAGGCGCATTGCCACTATTGGACCTTTTTGAGGTAAGATGGAATTCCCTATTTATTCAAAGAGCTATACTTCACTTTTATAGATGATACTTTTGCGGCTATGTAGATAGTTATTACACCACTATGGACACACGGGTATTGTCACTATATAATAACTTACGCTGTGATATATATAATAACTTATGCTGACAATTGAATGAAAAGTTATTTATGTGCTGTTTCATGATAGATTCTTGTACTACTTTGGTCGCATTCCTCATTACACATGGGGCCTGATTTGCTAACGCTTGGCGCGATTTTTTCGCGCTAAGCGTTTTTTGCACGCGCATACATTTGCGCGCGCTGCGTTTGCGCGGGGTGCATCTTCTTGGATGCGCGGGGCCCAATATGGGTCTATGGGCTTTGCGTGTCCGGGGTGGCGCATTGCGTCCGGGCACCCGCGATAGCTCTCGCGGTTGTTTGGAGGAGCCAACAAACAATTAGACATGCAAAGGGGCTTATTGTCCTTTGGTAAATCAGGCCCTTGGTATTTACACGTCTCCTGTCACAGCAGATCGCCCCTTCTGTGACAGACATGTCATTTTTGCTTTTTGTATTATGATGGCAAGCTCTTAGGGTCGTGTTTTGTTTATTGTATATTGTTTATGGTTTGTATGCTTGATTTTTAGCTTGCACTCCTTGCCTGATGAAGCGGGTTATACCTGCGAAACGCGTTGCGGAGTGCCAAAATAAATTGTTATTTGCGATTTGAACAATCTTGATTGTCCATCATTTCAGGAGGTAAGTCCACCTGTACTCCTCCTTTTTAGTTGTTTTTAGATCATTTTAACCTGCCTGGCGCCTCTGTCCAAATTTGCACTTTATTTAGTATATACAATTCACTGAAATCAAAACGTGGACAGTACAATACATGTGTTAAGCCCCATACACACACTCAACAGCGGTCTTTTAGGCTCTCACAACTTTTCTTGTAAAACACCTAAAAAAAAATCTCTTGTTATTGTTCAAGCAGCTAATAAGACTGATAAGAAGTCAATCCAAATGTTGAATTGACTTCTTATCAATCTTCACAATCACTGTGAAAACTTATCTCTACACCTTAATAAGGCAAGCTTCTTTAGTAAATTAACACTGAAAATACCATTGATGTGTGGTGGTAAGATTTTTCTTGCCTTATTATCTCCAGTATAATCTTAGCGAATAAAGGCCACTGTCATCGGAGAATAAAGGTGGCCATACAATTCTAATTAAAAGAAAGAATAAGAAATGTGCACATAAATGAAAGCCATCCATTGGATAGTTAAAAGGAAAGCAACTTGGCAGGGAAAGAGTTAATGGAAAAATCCTGTGATGCACCTACTACCTGTGATGCACCTACTATATAAGACCACTGGATGGCAGCATAAGTGCTTTTGATACTGAAGAAAGCTGGCACTCAGCTGAAACGCGTTTATCAAATGTAGTTGTGTTGGGCCACTGTTGCTGGAGGAGGTGGTGAGTGAGTGAGTGATCATCTGGAGAATTGGAAAGGGAAGTCCGTGCTTTTTGCAGCATCCATGTGAGTGGAGAGGGGAGAGGCTGCTGCGTGTCCCCCTGACTACTTCCATACCATCTTTCTCCCGCAGGGAGACATCCCTGATGGGGCAGCAATCTGAGAAGCCATCCAAACTCGCCTGCTCCCCCGCAGCCTTAGCGGGGTAGAGCGCAGCGTGCGGTGACTCAACCACCTGGCCCGGAACCTGTGTCGTGTCACTACTGCATGCACCCAGGAGGGTGCTGGTAAGCTAAATTACAACTCTGTTGACTGATTATTATAACCCTGAAGCACATATTTGCACTGTGAACTGCTACCTGCCGCATATGCTTTGCATCCCTGTTTGTGCTGCATAATATTATACACAAGCCTGCTGCTGGAGCAGCTTGGACTTGCATATTAGGTTGGATGCATCCATCATCCTGAAGCATATATTTGCATTGTGAACTGCCATTTGCTGCTTATGCTTTGCAGCTTTGCTTGTGCTGGATAATACTATATACAAGATTCCTGCTGGAGCAGCTTGGACATGCATATTAGACTGGATGCACTTTGTGCTTGCCATTTATAGTGTTAACGCAGTAGATTTGCTGCATGTTGAACTTATCCTGCTTTTTGTTTACAGCACCAGCGTTTACAGCAACGGGAACTTTATTTGCAGGCCTGCTTTACAAAGTGCACTTAGGGTTAAGGCAGGGAGCGTTACCTGGAGTGGTTTCTCTTCTCTGCCAGGGTTATTATATGCAGTTGGTGATTAGGACATGTTTCCTGGGTCTTTTTAACTTATGGGGATTTGCACTTTAGGGACAAACACTGCGTGCCTTTTTTAAGATTATTAATAAAATTGGTTTATACTTTTGCAAAGATGGGTTTTTCTATTCCTTTTTAATACATTTGTTAAGCCCCATACACATAATCAACAGCAGTCTTTTAGGCTCTCACAACTTTTCTTGTAAAACACCTAAAAAAATCTCTTGTTATTGTTCAAGCAGCTAATAAGACTGATAAGAAGTCAATTCAAATGTTGAATTGACTTCTTATCAATCTTCACAATCACTGTGAAAACTTATCTCTACACCTTAATAAGGCAAGCTTCTTTAAGCTGGCCATACACTGGCCCGATTTCCCGCCGATCGACAGCAGATTCGATCACTGGGATCGAATCTGCTGTCAAATCGTTCACGCAACACGCTAATTTTCGATCTATTTCGGGCCGAAATAGATCGGTCCCGTCGATCTCGCCGTGCGGAAAATGATCATCGATCGCCGCGGGTAAGGAGCGCATCGCTAGCGGCGTACGACCGACGCAGGTATACATTACCTGAAGCTCGCTCCTGGCATCTTCTCCGCATCACCTCCCGGCTCCCGGCGGGCATCTTCTCCGCATCAGCTTCCGCATCCCGGCATCCAGCATAACTTCCTGTGTCACTGCAGTGACAGCGGAAGTAGAAATAGAGGGCGCTCTATTTGAACTTCCGCTGTCACTGGAGTGACAGAAAGTTATGCCGGATGCCGGGATGCGGAAGCAGATGCGGAGAAGATGCCCGCCGGGAGCCGATGCGGAGAAGATGCCCGGGACCAGGCTTCAGGTAATGTATGCCGGGGGGGGGGGGGGGGGACAGGCGGCAGCTCAGCAGATTGTGATCGGTTTCAGGCTGAAATCGATTTACAATCTGTTTGCAGTAAAGGCAGCCATACGATCCCTCTCTGTTCAGATTCAATCAGAGAGAGATCTATCTGTTGGTCGAATCTGATGGCAAATCGACTAGTGTATGGCTACCTTTAGTAAATTAACACTGAAAATACCATTGATGTGTGGTGGTAAGTTTTTTCTTGCCTTATTATCTCCAGTATAATCTTAGTGAATAAAGGCCACTGGCATCGGAGAATAAAGGTGGCCATACAATTATAGATTTGCAGCAGATTCGACCATCAGATAGATTTCTGTCAGATGCCTGTCAAGTCGAATCTGACAGGAATCTATCTGACGTGTGCCACACACTAGGAACAGATATCCAATAGATTTCAGAATGAAATCTATTGGAAATCGATCTAAATGCATTATTGGACCATTAGATCCAATGCAACTCTATGGGACATGGATCTGCTGCCAGCAGCAGATCGACCTAGATTTTCCATCAAATCGATCGAAATCGTAAGCAAATCGAGCGATAGATTTGATTTCCGATTCCATAGAATCGATCGATCAGTAGCTGAAATCGACCAGTGTGTCGGGCATACCGCTCTCTGGCCCCAGGAGTCCCCCATAATGAGATTGTCTCAAATGCCTGTAAACCCTTTAGCTAGCACTAGGCTAGCTAGTTAAGGTGTCGGGCACCCCCGGATCCCCCACGATCCCCCCGTTTATACATTACCCCCCCCTGGATCCAGCGATCACGCAGCCTCCCTGCACAGCTGCGGTATCTCTATGGGGAGGATCGGGTTTGCGCATGACGTCATGTGCGATCCTCCCCATAGTGAAGACCGGAGCTGTGCGGGGAGGCTGCACCAATCGCTGGATCCAGGCTGGGTAAAGTATACACCGAGGGAGCGGCGGGGATCAGGGGGTGCCGGACAGCTTTACTAGCTAGCCTAGTGCTAGCTAAAGGGTTTACAGTCATTTGAGACAATTATTTTATTATCTGGGAAGGCTTATCCGGCGTAACGCTCAGGAGGCTAAGGCTCTTACTGAGGCCGGTTTCACGCTGCACATTGGCGGTGCCATGGCTGCACCTCCAAAAACAGCCGCACAGTAATGCACCACAGGAGCCACACAGTAATGTAAGTGGACGCATGTTAGATAGGGCACTTCCGGTGCAGCGTACCGCAACGCGGGGAGTGTCACCTTCCCCATAGACTGTCATTAGGCTGTGGTAGGGTGCAGTAAATCTATTTGCCTCAGTTTAAAAGGGCCCTGAAGTAACCCCAGGTGCTCTGCCCCTACATATACAATCTGAATTGTAATGTGAATCACAATCGGTGCGAACAACTGGTTGTGATTGCGTTGTTTCTCGGTTCATCCATAGCAATCTCCATTGCCACGGTTACATGTACAATGTTATATTTATTTGCTTTTAAATTGCTTTTTTAATGTGTATGGGGTGAAAATCAGAGGCATAACAATAGCCATCATGGGGGCCCAGAATTGTGTCTACTTTGCGGATGTAAGTCCACCACTACCTCCTCTTTTAAATGGTTTTAATACATTTTTTCCCTGGTGCTTCTATGGCAGCATACTATGGGTTGTGGCCCCGCCCCTATAGTATGCTGCCATGGAAATGCGCCAGGAAAGGAAAATTTCCTATAGGTAAGTATTAATTTTCCTGTATACTTGCACTGGCACCTCTGTTCCAATTTACAGTTCATATTATAGTCCACCCCTGGTGGAGGGGTGCAACAACCTTTTTTTCCTGTCTACAGAGAGTGACTTCTTAACCACCCTGGCGTTCTGATTAAATCGCCAGGGTGGCTGCGGGAGGGTTTTTTTTAAATAAAAAAAAAACTATTTCATGCAGCCAACTGAAAGTTGGCTGCATGAAAGCCCACTAGAGGGCGCTCCGGAGGCGATCTTCCGATCGCCTCCGGCGCCCAGAATAAACAAGGAAGGCCGTGTTTTGCTTATATCGTCGCCATAGCGACGAGCGGAGTGACGTCATCGACGTCAGCCGACGTCGTGACGTCAGCCGCCTCCGATCCAGCCCTTAGCGCTGGCCGGAACTTTTTGTTCCGGCTGCACAGGGCTCAGGCGGCTAGGGGGGCCCTCTTTCGCCGCTGCTCGCGGCGAATCGCCGCAGAGCGGCGGCGATCAGGCAGCACACGCGGCTGGCAAAGTGCCGGCTGCGTGTGCTGCTTTTTATTTCATCAAAATCGGCCCAGCAGGGCCTGAGCGGCAGCCGCTGGCGGTGTTGGACGAGCTGAGCTCGTCCAGACCGCTCAGCTGGTTAACCTAAGTGAGGTCAGATCTAATCTCCCCACCACCTGCCTATATAGAGGTTGCCTGGTATCCCTTGTTTGTGAGTATAATTCATTCATCGTTCTTACTCAACACCTGCAACCTAATGTACTACACCATTGTGGGCTCACGTTTTCCTTTTTTGTGCCCCCCTTTTTTGTGTCTTTCTATTGTCACCTAATTACATCTGTACGTGAATGTATCCTAAATAGACACAATAATAACATATACAGTAGTAGAATGTAATACTGTTTTTTATGTTATTTAATCTGGTTTCAGCATCAGAAATGCTCCTATATGTATATATTGCTGTATATAAGTATGTAGCCCTGCCCTCCCAGTGATGCTTATCCTAGGCTATGATGTCACTTTCTACCCCAGAGGACTCTGGAAAACCAGGTATTGTTTCTACTCACTTAACAACAAATAAGTATTCAACAATGATGCAACTTGCCAGCAGTAAATACTGTATGTCGCAATCTTTGATCCTTTTAAGACTGTAAATCAGTGTGAAGAATGATTTTACAATGAGGAAACATTGACTAAATAATTTATAAATTAACCACTCTGCGAGCACCTAATGCAGGATTGCGGCCACAGAGTGGCTCCCCAGGACCCCCTAACGTGGAATTGTGTCATCTCGAGATGCGCGAGATTAGCAGGGAACAAGCGCTTGCTCAAGCACCGTTCCCTGCAGGGGAACACAGGAGGCCGCAGTGATCAGCCTGCCAGCCCACAATCACGGCTGGCAGGCTGTTGATTTCAGTTACAGGGAGAAGATTAATGTAAACAGCGCTGCGGATCTCCCGTAGCGCTGTATAGGTGACAGCTTTGTCACTTAACTGTCCCTCAGGTGCGCTCACAATCTAATCCCTGCCACAGACCTTTGCCATGTAGGCATAGCGATCTGTTCCAATAGATTACTGAGAGCCGAGGTTGAACAGGTTCAGGTTTGATACAAATAATAAATCTATAAATACAAAGAGGGAGATGGACAGACAGACAAGAACATGTAGGTATAGTCTTATTATTTAACTTTTAAATAACGTGTTATTTGTTAAACAATCTGTATTTTCTTAACTTTTGTTTCATTACCGTACCAAAAGGCATAGAAATAATGCAAAATTGGTTTACATTTGAAATTTCAAGAATTTATCTAAAATTCTTTTTAAACAGAAATATTCATCAAAGGGAAATTCCATTACCTACAAGACAAACTTATAAGGGTTAATGGAATTTTTTTTTTTTTTTTTAACTCCAGTGCTTTGTGTCAATGTGCATAAAAAACCACAGTCATTACACTCAGCATAATTCACTTGCTTTCTTTAAACAGAAGGTATTTGCGATAATTGAGCTTTAAGTGTGCAACTGCGGTTTCCAGTAATGCATCATTACTGAAAATGCAAATTATCTATTTTCTCTCTGGCTAGGGACAATTTAGGGGTTAGGGGGAGGGGGGATTCAAGTAAATAGACCTTTTTTTTAATTTAAAAAAAGGATAATTTTCAATAATTAAAAAAAAACCTAAAGATTGCAGGAGTGATCAGAGACCACCAAAAGGAAGCCCTGTTCGTGACAAGAAAAGGAGGTAAGATTAATTTGACTGCTAAGTTGTATGGCCGTGCAATAAATGTAATTGTTGTGCAGTGCAGAATTGTAAAAAAATGGCCTGGTCACTAGGGGGGTGTAAACCTGTGGTCCTCAAGTGGCTAAACCAAACAACGCATTGCTCTATAGTAGAAGGGCTTTTTGATCTCTTTTAGTCCCCTATACTCTCCTTGTGGTCTTGGATCACTCCGAGCTGCTTTGTTACTGTGTACGGCTGGGCATGCACAGGTAATATCCGAGCATGCCCAGTAGAAATATGCTGCTTTTGCTTCATTGCTGAGCCCCTCATTGTATTGGGTTTGAAGTGGTCTTTGTCTCAGTATCTAATTTTTGGGGATGGGATTTTTAGTGCTGATGTCAGAATTAGAGATGGTCAATGAGATGCAAATAATTTTGAGTTGATGTAGGATTTGCAAATTTTATATGCAAATTTGTGCAGCTTGAAAATGGACCAATCGGATTTTACCTCAGCAGGATTTGGTTCATTTTCAAGCTGCAAACATTTGCATACAAAATTTGCATAATGCTGCATCAACTAAAAATTATAAATATCATGGGCTAACTGAAATATTCCATTCATATAAACACGAGGGCTGATTTTTTTTGTCTTTGTATGTCTAATACCAAAACATCTATTTGTGCTTTGTAATGCTTACTCCTCCCACATTGTCTAATGTGAAGCCCATTTTTGTACCGAAACATCCTTTTTTGTTCGCTGCTATTGTTCAATATATGCAATATGCAACCCTAAAACCATTCATAATAGATCATATTATTTATTTTATTTATAATATAAGTTGAGTCTGCTGTCAGGGTGGCTCAAGATTGCTGCAGTAAAATCTACTTGGTGTCAGAAACTGGCATTCATATAATGTCAAGAGATTTTACTATAGACCATCCTGAAGGGTTTAAAGGGAACCTAAACTGAGAAGGATATGGATTTTTCTTTTTAAAATAATACCAGTTGCCTGAATCGCCTGCTGATCCTGTGTCTCTAATACTTTTAGCCACAGCCCCTGAACAAGCATGCAGATCAGGTGCTCTGACTGAAGTCAGACTGGATTAGCTGCATGCTTGTTTCAGGGTGTGATTCAGCCACTATTGCAGCCACAGAGATCAGCTGGACTGCCAGGCAACTGGTATTGTTTAACAGGAAACATCCATATCACTCTCAGTTAAGGTTCCCTTTAAGAGCTGTCAGATTTTGAAAAAAAGCATTTCTCATCTTTTTTTTTTTTGTACCCAAAGCATAATAGTTTTTATCTTTGTTTTTGCTATTGCATGAATGGATTATAAAGAGAACAACATGTCCTTTTTTTCCCCTGAAACAAGACAGCGTTATTGGAAATCTTACGCTTTGTTCATTGATATTAGTTTCTGACACGTCATAATTTTTTATAGCAGCAATCCCGCTGTGTTTCTTTGTGAGTGGACAGTGAGAGCGCTGCTGTGAAAATCTACATCTTATCAGAAATGATTGTCCGGGCACGAGATGCAGTATTCCAGTAGTGCAATACTGAAGTGATTAATGTTGTTAACGATCCTTTCTTTGAAGCAGGATTCTGTTATCTGTTTCCCCAAAAATTATTACACTTTTTTACTCTACAAATGTGTGTTAATGTAAACATTACTGTCAGTTTTCTTGTCACGTTCTTATTTACACTCTATAAATGATTTGCAAATGTTAACTAAAGGCTGGAATGCAGTCCGCTGTGCTTTGCCGGCCCTCTCTGCTTACGAGCTTTTCAGGATTACTGAGAGCCGAGGTTGAACAGGTTCAGGTTTGATACAAATAATAAATCTATAAATACAAAGAGGGAGATGGACAGACAGACAAGAACATGTAGGTATAGTCTTATTATTTAACTTTTAAATAACGTGTTATTTGTTAAAACAATGTGTATTTTCTTAACTTTTGTTTCATTACCTCACCAAAAGGCATAGAAATAATGCAAAATTGGTTTACATTTGAAATTTCAAGAATTTATCTAAAATATTTTTTAAACAGAAATATGCATCAAAGGGTAATTCAATTACCTACAAGACAAACTTATAAGGGTTAATGGAAATTGTTTTTTTTTTAACTCCAGTGCTTTGTGTTAATTGTGCATAAAAAAAAACAGTCATTGCACTCAGCATAATTCACTTGCTTTCTTTAAACAGAAGGTATTTGTGATAATTGAGCTTTAAGTGTGCAACTGCGGTTTCCAGTAATGCATCATTACTGAAAAGGCAAATTATCTCTTTTATTCCTCTCAAGCCAGAATTGCATCCAGAACTGATGGTGTATAGGAAGCCACAGATGCTCACTTAAAGCTGAATTATCTCAAATACCTTTTGTTTTAAAAAAGGCAAATGACACTGATCACTGCTTTTTAGTAGGAGGGCCTTTTTGGTTTCTTTTAGTCCCCTATACTTTCCTAGTGGTTCTGAGCTGCTTGGGTATTCAGTCATTACACTGTGTCTCTAAAAGTAATTGCTGTAAAAGATTGTATGCGTTTCCTGCCAGTCAGTAGGTGCTGAATATGGGTGACATGGGCTCCTGAAACCAAAAAGCCCTCTTACTACAAAGCAACGATCAATGTAATTTGCCTTCTTAAAACAGAAGTTATTTGCGATAATTCAGCTTTAAGTGAGCAACTGCGCCTGGCTTTCATGGGCATTGAGAGATGATTTGCATATTTGGGAGTGATGCATCAAGGGAAACCACAGTTGCCCACTTACAGCTCAATTATCGCAAATACCTTCTATTTGAAGAAGGCAAATGAGCTACGCTGAGTGCACTGCAGCTAAAAAACAAAATTCCTGTCAACCCTTATTTGTTTGTCTTATAGGTAATGCAATTTCCCTTTACTGCATATTTCTATTTAAAAAGTCAACAACACTTTTTAGATGGATTCTTAAAATGTAAAATTTAAAACAATTTTGCATTATATCTATGGCTTTTGGGTAAGTTAATGAAAATCGCAACACATTATTTAAAAGTTGAATGATAAAACTATACCTACATGTTCTTGTCTGTCTGTCTGTCTATCTCTCTGTTTGTGTTTATGAATTGAAAATTTAAAATCAAACCTGAACCTGCTGAACTTTCTTGGCTCTCAGTAATCCCGAAAAGCTCGGAAACAGTGGGGGACGTGGAAGCTCAGACGACTACATTCCAGCCTTTAGTTAGCTTGTTCAGTGTTTAACAAATCCGCAGCCAATGCACAGATGTCCCGAAGCCAAAGCATAACTAACTCTCCAAAACTATTAGTTACGACGGCTCCGAGGATCATGGCTATAGTGATTCCTTTGTTAGTATAATATAGAAAACCTACATACACACACTCTCACTCACCAATATTTCTGCCATTCTAATATTACCCAGATGTAAATATTGTGTAGACATTTCATACATTAGTGATGTTGGTGCTGTATAAATATAATGATCAAAACAGACACAAAGATCGAGAACAGATAGCAAGATAGATAAAAATTAATGAAGATAAGACTATATAGACAGACAAATGAATAAGAAAAGATAGATAGATAGAATTAGATAGACAGGTAGATAGAATAACATAGATAGATAGAGAGATAGATAGATAGAATTAGATAGATATAGATAGATAGATAGATAGATAGATAGATAGATAGATAGATAGATAGATAGATAGAATACAACGAAATAAACAAATAATTGATCAAAATAAATAGATCAAGAACATATAAAAAGATAACTAAAATCAATCTAGATAGATGGATAGATATATATATACATATGCAATTTACTTTTTCTCCTGAGTTTTCTCCTAGGAGATCATTTTTCATTTTCTTTTTAAAATAACTTTTCAGCACTCTGCAATTGAAAAAGTACCAAAAAGTAGGCCAGAAAGTACTTTCAAAATTACAGTATTTTTTGAAATAGAGTATTTTCTTGCTTAAAAAGCATTTTATGAATAAAGTGTAAAAATATACTCTTAAAGGAAACTTAGGAGGAAAAGTGAATTGAGTAAGGGGCATTGGCCCTTACTCAATTCACTTTTTCTCCTAGGTTTTACTCTTAGGAGATTTTTAATTTTCAGTTTAAAATAACGTTTTTTTGTTTTTTTGCAGAGTAAAAAAGTACCACAAAGTGGGTGAAAAAAAGTACTCTTAACATTATTTTGATTATTATCTTACTTGCTGGTGGCTTAAAAGGCATTTTATTGATAAGGTGTTAAAAATACCACTTAATAAATAAATAAAGTACATTAATTCATTAAAAAAAATAATTAATTAAGAGAGAAAGAAAAGAACATTTAAAATATGCAGATTTAGAATGCATAGATAAAAACACTTAAGTAAAAAAAAATACATAAATAGATAGGTTGAATTAGAATTAATAAATTTTATAAGACAGATGGGACCAGATGCAATTCATTTTTTCACCTGAGTTTTCTCCTTGGTAATATTTTCACACCTTGTCATACAATTATTTTTAAACCACTAGCAAGCAAGGAAATGCTCAAAATAATTTTGATAGTACTTTTTAATTGTAAAATGCTAAAGAAGTTAATTTAAAGAGAATATGAAAATGATCTCCTA
Organism: Hyperolius riggenbachi; assembly: GCF_040937935.1. NCBI lineage: Eukaryota > Metazoa > Chordata > Amphibia > Anura > Hyperoliidae > Hyperolius > Hyperolius riggenbachi. Next base: position 67,399,763 of record NC_090657.1, read on the forward strand.
GAAGATAACTCAGGTGAAAAAATTAATTACATATGGGCCATGAACTTGTAGAAGAATAGGTGGATAGATGGATACATAGAATAAAAAAAAAGATAGTAAGAAAAAAAGAAAGTATTTAACCAGAATGGAAATAAAACGTATAACAGATCATGAAATAATGTATAAATAATTTGTTAAATATTAAAAATATTATGAAAAACTTTTGCCAAAATAATGTTAAAAGATTTTATTGCACAAACTCCAAATACATTTTTAATGCTAGCGTATATTTCTTCTAGCCCTTGAAAACTCGTTTTAAAACCCCTTACCTGTCTACATGGAGATGAGAGAAGATGCTGCAGTTTGTCCTGAGTCTGCATCCAGAACTGGATTTGTTTGTGACTTAAATAGAGGACTGCCGGGCATTGAGCCTTGTGTGGGATTTTTTTTTGTTATTAAGCAGTAGATCTCCTACAGAAAACAAGACGTCCTGTCATCACAACCTCCAATTTACAGGGTCCTCTATAGATTCATCCCATTGCGAAGCATTTTTGTCTTTTTGCCAGTGTGATGACTGCTTGGCGGTGATCACAGAAAAAAGTCAACCAAAGTACACAAGAAAATAAAGCAAGACGTGGTATAAATTCAAAGTAGTTTCTTGGCAAGAATTTGGCCCCGATTCAGGGTGTTTTGAAGCATGGTAATAGTTTATTACTCAAGGTTGGAACGAGAGATAAAGAAAGTGATCGGCTTGTCACAAGTAAACAGTTGCATATGCAAGTTCAGGAATTCTGAGAACGTTGAACACAGAGAATTACCCAAGTACGTATTACTTGGATATTACTTGTCATGTAGGTTTTACAACCTGAAATGTCAATTTAAACAGATTATGTTCAGATTTCATAGCTTTCTTTGCATCCAGATAAAAGACCAGAAGCAACTTTATCCAAGAGAAGTATACAGTGACCATTACTCAATTTACTTTTTCTCCTGAGTAAGCCACCAGCAAGCAAGAAAATACTTTTAAACAAAAGATGAAAAATTATCTCCTAGTGAAAAAAAATGGGAGAAAAAGTTAACTGAATAAGGACCAGTATGTGTGTTTGTGTGTGTGTGTGTGTGTGTGTGTGCGCACGCACGTGTGTGTGTGTGCGCGTGTGTGCGTGTGGGCTTGCGTGTTTCATGATGCTTTGGAAACACAATCTGCTCAAGTATTCAAAATCTGCTAGACCTCATATTACATAGAAGTGGTAATTGGCCAATCAAGACTGGATGTGTGTACCAGGCCTGTACTTATGTCTTTTTTAAGCTTCGCTTTCCACTGCACATTTCAATTGCAAACACACTGCAATTGTTTCCCATTTACACCAAAGTGTTTCAGCGACTATTTGTTAGTAAAAGGAAAATTTTAAAACAGATAAATTGCAAGAAAACTGTAAAGCGCCGTGTTCGGTAGGCAATTTTCCTGTGTTCCTATAGACTTTAACCACTCTAAGATAGTCTAACGGCAACCGGCGGCCGCAGAGAGGCTCCACCAGGACAGCCTAACCCCGATCGGCATCAAGTCCTGGGGGCGGAGATAAGCGGGGATCGCGCATGTGGATGAACGTGCATCCCCGCTGAGTTAAGGATTTCTGCTCCGTAAACTGCCTGCCCGCCATGATCAGAGCTGGCAGGCTATAAAAAAAAAACGGTCGCAAATGCTTGTAAAGCGCTGCGATCTAGTACAGCACTGTAGGGGGACAGCTCTGTCACTGATGCCTATTAGAGGCAATCACATTGATTGGCTCTCAGGGGGGAGGGAGGGAGGGTGGTCGGAAAAAAAAAGACATTTTTGACTTCCTGGGTCACGGCTTAGCTTCCGATTGGAGGAAGCCGACAGAGGTGGGGAGCCATGCAATGGAAGAGGTGGGGGAGACGATGCAGGGGGAGGCGGAGGTGCAGAGATTGACACATGCCAGGTAAACAGCAGGCTGGTGACAATCAGATTGTTACTAGCCTGGCGCTATTGTTCAGGGGGGACAGCAGAGCCCGAGGGGACTAGCAGCAGCATTAGAAGGACACAGAGGCATGTCATTGTGCAGAGCAAGCTATTCTTATGTGTTCTGGCTTACTGCAGCACGTTCTACTATCACCATCTCTGTAATAAATCAACTTATCTCTCTCTTGTCAGACTTGTCAGCCTGTGTCTAGAAGGCTGCCAAGTTCTTCAGTGTTGTGGTTCTGTGATGCATCTCCCCCCTCCAGGCCCCTCTCTGCACACTGTCTGTGTATTATTTAGATTAGGGCAGCTTCTCTCTTCTCTCTTATCTTTTACAAGCTGGATAAATCCTCCTTTGAGCTGGCTGGGCTTTCACATACTGAGAAATTACATACAGGCACAGCTGTCTGCACTCTGCAGGAAGAAACAGCCTGACACTTCAGTGGAAGATAGCTGCAGGGGGAAAGAAACACACAAATAATCTCTTGAGATTCAAAAGGAAGGGTGTATACAGCCTGCTTTTGTATGGATGTATTTTCTATGTGTGGACATACTGTACATCAACCTACTTCCTGTTTTGGTGGCCATTTTGTTTGTTTATAAACAAACTTTTTAAAACTGTTTTTAACCACTTTTAATGCGGCGGGGAGCGGCGAAATTGTGACAGAGGGTAATAGGAGATGTCCCCTAACGCACTGGTATGTTTACTTTTGTGCGATTTTAACAATACAGATTCTCTTTAACCACTATTCCTGGCCCTGGGGACACATTTGGTTATAACGAGGGGCAGCAATCCTGGGGATACATTTGTCTATCTATACTGCGTGGTGCCAAACACAGAGGACACATCGGGCTATACTGGGGGTGACTGATATTGGGGACACATCTGGCTATACAGGGGGGGGGCTGATACTCGGGACACATTTTGCTATCTATACTGGGGGACATAATACTGGTGACATGTTTTTATCTCCTGTGGCACTTTTTATTTTTCATTTTCCCCCTCTTTTTCCCATTAAAATGCATAGAAAACTTTTTTGGTCGGGACAAAATACCCGCCAATGAAAGTCTAGTTTGTCCTGAAAAAAATGATACCTAGATCATTTAGGTGTTGTGAGTAGGGATAAAGTTATGGCTGATTACATAGGGACATAGCTAAAATGTCAAAATTGCTCTGGTCCATAAGGGGAAAACAAAGTCTGGATGCGAAGTGGTTAAGTATCCCATGGTTGTCTTTTGTTTTTTTTGAAAATTCTTTTTTATAGATTTTTTAAGTTGAGCAAAAAGTTACAAACTGAACACATAAACTTAAACTAAACCACTTTCCAGCACATGCAGGTGAGGAGAAACATGAGAACATGTCACATAGATATGCAGTATATATTTGTGGGTATACAGAGTAAGAAATAAGGATGTCTGGTTCCATCCTACCACATCTATCTTACATTGTAGTACACTTCTTAGGGCCCGTTTCCACTATCGCGAATCCGCACAGCCAATACAAGTGGATGGGCCTGTTTCCACTTGTCAGTTTTGCTGTGCGTTTTTCTGTGCAGGATTTTTCTGCACGGCAGAGCCTTCAGAATTCGCTTGCGTGTGGAATGCAGGCGAATCGCACGCAATGTATTTAATAGGGAAATTGCATGCGTTTTCCCCATACGTTTTTTGCTGCGAATTCGCATGCGATTTCGCATAGGTACCCATGTTAATTTACACAGGCAGTGACATGGTTAAAATCGCATTACCCTAACCTATGCGAAATGGCGGCAAAAAACGCGTGCGGAATCGCACCCGCATGCGATTTCACCTGCGGTGAATCGCCGGCGATTCCGCAACGCAATGGTGGAAACGGGCCCTAAGTATTTCATATTACGTCATATGGTTTTGGAGTTACACCTTTAGGGTTATGAATTTGAAGCAAGAGTTATCAAGTAGAATATGAAATAGTCAAGTGTGGTTCACCATCAGCCTGGACAGAAGTCCGTTATTACTACTTAAGATATTATGTTGTATTCTTATTTGAGATCCATGGGCCCCATACCTTCTTAAATTTTGATGCGCACCCCTTGGCAATACATACTGCTTTGTATAAGTGCAAGGAGTTATTAATTAGCTTTTTCCAATGTTGGATAGTTGGGGGGCCAGGTTGCTTCCAATGTAATAGTATAGCCTTTCTATAATAGTATAAGAGTAGACCAATTAGAGATCTCTGCACTCTTGTTGGAGCCAGTGTGTGTACGTTACCTAAGAATACAGTACATTGGCCAAGGTGAAATATGAGTCTTTGCGACAACCGTTGTCTTTTGTATTTAACCACTTTGTCCTCCTTGACGTATAAAAACGTCAAGGAGGACAGGCGCGCTCCCGCGGCCGATCGCACGCGTGCACGCGCACTCCCGGCCGCGGATTCGGTAGCCCAGGAATCAATGTATCGGGCTATGGTGCCCGATCACTGATTCCTCTCCCCCGCTGAAAAAGCGACAGCTTCTCTCGGAAGCTACGCTTTTTCTGAAGCTATGTCCCTCTAAGCGTACATTGTACGCTTAGCGTGACGTCATGTAAACAAAATCAAGATTGCCATCTTGTGGCCAAAAAGTAAAACTACAAGTAAAAGTAAAAAAACATTACAATACACAAATATTTCCCCAAATAAAACACTATTTATATCCCACCCTCCCAAAAATGCCCACATAAAATGTTTAGTAAAAAAGCTAAAAAACATTACTATAAAAAAAAAACACATAAATATTTACCTAGGGGTCTAAACTCTTTAAATATCTATGTAAAGATGAAATATTTCTCTCTATTTTTTTTTATAAGCTTGTAAATAGTGATGGATGCAAAACGGAAAAAATGCTCTTTTATTTCCAAATAAAATATTGTCGCGATACATTGTGATAGGGACATAATTTAAATGGTGAAATAACCGTGACAAATGGGCAAATACAATACGTAGGTTTTAATTATGGAGGCATGTATTATTTTAAAACTATAATGGCCGAAAACTGACAAATAATGAATTTTTTCATTTTTTTTCTTATTCTTACTGTTAAAATGCATTTACAGTAAGGTAGCTCTTAGCAAAATGTACCCCCCAAAGAAAGCCTAATTGGTGGCGGAAAAAACAAGATATAGATCAGTTCATTGTGATAAGTAGTGATAAAGTTATAGGCTAATGAATTGGAGGTGAACATTGCTCGGATGCATAAAGTGAAAACGACTGAGAGCTTAAGTGGTTAACCACTTCCATACTAGCTGTCTCTGCCCCCTTAAAGACCAGAGATTGCTGGTATCGTAAAACACCGCTTCCCGACGAATCGTTGCACATACCCGCCACTCTTGCCAGTCACGACGTTGTTCCATCGCCGCAGGCTCCTCTCTCTGCTTTCACATAGTCAGGAGCCGCTTTCATTGGCTCCTGAGGCTGTCTATCAATGTGAGCTAATGTGATTGGCTCTCCATGATTGGCACTCCTGACCTGCTCACAGAGGTCTGCCGTCTTAGACACGGCAGAGCGAGCGAATTGCGGCGCGGAAAGAGCGGTGGTAACGGCACTGCGGCAGGGACGTGGAGTACCGAAGTAGTAGAATCTATGTCCAGTCAGAGCCGCAGCACCACCTGCTGGACGTAGATACTGTTTCGGTCTGGATGCAGTTCAACATTTACAAAGCAGGTTGAATGTTTTACTGTCTAATCAGTAGCTATCTATTAAGTGTCCCAGAGTGAAAATACATGAACTATTGATTGATCTTGTCCTATCTCTCCCCTGTCCTCAGAAGATGTATTTTAGCTTATCAGTGAGGTTTACTATATTCCCCACAAGGTACTAGGTACCGAAAAGGCAAAAGCTGTCACTTCCATGTCTAAAAATTAACTTTCAGGCAACACAATAAAGCAAGTAAAACAGCCTGGTTATTAATATGTTTTGCACTGTACATACACACGTTTATCTCATCATGTCACATGTTGCCTTGGGTACAATTTAAATTACAAAATAACTTGTAACTATGTTAAATCAAATAAATGGAAGTTAGACTTATTTAGGCTTATTTTGGCACAAGTACTCGCTATAATAATTGATATATTGCCACCATATTCTGTGGCACTGTACAAGGTAAAAAATGGCATCAGACAAAGGTAAGCAACAAAAATAAGAGAATGTAGGCTTTGTTGAGAAAAAAAACACAGGGACGCGCTAGTCACATCCCTGCAGTTTGGGGGCTGTGTGTGCGATCGTGTGGGCAGATGGCTGTGATCGCGCTGTTACCGGCAACGGGGGATTGGCTGCAGGGGACAAAAGTCCCCTGAGCCAATCCATACATGTCCATCTAGAATGAACACTCTTTTAGTTCAAAAACAGTGTTCATTCTTAAATAGAGCCGCTGCGCTTCCTCGTGCCGCTGATTTCCACCACTTACCACCGCCGATCGTTAGATTTATGAATGTTAACAAAGTTCCCATTCATTAATCTCCCCTCTAGGCCCCCCTGATCGCAGGCATCCATTGATGCCTGCGTCCCTTCCCTAGTTACAATGTTGCAACACATTACTTCCTATAGCATACTTATTGTACGCTAATAGGAAGTACTTAGCGAGGACATCTTGTGGCCAAATAGTAAAATGACACCTACTGACTATGGGGAATAAAAGGTTTTTAATATGTATTTCAAGAGGGCATATTATTATTAAATTATGGGATAAAAATGACAGATGGATGTAAAACTGAAAAAAATGCACCTTTATTTACAAATATATTGTCACTATACATTATAATAGGGTTATAACTTTAACATTGCAATAACCGGGACAAATGGCCAAATAAAATGTGTGGATTTTAATTACGGTAGCATGTATTATTTTCAAACTACAGGGTGGGCCATTTATATGGATACACCTTAATAAAACAGGAATGGTTGGTGATATTAACTTCCTGTTTGTGGCACATAAGTATATGTGAGGGGGAAAACTTTTCAAGTTGGGTGGTGACCATGGTGGCCATTTTGAAGGCGGCCATTTTGAATCTTTTTTTTTTCAATAGGAAGAGGGTCATGTGACACATCAAACGTATTGGGAATTTTACAAGAATAACAATGGGGTGCTTGGTTTTAACGTAACTTTATTCTTTTATGAGTTATTTACAAGTTTCTGACCACTTATAAAATGTGTTCAATGTGCTGCCCATTGTGTTGGATTATCAATGCAACCCTCTTCTCCCACTCTTCACACACTGATAGCAACACCGCAGGAGAAATGCTACCATAGGCTTCCAGACTCCAGTATCTGTAGTTTCAGGTACTGCACATCTCGTATCTTCACAGCATAGACCATTGCCTTCAGATGACCCCAAAGATAAAAGTCTAAGGGGGTCAGATTGGGAGACGTTGGGGGTCATTCAACTGGCCCACGATGACCAATCCACTTTCCGGTAAACTGTTCATATAGGAATGCTCGGATCTGACACCCATAATGTGGTGGTGCACCATCTTGCTGGAAAAACTCAGGGAACGTGCCAGCTTCAGTGCATAAAGTGGGAAACACATCATCATGTAGCCATTTCACATATCCTGTGGCCTTGAGGTTTCCATTGATGAAGAATGGCCCCACTATTTTTGTACCCCATATACCACACTATACCATCAGTTTTTTTGTTCCAACAGTCTTGGAGGGATCTATCCAATGTGAGTTAGTGTCAGACCAATAGCAGTGGTTTTATTTGTTAACTTCACCATTCACATAACACGCTCCTCACGTGTTAATCCCGGCGACATGTCAATGGCTGTAAACAAAGAGAAACTTGTAAATAACTCATGAAAGAATAAAGTTACATTAAACCCAAGCACATCATTGTTTTTCTTGTGAAATTCCCAATAAGTTTGGTGTGTCACATGACCCTCTTCCTATTGAAAAAAAAAGTTGGATTCAAAATGGCCAACTTCAAATGGCCGTCACGGTCACCACTCATCTTGAAAAGTTTTCCTCCTCACATATACCTATGTGCCACAAACAGGAAGTTAATATCACCAACCATTCCCATTTTATTAAGGTGTATCCATATAAATGGCCCACCCTGCATAATGGCTGAAAACTCAGAAATAATGAACTTTTTCCATTTTTCTTATTATTCCCATTTTAATGCATTTAGAATAAAATAATACCTAGCATAATGTACCACCCAAAAAAAAGCCTAATTGGTGGCGGAAAAAACAAGGTATAGATCACTTTGTTGTGGTAAGTAGTGATAAAGTTATTGGGGGATAAAAGGGAGGAGCGCTGAAATGTGAAAATTCCTCTTGTCCATAAGGTGAAAAATACCCGCGGGCTAAAGTGGTTAACTAAAACTGGAGGCGCCCGTAGATGAAAGAATGTATATGGATTTTTTTCCTTACGGCGCCCGGGACTGGCAGCTACTTCATTAGAAGGCACATTTACTGACCTGAGGAGGCGGCTTTCTGTCGTGAAACGTGTTGTCAAGTTCAAATACTAATAAAAACAATTTGAACTTTTTTCTGATCTACTATATTCCTTTCAAGCACCTATAAGGTAGGATACCAGTAAGGGTTTATTGTGGGATATTGCCTTATAGATCCATATACAGTCTTTCATCTACAGGCACCTCCAGTTTTATTTAAAAATAAGACTAAGCTAAGAAAATATTAAGCATTTACAAGAAATGGTAGGCTTAGGTTCTCACTTGCTGAAGTGAAGGTGGCAAGGTCACTATATGGTATGGTCTGTACTTCTCAGTGAAGCAGGTAATTATGGCCCTGAGCGAGCAAGTCATCACTCGCTCAGCGCTTGTATTCTCTGCTGAGGGGGCGCGGCTGGCTGGCACTGTGTAGTAAGTCATGTGGGTGGTCATGTGGAGCCGCCCACATGACGTATCGGACGGAGAGATAGATCGCACAGAGAGAGGGCGGACACGAGCGGGGCTGTAATCCTGCGCAGCTCCGGCTATGAGAGCTGCGCAGCAGATAATTTTTAAAGCGGCAATTCTCATAAGGCGACCCTGGGGAAGGTCGGGACCTGTAATCAAGACTGGATTAGGCTCATAAAGCACCTGATAATGACAGGGAAGGTGCTGTTCGTCTGCCCTGAGGTCTGCTTTTGCAATGAGGTAATTAACTTTTTTATGAATTTCGCCTCGTAAGTCCTTTAAGGGGCATTTTGGGCAAAAGTATTTTGAGTCCTTCCTCCTCTTGTATTTGGCACACACTCTGGATTTTCTCTGGGGTTTTTGTTTGATTCATTTGAGGGGATTATGGCAGGAAAATGTTCTCTTAACCGAATTGTGTTTTCCAAGTAAATTGGATCAATGTGTTATACGGATTGGTGACACAGAGGCGGCAATCAGAGTAAAAACATCCAAAAAACGTTTAAACATGGAGATAGCGTGGGCTCACCTCCAACAATCAAGACAATAATTATGTGGTTTCAACCAGCATTTCTTTATTTAGAAGTAAAAAACACACTATTATTTAGCACAAAATAATCTCATCTCAGCTCATCAGCATGGGTTTACTAAAGACAGGTCCTGTCTCACCAACATGCTCAGCTTTTATGAAAGTGCGAATGAAATTTTAGATCTTAGGAAAGCTATAGATGTAGTGTACTTGGACTTTGCAAAGGCTTTGACACTGTTCCCCAAAATAGTCTGGTACAGAAGCTGAGGATACAGGGACTAGGAAGAAATTGGCCTCAATTCTGGTAGGGTTATCAAACAAATTACCTATGTGAGGTAATTTACCTCATGAGGTAATGACATTTAGCAATTCTGGTAGATTTTAGTCATGTTTTACCTCATAAGGTAAATTATGAGGTAATTCATGAGGTAATTTGCATTAATTTTACTGAAAATAGCTATTCTCATGGAAATTAGGGGGCATGTCAGCCAGAGGCGGGACAAGGTCCTTCAGCACCCAAGGCTGAGACACCAAAGTGTGCCCCCCCATCCCTCCCAACCCAGCTGTCACACACTGATTGCTATTAGACTAATAGGTGCCCCAAGGCCCCCCATCCCCCCAACACCTTAATCTCTAGTTATCTGGCTTACAGTCACTGTCATGTATCCCCTTTTCTTATTTTTTTCTGCTTCAAACACAATTGGGAATGACAGCTGAATGAATTGTGCACCCCCTCCTACACTGCACCCTGAGGCTGGAGCCTCTCCAGCCTCTGCCTCGGCCCGGCCCTGATGTCAGCACATAAATTACCCATCCGTTTAAGACCTGCCTGTACCTGGAGGTTAAGTCAATTTGTATGTATTTTGCAGTTTTTATTGGAGTCCCTATTGCTGTTTTTGTGTCGTTCCTATTCAGGCTGTGTAATAGAAAAGAATAGTAGAAATAAAACTCCAAATATTTACTGGAATTTTTTTTATAAGGGATGCCTATAAATACACTTTTCATAGGTTGCTACATAATCAAATACACCTCCCCCCCCCCCCCTCAAAAAAAACATCTTACAAAGACTATCCTAGCTTATGGAAGACAATGAAAGACTACTATTATTTTATTTACTGTATGCTTACCGCTGAAATACCTCATGTTTTACTTTACTTTGGGCGCCTCCTACCCTCTCCCATTTTCACTTCACCCCAAGCCAGGGGTTACCACCTTGGAAGGTGGACTGTTTTAAGGAGCAGCGACCATCTATACCCGGACACAAGGCAGAGTGGGGACGGTACTTCCCTACATGCGTATTGGAGTGGTTGCCTTTTGCAACCCACCTTTGTGAGTATATTTGACGCATACATTGCTTTTATTAACTCACCCATCTTACTATACTGCACCAGATTGGGCTCCCGGTTTCCTCTCGTCCTTCTTCTACCCTCCCTACCTCATGTTTTACCTCACTTTATGCATTTACCTCATGTTTTACCTCATGTTTGGAAATGGAGAAAAAACTTTTAGAATTGCTAAAAAAAAAGGAAAATATCTCATGAGGTATTTTACCTACAAAAAAATATTTACCTTACATAGCTACCAGAATTGAAGCCAATGTGTATATGTGGATAGAGAACTGGTTAAGGGATAAAAGACAAAGAGTGGTGGTAACTGGTAAACAGAACTTACTCAAAATGGGAAACTGTTAGCAGTGGGGTACCACAGGGGTCAGTACTTGATCCTATTCTTTTCAATGTATTTATTCATGATCTAATAGATGGAATGCAGAGTAATGAAGCCATCTTTGCAGATGATACAAAATTGTGCAGAATTATCAACACTAAGACTGATAGTGACATATTACAACAGGACCTTAACATATGGGCAGGCATGTGGCAGATGAAATGTAATGTTGATAAACATAAAGTCATCCACCTTGGTAGATCATCATATAAAATAAATGGCATACAGCTGGAAACATCTGACTAGGAGAATGACTTAGGAGGAATACTGGTTGATAACAAGTTAGGTAATCGTATACAATGCCAAGCAGCAGTAGCTAAAGCAAGTACAATTCTGGGATGCATAAAAAGGGAAATAATATCTCGAGATGCTAGTATATTACTCCCTCTGTATAAATCACTGGTGAGGCCGCATCTGGAGTATGAAATACAGTTTTTGGCGCCACACTATAGAAAGGACATTGGCCTTCTGGAACGGGACAGGAACAGGAAACTAAATTAATCAGAGGGATCTCACTTACCAAGAAAGGTTGGACAAACTGGGCTTATTTAGCTTGGAAAAATGCGACTGAGAGGTGACCTGATTACCATGGATAAATGCATCAGCGGGCAATACATAAGCTTGGCAGATTAGCTTTTTGTCCCTAGGGTTGTATGACCAACAAGGGGATATGATTTGAGTGTGGAGAAAAAAAGTTTTTGCCAACTATTTAGAAAGGGGTCCTTCACAGTGAGAGTGGTTAAAATCTGGAACATCTTACCCCATGAAGTAGTTATGGCAAACGCTATATTTGCACTTGGGCTTGGATGCTTTCCTTGCATTGAAGAGTATTCACAGCTATACTTTTTAGGTAATTCCTGGAAGAGTTGATCCAGGGATTTATCTGACTGCCATCTGGAGTTGGGAAGGAATTTTTCACTTTTAAGGCTAATTGGTCCAGGCCTTGTAAGGTTTTTTTTTTTTGCCTTCCCCTGGATCAACTGGGATACTGTACAGTGGCTTGCAAAAGTCTTCGGCCCCCTTGAAGTTTTCCACATTTTGTCACATTACTGCCACAAACATGAATCTATTTTATTGAAATTCCACATGAAAGACCAACACAAAGTGGTGTACACGTGAGAAGTGGAACGAAAATCATACATGATTTCAAACATTTTTTACAAATATATAACTGCAAAGTGGGGTGTGCGTAATTATTCAGCCCCCTGAGTCAATACTTTGTACAACCACCTTTTGCTGCAATTACAGCTGCCAGTCTTTTAGGGTATGTCTCTACCAGCTTTGCACATATAGAGACTGAAATCCTTGCCCATTCTTCTTTGCGAAACAGCTCAAGCTCAGTCAGATTAGATGGACAGCGTTTGTGAACAGCAGTTTTCATATCTTGCCACAGATTCTCGATTGGATTTAGACCTGGACTTTGATTGGGCCATTCTAACACATGGATGTGTTTTGTTTTAAACCATTCCATTGTTGCCCTGGCTTTATGCTGGAAGGTGAACCTCCGTCCCAGTCTCAAGTCTTTTGCAGACTCCAAGAGGTTTTCTTCCAAGATTGCCCTGTATTTGGCTTCATCCATCTTCCCATCAACTCTGACCAGCTTCCCTGTCCCTGCTGAAGAGAAGCACCCCCAAAGCATGATGCTGTCACCACCATATTTGACAGTGGAGATGGTGTGTTCTGAGTGATGTGCAGTGTTAGTTTACCACCACACATAGTGTTTTGCATTTTGGCCAAAAAGTTGGTCTCATCTGACCAGAGCACCTTCTTCCACATGTTTGCTGTGTCCCCCACATGGCTTGTGGCAAACTGCAAACAGGATATCCTATGCTTTTCTGTTCACAATTACTTTCTTCTTGCCACTCTTCCATAAAGGCCAACTTTGTGCAGTGCACGACTAATAGTTGTCCTATGGACAGATTCCCCCACCTGAGCGGTAGATCTGTGCAGCTCATCCAGAGTCACCATGGGCCTCTTGACTGCATTTCTGATCAGCGCTCTCCTTGTTCGGCCTGTGAGTTTAGGTGGACGGCCTTATCTTGGCAGGTTTACAGTTGTGACATACATTTCTGAATGATCGGTTGAACAGTGCTCCGTGGGATGTTCAAGGCTTTGGAAATCTTTTTGTAGCCTAAGCCTGCTTTAAATTTCTCAATAACTTGATCCCTGACCTGTCTGGTGTGTTCTTTGGACTTCATAGTGTTGTTGCTCCCAAGATTCTCTTAGACAACCTCTGAGGCCGTCACAGAGCAGCTGTATTTGTACTGACATTAGATTACACACAGGTGTACTCTATTTAGTCATTAGCACTCATCAGGCAATGTCTATGGGCAACTGACTGCACTCAGACCAAAAGGCCGAATAAATACACACACCCCCCTACTTTGCAGTTATTGATTTGTAAAAAATGTTTGGAATCGTATGATTTTCGTTGCACTTCTCACGTGTACACCACTTTGTATTGGTCTTTCACGTGGAATTCCAATAAAATTGATTCATGTTTGTGGCAGTAATGTGACAAAATGTGGAAAACTTCAAGGGTGCCGAATACTTTTGCAAGCCACTGTATGTGCAGGTTCAGGATGATGTTTTATTTATTTATTTTTTATTTATTATTTTATTTTTATTTTTTCTGGTTGGACTTTGATGGACGAATGATTTTTTCCCCCCACTAAACTAACTATGTAACTAACTCCACAAGCAACGCGTTTCGTGGGCGTGCTTCCTCTTTTTTCAATCAATTTGTTGTACAGTTTAGTTGTAGCAGTAGAGTGTTGTATCATGTTAGCCATCAGTAGAAGCAAGACGTTTTATAAATAAGGGTACGCTTAAGTAATAATTGTCCAAATACAGGCGGTAGCCTTGGTGGAGAAGGGGAGTTATCAGCTCCACGACAATTTTCCAACTGGTATTAATGTGTTGTGGCCACTTAGCTGGCTGTAAAAAGCTGTATTTGCCTTTGCATATTCTGAAGGTGAACATGTACCCAGTGCCACTTTCGCATACCTTAAAAAAATGTAAACCCATACCTTGCTTGCTTGGGATGTACTGCTTCAGCCCGAGTCTCACATAAAATGGTACCAGGTATATACCTCTTAATGTTCCACTGAGGTAGGTCAATGAGGGCCTCAGTTTGAGAAATCTTGGGCAGGGTCATTTGTTGGTATACATTGGGAATTATCATTAAAATGTATGGATTTCAATAGAAATTCATACTGCTGCCTGCCCATTGTATTTGGAAAGAAGGGCGCATTATGCAAGATGTCTTTGAGCTAGTACATCTTTAATTCTGGCTTTTGATTTATGCCTATGTTTTTTTGTCATTTAAAAAGTGATCTGGTACCTCCTGCTTGCAAGGCACCGGTAGCCACACAAGCTGTCTTGCGCCTGGTTCTCCCTGACCACTGCTGTTAGCTATAGCTGAGTTTCCAACCAAGCCCCCTGCTATGGCCTATGACTGCCCCTCAGTGGACTCAGGATCCCTCCTCATTCTGCGGACTCTGAACTGCCAGAATATGACTCAGAGTCGGTCGCAAGAAGCCATTCGCTTCCTGAATCGTCCCCGCTGCTGCTCTACTGGGGGATGGCGCATACTTTCTTCGCAGAAAAAAGCATCCTTGCTATACTACACAAAGATAAGTAGATCCAAAAGTAAGAAGAAAGATAGAAAGAGATAGATATATATTTTTTTGAGTGACAGGTTTTTTTTTGTGCAGTATAATGAAAAGAATAGAAGAAAATGTATACTGTATTTTTTGGACTATAAAGGTGGCCACACACCATACAATTTTTTAAATATCTGTTGAATTTAAGAATTGCAATCAATTTTTCTGACTGATTGTAACAAATTAAAAAATATGACCAATATACCACACACCTATGTTCAATTTTTCCCCAATTATGATAAAAATGATTGGAAACTCTGAGAAAATTGCTAGGGTGTGTATATTAATAAACATACAATCCAACACACACCATACAATCTTTAGAGAAATTGAACAGAAATATCTGGCATTCCGGATCGATTTAAATCGAAAAAAACGGGAATTCCGATCGGATTTTTCAGTCGAATGAAAAAAAAGCTTTTGATTTTTTCGAGAGATACGATCGTATTCATCGAATTGCTGTAAAATCGGATCATTTTATTGTATCGTGTGTGGCCACCTTAAGGCTCACTTTTTCTCCCCTAAAAATGGGGAAAAATGTCTTATAGTCTAAATGCAGGGAGTTCCTGACTTGTGAACGCCTGCCAACATGAACCTCCAACGCACTGTAATTTCAGAGACTCCCTGTACTGAGCCCATGCAGAGGAGGACAAAGGGGGACAAAGGGAGGAAACAGGGGGGCATAAAGGGGCATAGAGGAGAGGACACAAGGAAGTCAGAGGCAGACACAAGAGGGACAGAGGAAGACACAGGGAGACACAAGAGGTACAAGGGGGCAAGAGGTACATAGGGAGCATAATCCATAAGATGCCTCTTCACCATGGATGCATCAGGCTCAGTATATATATTTTTTCCCCTGGTTTTCGTGCTCATTTTGTGTGTGTGTGTGTGTGTGTGTGTGTGTATATATATATATATATATATATATATATATATATATATATATATATATATATATATATATATATATATATATATATATATATATATATTTGGTCACCATATAGCCCTCAACCAGTAAAACCGTAGAGACGTCTGACTCCACAAACGGCTCAACCTGACTCTTCATCAAGGGTGCTTGTTTAGCGCTCAGCTCTTATTGGTCAATTTGCGGTTCACTGCTTCCCCTAACTCCATGCATGCCAATCATGGGCCACTCTTAACAAGCCCCTGCATGATGCAGGAGGGATAAAGAAAGACACAGCAGGGACAGAGAATGGCACAAAGAAGGATCCAGGGGGACAGAAGAGGACACGGGAGACAGAGGAGGACACATCGGGACACAAAATGTACAGGCGGGGATAAAAGAGGTACATAATAATTGGGGGAAAAGGTCTATAAGATGTCCCTGCACCATGGATGCACTGCACCATGGACGCACCAGGTTTAGTATATTTCCCCCCCCCCTTTTTTTTGTCCTCTAAACCTAGGTGCGTCTTATCGTCAGGATCGTCTTATAGTCTGAAGTATATGGTAGAAAGATATATAAAATAAGGCAAGGTAGATGGGAAAAATACCAAAAAGTAGTGGAAGTGGGGATCAGAAAATTTCCAAGAGCTAATTGGCTAAGGAGAGGGAGGATAAGGGAGCTAGGTATGGGATTAACCTCTCGAGGACCGCAGTGTTAAACCCCCCTAAAGACCAGGCCATTTTTTACTAAATTGGCCACTGCAGCTTTAAGGCCAAGCTGTAGGGCCGCACAACACAGCACACAAGTGGTCCAGTCCTTTTCTCCCCACCAACAAAGCCCCCCCCCCCCCCCCCGTATTTATTTATTTTTTTAATAAATATTTATGTGATTTCTTTTTTATTAAATTTGCTTATTTTTTTTAATCTTTTTTTTTTACAAAAGCCCTCCCTCCCCCCAGCTGGCCAATCACGGCGATCGGCTGTTATAGGCTTCCCCATGGCTGCATTCCTTTCAGGGGCGATGTTGCGCCCCATGCCCTAAATCCCTAATCCCTCTTTCTTGTATTCAGCACTTTTACCAGTATTCCCAAACACCTGCTCTTAGCTCGGGCACTGAACTCCCAAAATTCCCTTTTCAGAGGGCATCAGGAGTTTGGACCATTTTTCAAATTTTCACCTCTAGATTTCCAAGCGTTCCACTGAATTGTTCAATGCAATACCATGCCGTAAGTTCAAAGTGGGCCATCAGTGCCTGTCTTTCCTGCTCTGACATATGTTTATGAATGAATGGCCTCCAGATTTTGAAGCATTCTTGTGTTCTCTTTTCTTTGGCTTGATATGTGTTCAATTTCTCTCTGTCAAACAAAATGAGTTCTTGCATGAGGAGAAGAACTATATTAGGGGGTCTGTCTGGAAGCCAGCAGATAAATCTGCATTTTCAAGCCACGGCTAAGATAATGTGATACAAGGCGGATGGTTTTTGCTTGAGATCTAATTCACCTTTCTCCTGATAATGAAACAACTACAAATCTTTTGTTTTTCTGCACAGATATACAGTATTGCACAGTCTATTGGCCAATCGTGTGGTTTTGTCCCAGGTGGTCTACGTAGGGACATTCCCATATGCCATGTAGGAGCATGGGCGTAGCAATCACCGCTGCAACCCCTGCCATCGCAAGGGGGCCCAGAGGCTTTTGGGGCCCCTCCTCCTCCCTCTTCCCAACCACAAGTCTGGCCAATTAACAAAAAAAACTCCCCTTTCACTCACAAAAAACGTCCCCACCACCTCCTCCTAACATGCAAAGTAGCGAGTAGTGGTAGCGTGTGTAATTTAATCAGAATCATTTATTTTGCCAATTACAAATGGGAGGTTGCACCTAGAATTGGTTTTGACTCATACAGGTTCAGGAAGGATGGGGAATAATGTCTGAAAGCCAAGAGCCAAGGCTGCCATACTACGGCGCCACCAGTTGCACTTGGCAATCATCTGTCATCCCAGTGGCGTAGCTAAGGAGCTGTGGGCCCCGATGCAAGTTTTACAATGGGGCCCCCCAAGCACTCTATACATAACAATTGAAACAGCGCACCAAAACCTGCCAATGGCAACTACAGTGTCAGAGGTGCAAGAAGGGAATGGGGAACAGTCTGTTAATGATTACCACTATTCAAAGTATCTATAGAAGTGATTATTATGAGCACAGGACCAATAGAGAGCTAGTACTGTAGTAGAGGGAGGGCCCTGCGGGGCCCCTCTGGTCCTAGGGTCCAGATGCAGTCGCAACCTCTGCAACCCCTATTGCTACGCCCCTGTGTCATCCCTAAGGAGACATGGGGAGAAGAGGACAGAGGGAGGTGAAGGTTCAGCAGTGATCACCCAGTTTTTCATGAAAGAAACCTGCAGTGATGGCTGACGCTGCTGAGGATCCTGATTGCTGACATCTGGTATCTTGCGTTTATCAAATCAGTAGCAAAACACGACATGTTTCGGGGAAATGGTGCAGTGAGTCTATGCATAGTACTGCTGTTATGCCTGTGTATTAACTAGGTTTTACCTGATGTTTGCTTACACTTATGATGCTTAGGTGTTTATTTCTTTTGGGTAGACACCTATGTGTAGTGCCCAACAAGATGGACCTAACCCTGAAGGGTTAATTTGGACTTGGACTTACCCTGAGGGGTTAATATGTATGCTGGTCATGTGACCAAGGAGGAGGAGCTTTCAATTGAGTGTGGTGCACTACTGTTGTTCATAAGTTTACTGTGTTAGTTGTGGTTGCATGTACACCTGAGGAAGGGGATTTCCCCGAAACATGTCGTGTTTTGTTACTGATTTGATAAACGCAAGTTTATACGCCATTTGAATTCCTCCTTCATTCAATATAGTATATTTCCATTGTGAAGTGGTGACTCACAGAGGGATTGTGCACCGGCAAACCAGGTGTCATACCTGATGTAGGAGCCCAGCTCAGCAACCCCCTTGCTGTCGTGACATCTGGTATCTGGCAGGGCTGGCCAAGGTGTTCCAGTTCAATAGGTGTCTTAGTGTTAATTTCTGTGGAGGGTCCCGACTCCTGGGCTGCATTCAGCAGGGCTGGTCAAGATAATTTGGCTGTCACAGAAGCATCCTGCTGTGGTGGCATCATAGAGGGGCATCATGGGGGAAGCAGAGGTGTCCCTGCTTCCTGCTTCCAGACGCCGCTTCACAGCAGAACACTCTCTGCTGCCATTCGCTGGCTCCTGATAACAAGACCCTCATGACATTTGGGGAGCAAGGGGCCCCATGCTATCATTTTTTGGAGGGGGACCCTATTAAGTCTAGTTACGCCCCTGTGTAAAAGACTGGCATTTAGCAGCCTACATTTCGGGCAGTGCGGTTTATAGCATTGTGGTGGGTTTTTGTATTTTATATCAAATGCATACTTTGCTTTGTGTATGAAGAGGTGTGCTGTTCTGCATTTTTCGTAGCATGTAAGGGCTCTGAACTCTCCATGTCCCTGAATGATTTTGACTCCCATAATATTATCCTGGAATTCTTTTCCCCAGGCTCTTGTTACCAGGTGTCGAGTTTTTCAATATCTGGAGACTGCAATCCTTGATATAATTCAGAAAGGGGTTTGGACACACGACCTGGTGCTACATAGTGGTCAAATGTAGTAGGCATCATTATAATCGCTATATTTCTTACATTAGAGGATGCAAATGAACGCAGTCATAGATAAGCAAGTTTATCCCCTATTGCCACTCCATAGTTCAAACGCATTTCCTAAAAGGTCAGCCATCTATGTTCTGATAGATCTAGCATATTGTCCAAAGCCTTAATGCCAAGTATATCCCATCTGGAGAACTGCGTTTGCTGGCAACTCAGTGGACACTGCAGGTTGCCCCATATGGGCGTGACACCATACACGGTAACAACAAAGAAGTGTTCCTGCACAACTGCACAGAAATAGTGTGTTGGGGCCACGAAAAATCAAGTATTGCAAAAGGAAGGAATATGGCTCTTGAAATAGCACTACACGTTACACTACACTGGGTACATAAATGGCAGATGAAATTCATTGTAGAGAAATGTAAAGTCATGCATTTTGGTCGCACCAATGGTCTAGCACCATACAAAATAAACAGGATACAGATGGGGACATCAAACTTGGAGAAGGACGTGGGAGTACTCATCGACAACAAGTTAAATAATCATATTCAATGCCAAGCCGCTGCAGCTAAAGCTAATACAATTTTGGGATGCATTAAAAGGGAAATAAAATGTATTATTTTTTAGTAGCATTGTGGGCAAAAAGCTGTACTTTAATAGTTGTCCTTTAGAGTAAACCAGAGACTTCATTAAATAAAGATTTGATACTTACCTGGGGCTTCCTCCCGCCCCATAAAACCGTGAGATCCCACGCCGTCCGCCCGTGGTCTGCCGTTCAGCCACGATCAGCCACGGTAACTGTCTCAGTCGCGTCAGTCCGGGTTTACTGCGCATGTGCGGGAGTTGCACGCATGCGCAGAAGACCCAGACTGGCCCCGACTGATCCTGTTACCGGGGATGATTGAGGCTGAACGGCAGACCACGGGAGGACGGCGTGGGATCTCATGGTTTTATGGGGCGGGAGGAAACCCCAGGTAAGTATCAAATCTTTAGTTAATGAGGTCTCTGGTACACTTTAAGGTGGGTAAGTACCCAAGACCTTTTGCCTGGGGACTGTAATCCCTTGACATTCCATGAAACTATCTGCATACAACAATTAAAAGCTGTACCAGGACAGACATGGAGGTGAACAGGAATCCGCCATCACAGACCAGGAACCCAGCATTTTCGATTAGAAACCCTAAACAATGCAGAGAGACCCCCTCCCCTATCCAATAACCCAAACCAAAAGCATGAACAATATATTTTTCATCAAATTCAACACTGAGGCCAGTTTCACATTAGCAACCAGCGTTTTAATTGTGCTACTCTTTGTAGATACTTGCAGTAATGAGGCTAAAAGGGAACCTGAAGCGAGAAGTATGTGGAGGCTGCCATATTAATTTCCTCTTCAACAATACTAGTTGCCCGGCAGTCCTGCTGATCTATTTGGCTGCAGTGCTGTCTGAAAAACACCAGAAACAAGCATGCAGCTAATCTTGACAATAATGTTAGAAAGATCTGACAATATTGTCAGAAACACCTGATTTACTGCATGCTTGTTCGGGGTCTATGGCTAAAAATATTAGAGGATCAGCAGGATAGCCAGGCAATCCGTATTTCTTAAAAGGAATTAAATATGGCAGGCCCCATATACCTCTCGCTTCAGGTATTTGGTATTTTTTTTAAGTAATTCTTGGCAGGAGATCAATCTTAAGTGAGGTTCTCTAGAGCTCACTTGTGGAAGAAATACGCATTTCAAGCAAATGTATTGAAAAAAACGTGCTTCCACGCATGCCCATCGCAATGCAAACGCAAAAAAGTTTAAAATATCTGTGGCACCATTGACTTATATGACTTTCAGTCAATGCACATGTTGACCCATAACACACTGATGCCCTCACATCAAATGCGACTTTCGGCACATCGCATCAGGTATGAAATGTCCCGTAGACTTTCATTGCTTTAGCGGTACCCTATTTTAAAAATGCGTAATGCAACTTAAACGCTCTAGTGTGAAAGGGGCCTGAAACGCTGTGTGGTGACTCCACTACTTCCCAACTGGCCTAATAATGTAGGATTTCCACACACAAGCTTCCAAGCTTCCAGGCCACCACAATTCCATAACGAAGCAGCACTGATCATTAGGCTCAATAAGTAACACATATTAAGTCAAAGTAATCAGAGACTTTCTAAAATAAAGATAACCAGAACAGCTCAAAATAGGCATAGATTCGGACCAGTAGCACCATACTAACCCAACTCCAGTAGTCAGCAATGTTCAGGTATCCACTCTGGGGCTACCAACTCCATGCCTGGCCCCCTGTAGCCTATACAAATGCTATTGTGCTTTTTGCGGGTCGCAGAAAGTGTACATTTTGCTGTGTTCGTTGGTAATCCTCAAGATTGCTGGTCTGGATAGACTAGGGCAAATTTGATTTTACGACTGTGAAGTGTATTACAGATTGATGTGAAGGCCCATTTGCGCCAGGAGACCTCAGCCAAGAAATCGTTGAAGAGTCTGATCTGTGCGCTGTGACACATTAGGTCCTGCTGTCGTGCTTGATAAGCTGTCATAATTTTGACTTTATCAGCATAGTCTAAATAGCTGCCATAATAATGCTTGCTTATCCCTTGGTTGATCCACTCTGTGCGCTCTTTCTACTTTTAGGATTCCTTCGGTGCCCAAGGCATTCGGTATTTCTGTTGCACACAGGGCCCATAGTAGCTGAGCTGTGGTAACATCTTCTGGTTCTCCCACAATGCGCAGGTTATTCCACCGTGACCGGTTTTCTAAGTCCCCCAGTTTGTCCTTGTGTTCAGCATTCTCAACTGAAGTGAGAGGGATATGGAGGCTGCCATATTTGTTTCCTTATAAGTAATACCAGTTGCCTGGCTATCCTGCTGCTCCTCTGCCTCTAATATGTTTAACCATAGACCCTGAACATGAACAAGTGTATGCAGATCAGGTGTTCCTGACATTACTGTCAGATTTGACAAGATTAGCTGCATGCTTGTTTCTGGTGTTCAGACAATACTACAGCCAAATAGACCAGCAGGGCTGCCAGGCATCTGGTATTGTTTTAAAGGAAATAAATATGGCAGTCTCCATATTTTTCTCACTACAGTTGTCCTTTAAGTAGGTCTTGTATAAATGCATTAGACCTCCTCACATTAATTAATATGATGTTCATCTTCAGCTATTTTCTTTCCCTGTTTTGTCTGCTCTTGCTGTATTTGCTTTATAGCTCTGGAGACTGCAGTTTCTACAGAAGTTTTTATCTCCAGGGTGAGAGCCTTTTTTACTTTACTGGCCAGCTTCTTATAATCAATCTTAATACTGGACATCTGGATCATCACTCTCACAGTCAGAGGTCTCTGGGGTCTGCTTGTGCCTCTTTTATCTCCTGGTGTCTGCTGTCCATCCCGCTTCCCTGATGCCCCGCTATCTTATGGCCCATACTCACGGGCTACAATTGTCGCCGCAACACGCGGGGCGCGCGTGTTGCGGCGACAGGTCGCCCGTGAGTATGAGGCGCTGCACGGGCGCGCACCCCGAACCGTCACTCGTCACTGCTGTCGCCAGGCGATTGGCGCGGTCAATCGCCTGTCGACAGTTGCCACCACAACTCCGCCGCAACTATTGCTAGTCCGCGTGGATATGCGGACTAGCGACAGCAACAAGTAGGGAATACCTTGAGCTTCCGGCGGGGGGAGGAACAACAGCGACAGCTTCCGCCGCATCAGTTGCCAGGTCCCTCCGCCGTGTGTATGCGGAGGGACCTGGCGACGAGCTGTCACCGGCCTGTCGCGCACACGCTCCCGTGTGCTAGCAACAGGCCACAAATGTAGCCCGTGAGTATGGGCCATTAGATTCCTGTGTCAGGTCTCCCTGCAGCTACTGTGTCCTGTAGTGAGCATGGAAATTATCTCTCCATTCACCTCAAGCGTGTCAGCATTGATCCTCTGTGTAATTGGGGTTAATCAGGCTACTTTGTGCAGGTTTTTATTTGCTGTTTGTGGCTGGCCTGCTGCTCATCTAAACTGTGCTCACCTCTCCCCCTGCGGCCATGCGGGTGCCGGAACCGAAAGTCGCTATGTACATTCTTTAGAGGGAGGCTTAGATTGGCTCAGGAAACACATGTTCCCATTTATCAATCACCCATGAGTAAGTCCCACCTTAAACGAGCGTCAAGAGCACAGGCGCGCCAGTACATCCTGTTTGAGCGAGTGCAGCACAAACTAGACACGTATATATGTCCAGTTTGTGTTAACTGGTAAAAGTGTACCATGAGGCAGCCCAAATAAAAAAAGTTGTATACTTACGTAGGCAGAGGAATGCCTCTGGTTAGTCCAGAAGCTATCCGTGTCCTCCTCACCCCCACCGTTGCCACATGCTCAGAACATATCTGATAAGAGATTGTTATTATGCGCGCACACTCTTTTACAGTAAGTTAAAAGCCATTCATCCACAAGCGGCTTGATGCACAGGTGCAGTACGCCTGCGCTCTTGCATGAAGAGGAGCGCAGCTGCAAACTTCCAAAGGGCAGTGGTGGTCTAGAGGAGGATGTGGGAAACCTCTAGAGAATCCAGAGGCTTCTCTCTTCTTCTTGTTTTTAGCCACCTAGCATTCTCATGAAAGGAAACCTGTAGGGAAAAAAGTGCCCAAGATGGGTACTTGCCATAATAGAGAGAAGCCACTTGATAATCCGTAGGCTTCCCCTGTGCCACTCCTCCTCGCAGTTCCTCCACTGTGCCCTCCGCAAAACTGCTTGTCAAACCTTGTCAACAGTTTCAGCCTTCTGCTCATAGTGTCCATATCTTATCTGAAATGGGAAGTTTCTGTTATTTGCATGTTCAAATTGACCCACAATCCTGCTGCCACTGCATAGTTCCTGCAGTTAGGCAAAGGCACCCAGACCACGTCCAAACCAGAGCACTGTGGGAGATCAGATGATGTTCTTGCTCACTTGACAAAGAGGGGTACAAAAATGATTCATCAAGTCAGCAGTAAACACGCCAACACCACTGACAAATTTAAGACTGAAAATTAGGGTGGATTAAGATTTTACACGGGCAAACATTGGCTAAATAATTTATAAATTATTATTGTAAACATTTTAATTTTCATTCACCGTTACCATACATATAGTAAGGTTCTTCTTTAAGAGGAAGCTGCTTTGTTAATACCGTAATACAAATTTTCAAAATGTGCCCAGCATGGCATACCTTGAAGTGACCTAACCACAAATGACAATGGGACCCCTGCTTCAAGAAGTTATTACATTTCCTTCTGTGACAAATTCTTTTCTGGAGACTTTCTATCTCCCCATTATAGTCTTGCAGATTCAATAGCAGCCAGGATGCCCCCCCTCGACATGTCCTTCAGTCCTCACATAATTATCGCTGCATTTCCTGTGCCCACATCTGACTGGACAGATTGTAAAAAACAAGATGGACTAACTGAGAACAGATGTTATTCATCTCAACTACAAAGAAAAGAGAAAGTGAGTGAGACCACAAGGTTTAAAGGATAAGAGCAAAAAGCTCTTTTACCAGGGACCCAACAGAGCCAGAAATGAAGCTAGTAACCTTGCTGTGTGCTTTTTAATCTGATTCAATAAAGGCGGATTTATACTTTGCTACGGACATCGGACTTGATTCACTAAAGCGTGATGACTGCTATCACAGCAGTTATCACGCGATCTTCACTTGCCTCTGTACAAAAGTAGAGCTACATACACATTATGGTAAAAAACAAAAAACAAAAAAAGGACGGGAAGAGAAAACGGGAGCCCAATATGGTGTAGTATATTGAGTAATGGTGATGGTTCACAGGGTAATTCTATGATGTTATACTCACAAAATTGGGTTGCGAACCAAGCAACCACTTCGTGTGCATACGGGGAAGTACCGTCCCCGCTCGGTCTTGTCCAAATCTGGTCGCAGCTCCTTCAAAAAATCCACTTGCCAAAGTGGTAACCTCTAGCTTGGGGTGAGACGTCAGAACAGAATGAGGTAGGAGGCGCCCGTGGTATGTTTGTATTATGATTCAAAATTGTAGAAGGATAGCCATACGAGTGGCGGATAGGAATACTGAAAGTTTATAGTAATAAAATAAATACATAAATAAATAAGGTAACGGATGGTCCTACCTTATGAAAGTAGTCACTCCGCTACAAGGTATAAAAAAGTAACAAACTTTATTGGGCACTTTTGATTGACAACGCGTTTCGCGGAATAGCAACCGCTTCCTCAGGTCGAGTACCGTGCCTTGTAGCAATTGAAGGTAATCCTAGGCGCCTTATTTATTTATGTATTTATTTTATTACTATAAACTTTCAGTATTCCTATCCGCCACTCGTATGGCTATCCTTCTACAATTTTGAATCATAATACAAACATACCACGGGCGCCTCCTACCTCATTCTGTTCCTACATACACATTATATTGCCCCAAAAAATGATTTTAATTCATTGTATTTATAACAGTGAGAGAGTTGCACAATATAAAGAATTTCCAAAAGCTGGACCAAACGATCATAAAGCAAAAAATCCAGAGGGTCCGCACACTCAGTAAGCGGTAGCTTGCTTTATTCACAAGACACACCTGATGTCTATTCCAGTCACCTACCAACGACCGTTTCGGGGCCATGGAGGACCTCATTTGTCAAGGTAAATAACAGAATGCTGAATTCTGGACATCAGGTGTGTCTTGTGAAAAAAGGTACCCATACACTACATCGATTTCCTGTCGATATACAGCAGATTCGATCACTGTAATTGAATCTGCTGTGATATCGATAATGCAATGTTGAGTGATCGATTTTCATTCAAAATCGATCGATTCAGTCGATTTGTCCCAGCGGAAAATTTTACTCAATCGCGGGCATTTTGGGTGCGTGTCGTTAGCGGCGATCGATTCGGCGACGACCGACGCAGCATGGCGGCAGCAATACATTACCTGTCCACTGACGCGAGTCCCCAGTCCGTGCTGACACTTTCTCCGGCTGGCCTGACTCCTCATTTCTTCCTGTCTCCTCCTGTGACAAGCCGAAGTTCAAACAGTAGAGCTCCCTCTACTGTTTGTACTTCCGCTCGTCACAGGACGGGACAGGAAGTGAAGAGGAGACAGGCCAGCTGGAGAAAGTTTCAGCACGGATCGGGGACTCGCATCGGTGGACAGGTAATGTATCACTGCTGGCCAGGGGAGCACATGGGGGATAGTGAGCAGGCGGCAGCTCCACAGATTGTGAATCGATTTCAAGCTGAAATTGATGCAAAATCTGTGTGCAGTAATGGGCAGCCAATAGATTCCTCTGTGATCAGATTCCATCAGAGAGGGATCTATCTGTTGCTTGATCTGGTGGCAATCGACCAGTGTATGGCTGCCTTAACGCTTACTGAGTGAAAACATATTATGTAGCGCTGAACAATAGATTAAAAGAGATTATAGAGATGGCCTTTAAGTCTTAGAGAACGCATAGATCAAATCGAAGTCAGTCTGCAGGAAGGGTACCCGATGAAGGAGGTGCATGATCAGGTTGGATACACTAGGTGGGAGGTCCCTGTAAGATATTTACAATCTAAAAGGAGAGGGTAGGGACACACTGGGTATGGGTTTCATAATACGTTGTTGCCTTACGTGTATTTTGTGGGAAACACTGCCGCATTATGCGTATTTTGTAGGGACATTGTATTTTGAGGGAACATTGCCGCATTACATGTATTTTGTGGGAAACACTTCCGCATTACGTGTATTTTGTGGCAAAAATTGCAACATTACATGTATTTTGTGGGAAACGCTTTCACAATATGTGTATTTTGTTGGGTAACGCTGCCACATTATGTGTATTTTGTGGAAGGAACTCTGCAGAATGATGTGTTTTTTGCTGTCTGAGGGGGTTTGCCTGCTGTCCCTGGGCCTGTGTTGTTCAGTGCCAAAGAATACTGGCTGCTGCCATTTGCTGTTTCTGGGTGGGGGGAACATTGTCTAATTATCATTAGGATCACTTTGCCTTACTGTGTTATGGGAGATAACTCAGGCCCTTTGCTGTTACATTATAGTTAGCTCCACCCACATTATGTACTGTTATGTAAAGGCCTGATGAAGGGTTATCAACCTGAAATGGACTATTGCCGTTGCCTGAAATGTACTGTTTCATCAAACAAAGCATATTGTGTATACTATCTGTCAAAATGGAATGATCTTTAGTGTCTCTTTAAGAAGTTGCTCTCTGTAGTTGCTGGAAGCAGAGGTAGCACCCCGCCACCATGGGTGGACTGAAGAAAATGTAAAACAATGGGTAAAACAGAGGCACCAACGAGGATAAAATATACTAAAACCAAGAAAGAGGTAGTGGTGGACATATCTCCCAACCAAAGACACAAATGGTCTGGCCTATTCGAAGAAAAAGAAAAAAAAACCAACCAATCTTTATTAGCGTACACTCCACTTTGTAATGTATTTTGAACAATAGAGATTATACACAGCGATTCCCATTTTTGCCTGAAGAAGCCGGTTTAACCTGCGAAATGCATTGCAAAGTGGAGTGTACGCCAATAAAGATTGTGTTTTTTTTAAACAGACCATTAGTGTCTTCTGTTGGGAGGTAAGTATACAACTATCTCCCTTGTTAAATTTGTCTGCGACAGAAACTTGGTTCTTCCTAATAATTAACACAACTTGCGGACCACTTTTGTTTAATAGATAATGAGGCTGTTCCTCAGAATTAACACTAGGCAACCTTGCTGATAGTTTAAAGGATTTCTATGGCGTCTGGAATTATTTTGGGTCTGTTAGCGACCTGCTGTATATCAGGTTGTTTGGAGCTTTTAGTGATATCTGAAGGCCATATGGTTCTAATGGAGAAACTACTGTTAATGTGCTACTTTGTAGTCCTCTTACACAGCCATCAGAACTATGTTTTATATATGTCAAGCCTCCTCAGATATGTGAAGAACCAACGTGCTTTGATCAATTCATCTTGCACTGTAAAGTTTAATTGTGTCCTATGGCCAAAGTAATAGAATGTACGGAATGTTTCTTGAGGGCCCATTTAAAGAGAGTGGAGGCCTGAGAAATTTGAAACATGGACCATCATTATTATCTTTTTTTTATGAGTCGGAAAAGGTTTATATGTTTATGGGACATACTCGCACCTGTGCAACTTTCATACACAGAACATATTTGATAAGCCCTTGATGAATATATTTGGAGGGTCCCAGCACTGATTGGTGGGGTGGGGCCTGGGAAGATGGGAATGGTCTCGGGACTATCCAAGGGCTTCTACCATCTCCTTGCAGCTGTCCTGTGCTGGTGCTATCAATCTTTACTGCGAATGCGCACAGCACTCTTGGTGACGGGAGCACAATGAAGGACATGCGTGGCTGGGGTAGTGCAGGAGCAGTGGCCATCAACTCCCCCAGTTGCTCGGCTGAAAGAGGGGCGCTGCGGAGGACTGAAGTATCGCAGAGTGACAGAATGTGCACAGGGCGGCTGCAGGGGGCTGATAAAAGCCCCAGGTAAGTTAAACTGTTTTGTTTTTTTTGCTTTAGGTTAACTTTAACACTTTTTTTTTTTTTTTTGCTACAGGTATACTGTATGCGCTTTTCCATGTTTTATGGATCTTTTGTAATCCGCAAAACGCAGGGATTCTGCAACACCATGTAATTTGGAACGTTACCATAATTTTTTTTCCATTGCAATTCCATTTGCATTTTTTGAACAATTCTGTTTAAAAAAAAAAAATAACATTAAAATCACATAGCACCGTGATTGGCATGCAAATTATTGCAATCTATCCTATTAACACAAGCGTAAATGTTCAAAAATGCAGCAGGATAAATGTTTTTGCTTTGGCCTAAATTGGATTGTACAAATGTAGACATGTAACATGTCTCCATGTGACATGTAACATTGTTATACCAGCAGTCACTGCATACCTTTCACTGAACCTGTGTGACTGCACATTGTTATACCAGCAGTCACTGCGTACCTTTCACTGCACCTGTGTGACTGCACATTGTTATATCCGCAGTCACTGCATACCCTTCACTGCACCTGTGTGACTGCACATTGTTATACCAGCAGTCACTGCATACCTTTTCACTGCACCTGTGTGACTGCACATTGTTATACCAGCAGTCACTGCATACCTTTTCACTGCACCTGTGTGACTGCACATTGTTATACCAGCAGTCACTGCATACCTTTTCACTGCACCTGTGTGACTGCACATTGTTATACCAGCAGTCACTGCATACCTTTTACTGCACCTGTGTGACTGCACATTGTTATACCAGTCACTGCATACCTTTCATTTTATTCCCCCCCCCCCCCCCCATATGGACAAAACAAGTGGCAGAGCCAGAGGCAGGCCACCCGGCAGGACTGTGTGAAGTTGTGCTGACGTGATTTCGTGCCGCCCTGGAACAAAGTACAGTGTTCAGAAGGCACGTGCCATCAACTCCCAACATTGTCAGGACGTAGTTGAATATTTAACACAGAACACCTCATCTTCCGCAGCCACCAGCGCTACTACTAGTGCCACATCTGCTCCATTTGACACTTCGCAGGAGTTATTTGGTGGGGAATTAACTGATTCACAACCATTATTGTTACAACAAGATGAAGGCGCTAAGCAAGTTACACCACCTCATATGTCTGAGTTAGGCGTCACTATGGACGTAAGGTGTGAGGATGATGAAGTACCTGCTGTTGGTGCAGTTTTTGAGGTGTCTGATACAATCGAAGCAGTGGAGGATGATTATGATGATGATTGTGATGATACTGCCATGGATGTCAAGTGGGTTCCCAATAGAGGAGATGAACAGGAAGACAGTTCAGATGTGGAGTCAGAGAGGAGTAGGAGGAGACGAGTTGCTGAAAGAAGCAGGGGAAGCGCATTGTCAGAAACAGCTCGTGGCAGTGTCCGGCGGCATGGTGGGCTTGAAAACCGCCATCGCCTACACTCTCGCCATGGTGCGCACCTGTCCAGCACGTCCATCACTACTCAAACAGTTGTTTGCGGTGCGTTACACAGTCAGTTTGGTCTGTTAGTGTGAAGCAGTACACTAATTACACTACCTGATTGATGTATACACACGCAAGATGTTTTAAAGCACTTTATGCCTCCAATTTGGCAATGCAATGTGATTTCTGCCCTTAAAACCCTGCTCTGTGTCCAATCCGTAATTTTCCTCAGGACTTTTGGCATGTATCCCACTCCGTCATGCCCTCCTCCAGGTGTAAGATCCCTTGAAACATCTTTTCCATCACTTTTGTGGCCAGAAACAGTGTTTTAAGTTTTCGAAGTTCGTTTGCCGATTGAAGTCTATTGCGGTTTGCATGGTTCGCGCGAACGTGAACTTTTGCTGAAGTTCGCGGTTCTCGAACCTAAAATTTGAGGTTCGAGCCATCTCTACTCGTGAACACAGCGGGACCCGTGATCACGAGCTGGATTCGAATGCAATCACGGGTGCATTCGAAACTGGCATCCGTGATTGTGGCTGACCACAGATGCCGAATTAGACCCAGTGATCATTAAAATCCGCTTGTGATCATGCGTAGCCATGATCAAGAGCTCGTGATGACCACCCCTATTAGGCACCACCAAGAGGTTGGGGTTTGGCATTGGTAGTGGAGGGTACTGTGTGAGAGTAGGGTTAGGTTTAGCTATAGTAAAATATCAGTAAGAATTACCAATATTTAAAAAAAAAAAAGAATAACACTTTAAATAGAAGAGAATCTGTAAATTCTCCGATATTCTACTATCGGCGCTGTTCCTGCATCTGATTTTCCATGGTGCCTGAAATTCACGTACGCAATTTTTCTAATTGTGTAGGAGCTGTTGATAGAAAGCATGTACGGTTGGTTACGCCTCCATGTTCTGGAAGTAAACGTTTTAATTATAAAAAGTTTTTTCCATTATTTTACTAGCAGTAGCTAATGCGGTTTACTGTTTTACAAACATTAATACAAGAAGTACATTTGGTAGGATGCTGCAAAACTAGGATTGCCATCTCCTAAACCATGGCCAGGCACAGAAAGACCTTTTATGTTCATTGGAGATGAAGCATTTGCCTTATCAGAACACATGATGAGACCTTTCTTGCAGTGGAGTTTAACTGTAGAAAGTTGAATCTATAATCATAGATTAAGTTGTGCTAGAAGTGTTGTCTAATGCACATCTGGGATGTTAGCCAACAAGTGGAGAATACTACATTGTGCAATTCAAACGAAAACGGAGAATGCTGTGAACGTTGTGAAAGCTGCTTATGTGTTACTCAACTTCGTCAGAAAAGGTGTAAACACATTGGATCCATTACCAAATACGTTGCCAAGAATTTCTTCTTAAGTGACCAGGGAAAACATGGATTCAATTATTTTGAGTGAAGAACTTTGCAGTTACCTCAAATCACCTGCTGGATTGGTTCCTTGGCAAAATTTATATATATGAGAATTGTTAACCTCCCTGGCATTCTGGACGAGCTGAGCTCGTCCAGAGACGCCGGAGGTCACCGCTCAGGCCCCGCTGGGCCGATTTGAATAATTGTTTTTTTAAACACGCAGCAAGCACTTTGCTTGCTGCGTATCCTACCCGATGGCCGTCGCTTGCTGCCGATCCGCCGCTACCCGCCGCGATACAGGCCCCCCCCGAGACCCCGTGCGCTGCCTGGCCAATCAGTGCCAGGCAGCGCTGAGGCGTGGATCGGGACTCCCTGTGACGTCACAACGTTGATGACGTCACGACGGGGACGGGGGAAGCCCTCAAGGAAATCCCGTTCAGAACGGGATTTCCGGACTAGTCTTTGCACCGGCGGCGATCGGAGGGGTGGGAGGGATGCCGCAGGGAGGGGGGAATCATGTAGCTAGCGCTAGGCTAGCTACATGATAAAAAAATGTGCAAAAAACGTTTCCACGGGAATCAGAACGCCAGGCAGGTTAAAGGGACCCTGAGCAGAGATGAATAAAGGAAATCTGGACTTACCCGGGGCTTCCTCCAGCCCCCCATAGCCCACGAGGTCCCTCGGTGCCCTCTGGGTCCCGTCCATGGTCCCAATGGTGTCTCCGTAAACCTGGCGACTTCAGCTGAAGTTGCGCATGCGCGGCCCATCCAGGAACCCGTTGTGTCATCACGCCCGTTGCCCGTAAGGATCCTGCACAGGCGCGGTTCAGTCTTTCGAGTATTGTGCATCAGCAGGACCCTTACGGAAACGCGCGTGATGACGCATCGGATGCCTGGACAGCTGGGTGCCTGGATGTCCCATGCGCAACTTTGGCTGAAGTCGGGCACCTACCAGAGCTGCCATGGGGACCATGGAGGGGACACAGAGGATACCGAGGGAGGTAGTCCCGGGTAAGTCTAGATTTCATTTTTTCACCTCTGCTCAGTGTCCCTTAAAGTGGACCTAAACTCTTGCACAGAAGACTAGGAAAACAGAAATCCACCATATAGAGAACAGGCAATCTAATGCCTGGTACAACCTGACAAGTTTGTGATTATTTTTATGATCAATTTTGCATACAAGTGATTGGAAAATTGATCATAAAAACAATTGGAAATCAGATCAAACTTGTTAGAAATTATCAGTATAAGCCATCTAACGGGAAATTGCATGGTGTGTAAAAGGCATAATTATCTCTTTTTCAGCAATTGAAATGAGCCAGTATAATTTGAACTGTTGACTCCTCTGAGTGAATCTGTAAACACAGAAGGTTAAAGAGGAACTTCAGCCTAAACAAACATACTGTCATTAAGTTACATTAGTTATGTTAATTAAAATAGATAGGCAATATAATCTCTTACCCACCCTGTTTTAAAAGAACAGGTAAATGTTTGATTTCATAAGGGCAGCCATCTTTTTGGTTGAAAGGAGGTGACAAGGAGCATGAGACACAGTTCCAACTGACCTGTGTGCTGATCACCCCTCCCAGTTGCTAGGCAACGTGAATAACAACATAGGAAATCCCATCATGCTTTGCACAGCATCAGGGAAAAAAAAGCCCGGGCAGTTTTCTTTGAAGGGTGGAGCTTAGCTAAAAATGCAGCTAAAAATGATGCTTTGGTAAGAAAAACAAAGTTTTGATGCTGTGAAACTGTTAAAGAAACACCAACCTGTGAGGAATAGCGGAACCGCCGCCGCGCGGGGCAGCATGGCGGCGGTCTCCGCTTCCCAGCCGGCGCAGAGCAGGGGGGACACCGCCGCCGCTGGCGATATGGCGGCGGGACCCACAATCCACTCGGCGGACTTCGGTGCGCGTTCGTGCGCTGACCTGGGACCTGGCCTCTCTGGCGTTCAGAGGCAGAGGGTCGAGGCGACAGGACTCTTATCTCCTACGAAGGAGGGTCAGCTGACTCTCCAGTCAGCTGACCTCAGGAGGCCTCCGGATTGGCTGGGCTTCTGGGCGGACTGGCTTAGTTACTCTCAGCATAAAAGGAGGTGGATGTCAGTTGCTCATTGTCTGCTGTCGTGAATACACAGTGTTATCGCTCAGACCTTAGCCCAGTTTCCCACGTGTTGTCACCAAGGACGTCACACCTTAGATTAGGATTGTGTTTTGTATATTTACCTGTGTTTTGACTTTTGCTTGCCCTGACTTCTCTTTACTCTTATCGCTTTTGTACTTCTGCCTATCTGATTCAAGTTGCCGACCCTGTCTGTTTAAACGACTCTGAATCAGCCTTTTGTTTCTTTACTGTTGCCGCCTTCTCTGTTGCCAAACCTTTGCTCATCTGACTTTTCTCCCTTCAGTGGAACGTCTCCCACTGTAGGGCTATCTCTGAGGCTTGCCTCTCCGAGACGCCTGCCCTAGCAGACGATTACTGCCAGAGGCCGAGATTCCTCTCTTTGCCTGGACAGAGGATCTCACACACGAGGTTCCCATTCAGAGGTAACCACACCTCTGAGGAATCACCGTGTGGTGGATATTTCCACGATCTTGTGATATTATTGCTGTTGTTATTGTTTATTCACTGTGTTAGGTGTTCGGAGGTTAGTCGCACTTGTATTATTGGTGATTCTGCAGATCATCAATAATCGGGTGACATCTGTATTGTTGGCGATACTGCAGATCACCAATAATCAGATTCTCTCTGTGTGCTGACACCGATCCTTACACAACTCTTTTCAGTTCTGCTGAGTAGATTTTTAGTCCGGAGGTTCACTTTAACTGTTTCTGTGCTCTCAGGATAACAGGAAGTTAATACACAATGCACAAGCTGTAACAAGTAAATGTTTATTCTTTTAAAGGTTATCATGCTGTTACTTATCTTTTAGCAGCAGAGCTCCACGAGTCTGTCAGGATCCTATTTCATTGGCTCCTGACCCTGTGATCACTGTGAGTCAATGTGATTGGCTAACAGTGATCGTATGGTCAGGAGCCAATGCAATCGGCTCCTAACGGCTCACAGAGCTGTGCTGTCAAAGCCACAGCAGAGAGAGAAAGTGGAGGTCAGGACAAGATTAGGACCAGCCCTGTTTCTAGGAGCGGGCGAGGCAGGTGTCTGCCCGGGGCTCAATGACAGAAGGGGGGGGGGTGCGGTGAAGGAGGGGAGAGCAGCTGCACATTGAAACTCTACTCCATGAACCATAACGTGCCACCAGGCAGCTCTGTCTCCAGCGCCGCTCACTACTTCATGAATGATTTACAGAAGTAGTGAGCGGCATAATACCCTAGGGAGGGAACCTATACCTGGCTAACCTATACTGGGGCACCTATGGCTGGCTAACCTATACTTGCGCACCTATAGCTGGCTAACTTATACTGGGGCACCTATACTTGGTTAATATATATTGGGGCACCTATAGCTGACTAACCTATATTGGGGCCCCTATAGCTGGCTAACTTACCCTGGTGCCACTTACACCTGGCTACCTATACTGGGGCACTTATAGCTGGCTAACCTATATTGGGGCACCTATAGCTGGCTAACCTATACTGGGGCACCTATATCTAACAACCTATACTGGGGCACCTATAACTGGCTACCTATGCTGGGAGCACCTATACCTGGCTAACTTATACTGGGGCACCTATAGATGGCTAGCCTATACTGGGGTACCTATAGCTGGTTAACCTATACTGGGGCAGCTATACCTGGCTTACCTATACTGCGGCACCTATACATGGCTGACCTATACTGGGGCACCTATAGCTGGCTAGCCTATGCTGGGGCACCTATACCTGGCTAACCTATACAGGGGCACCTATACCTGGCTAACCTATAATGGACACCTACACCTGGCTAACCTTTACTGGGGTACCTGTAGCTGGCTACCTATACTGGGGGCACTTATACCTGGCTTACCTATACTGGGCACATATAGCTATCTAACTTTTACTGGAGCACCTATACCCAGCTAGGCTAACCTACTGTATACTTGGGCACCTATACTTGAGCACCTATAGCTGGCTAACCTTTATTGGGGCACCAATAGCTGGTTAACTTATACTGGGGCACCGATAACTGGCTAACCTATTCTGGGGCCCCCTTTACCTGGCTAACCTATTCTGGGGCCCCCTTTACCTGGCTAACCTATACTGGGACACTTATAGCTGGCTTACCTATACTGGGGCACCTATACCTGGCTTACCTATACTGCGGCACCTATACATGGCTAACCTATACTGGGGCACCTATAGCTGGCTATCCTATGCAGTTGCAGTTGGCTGATGGTGTAATGGTTAAGGGCTCTGCCTCTGACACAGGAGACCAGGGTTCGAATCTCGGCTCTGCCTGTTCAGTAAGCCAGCACTAATTCAGTAGGAGACCTTTGGCAAGTCTCCCTTACACTGCTACTGCCAATAGAGCGCGCCCTAGTGGCTGCTGCTCTGCTCTGGCGCTTTGAGTCCGCAAGGAGAAAAGCGCAATATAAATGTTATTTGTCTTGTCTATGCTGGGGCACCTATACCTGGCTAACCTGTACTGGGGGCACCTATACCTGACTACCTATACTGGGGCACCTATACCTGGCTAACCTTTACTGGAGCACCTATTCATGGATAATATATATTGGGGCACCTATACCTGGCTACCTACACTGGGGCACCGATACCTGGATACCTATACTGGGTACACCTATACCTGGATACTTTTATCTGGGGCACCTATACCTGGATACCTATACTGGGGGGCTAAATACTGCATCAAACATAATGTGCTTGAGCCTTTACGGAATCTTTACACACTTGCTCTGGGAGCAATTTATCCTAGAAACTGCCCTGGTTACGGCAGACAGAGTTCAAGTATAATGAAAGGCAAGCTGGGTTACAGCAGATATTGAGCAGGATAAGGCACATGCACAGCACCCTCAGAGCTGAGGTAATG
Organism: Hyperolius riggenbachi; assembly: GCF_040937935.1. Lineage (NCBI taxonomy): Eukaryota > Metazoa > Chordata > Amphibia > Anura > Hyperoliidae > Hyperolius > Hyperolius riggenbachi. Next base: position 67,436,383 of record NC_090657.1, read on the forward strand.
ACAGCAGTGTCTGGTTGATCTGCCCACACATGCATTAGTGAGGGAAATATGCAATACGCATTGGCTTAAAGGGAGCCCTACCACATTATAAAAAGAGGTGACCACCGGTCAGCATGGACCCAGGATGCTGTGAGACAGCTGAGCTGTGACAGTAGCACAGGAGTGACAACCGAGTCGGTGCTTTGCCACGGGACAGACACAGTCCTTAATATAACTGTTAATCATGGGGCTCACAGCCGTAGGCACTTGGAAAGCTTTGTTCTATTTAGTAAAGTTACATTCTGTCTTTTATTTGCTGGGGAATGTTTCACTATTCTCTAGACTTAAATATAGTAGTTTTCAATACAAAAACACAGCAGGAGGAAAATAAGCTAAATAAGATTGTATTTCACTGTAACGGGTCATAAATACTTTCTTTTAACCCTGGACCGAGGCATATTTTTTGGCCTTTCCACTAGCTTGTTAAAAAAGCTGGGGGGGGGGGGGGGCAATGAATAATGACTCTGGCTGTAATTGCGCATAGGAGGCTTTGCTACAAATCCAACACTGTGTTATGCTAAAATGGCATCGTAAAAATATGAATACTTTTTATCTGGCTGATGCAGGGCTCTTTCTAGCCTTTTTATCGCTCCAGGCAAGAAGTCCTGCGTCACCCCCCACCTTTAAACAAAAAAACACACACACTGGAGAATATAACCCATGTGGCATATAGGGTGTATGCATAATACAGAGAGTCCCTGAGATACAAGCAACCTTCCATTCCTGTAGCATTTCATTGCACACCCTCTTCCTGCACTCCCCCAGCCCAGTGTGTATATGCAGAGTATAGTGCAGCAGAAGCTGTGCTCTCACCTCTCCGCTAGAGTCCAGTGCTGTGCTTCTGCCTGTCGGCTTACCACTCCACCTAGTGCCCAGTATCTCCTACCGCATGTAGCATGATTACACGAGACATGAAGGGAGTGAGGTGCCAGAACTAGAAGGAGCAGGAAACAGACAGGATGGTTGCACAGGCACAGCACTCTGCCAGGGAGGTGAGAACACAGCTTCTGCTGCACTATACTTTGCCTTTATACACTGGACTGGGAGGAGCGCAGGAGGGGAAGGAGGACAGATAGTGGCACAAGAGGACAGAGGGAGGTACAAAGGGGGACAGAAGTAGGCTTAGTGGGAAAGAGGGATGCACAGGGTGGCAGAGGTAGCAAAAGGGGACAGAAAGAGGCACAGGGGACAGAGGGAGAAACAGGGTCCAAAAGGAAGCACAAAGAGGGACAGAAGGAAGCACAAAGAGGGACAGAAGAAGGCACAGTTGACAAAAGAAGACACAAAGGGGAACAAAAGGAGGCACGGGGGGGGGGCTGAAAGAGGCACATTAGGAGACAGAAGGAATCACAAAGTGGGGCAGAAGGAGACACAGGGGGAATGAAGGAGGCACAAGGGGGGACAAAAGCAAAAACTACCTGGGACTGAAGGGGGCACATTGGGGACAAAAGGAGTAACAAAGGGGGACAGCGGGAGGCACAGAGGGACGCACTGGAGGACAGAGGTGGCACGGGGGACTGAAGTCATAGAATGCCCAAACATAGGTACTGATAACAGTAACATCACTAACACATCTTGAAGGACTACTGAAGCAAGAGGGATATGGAGGCTGCCATATTTCTTTCTTTTTAAACAATTCCAGTTGCCTGGCAGTGCTGCTGATCTTTTAATTGTGTCTGAACAAGCATGCAACAAATCCAGTCAGACTTCAGCTAAGAAATAGAACATTAGTAGCAAAGAACATAGTCTCATATTGTTTCCAGTACAGGAAGAGTTAAGAAACTTCAATTCTTATCTATGCAAAAGAGCTTCTTTGAGCTCTTTGACCCAACTTGGGTCGGAGACAGTCCTATTTTCTGAAGCATATACATAAAAAAAACTGTCTGATCCTTCTGCCTACTGTATAATACTTTTAGCCACAGCCCCTCAACAAGCATGCAGATCAGGTGCTCTGACTGAAGTCAGACTGGATTAGCTGCATACTTCTTTCAGGTTTGTGATTCAGCCACTACTGCAGCCAAAGAGACAAGCAGGACTGACAAGCAACTGGTATTGTTTAAAAGGAATCAATCATATTCCTCTCATTTAAGGTTCCCTTTAAAACCCACATATTTTATTTGCTAATTTGCCCTGGTTATTACAGCGTTTAAATTATGTCCCTGATTCAATGTAACGTCACAATATTTTATTTTTGGAAAAAAAATTGTATTTTTTTCCAGTTTTGCATCAGTCACTAATTAAAAGCCCTTATTTGCAAAAATAACAGTAATATACCCTCATGACATACATATGTATTAAAAAAAGTTGAGCCTCTAAGGTAACTGTTTATGTATTTTTTTCTAATTGTCACTTTTTTTTTTACTATTTGGCCACTAGAGGTCCTCCTACTGTATTCCTCCTGTGTAGTGTGAACAGTACACAGGAAGTAATGCGTGTTTGCTTTACTTTTACTTTTGGCAATGACCACGGGCATCTCATTGATGCTGGTGATCATTGATCACAGGCAGTTTGACCGCTGAATGGGAATGGTGTCCCATTCACTGATCAGTGCACTAATGGACGGCGATGAGAACGCGCGCGGGAGCATGCATGACTATGCATGGTGGGCGATCCTGGCGAGGTACATATATCTACATCCCTGGGATTTTAGATGAAGTCTAATATACTGCCTTAAGTCTAAGATATACTGCCCCTAGGATGGTAACTAGTTAAACTAGCGAGCCATGTATATGCTTGCTAAGCTTATTTTCCCACTAGAATTGCTGTTTACTATAATGGTTCAATGAAAAACATTGTATGAAGCCCTTCTTCTCACAATTATTTCCATCTGGATTAGCAGGAATCACCAAGATTGTTGTTTCTGTAAATTTTATTTTTCTGTTACTTAAAACTGACGTCTTTGGAGGAAAGGCCTTTTTCTTATCACCCCATCTTCTCTCTAATCTTTTTCCTCTACGGCTTTCATCCACCACTATTGTTTTTAAATCATGTCAGATATTAGCAACACCGTTTGGTATGTGAAGGGTCTTAAATCTAATAACGAGCTATCTCAAATTCTTTGGAACCTTAAAAAAATCAAGAACTGGCATTTCTCTTTTACAACTCAATTGAACTTGAAAGAATTGAAGTTTCTTAACCTATCTTTGATCAAATGGGCACAAAGCAGGTGCAGCAATCCTTCCTTATCAACAAAACACTTTAAAACCAGATGAAGAATTTAGCAAGAACAATGCTGATGGATATTGGTCTTCAATTCATCTTTTACTTAACTGCTTCCCGACCGCCTAACTCAGATTGGTGTTGGCTGCGCGGCTCTCTTGTTCCTCTGCAATGCATATATGCGTCATCTCGCGAGGAACAAGATTTGGAGCTCCCGTCAGTCCGCGCAGCACATCCCACCCATCAGCCTGCCAGCCAACGCTTGGCTCTGGCAGGCTGTTTTTCTTTATTAATTGTTAGTGAAAGCATTTATATACCGCTGACATCTTACGTAGCGCTGTACAGAGTATATTGTCTTGTCACCAACTGTCCCTCGGAGGGTCTCGCAATTTTTTTTTTTTCTCGAACTCAGCTTGGCTTAACCTTGCCCATGCCAGACCATAATTCAGGCTTCATTGAAAGACTCCATATGTCCGGCTAATGATTGCATCATAGTTCGAAAATTGATCTATTTTTATTATCGTCAAGTAAACCAATTTAATATCGTAAAATACTTTTCTAGGGCTTAGTATGCTGTAAACCTCAAAACAAAACTACCTAAGTTACCCTCCCACTTATCCCCCCCCTCCCCTCTCGATCATTCACACCCGTTTTAGACTAAACATACAAACCAGATTCAAAAACCAATTTGCCATTCATCCCTTGTCCTTCCTCCCTGCCCCCCCTCATTCAATCCACACCCTACTCATTTACCTATTAGCTAGGTCAACCCCTCCGTTTTCTGTTGAGTCCTTCTCCCTCCATATCAGGTCCATCCAAAATTCTTTTAATCCTTTTATCTTATTTGGTTCCCTTGTATTCTCTGACCCCTCCACTAAGACCTCCTCCCAAAAAGAGCACATCCCAGACAGCCATGTTTTCAGATCTAATGGATTCTTGTCCTTCCATTGCTTTGCCAAAATATTTCGTGCTACCAGGCTCCCAATTTCTCTAAGATCCCTCAATTGGATATTCTCTTCGGTTTCTACCACTCCAAATACTGCTTCTAGGCATCCTATATGTATACTTTTTTGCGTATATTTACTCCAAAAGTCCTCTAATATTTGCCAGGATAGGTGCACCGGGGGGCATGCCCACCACATATGGATCTGGTCCCCTCCCCCCTGATCACACCTCCAACAGCGGTCTACACCATCCACGGAAAATTTAGCTAGTCTTGTCGGGGTAAGGTGCCATCTGGATAGAATTTTATATTGAGAGAGTTGACATCTACGATTCGGATATTTCCAAATAATCTGATAGATCTTATGCCATAATTATTTTCCCCAATTACTTCTTATATCCCTTTCCCATTTTTTTTTTTGCCATATAAGGGTTTCTCCGGCTTTCCCCCTCTGATAAATTTATATATCCGTGATAATAATTTTGCCGGTCTTTCCCTAAAATAAATATATTTTTCTACCATATTTATATTTGTTCTTATACCTAACCTTTTCTTATCCAACACTCTCAAATAACTATTAATTTGCAACATACCCCATGGACAAATTTGCAACATACCCCATGGACAGATATTATTCTCTCTTCTCAGGGAGCCAATGATTCTCAATTCATGATTGCCTATTAAATCCAAAATCCGAGTCTCCTTGTCCAGTCTGTTAGAAACAAACCAGCCTCCTTGGGTACCTGGAGGAAATTCCTCATTATCTCTTAGTGTGACCAGAGGGGAGGTACCAGCCTTCCTGTCCCAATCCACCACAAAATCGTACAAAGTCTTAAGTGTTGGGGCAATAAGTGGATGTGAGGCCCGGTTTTTTATAGCCCGAATGTTTCCCGGCATCCAAGTAAATATATGTTCAAGATCTACTTCCCCTTCTTCCGTCATTACCCACAATTTCTCTTCAGAACCTACCCTCCAATCGATCACCCTTGATAAGTGGATACTTTTATAATAGGTCTCAATATCATCCGTTCCTCCCTGTTCTCTCTCCCTCATCAGCTGGGCATATTTAATTTTACGTTTCCCATTAGCCCAAATAAATTTTTGAAAGATATTGTTCACATCTATAAACCAATAATGTGGTATGGCTACCGGGAGACATTGGAGTACAAATAAAATTTTGGGGAGGATCAGCATCTTGATAATATCCATCCTTCCTAGGGCATTAAAACAGGGGCGGTCAGCTCCCCTTAATATCTTTTTACAGTTCTTAACTAAGTTGGGAAAATTATCTGAAAAAAGCATATTTGGATTACTACTCAGCAAGATCCCTAGATATCTGACAGAATCTTCACACCATCCTAGTTGGTTTGATTTTTGAATTGCTACTCGTGTCTCATTTGAACATCCTATATTTAGAATCTTAGTCTTCCCATTATTAATTTTAAAATTTGAATGGATGCTAAATTCTTCCAATAATTCCCAGGTTTTCTTCAATGAACTTATTGGTTTTGTTAGGGTCAATAATATATCATCTGCATAGGCTAATAGTTTGAGTCTGGGGATCATTCTGAATTAAACTGATAATCAGTTCTACACAGAGATTGAAGAGGGCCGGAGACAGAGGGCACCCCTGACGTACCCCATTCTGTAATCTAAAGCTTCTTGCTATGCAGCCATTCAGCTTTACACTTGATGATTGATTCTCATAAAGTTTCTTAATTCTATTAATAAATGTTTCTGTAAGCCCATATTTCTGTAAGGTTTTAAACATAAATTCTCTAGAGATTCTATCAAATGCCTTTTCGGCGTCTATTGTTACTACTATCGCTTCTTCCTTTTTTTTCTTACAATCATGAATAAAGCTGATTTCTTCTAAAGCCGCTTTGTTGTTTACTTATCATGTGTTCCATAACAGTCTCCAATCTTGAAGCCAAGATTCTCGAATAGATCTTTACATCTGTATTAATCAGAGATATTGGCCTATATTGTTTACAGTTTTCCAAATTTTCCCCTTCTTTTGGGATTACAGAAATAAAAGCCCTATTAGTTTCTTTAGAGAAAGTTATAGGAAACATATCTTGATTTACAAGGCTGCAGAATAACGGAGCCAGCTCCTCCGCTGCATATTCATAAAATTCCCCAGGGAATCCGTCCGGACCCGGACTCTTCCCCTTTTTCAGTTTCCGTACTGTTTCTTTAAATTCTTACTCCGATATTGGGGCATTTAACGTTGCCTTCATCTCCTCTCCAATCTCCGGCAGTTTCACTTTTATCAAATATTCCCCGGAGTTTTGATCTACAGTACTACTTAAAGAGGAACTGTAAGGAGGAATAAATATTCCTTAAAAAGCAGTATAAGACAGTGATTTAAGTATATAGATGAGAAGGATTGACTAATAAATCTCGTAACCCTGTCAGCAAGGTGCTGTAAAAATGCCATAGGCAGCATGGGAGGATCCCTGTTTACTACTGGCAGGAGTAGCAAGTTTTTTTTTCTTCATCCCAGCAGTTGAAAACACGCCCACAGTGAAGGTTGTTACACCCTCCTTCCCCAACCTTTTTTTTTTCCTAACTGACATAATTTGCAGAAGCCCAGGAAGTATAATATGCACATGTGTAAACAGAAGCAGACAGGGAATGAGCTGGAGATGCTGATTAGTGTATTGTAATATAGCTGAATAGCAGAGGCGTTTCAAACCATTGGCATTACAGCATAAGGGCCACTAGCTGCGTTTTTGCCAGAAACGCAAAACGCATGCGTTTGCTGATTCTGAAGTGCAGCTTGTTTAAAATAAGAATCTTGGGTGGCCTTTTCCACTGCTGCGTTCCGGTTTTTACAAAACGCAAACCCATGTCTGTGCGATTATGATGCGTTTTGTGTTTCAATGTAAAGTATAGGAATGCATGAAAAACGCATAGAAATGTGTTTTGCGTTATGTATTGATTTAACCACCAGTATCTATTTTCAAGACAACACTTGCGATTTGCCAATCAGAAAAACGGAGACTGCAAACGCATAAAAAACGCACAAAACGAACATCAAAATTGGGGAAACGCAAATGCATTTGCAGTTGCGTTTTGCAGTGGAAAAGGGCCCTGAAGCACAGAGCTGTCTACAAAAGGCACTGTAAATTTTCTGGCAGTCCAGGAAAAAAAAGTTTCTTTTCCATGTCTTGAGAGACTGAAAACTAAAGCTAGCCATACATCAGGCAATGATGGGCAGATTCGACCAAGAGACAAATCTCTCTCTAATCGAATCTGATTAGAGAGAGATCTGTCAGCTGCTCATACATCACAGTCCGATTCCCGATCAATTTCAGCATGAAATCTCCTGGAAATCGTCAGAGCCCGGCGCTGTTCCTCTGTGTATAAATGTATGTACATGTATGTGTATTTATACATTACCTGTCCTGTATCTGTCTTCTACCGCTCCTCCCTATAAATGCCGGCCAGCGTAACGTTGCACACGCACGCCAGCGAGATATGTGCCGGCAGCAAGTATGGGAAGTGTAGCAGCGGATTCAGAAGAGGGCGGTCACTGGGACACAGGACAGGTAATGTGTAAATACACATACACACATAGCGCCAGGAGTTTCGTCACTCACCCCGATATCGCTTGCCTTTTACCGCCATGCACCCGACCAACCACGATAGCCAATTTGCAGCATTTCCGATTGACTCATGTGCCCAAATATCAGCCTGAAATTGGTTGCGTTGTCAATCAGGCATGCACTTGGCGGCGTGATTTTAATCTGATTTGATTATAAGCTTTCTCCCCCCTGCACAATTGTGCTAATGACTGCATCTGCTCGTCCACTGATAAGAAATACAAAGATTTGTAGACAGTCCCTATTCAGTATTCTGCAGGGTCTTGAGTACAGCACCCTGCCTCCAGCCTTTTCACCCCAAATCTCCAAGAGCTTTGTACTGTAGTGATGCTGGAGCAGTCTGCAGAGCCAGCCATCAGAGTAGGACAGATTGGCCCATTCACACTGGGGATCACAAAATGCTGGCAATTAGCGTTAGCGTTTTGCGGCTGTGATTTTTTTTTTGCAGCAAACGCATATTTTTGACTACATTTTCATGATTTTTGAGCGATTGGGATTACACAAGCACTTTAATCTGCAGAAACCGCCTACGAATCGCCCCAGTGTGAATTGGCCCTGAAGAGCACACTCATCTGACATCATCTGCAGCACTGTACAGAGTACATATTCATGTCGCTGACTGTCCTCAGAGGAGCTCACAATCTAATCCTACCATAGTCATAGTGTAATGTCCTACCATATTATTATTATGTGTTTATATAGCACTGACATCTTCTGCAGCACATTACAGGGTACATAGTCATGTCACTGACTGTCCTCAGAGGAGCTCACAGTCTAATCCTACCATAGTCATAGTCTAATGTCCTACCATATTATTATTATTATTATGTATTTATATGGCACTGACATCTTCTGCAGCACATTACAGAGTACATAGTCATGTCACTGACTGTCCTCAGGAGCTCACAGTCTAATCCTACCATAGTCCTAGTCTAATGTCCTACCATATTATTATGTGTTTATATACAGTTACAACTGAATGTGCAAAGTAATGTCCATGTTTCCCTATGGCTCAAGTGGTGTGATATTACAGTTTAACAGTGTGCTGACCAGGAAGCTGTTAAGGGGTAATGGCCATTTTTAAAATGGAGGATGGAGAATTTAATTGATCACAGTGGACAAATGGGACGCAGGAGAGGAGAAAGAGATTGAGGAGTATACAGGAGGTAAGTATGATCTGTGTATGGTTATTTTTACTTTTTATTTTCAAGTCAGGTTCTCTTTAAAGGAGTCATCAAGGGATATGAGGAAAATAAGTGCCACTTACCCGGGGCTTCGTCCAGGCTGACCAGGACGAAGGCTGACCAGGAGGTCAGCCTGTACTGCACCTGCGTGAGCGTCGCTATCACTGCCACGTGGACCGGAGCGTACTGCGCAGGCGTAGTAGTTCTGCGCCTCTGCAGTATGCTCCGGTCCACGTGGCGGTGATTGACAGCACCCCTCACGCAGGTGCAGTACCTCCTGGTCGGCCTGACGTCATCGCCGGGGACCGGAAAGCTTCACAAGCGACCGGCTCATCGCAGAGCTGCACCAAGGGACATGCTGGGAGCTTGTGGCTGGACGAAGCCCCGGGTAAGTAGCACTTATTTTCCTTCAATTCCCTTGAGGACTCCTTTAAGGCATAAATAAGGGACAGCTGGAGAGGTCTGACTTCTAGCTCTGCACTTTTACTACTTTCTAAGCAAAGCACAGGAGACACAGCAGTGTAAAGCATGCTGGAAGCCTGTCACTGAGTCTGCACTGCTCTCTGCTTTGTTTCTGAACTCAAAGTAAAAAAAGTTCAGGCTAAGAAGTCAGACCTCTCTCCCCCTCCCCCAGATGCATCAGACAGGCAGCGTTTTCACACTGTATACATTTCATCAGATGCTGGAGATTACCTGTCATGCCTGTGGGAGAGAAACAGCGAGGAGGACAGTGGATGAGTGAGCAGGCTGCTAGATGCACGCTGCTCACTCTCCTGAAAGCTGCTGGCACTGAACGAGATTTGGGGGCGTGGCCGGCTCACTCTGCTGCCTGTCTCTTGTTGAAGGAGACTTTTTTTTTTTCCCCAAACACTAGGAGAGAGATTGTGACGTTTCTAAACGTCACTACCCAGAAGGCACTGAGAGTAGGCTAATTATTATACATCCGCGGAGGCAGCTAGTGTGGTGGGCGTGGCTTACTGGTCAAAGCTACAGAAACTAAGTAAATTTATATTATTTTACTAGGAGATACTTGTTTTTCCCCTATAAAGTGGGCATGATGTACACACTGGTGCTGAGTACAATAGGAGTTTACAGTTCCTCTTTAAGTTATACAATTTTTCATAATAATTAGTAAACACTGCCCCTACTTCTTCAGGTCTAATCTTTATCTCTCCATTCTCATCTCTAATTTTTTCAATGTTGTTGTTCCTCTTTATTCCACTTTTAAGGTAATTTGCCATAAACCTACCAGATCTATTAATATTTTTTTTAAATAGGATTTTTCTTTTCCTAATTTCCTCTTCACATTTTTTATTCAGAACTAAATTTAATTCTGATTTTATTGTATTTAATCTAATAGTATTATCTATAGATGGGTTATGTTTAACTGCGTTATCTGCTTCCACCAACTTATATAATAAGGTATTTGTCTTCCGTTCTTTCTCTCTCTTTAGGGCGCATTTCATTGCGATCAGCTTCCCCCTTAACACGCATTTCATTGTATCCCATAGGGTAATTGGTGAAATATCTGGATTTCTATTTATTGTAATAAATTCAGTTATACTTAGTAACAGCTCTTTTTTTGTTGCCTCATCTTCCAGTAAGCTAGTATCTAACCTCCAGATAGTATTCTGTTGATATGCAGTTCTTATTTTTATTGTTAGCCATACTGGAGCATGATCAGAATAGGTTATCCTTCCGATCTCCACATTAGTTACTTCGGATATTTTTCTTTGGGAAACAAAAAAATAGTCTATCCTGGAGGCTGTTTTGTGTCTGTTAGAATAGAATGTATACTCCCTTTCATTCAAGTTATACAATCTCCATACATCTATTAGTTCCATTATCCTCAGCCTATCCTTCAGCAGTACTAAGTCTGTGTCGGGAGTCTGGCTAATTCCTCTAGACGTGTCTTGGGGGGGGGGCTGATCGCAACATTAAAATCGCCGCCAATAACAATAGTGCCAACTGCTACCTGTTTACCTTTATCGAGGAATCCTATAATATATTTGACCTGTTTTTTATTAGGTGCGTATAAATTGGCGAGTGTAAATTCTACGCCATTAACACTTCACAGAACAATTAGCTCCCTTGCTTCATCATCTTTTATTATTCTATTAATGGTAACTATGTAACTATTGCATTTAAAGGGGGCTTAGATGCTTTCCTTGCGTTGAATGACATCCATGGCTACAATTACTAGGTAATGCCAATGATGTTGATCCAGGGATTTTATCTGATTGCCATCTGGAGTCGGGAAGGAATTTTTACCTTGTAAGGGTTTTTTCGCCTTCCTCTGGATCAACAGGGATATGTGAGGGAGCAGGCTGGAGTTGTACTTTGTACTGGTTGAACTCGATGGACGTATGTCTTTTTTCAACCAAAGTAACTATGTAACTATGTAACTATGTAACTATGTAACTGCTAATTTAGAGCTAAAAATTATAGCTACTCCCCCAGCTTTCTTTTGGGAGTTTGCATTAATGATCCATCTATTATATCTTCTGTCAAATGCCTTGGGTATCTTGCCGGTTTTAAAATGTGTTTCTTGTATGAAACCTATATCTATCTTATTTCTAACAAATTCCTCTATTATTCTTCCTCTTTTGCAGCCCGAATTAGCTCCTTTTACATTAACCGATTCAAATTTAATAACATTCATTTTATTAGAGAAAACATATGCTTAAAAACTAAGAGGGGAAGAATCTGGAAATAAAATTCATAGGGTGACTCACAAGGAGGCCTGGCTAATATCCACTCTATCACATTCACTATCAACCATAACCACACATCTCCATTTTGATCCATTTCTGAAGAGAGACACACGTAGGTGTCTACTTCAAGAGTTGTTGAATAACTCCTTCCCCAGAAGCCTTCCCTGGCACTCCCAATGGGGTACCAAGTAAAGGCCCTGATTCCGGTAACCCTGCCCCACCCTCCGTCCAATCTCTATATAATAAATGTCGAGGGGCTAAACTGCTACAGTAAGGTCAGAGCTAAATGGTAAAGGGAGTAGAGCACCACATAGGGGTTCCTTCAAGGCCTATATTTTTTCCCATTCTACAATCTCCTTTTTCGGTAAGCCCAGGGTCTCAGTGAAGGTGGCTAACGGGTCCCCATCTCTCAAAATTGCTGTTTTATTGTCGATAGTAGCTGTCAATGAGAGTGGGAAACCCCACCGGTATGTACCCCCCCCCGCTGTTTAATCTCCGCTAGAAGAGGTTTGAGCAGTCTCCTTCTATCTATCGTCCTTTTAGAAAGGTCCTGAAAAATTTCAATGTTAGAGTCTCTGTATTTAATAGTGCCCAGGTTTCTTGCTTTCTTTATGATCTTTTCTTTGATCTGGTATAAGAGTAATTTACAAAGAACGTCAGTTCCTTTTCCTCCTCCTCCATCCGCTACTCCCCTGTTCTTACCCACTCTGTGCACTCTTTCAATAGTTATTTCTTCTGGGGCTTCATTGCCCAGGATTTGTTTAAAAAGTTCTGTTACTGCCTTTAATAACTCCTCATTCTTTATTTGGGGTGACAGACCTCTTATTTTAATATTATTACGTTTGTTCCTGTTCTCTAGGTTGTCCAGCTTGCTGTTAATCTCATGCATTTGTCCCCTATATACCTTAAAGTAAACCGAGCACCTTTTTTTCACTCAGGACATTTCTATAGCACATGAAAAATGTATGCCGACTATCTGTTTCATTATTAAAATAAACTTTAATTTTACCTTGTATTTTACATTCAAAGTTGTTAAATTGGCCTGTTTGAGCAGACCTGCCGACCGTCCCCATCCGCAGAAAGTTCAGTAACCTCTAATTGTTTTATTGCGCTAATTACCAAGAGGTAAACCATGCCTTTCATCAGCAAAGAGGGTGAATAATTAGGAGTGTGTTTTCAAAGCCATGCTTTGAAAACACACTCCTAATTATTCACCCTCTTTGCTGATGAAAGGCATGGTTTACCTCTTGGTAATTAGCGCAATAAAACAATTAGAGGTTACTGAACTTTCTGCGGATGGGGACGGTCGGCAGGTCTGCTCAAACAGGCCAATTTAACAACTTTGAATGTAAAATACAAGGTAAAATTAAAGTTTATTTTAATAATGAAACAGATAGTCGGCATACATTTTTCATGTGCTATAGAAATGTCCTGAGTGAAAAAAAGGTGCTCGGTTCACTTTAAGAGATTCAGTACATGTCTGCGTGACTGTGGAAATTCCTTCCAGCCTATCCTCGATCCTCTTCACATCTTTTGTCATCTGTATTATCTGATCTCTGATAGGTTGGATCTCACAGGCAACTGCCTCCTTAATACTATTTTGAACTGTCGTTACCATTGTTTGCTCTATTTTCTTTGCGAATTCCTCCAGTAATCCCAGCATTTTTTTTTCCATATTGTTAGCTAGAATGTCTGTCTCATTGGTTAACACGCCCTCAATTGGATCTTGTAGGTTAGCCTGTGAATTACTTTTTTTTGGGGTAGCTTCACCTGTTCTTAGATCTTTTTGTGAGGAACTGTTACACAGTGCATCAATTCTCTTTATGTGTGTGGCTATATCTTTAGGAGTAAAGGCTGCCTGTGGTGCTAAAATTGGGGGGTCTTTCTTTGGTGTGCTGAGCATATTAGTGAGGGTGCTGTTCTCAGCTGGAGCACCCAAAATATCTTTCCCGTTTATATTTGTTGTAAATCCAAAGTCAGTTAGACCTTTATTTTTATTGGGCTGTACGGTCCTTCCTCTATTTCTTGTGCCTGTGGCCATGTATTTTCCCCTGCGCTTTCCTTTCAATCCTCCCTATTTCTGTCCGATATTAATCAGAGAAGATATATTAGCTTCAACAGAAAGGGAAACCAGCATTGAGCAGACAACAGGCTTCACTCACCCTTAACTCCCACGGTGGCGGTGAAGCAGCGTTCCGCTTCACCGCTTTTCGCACTTACTTGTGGTCGGGCTGGGCCGCAATAAGCAGATAATCCGATCATGTTATCAGTTCGTGGGATAACCAGCTATGACAGAACCTAATAAAAAAAAAAAAAACACTGGAGGGCTACAGGGCCGTGTGCACAGTGGGGGGGGGGAGGGGGGATGGAGGTGGGAGGTCAAAGTAGCTAGAAATAGCAATAGCAATCCGGCAAAATCCAGACGTATATTCAGACCCCCAAATTCAGCAGCTTCGCCTGGCAGGTCGTCCTATTATGTTAACATAACAACAGACAAAGCAGCAAAGTCGATTATGTGTTGAGCAGGCATCTAAGCATCTAAGCATCTAAGCACCACCTCTATTTCAGACTATTTCAGACCTTTAAATCCACCACTTCACATCTTCACCTGGCAGGCTATTTTATATGCTTATATGCTTTGTACTTTCAGCCAAGTTTAGCTATAATCTATATCTTCAGCACTCAACAGAAGTAGCCGCAAAATAGCTTGTATGGCTTGTATATTTAGGCAGGCAACAAAGTAGTCAAAACAGCCAACTAATGCAGCCAAATGCAGCCAAATGAACTTTTCTGTACGCTGCTCACTACAAAATATATGCTAATATGCTAATAGGAGGCCTTTATGCTAATAGCTATGGGCTGCTGGCTGGGCAGGGATGGGGATCATATGGCATATTCCGTGCATCGGTGTATCTAACCTGATCTTCATGGTACGTACATGCACATGCACATGCATCAGTCACCTGACCTCTCTCCTAGCTTGTCACAGCCATTTCCCGCCTCTGTCCGCGGAAGGACCCGCTGTTCCCCGCCGTCTTCCGCCGCTGTCTTCCACTACTCGGCGATCCAACTGACCACCCGGAAACCACAATCCTCTTTCTTCTCTCCCCCTGAACTATCAGGGGATCTCATGGGTCCCTGGTACCTGGATGTCGGAGTGGAGTGGAGTGAATGCCGGGGAAGATGCGCCAGATACACGCGCCGGGAACACGGATAGCCAGGAGGCCGGCAACCCCTTCAGCCACGCTCACACACTGCTGCACGCAGCTACTCCAACTGCTCAGCACATTCCAACTGCGACTCGAGATGACGGTAGGTGGGCGGTACCGGACATCAGGTGTCGGATCACTCCATCACTATGGAGTCTCGCAATCTAATCCCTTCCATAGTCCTATGTCTATGTATGTGTTGTGTAGTGTATGTATCTTAGTATAGGGCCAATTTGGGGGGGAAGGGGTAGGGAATAAAAAAATATTTTTTTTATAAAAATGTCAGCTTTTTTTCATTAATTTAATAAAAATTAAAAATAGCAACAGCAATCAAATACTACCAAAATAAAGCTCTATTTGTGTGAAGAAAAGGAGGTAAAATTAAATTCATTTGGGTGCTAAGCTACGACCGAGCAATAAACCGTTAGGCCTCTTTCACAGTAGGACGTTGTGTTTTGATGCGACGCAAATTACAACGCAACGCTCCAATGCAAGGCAACTTAATGCCCCCTTATGGTCGCATACAGTAGAACATACAGGCAATGGAAAGTAAGCATCCAAGTCATTACTGAGCATGTGCAAACAGTATAATGCAGCTAATAGCGTGTATAACGCACTGCATGCAGTACTTTCACTTATCGTGCAGCGTTAGACACCAACGTAACGTGTGCACTGTGAACAGGGCATTGATTTTTCATTGCAGTGAGTTATTCTGCGTAAAAATGTTGTTTTAACGTGCGATTTTAACTTTGCACTATGAAAGATGCCCAAAAGTTGTGAAGTGCTGAACTATAATAAATGGCTTGGTCACTAGGGGGTATAAACCTTTGTGTCTCAAGAGGTTAAGGATGAACTTTTCCGAAAGAAACTAGTGCAATGAGGGGGGGGGGGGGGGGGGTTAATACATTGCAAAGTGAGAAGTTAAAAAAAAAATAGAAGATAGATCAAGAAATGATTGGTATTCACAGTGTAATTTATTCATGTTATTTGATTCACCATGAGCCTGCAGGTCATCATCTTTGCTACTGGAAGACAAGAAAAAAAAACGGAGAACATCAACTGCTATTATCTATAAACACACTCACTAACAATGTGATAGGCTACAAGGTTATTTCTTGGCAGTTAGAAACAGCTGTTATTTCCCACAATGCAACAAGATCCACAAACAGGGAACTTTCATGGCCATGGCCGTGACATCACACTGTGGGAGGGGTTTCACCACAATATCAGCCATACAGACATCCCCAATGATTTATTCAAGATAAGTTAAAGGTTCCTCATGGAAAAGAGGGTATCGGCTACTGATTAGGATGAAATTCAATCCTGGGTTAAAGTTTCTCTTTAACATTGACTGGAAAACATGAAACATCTATGATCTGAATACTAACAGTTGAAAGTTTGATCAAGATCATCTGAAAGATGTCATCAGACACTTTTTCAGCTGGTGATTTCCATAATATATCACTCATCAAGATGATGAACATCTTCAGCCACTAAAATTCTCTTCTCAGCCTTCCCTTCAACTCCTACAGTACTTTAAAACTCATCGTACTCTCAGCAAACCTAATCCAGTTTGTCAAATCTGATACTTTTATAGATATTTTGAGACTATTCCAACCCCTTAAAGTGAACCAGAGACTAAGCACCCTCCTGTATTTTACCATATATATCAGTGGGAACATCAGAGAAAACACCTACCCTGCTCTCTGCTTCATCCTTCACTGCTCAGCCTGCTTGTTATCAGCCCTGATAAAATTCCTCACTGAGTATTCAGTCTGGCTTTGCTCAGGAATCATGCGTGCATGTTTGTGCTATGCATGTTACAGGGCCAGAGTTAGGACACATACGACACTGGGATACCCCTACTCGCTGTATGTGACTACGCAAGAGACTTTATTCTTGTAACGAAGATCCCAGCTTTTAACTTAGCTGTAGGGACAGCATTGATTGCTGCATGGTTTTTGTGAATAGATTTGCATGAGGATTTGCATGAGTATACGGAAGTTCATTTTGATATTTTGCTCTTTTGCTTGCCACACCCTTCCATTAAATCTGTAAGTGTTTAAATGTCCTATCTCGAGGTGAGGAGCCTGGATTTTGTGTTTTTTAAATTGTATTTGATCCTTTGTGGCTAGGATTTTATCTAGTGCTCTGACTCCTCCCCTATTGGTGATCCTAACACACACAGCTTGCTGGTGTGTTTGCATGGTACATATGTAGGTACTAGAAGCTCCATTGCAGGATTAGTTAGATGCACTATCTGTCCCATCGAGGACGTTAAGGATATGTGCTCCTACAGTATGCGTGCATGTTTGTGCTATGCATGTTACAGGGCCAGAGTTAGGACATATATGACACTGGGCTACCTCTATGCGGTGTATGTGACTATGCAAGAGACTTTATTCTTGTAATGAAGATCCCACTCGCTCCAGCGCGCACTCCCGCACACGTACTCATCGTCGCCCGTTAGTAAACAGATTAGTGAATGGGAACACCGTTCCCATTCACCGATCTAGGTGCCTGTGATCAATGACCAATGGCATCAATGAGATGCCATGGTCATTGATAAAATGAAAGTAACGTATGCACACATTACTTCTTTTTAGCATACTAACAGTGCACACAGGAAAAATTACTGGCTAAATAGTAAAATTACACTTACATACATTTATTTTAATAAAACTTCATACATTACCATAAAAATGTGCCTCTTAACCCCCCCCCCCCCCCATCACCACCCTGCCATAGCTACCCAAATAAAAAAAATTGCGTATATTTAAAAAAATACATAAAAAATACATAATTAGTTACCTTAGTGACTGAACTTTTTTAATATGCATGTTATAAGGGTATATTACTATTATTTTCGCAAATTATGGGCTTTATTTCCAAATCAAATATTGTCACCATACATTGTATTAGGGAAAATGTGTGGCTTTTATCCACAGTAGCACATTTTTATTTTAAAACTATAATGGCCAAAAACTGAGAAATAATTTTTTCCATTCTTTTTTTCTTATTATTCCCATTAAAATGCATTTAGAAAAAAATAATTTGTAGCCCAACGTACCACTCAAAGAAAGCCTAATTGGTGGCAACCCCCCCAAGATATAGATAATTTTATTGTGATAAGTAGTGATAAAGTTATTGGAGGATGAAAGGTAGGATGTAACGAATGGTGTCAGCAAGAACAGATTTTCTGATTATTGGTAATCTGCAGTATCACCAATAATACAGATACTATACCTAATTATGTGGTGATCTGCAGAATCACCAATAATGCGAGTATAGCGAGACACAGGACAGCCAGATGTAAAGATAGGTGTTTGGTGCAACAGTAATACAGATAGAGATACCAACTCCCCCAGAGGAGCTGGTAGAAGGGGGTATCTCTGAGGAACACAGTAATCAGTACTCCAGCAGGCTGGAGACACAGAGCAATAGTGATAGTTTCACCCGAGGAGCGGGTGATGCACAGTGAGACAATGTAGAGTGATCACTCAAGGAGCGAGTGATTCAGACTGTACTGCAGCAGGTGATTCCCTGAGGGGCTGGGAATCCTGACAGTGCTGCATTAGCTAGTCACCTGAGGAGCAGGTGATTAAGACTGTACTGCAGCTATCAACCTGAGGAGCAGGTGATTAAGACTGTACTACAGCTATCAACCTGAGGAGCAGGTGATTCAGACTATACTGCAGCTATCTACCTGAGGAGCAGGTGATTCAGACTATACTGCAGCTATCTACCTGAGGAGCAGGTGATAACTAAACTGAGAGTCCCTCACCAGGACTAAGCTCCCTGGTGAGGGCAGAAGAGTCAGACAAGCAGGTTTGGCAACACACGGACAGATACGGTACAGAGACAGGAAGCAAAATCAGAGTAGTAGTTCAGGCAGAGTCGGCAACTTATATCAGATAGGCAAAGGTACCGAATCAGAGAGCAGAAGAATAGTCAAACTAGCAGAAGGTCATAACAAATAATACAATTCAATTAGTACTTTAAGCTATCAACAGAATCTGGCTAAGTGTGAATCCCCAGCTCCAGCTGGTTCTAGCACACTTTGGGATCTGACTAGGTCTGAGTGCTAACACATAGCATATGCAACAGCAGACGCGGAACAAGTGACAGTCAGGTCCTATATATACTAAACGCGCTCTATAGCGCCGCCCCCGTCACTCAGCCAATACAGAGCATAGCTGGAGTCAGCTGACCGAGTGATCAGCTGACTCCCCTTCTAGATGCATAAAGGTCCTTTCGCGCGGCGCACGCGCGCGCGTAGCCCTTAGTCTATGAGCAATAGAAGGACCAGGCAAAGCACCAGCATGTAACTGTGCGGCGGAAACCGCTGGCTGTGACGTGGAGATAGCCGCCATGCCGCTTGCTGTTGAAATGTTGGAAAACACCCTCAGTGGCAAACTGGTTAAATGTGTAAGGAGAAATCATTGTAGCGTTGTGAAGTGTGGCCTCAACTGCTCATGAGTGATCTCCACATGGCACTCCCCACTGCTCTGGTAATAAAGCATGCTGTGTGTCGTAATGTACCTATAAAAATAAAGCAAAACACATACAAACTGCAACAGTAGTAAACCAAACAAGCATTACTCATTCGATGAAATAAAAACACACACAACTTACTTGAATAATAACAAATGTTTTATTGTAAATAGCAACATAAGAACATATGTTACAATAATAAAATATCAAACATAAGGCACAGGCCTAATACAAATCAGGCTCCTTGTAGGGTTCAGATAGAGGGCTGAATAGCATAATGACGTGCTCAAGACTCTTGAAGATTTTCTGCAATATACTCTATGACTAGCAATGGGCTGAATATCAAATTTGGGGTTCGTGAATTTCGAATCCGAATCTCCGCAAAAATTTGAGAATCTGGCGAATCTCCATAGACTTCAGTGGGCAGGAGAATTTTAAAACCTACAAAGACTGTTTCTGGCCACAAAAGTGATGAAAAAGTTGTTTCAAGGGGCCTAACACTTGGACTGTGGCATGCTGGGTGGGGGAAATCTATGCCAAAAGTCCCACCAATAATTACATAGTTGACACAGAGTCATGTTTTAATCGCTAAGGGCAGAAATCCCATTACATTCCTAACTTGGTGGATTACAGTGCTTTAAACATCCGTCGTGTGTACATGTCGATCAGGTAGTGTAAGGGTTACGCCCGCTGCACACTGACAGATGAAATGCCGTATTTAACGCACCGCAGCCCGCAAATAACCGCAAAGACCTTTAGTGATTACATCAGGTGAGCATATCTTTGCTTTTACTAGTTGACACCTCCAGGACATAAATGTTAGTCCTCTCGGCGGCAGTCTTTGTGTAGTGGTGTGTAGTGGCCGTCGTGCTTGTGCGCACAATTATAGGATTGCAGGCAATCGTAGCTTTCCAGCCCATATGGTCAGGCTGAGGTAGTTCAATGACAGTTAACTGACCAAAACCAGAACCAAAACACTGGTTCAGTACTGAGGCCTTATACAGGGGGCAGTAGTGGATACTAGATGCCAGTAGTGGTGTGAAGGTGGGTTATGGTTGGTGCACTACTAGGACCAGCAGACCTGTCTCCTACAGCACTGTGGTTTTACACAGGGGCCAGTGGATACTAGATGCCAGTAGTGGTATGAAGATGTTTTATGGTCGGTGCACTACTAGGACCAGCAGAGCAGACCTGTCTTCTACAGCACTGAGGTTTTACACAGAGGCCAGTGGATACTAGATGCCAGTAGTGGTGTTAAGGTGGGTTATGGTTGGTGCACTACTAGGACCAGCAGACCTGTTTCCAACAGCTAACTTGTACACTGGCCACAGAAGAGCAATACAATAGCAAGAAAAACAACCTGGGTGGTCCAGGTAGGAGTGATAGCTGATTGGCTGCCATGTGCCTGCTGACTGTGAAGTAAGGGGTCAAAGTTTAGCTCAATGATATATAGGGGGCCGGTCAAATCCACCAAGTATTCACATGAGGAGGCAAATACAAATAAGTGATATTCACCTGGCGAATTCTTCTGCCCATCTCTTCTGACAACAAGGCCATCAGTTGTGTAAGTCCAAAATGAAGTAACGTATATACTCGAATACAAGTCGACCTCGTGTATAAGTCGACTCCAATATTCAACCCTCTTAAGCTGGAATTTTTTTATTGACTCAAGTATAAGTCTACCCAGCAAAGTTAATGGTTGCACTTGGGGCCCAGGAGGGGTTAATGACTGCATTGCATACAGTATTGCAGCCATTAACCCCTCCGGTCCCTTAAAGGGACACTGTAGGGGGGTCAAGGGAAAATGAGTTGAAGTTACCTGAGCCTTCTAATGGTCCCCCGCAGACATCCTGTGCCTGCACAGCCACTCCCCAATGCTCCGGCCCCGCCTCTGGTTCACTTGTGGAATTTCAGACTTTAAAGTCTGAAAACCACTGCGCCTGCGTTGCCGTGTCCTCACTCCCGCTGATGGCACCAGGAGCGTACTGCGCAGGCCCAGTATGGTCTGTGCTTGCACCGTGCGCTCCTGGTGACATCAGGGGAAGCGAGGGCACGGCAACACAGGCGCAGTGGTTTTCAGACTTTAAAGTCTGAAATTCCACAAGTGAACCAGAGGCGGGGCCGGAGCATTGGTGAGTGGCTGCGCGGGCACAGGATGCCTGCGGGTGACCATTAGAAGCCCCAGGTAACTTCAACTCATTTTCCCCCGACCCCCCCACAGTATCCCTTTAAGTGCAGCCAATACCTCCTCCAGGCCCCCAAGTGCAGTAATGATTCACTCCCCTTCCTGCAGCCCATTATTTCCCTTCTGCCACTTTCCTTGTTAATTGTTGTGGGCAGGACTTTCAGACCTCTGTTTTCTTGGCATTTCCTTTATCAAGAAAGTGTCACTTACCACTGGGTACATTGCTGCAAATGGGAATGTCACTATTAGTATACACATTGCTCAGTGTTGCCCATGACTCGTGTATAAGCCGACCCCTATACTTTTATGACGTGAATCAGACCTAAATTTCTAGACTTATAGTCGAGTATATACAGTAGATCTGGGTGTGGGTGTAAAACAAAGAAAAAATGTACAAAGCAGGAATTTTACATTTAACTTAGAAAGTAGAGTGGACTTGAACTCTTGCACAGGACAGAAGGAAAACATAGTGAAATCCACCCTGTATGTATTTAGAGAGTTTAGCCTGTCTAACCTGCCTAATTTTCCCTCATTTATGACTAAATACAAATGTAATTTATCTTTCAGCTGTGTCAGCTCAAGAACCTTGGCAGCCTTGGCAGCACAGCTAATTTTTACACACAGTACGTTAACCCTCTGCCTGCTTTCATGAAAGCAGAAAGTACACTCACTGAAGATTAATTGCAGGATTTGTATAAGCTGTAAAAAAACTTAGAAAGTTATTTAACTTAGAAAATTAACCTCCCTGGTGGTGTGATTCCTTCTTGATTTTAGGGTCTAAAAGTGGTACAATTTTTTCATGTGCTTTTAGACCCTAAAATCAAGAAAAAAAAAAATCAGACCATGAGAGAGCCTGGAGCAGCCCCTCCACTTACTCACCTCTCTGGGATCCAGCGCTGCAGTTCTCCCTCCATCCTCTGGGTGGTGCTGTAACCCTATAGTGAGATTGCAGGCTGTTATCATGACGACAGTCGGCGATTTCAACAGGGGGATATAAAGCCTCCGTGGACAGGAAGAGGAATGGCCACCAGCGTCTGGATCGTCCGGGAGGTGATTGAAATCGTCCGCTGTGCGCAATGCTCTGCATGCATCTCCTGGCGGCTACCCAGAGTGAGGCTCAGGGTTACCGCTCTGAGCTGCGGTTTTCCACCCGGAGTGCTGTGCACAATGCTCTGCGTGCACCTCCCGGCGGCTACCCAGAGTGAGGCTCAGGGTTACCGCTCTAAGCTGTGGTTTTCCACCCGGAGTGCTGTGCACAATGCTCTGCATGCACCTCCCGGCGGCTACCCAGAGTGAGGCTCAGGGTTACCGCTCTGAGCTGCGGTTTTCCACCCGGAGTGTAGATCGTGGTTACCGCTAAGGAAGTTAAACTTGTAATCCAGCACTGCACTCACCAAAAGCTGTGTGTTGTGTTTATACTTTACTTGGCCTGTTCTCCATGTGCAGTCACTTATTTCCTTCTGTTAATAATCATGTGCAATATACAAAATCAGACTTCATTGTTGAAGTATAAACATGGCAGGTTGAGAAAGCAAGGCAAGGTGTTGAGCATTAAGTAAAATATATGAAACGTATATATGATGTTTACTATGAAGTAAATGGAGGAATACAACTGATGCCACTTGTCAAATGGAATTTTATTAATAATTAAAATTAAGCAAATGACCTATGGTAGCTACTTCAAAGATAACTGCAAAGGACATAGTACAATATTTTATGTTTCCGTAAACACTGGGTCAGTACATTTTAATATTCACTAACATATACTGTATATATACAGTGGGATGCGAAAGTTTGGGCAACCTTGTTAATTTTCATGATTTTCCTGTATAAATCGTTGGTTGTTATGATAAAAAAAAATGTTAGTTAAATATATCATACAGGAGACACACCCAGTGATATTTGAGAAGTGAAATGAAGTTTATTGGATTTACAGAAAGTGTGCAATAATTGTTTAAATAAAATTAGGCAGGTACATAAATTTGGTCACTGTTGTCATTTTATTGATTCCAAAACCTTTAGAACTAATTATTGGAACTCAAATTGGCTTGGTAAGCTCAGTGACCCCTGACCTACATACACAGGTGAATCCAATTATGAGAAAGAGTATTTAAGGGGGTCAATTGTAAGTTTCCCTCCGCCTTTAATTTTCTCTGAAGAGCAGCAACATGGGGGTCTCAAAACAACTCTCAAATGACCTGAAGACAAAGATTGTTCACCATCATAGTTTAGGGGAACGATGCAGAAAGCTGTCTCAGAGATTTCAGCTGTCTGTTTCCACAGTTAGGAAAATATTGAGGAAATGGAAGACCACAAGCTCAGTTTAAGTTAAAGCTTGAACTGGCAGACCAAGAAAAATCTCGGACAGACAGAAGCAACGAATGGTGAGAACAGTCAGAGTCAACCCACAGACCAGCAGAAAAGACCTACAACATCATCTTGCCGCAGATGGAGTCACTGTGCAACGTTCAACCATTTGGCGCACTTTACACAAGGAGATGCTGTATGCGAGAGTGATGCAGAGGAAGCCTTTTCTCCACCCACAGCACAAACAGAGCCGCTTGAGGTATGCTAAAGCACATATGGACAAGCCAGCTTCATTTTGGAATAAGGTGCTGTGGACTGATGAAACTAAAATTTAGTTATTTTGGCATAACAAGGGTTGTTATGCATGGAGGAAAAAGAACACAGCATTCAAAGAAAAACACCTGCTACCTACAGTAAAATATGGTGGGGGTTCCATCATGCTGTGGGGCTGTGTGGCCAGTGCAGGGACTGGGAATCTTGTCAAAGTTAAGGGACACATGGATTCCACTCAGTATCAGCAGATTCTGGAGACCAATGTCCAGGAATCAGTGACAAAGCTGAAGCTGCACCAGGGCTGGATCTTTCAACAAGACAACGACCCTAAACACTGCTCAAAATCCACTAAGGAACAAGTACACCGTTCTGGAATGGCCATCTCAGTTCCTAGACCTGAATATAATGGAAAATCTGTGGTGTGAGTTAAAGAGAGCTGTCCAAACAATTATTGCACGCTTTCTGTAATTCCATTAAACTTAATTTCACTTCTAAAATATCACTGTGTCTGTCTCCTATATGATATATTTAACTGACAATTTTTAATGTAACAACCAAGGATTTATACGGGAAAATCATGACGATTAACAATGTTGCCCAAACTTTCGCATCCCACTGTATAGATATATATGTATATATATATATATATATGTCTGATATATACATTGCTGGATACGTTATCCTTTTACGTTAAATACATTAAATACTACACTGATTCGGCATTAAAACATAACTCAATTGACATTGCATCACTGTACTCAACACAATATTATACAGGCAACAACCCTAAAACATACATAAGTAGGTTTATTATTTATTTAAGTATTTATATAGCGCCGATATATTACGCTGCACTGTACAGAGTTTATTGTCTTGTCACTAACTGTCCCTCAGAGGCGCTCACAATCTTATTTGCTAAAGAAACCTAATTCACGATGTACAACTGTGAGGGAGATGTAGCAGTGTTGGCAGTTTGATCCTGCTTCATCAGGCAATACCAATGGAGCAATAGCATATGTAGTCAGTAGAAGAGCCAGGCACCTCTGCCTGGTGCCTGGCTCTTCTACTGAGTGACCACATATGCTATTGCTCCGTTGTTATTGCCTGATGAAGCGGGATCAAACCTGCGAAACGCGTTGCATATTTGGAGTTCATAAATAAAATATATTGACTGTCTTTACTACAGTCGTTGTGTGTCTACTTGGAGGAGGTAAGTCCCCCACTACCTCTTCTATTTACCAAGAATTTGGTTCTTTCACTGAGAGGGGCAGGGGAGAGGCGGAGATACATGCAGATTGACGCACACGGAGGCAGAGCTGCAGCTGAAAGCTCTGCCTCCTGGGGCAGCAAAATCCACGACCAAGAAAGTCGTGGATTTTGCGGGGGGGGGGGGGGGGGTTAGGGGGGATTTAGTTAGAGTTCAGCTGCAGGAATGCAGCGTTTTAGTTAGGGCAATCATGTTAAAGAGATTTTTAATATAAAAACATGATTTTTATGAGACTTCAGAGTCTCTTTAAAGGAGCATTTTCTCCAGCACAAGAGATTGATCAAAAATGGGTTGGATGCCACCTGCCCGAACACATTAATCAGGCCCATATGGGCAATGCTGGTTGTCTCTCCTTCGCTGGACTGGAAGTTGTGCAATATAATGGCAGAGGCAGATCAAGAGATGATAGATTAATAGAGAGAGAGGCTTTGATGATCTCGCGTACTGACGCACTTAGGAATCTGAGTTTTAATGAGAGAGATGAAACTAATGCATTTTTAAAGTAATGAGTCTGGGTGATTTTACGACACTGTTACAGCCCCCTTTTGCTTCTTGTTATCCCTTCCCCCCTGGGCAAGGAGGTGTGGTGGGAAGGTTACCTGTATAAAGGCGGAGTGAGAGGTGGGAGTGACAGGCCCCACGTGTCCCATTCCCTAGGAGGCGCGTTGTACACGTGAAACAGCTGTAGACAGTAGGGGCATTGTTTGTACTTGTGCTTCATGGTCTGGATAAAAGAGGATTTACTTGGAGAGTGCTGGAGTCTGTGTATTCTTTCTTGCCCATAAATCCATTTTATGATAGCTGTGGCAATTGACTTCATATATCTAATAATATACAGCACACATCTAAGAAGTGGACCAGTGTGATTTAGTACATCGCAAACATGCTTAGAAAAAAGAAAACCTATATTGGACATAGTGTAAGTAATTTAAACATGTGGTACTACATCATTTGAGGGACCGGCTAAAGCAACACCATAACAAGGATAGAGTAGGTCACAGACCAGCAAAGAAACACAGACACTGACATTGAATATAGAGCTGTACAAGATTAGCATAAAACACATACCAACACAATGAGAAGTGTAAAGCTAGGGGGATATAAACTTACTTTGCATAGTAGAAACTTCTGCTCTGAAGTAAACATTGCTCGGGGCATTTTCAGCAATTTGAACTGCGTATGCTATAACGCAGCAGACGTCGCCACACACAACATACACACCCACTCACAGCTAAAAACAGTTTGCATATGCTGAAACGCTTTAGCCATGAGTACATTACTGAACATGCACTGTAGGAAATCCTATATTACAGATTTAAAAATATAAATACTGATTGCACTGTGCGTATTCGTATTACTTAACCACTTCCCGCCCCAGGACGTGAACATAAATCACTGCACTCTCCTCCTTGCAAAATCCGAGATAACACTGTTTATTTATCTCTGAGCTGATAGAAAACGCTATAGAGTTGAAAAGGAACGAAAGCAAACACCTCTCCCCCCACCAGGAATTCAATGGCAGGGCTAATGAGTAAACAAGCGTAAAATAAACATTCCAGGAGAAGACAAATGTAACAAGTGAGTTGGGTATACAATCTGTTACTAATTACATGATGAAAACAAATGAACTGTTTAAACAGGAGAGATAGACAAATACAATGTGTAGGTTTAATGCGCAATAGAACTGTTTACATTAAAGCTATAATGTATGAAAGTACATACATTGTGTATATTTTCACTTTTTCCTTATTAAGTTTCCTTTTAAAATTCACAGAAAATAAGGTCATTACTAAAAACAAATATCAGCCACAAAAAGCATAATTTGTCCTGAAAAAACAACAACATATAGAGCCTTTAGTTGTGATAATTATTGATAAAGTTATTGCCAAAGTAATCAGAGCTGAGCTGAATTGTGAAAACGCCCAGGTTAAGGTAGTGGATAAACACATGACAAAACAAAAAACATGCTTCATCCTAGAAACATGTGAGTCTTACACGTCTTTACACAACCTTTCAAATATCAACATGTAAGTTGTTGTCACTGGTAACAACAAGAGCAGCATACAGATACCTTCTTTACACATACTAATCTCCTCCCCAACACACACAAAACAAAAACTGTAATAACAAAAACTGCATACACACGTCTTATTTTTATAAAATAATAATTATACAATTTATATATCAGCATGGACTATGTGAACACAATTACCGTATTTCGCGCCGTATAAGACGCTCCGGAATATAAGACGCACCTAGGTTTAGAGGGCAAAAACCAGGGGAAAAAAAAAATACTAAACCTGGTGCGTCCGTATTCCAGGAGCGTCTTGTACATAACCTTGTGTGTCCTCATGTGTCCTCCTGTGCCCCCCACATCCTCATGTGTCCTTCTGTGTGTCCTCCTGTGCCCCCCATGTGTCCTTCTGTACCTCCCATGTGTCCTCCTGTGTGTCCTAATGTGCCCCCATGTGTCCTTCTGTGCCCCCCATGTGTCCTGTGTCCTCATGTGTCCTCCCACGTGTCCTTCTGTGCCCCTCCTGTGTGTCCTCATGTGTGCTCCTGTGCCCCCATATGTCCTCCAGTGCCCCCCATATGTCCTCCAGTGCCCCCCCATATGTCCTCCAGTGCCCCCCATATGTCCTCCAGTGCCCCCCATATGTCCTCCAGTGCCCCCCCATATGTCCTCCAGTGCCCCCCATATGTCCTCCAGTGCCCCCCCCATATGTCCTCCAGTGCCCCCCCATATGTCCTCCAGTGCCCCCCATATGTCCTCCAGTGCCCCCATATGTCCTCCAGTGCCCCCCCATATGTCCTCCAGTGCCCCCCATATGTCCTCCACTGCCCCCCATATGTCCTCCACTGCCCCCCATATGTCCTCCAGTGCCCCCCCATATGTCCTCCAGTGCCCCCCTTATGTCCTCCAGTGCCCCCCCATATGTCATCCAGTGCCCCCCAGCCTTCCTCCCTCCCACCTGCGTCTCCTGGCCCCCCGGATGGAGTGTTACTAGCAGCGGCAACTTACCTTTGGCAGGCTCCCGCGCTGATCCTATAGCATCGCGCTGCCCCCCGCTAGCCTCCTCTGCCTCCCCCCTCTGTATCTGGCCCCCCCGGGTGAAGGAATAAGTATCGGCAGCTTACCTCCGCAGGGCGCCCGCGATGACTGCAGACGTCCGTCTTCAGGGCACTTCTCGCTCTAGTGGCCGGCTTGAACTGATGACGCGCAGTTCAAAGCCGGCCACTAGAGCGAGAAGTGCCCTGAAGACGGACGTCTGCAGTCATCGCGGGCGCCCTGCGGAGGTAAGCTGCCGATACTTATTCCTTCACCCGGGGGGGCCAGATACAGAGGGGGGAGGCAGAGGAGGCTAGCGGGGGGCAGCGCGATGCTATAGGATCAGCGCGGGAGCCTGCCAAAGGTAAGTTGCCGCTGCTATTAACACTTCATCCGGGGGGCCAGGAGACTCGGGCAGGCATGGGGAAAGCAGGCAGGGAATCCCCAACATGGCGGCGGGTCGGCGGTTCGGAACGGCGGGCGTTATTAAGTTGGGGATTCCCTGCCTTTGCCGTATAAGACGCAGGGACTTTTTCTCCCCATTTTTGGGGGAGAAAAAGTGCGTCTTATACGGCGAAAAATACGGTAAGTCATATTGCTCTTCACTCATACTATATACAAATATAAGTTTGATGTTAGATTTGTTAGAGGTGCCACTTTTTAGCAGTGTCTTGTATGACATGCTTTTGTGATTTGATGCATGTTGTGTATATATTGTCTTTTCCTTATGTTATCTATCTCTGTCCTCCACTAAGCTATGTAATGTGCCACAGCTAATTCCAGGCAGGACCCAGTCATGCTTGGCGAAATAAACGATTCTGATCAACAGGAGTGATATTTGAGGTAGTGCTTTCTTGGTAAATAAATTGGACTTTCAGATAGGCTTTGTAACGATGGATGCAAAGTAATTGGTGCACTGTGCAAAGTTGTGGACTGCTTCACAGGTGTTGGATACACTATGTTATATGGATGTTCTAAATGTTGAACTCAGACACGTTTCTGGAAGGGTGCAAGTTCTTTTGCATGAATGGGTTACCCTGTCCAAAAAGGTTGGACAGGATGCTGTTGATTGTAGGTGTGTGTGTGTCGGGGGACTATCGCCAACAGATTGAGAATATCTGCAACTGGTGCAAGGAAAATAAGCTGGTCCTGAACACAGCTAAAACCGCAGAACTGATCATCGATTTCAGGAAAGGCCACCCCGTACTCCCCCCAGTTCTCATCGAAGGCACTGAGGTTGCCAGGGTCCCGCACGCACATTTCCTAGGCACCACCATATGCAGTGACCTTAGATGGGAGGCAAACGCCACAATGATCCAGAAGAAGGCCCAACAAAGGCTGTTTTTCCTACGTCAGCTGAAAAAGTTTGGAATGTCACAAGATATTATGACTTGCTTTTACTCTGCTGCCATTGAGTCAATACTCTGCTCTTCCATCATCGTATAGTACGCAGGGGCCTCTGCGAACGTCAGGTACAGATTACAAGCTATTGACCTCCTCAACCTTCCCTC
Source organism: Hyperolius riggenbachi (assembly GCF_040937935.1). NCBI lineage: Eukaryota > Metazoa > Chordata > Amphibia > Anura > Hyperoliidae > Hyperolius > Hyperolius riggenbachi. The sequence continues at coordinate 67,466,325 of NC_090657.1, forward strand.
CCAATCACACTCCCTTGCCCCAGCGTTCACACCTGGGTAGCGGCCCGCCGACGGCACATCTCCTTAGGTGGTCTTTATCTACTAAGTACTCTATCGTCTTCCTGTACTACTATTGCATGTATGTTAGTCTACATTACTGTATATCTTGTCTTGTGTACTACTTGAGCTTGTCTAAGCTAAAAACAATTCCATGTACAAACCCCTGTACTTGGCCATTAAACTTGATTCTGATTCTGATTCTGACATGTGTTTGATGATTATATCCGATCTAATGGAATAATCAAGTGAAACTATCTAATTGAAAAAAAAATTGTACCATGTATGGGCACCATCACAGTAACTGATCTGCCATCGGACTGACACTTACAGTCAGGCCCGAACAGGGTTCTGGGTTCTGATCTCCAACTGGTGACATCTGTAGTTTGGTGTTTATGCACCATTACAGTAAATACATTTCATGCTGTATACTAGGCATTACAATAAGCTTTCTACTATCAGACTGGATTGATTTCACAATCGCTTTCAATAAATGCCGAATTTAGTATGATCTATTGCAAAATAAAACATAGTATTTTGATATATACAATTATAATATGTTGCATAATAAAATCCCTTTTATTGACAATCTATTACAAGCTGTCTACAATCTATTACAATACATATGACCTAAATTCTGGTAGCTGTGCATGGTAAATATTTTCTTGTAGGTAAAATACCTCATGCGGTATTTTCCTCTTTTTTAAAGCAATTCTAAAAGATTTTTCTGCATTTCCGAACATGCAGTAAAACATGCGGTAAAACGTGTGGTAAATGCATAAAGTGCGGTAAGCAAAAATCTATTAACCCTTCTCACTCTCACATGCAAATGTTCAAACAAATGCATTCACAAATTCACTCATCCAGGCACAACTGTTATCCCTACAGCTAAGTTAAAAGCCGGGGTCTTAGTTCACAGAAGAATGCATTCTTATGCTTAGTTACCTATACTGCGCAAAAGTACCCAGGTAAACATAGGTGTCCTAACTCTGGCCCTGTAACATGCATAGTGCAGACATGCAAACCTTCATTGCATCAAACCTATCAATGGATTAGAAGCACACATCCTGACGTCCTCTCCTGGGACAGATAGTGCATCTTACCAATCGCACAAGGGAGCTAACGTAATGTATCCATACGCACCATGGGCATACACCAGCATAAGCTGTGTGCATGCTGACAAACACATACAGGGGAGGAGGGAGTGCACCGAATTAGACCCTAGCCACAGGGGTCAGTAACCAGAACAAAATACATATATCCAGGCACATCATATCTAGTTAGGACATTAAATAAGTTAAGGAAAGGGAGGTGCTGAAGGGGGTGTGGCTAGAAAACAGCAAAAATCTATTAACCCTTCGCACTCTCACATGCAAATGTTCAAACAAATGCATTCACAGATTCACTTATCCAGGCACAACTGTTATCCCTACAGCTAAGTTAAAAGCCGGGGTTTTAGTTCACAGAAGAATGCATTCTTATGCTTAGTCACCTATACTGCGCAGAAGTACCCAGGTAAACATAGGTGTCCTAACTCTGGCCCTGTAACATGCATAGTGCAGACATACAAACACATTCATTGCATCAAACCTATCAATGGATTAGGAGCACACATCCTGATGTCCTATCTCTGGGACAGATAGTGCATCTTACCAATCGCACAAGGGAGCTAACGTTATGTGTCCATGTGCACCATGCGCATACACCAGCATAAGCTGTGTGCATGCTGACAAACACATACAGGGGAGGAGGGAGTGCACCGAATTAGACCCTAGCCACAGGGGTCAGTAAGCATGCAGTAAATAAATAATAGTAGTCTTTAACCTCCTTGGCGGTATGCGCGGGAGGGTTTTTTTAACCTTTTTTTTTTTTTTTTAGCATGTAGCTAGCCTAGCGCTAGCTACATGCTTCCCTCCTCCCTGCGGCGTCCCCCCGTACGCGCCAATCACCGCCGGCGCGTATGCCCATCCGGAAATCCCGTTCTGAACGGCATTTCCATGAGGGCTTCCCCCGTCGCCATGGCGACACGAGCGATGACGTCATCGACATCGTGACGTCAGAGGGAGTCCCGATCCACCCCTCAGCGCTGCCTGGCACTGATTGGCCAGGCAGCGCACGGGTCTCGGGGGGGCAACCCTCTGATGCGGCAGGTAGCGGCGAATCAGCGTGGGGCGGCGGCGATCGTAAGTAACACACAGCTAGCAAAGTGCTAGCTGCGTGTGTAAAAAAAATGATGCAGATCGGCCCAGCGGGGCCTGAGAAATCCTCCTGCGCGGCTTAACCCGTGTCCAGCACGGGGTTACCGCTAAGGAGGTTAATTGTCTTCCATAAGTTAGGATAGTCTTTGGAAGATGTTTTTTTTTTTTTTTTTTTTGAGAGGGGAAGGTGTATTTGATTTTGTAGCAACCTATGAAAAGTATTTTTATAGACATCTCCTATAAATAAAATCCAAAATCCAGTAAATATTTGTAGTTTTTTTTTCTACCATTCTTCTCTATTACACAGCCTGAATAGGAACTCCACTAAAAACTGCAAAATGTATACACATTGACTTTACCTCCTGGTGCAGGCAGGCAGGTCTAAGGCCTCGTTCAGACTATATGCGCTGCCGTGCACATTTTGGTAGCGCGTTTAGAAGGGCCGGATTTACCATAAGGTACTGTAGGCATGTGCCTACCCGAGCCTGATGATGGAAAGACGGTTCAAACTCCTCGACAAGTGACTCCTTCCATAGTTCCCTATGCAGAGTCTTGAGCAGAGTATAAATAAATGAGAGGTTACTCACCCAGCTCTCTGCATTCAACCGACAAGCTCTCCCTTCAGTCAGGTATCTCTAGCTACTTAATATTGAGGGAACCTCTGGCTACTTGAATTTTCAGCCTTATTTCTTCTATCCTCTAAGTTCCTATACCTGTTCTAATGTGGTCTGTCTTACTGCAGCCTTTCCTAGTTGCACAGTGGCTGTATTATCTCTGTTATATAATCTAATCTTCTTTCCTTTGCTCCCTTTGTTGGCTCAGGCAAGAATGTGCTGCTCTGCTGTGATAGGTAGAAGTTATGCACACCCTCTCCACACCCCTTCCAGGCTCTGTATGAGTCACAGACTGAGCTTCTCTCAGCCTATCACGTGCTGGTTAGCAGCCATGTTTTTTATTTGTAAACACTGCCTAAAACTGACAATTACAAGCCAGGATTGCAGCAGGGATTGGCAGAAACGGCACAGAGGGGCCCAGGAGAACATAATGAAAAGAATGGTATGCTTTTTATTGTAAGAATTTTAGAGTACAGATTTTCTTAAAACCCCTCAGTGGTCAAGTGGTTAATAGTAAGTGGCACCTAGAGCTACCTATGACGGGTAAGAGAAGTAAGGGAGAGGTGACAGCTGGGATAGCCAGCACACCTGTAGTGCCGTTCGGCGGGGGTTTGTAGGCTCATGGAGGGTGAAGTCTAGGGTGCCAGGACATCTGTGCCTATAGGCTCCTGTTAGATAAATCCAGGCCTGGCGTTTAGTGTGCGACATGCAAGAACAGTAGAAAGGCATATACAGCCCTTCTACTGTACCCATCATTTTGCAAAAACTAATATTTTAGCCCAGTCTATTTCAATAAATGCATACAGTATATATTGCACTCTGTTTTAACCTTCTTGGCATTATGATTCTTTCTGGATTTTAGGGTCTAAAAGCAGTGCAATTTTTTGCATGCTTTTAGATCCTGAAACATAGAAAAAAAATCATGCTGCTAGGGAGATCTGAAGCAGCCCAGCACTCACTCACCTCCCTGGGATCCAGTGCTGCAGTTCGCCCTCCGTTCCTCCGGATGGCGCTGTAACCCTATAGTGAGATTGCCGGCTGTCGTCATGACAACAGATGGCGATCTCACCAGGTGGAAGCAGAGCCTTGGAGGAGAGGAAGAAGAATGGCGGCCAATGTCGGGATATTCGGGAGGTGAGTTAAAACGTCCGTTGCATACAATGCTATTGCACTGAATCTTGCTGTTGTGATACTCGCTGCTGTTAGACTATGCTGTGAGTCTCACAGCCTGAAGAGCATGCATGTGATGGGCAGAATAGTGATTAGAAGGGGGCGGAGAGGGGTGGAGATATGTGGCGACTGATGTATCAAGAGGCAGAGCTACAGTGAACAGCTCTGTTAGCCCAGCTTCCTGTTAGCCCATTCTTCAACCAAATGGGTCGGACAGAATAAAGGTAATTTCTGGGGACAGGGGCGTAACAATCACCCTTGCGACACTTGCATCCCATGGGGGCCCAGAGCCTTTGGGGGCCTCTCCTCCTCCCTCTCCCAAACCACAATTGCAGCCAATCAGCCAAAAAACCTCTCCCTTCGCTCACAAAAACTGTCCCTGCCATCTGCTCCTGCCATGCATAACGAGAGTGTCTGTAATTTTGTCCTGCTTCCAGACACTGCTTCACAGTAGAACACTCCCTGCTGCCATTCTCCGGCTCCTATTCACCTGACTCTCATGGGGTTTGGGGACCAAGGGGGCCCCATGCTATCATTTTTGCAGGGAGGGCCTATTAGGTCTAGTTGCGTTCCTGGATGGGGGTGCTCATAAAGCCGCGAGAATACCGCGGAACATCATGTAAGGTAATGATAAAGATTATTAATGTATTCAAAATGAAAAAAAAATGGCTTCAGATTCCCTTGAAGCTGATAAAATTGTACACAGGAAAGAAGGTGGGGAGCAAACCAGGACAAGCGAATGGTTCCTATCTGTTGTGAGTAATAGAGATTCCCCCCCTTCCCCCACAGTGTTCTTATAGGGTTTCGAGTTTTACCAGAGACTTGGCTCAGGCTGACATGTAGATGTGCTCTTACATCTCAGTTGTTTCTCTCAGTGTGCTCATCATGTACTTGGGACAATGTCATCCATGCATGTAGTGAGTGATAATGTGCTGGGTAGAAGATCTGCACACTCCTGCATATCTGAACAGAGGGAAACAATTATGTCCTCCCGTGAACAGCACAGTGTTGAAAGATTTATACATACCTGGGACTTCCTCCAGCCCCCTCTGCAGGGATCGCTTCCACACCGTCTTCCTCCGCCCCCCTCGTAGTCCCGTTACACGACCTGTAAGTTGGGCCAATCGTCGCATGCGCGGTGCGGCTGTGCGCACCCCCGGTCTTGCTCCCGTGGCTGGGAGTACTACTGTGCAGTGCGCTCCAACTCGCCGCGCTATCGGAGCTTGTAACAGGAGAACCAGAAGAAGGAGGAAGACAGCCATTTAAAGTGTACCCAAGGCAACATGTGTATTTACAGTGCAAAACATATTAATAACCAGGTTGTTTTATTTTGCTGCCTGAAAGAGTTAATTTTTACGTATGGAAGTGACAGATTCAGTCTTGTCTGGAAAATAGTAAACATCACTGATAAGCAAATTACTGCCATAAAAGTTTTCCTGGCAGAATACATCTTCTGAGAGCAGAGGGAGATATAAAAAAGGTCAATAATTCATGTATTTATTTTCATTTAGGGACACTTAACAGGCTGCCACTGAGCAGAGAAAACAAAACATTCATTCAACGTTGAAAATGTTTACATATAAAACAAAAAAACCATGGGGTATCTACAAAAAGTCATTTTTAGGAGTAGGAGGATAAATACAATTGTTTGTCCCATCAGTTTATTTTCACCTCGGTTCACTTTAACACTTTGGGCCATATGCAATTCACTTTTTCACCAGAGTTTTCTCCTAGGAGATAATTTTTCATCTTCAATTTAAAGTGAATGTTTACCGTTTCAAAAAAGAAGTCAGATACTCACCTAAGGAGAGGGAAGGCTCGGTCCTAATGAGCCTTCCCTCTCCTCTCCCGGTGCCCGGTCCCGCGCAGGATCCCCCGTGGCAGTATTCGACCAGTTCGGTCAAATACTGCCACTTCCGCATGCCGAAGGGAGCTTTCGGAAACCTTCGGGAGCACGCAGGCTCCCGAAGACGGGCCGCTCCATACTTCGAATGTGCGAGCGCCCTCTATGACGCGCTCGCGCGTACGTAGTATGGAGCGGCCCGTCTTCGGAAGCCCGGGTGCTCCCGAAGACCTCCGAAGTCCCTGCGGCGGCGGACGCGAACGGGGGAGCCAGCGCAGCACCGAGGGCACCGGGAGAGGAGAGGGAAGGCTCATTAGGACCGAGCCTTCCCTCTCCTTAGGCGAGTATCTGACTTTTTTATTTATAGCGGTACCCATTGGCTTTAAAATAACTTTTTAGCCCTTTGCAATTGAAAGAGTACCAAAAAGTAGGCAAGAAAGTACTGTCAAAATTATTTTGAGCATTTTTTTGCTTCCTGGTGGAGTAAAATGTACTTAATCTACAAGTTATGAAAATATCACCTAGGAGAAAACTCAGGTGAAAAAGTGAATTGCATATGGCCCTTTGCATCAGTTAAAAAAAACTATGTCATATTTTATAAGTTCCTGAGCATCATACATCTAAAATCAATATTTAATCTTCAAATATGATAAACGTATTAAGAAAACCATTATATGTGTCCTTCATCGGGCTCGATTCTGACCCTAAAGCTGTTCACTTAACACACAGCTTTCAGTGTGACATGCAACATGTGTAATATTGACTGTTGATAAATGAGGGGAATCTGAGATTTGAGTCCAGGCCCAAAACATTGCAGGTGACCCCATTTGACCTTTTTAACACCTTCTATCAAGAAGAAAAACCTAATGGAGATCGAACACTCTTTTCATCATGTAATTGGCGGTTCCTTTTCAAAAGTAAAAGTGCAAGATAGATTGTAATGGAAGTTCAGGTAGAGACCCGAAGAGGCCCATAGGTCACTTTTTCAAATCATACAACAGCCGTATGGTAGCTGTATCCATATGGTTCCATTTAAGTAAACAAATGTTCATTCCTAAGTCTGAAAGTGGCGGAACGTGTGTATAGGCACAGTTATATAATTTCCAGCAGTTTGCGTTGAAGTCCATCGTTTGCGCTATATACGTCCTGCCAGACATTGCAACACTTGTAAACTGGTGCTGAGGCTTAAAGGACACCCGAGACTAAAATAAACGAATGAAATAAACGAATGTCTCTATCTTTTTTCTCCTAAAAATGAATTTTCAAGATATTCCACAGTTTTATTTTATGTTTAAATCTACTTTTTAAGTTTTAACTGTTTTATTGTTCTTGCTCAATGAGACATTCACTGAACTATGTCAGAGCTACAATCTATGAACTATTGATACTTTTTATCTCTTTCCTGCTCTCAGAAGCCATTTTCTGCAAGGAAAGTGTTCTATAGTTTGAATTTCTTATCAGTGAGGGTCACACTGTAGTCACTTTCTGTCAGGACTGAGTCAGCCACTTTACATACCTGATTTTTAACTCTTTCGAGTAGAGAAAGAAAAAAGGAACACAGCATAGTTATTTGTGTGCTCGGCACTGTACATACCCATGTCTATCTTATCATGTCACGTGTCACCTCAGGTATCGTTTAAAGCAGACCTGAGCTCAGAACTTCCTCTCTGGTCTAAAAGATAATCAACAGCATAATAGCCTGTTAAAGAAAAACATTTCTTTGCTACAGTGGATACAAATCCTGCATTAACTCTGCAGTGTATCTTCTTCCGGCTTGCATGGAAGCAGACATATTGTTAACATCCTGTGTTTACAAATTAGCTGCTCTGCCATAGCAGGCAGCTGATACAGCTGAGGAATCAAATTAAAACTTGTGCTTAGTCACAGTTGAGGGGTAATTAGACAGGCTAAACTCAGTGTGCATTTCTCTATGTTTTCCTTCTGTCCTGTGCAAGAGTTCAGGTCCGCGTTAAGGAAAACCTGAAGTGAAATTAATAGGTGAGAGAAACAATTGTGTCTTTCATCCTAATCCTTAAAGGGCTCCTGAGCAGTGCCATAAAAATTAAATCTGGACTTACCTGGGGCTTCTTCCAGCCCCTGTAGCCTGTGAGGTCCCCCAGCATCCTCTTGCTCCCTTCTGTGGTACTGCTGGCAGCTCTGGCGGCTCATGCGTGATTCAATCTTTAGAGAACCACGCATGTGCATAACCCTAATGACGACCGACATGATGGTGTGCATGCGCAACTTCAGCTGAGATCACCGGATTACCAGAGCTGCCAGCGGGATCATGGAAGGCATGAAGAGGATGCCTCGCGGTCTACGGGGGGCTGAAGGGAGCCCCAGGTAAGTTCAGATTTAATTTTTATGGCCTTGCTCAAGGTCCCTTTAATCTCCCTGGTGGTAATCCCGAGTGTAGCTCGGGCGAGCCGCCGGGAGCTCAATGCAGAGTATAGCGTGCAGTGGGCGCTTTTACTCACCTCCCGGGGAATCCAAACGTCGGTAGCCATTCTCCTTCCTGTCCTCCGAGGCTCTGAATCACTCTGGTGAGATCACCATCATCCATCTCACTACAGAGTTACAGCGGTACCCGGAAGACAGAGGTAAAATTGCAGCGCTGGAGCCCAGGGAGGTGAGTGAGAGCAGGGGCTGCTGCAGAGACTCTGGCGGCATGATTTTTTTCCCTGATTTTAGGGTCTGAAACATTTTAAAAAGACCCTAAAATCTGGAAATGATCATACCGCCAGGGAGGTTAAAGTGAAACTAAACACACTCTCTGCTAATAAATGTAATATGCCTCAGCATAATAACATTTAGAAAGAAAAAGAAAATCTTCATTACAATTTAAGGAAATCCTACAAAAAAAAATACTGAAGTGCTAACTTCCTGCACATTCCTGGGAACACAGAAAGGGTTAAGCTTCAGGGATTACTTATTATTATTATAGAGCCTCCGCACAGTACAGGCACAGGTTACAGCCCTGATTCACACTTGCTAATAACAGCTAATTAAACAGGCTGATATTCCTAAACACACACAGAACTTGCAGCAGTGAATTTCTTAGCAACTATGAGAACTTTTTATTGTGTGCTGTGCAACAGTTCAGGTCCACTTTAATAGCAATTTCTTGAAGTCCCCGTCTCATTTTGTATCTAAAAGTAAAAGAAAAAATAGATTTAATGCTTCCTACTGTGTTAGGTGAATGACAACAGTTTTTAATGTTCTTCAGCTCCCAAACAGACAAATCTTGAACTACTGACCTTTTTAACTGTCCCTTCACTCAATAGTATTTCTGTTTTAATATACATTTTATTATTAAAGTGCAAAATTTAAATGCAACAGTGCTTATAAAAATATTGACAGAAAAAATGATTCATAACAAGAAGATTAATAGTGTAATTTTTCAAAAAAATATTCATATCCAATGTCAGAAGAACATCTCATAACAGATATCTTGGACAAATAAGGGTAACAGACAAGTTCCCCATTACAATAAACATAAGGGCAAGATTATCCAGCCTATTATAATAAGAGTTTTTATCCTGCAGATACAGCTGGTGAAGGCCAGCTGCCAAGTTAGATGGTGTTTCTGTCAAAGAGCGCAAACAAGACCATGAAGGTTAAAGGGGAAAAAGAAAGGTAAAAAAGTTTTGAGACAGCAGAGGCATAAAAGCCCAATGAGAAGACCATAGTACATACAGGTTAATTCTAAATGTCATTAGTTTTTTAATGCAGCTCTCATCTATGATACCAAACTTCATTGACTACTGTATCCTAAGAACACAATAGTCAACCTCAAAATATGTCACCATAGCAGTCCTATTTAAAAAAATGGTATAAGTCATTTCACAATTCTCATCTCAACCATTAACCGGCGATCTTCCTCTGAACTCTGGTATTCGTACCAGCAAGACCAAGTTTTTGGGAGCAATAAGTACCAATTGCTCAAGATCTCTAGTCTTAGGCCCCGTTCACACTTGCGGTTTTGCAAAAACCGCACCGGATGTCCGGACCGCACCGGAGCCGGATCGGACCTGAACCGTACGGTTCCTGTCCGGATCCGGTCCGGATCCGGTCCGGTTGCATACGGTTTCCGTGCGGTATGAACACGGTTGCGGTCCGGATCCGGATTCTTAAAGAGATAACAACCTGTATAAATACCTGGGGTTCTGGGAGGTCAGCAGAAGCTCTGGGGTCATTGTTGGAGACAGCTGGACGTGTGGAGACCATCCTTGGATACAGAGACAGCAGTTGGGACCATGGATCCAGTCATTTTTTACGCTTATTACCTGGGAATTCTCTCCTTCCTGTTGTTTACCTACTACTATGTGGGGAGAAGGCGTGCTCCTCGCAGGAGATGGTGGGTGCACCCTCTACTAGCCAGGAGGCAGAGGAAGGGAGAGTTCCAGGCCCTCTACCGGGACCTCAGACGACACCCACAGAAGTTCTACAGCTACACTCGGATGTCTATTCCCCTGTAAGTATATAGGCCTAAATACACCAACCCCCACCATTCCTAAACACCCCACCCTCACCCCCACAACACCTCATCCCTGTATACCTAGCTAAACACACCACCCTGACCCCCACACCCCTGTATACCTAGCTATACACTACACCCCCACCCTCCACAACACTCCCAAACCTCTGTAAACACACCTCCCCCATCCTCCACCCAACACCTTGTCCCACAACATACTTTACAGCTTCTTCCTTTACATCTCCTGACAGGTTTGATACCCTTTTGGAGATGGTGAAGGATGACCTTAGGAAGAAGGATACCACGTTCAGGAGAGCAGTCACACCACAAGAACAACTACTCATCACACTGAGGTATGTAAAAACAAATTTTTTTATTGCAAAAACAACCACTTTCCAACATGGAAACATTCTTCCAACATGGAAGACAAAAAAATAACATATCTATGGTATAGCCCGGTCAGTTTTAAGGAACACCAACCACCAACTTTGTGCTGGAAGAGTTGTAGGGCATAGCTGCCCAAGTGTCTTTCGGGGACACCAGGCCCTAAAATTGAAGTGCTTCAAAAACCTAACCACTGGCACATGACCCTCTGAGCCATGGATGAAGGACACAGGTCAGTGAAAAGGCTAGGCCTCTCACCGACCAGTCAAGGTGTCCTTCATCCATGGCTCCAAGGGTCTTGTGCAAGTGGTTAGGAACAAGAACAAAGTGAGGAGCAAGAGGAACCGATGGCAGAGGTGCATGACTACAGGTGCAGTGCAACAGGCACAAGGTTGTGACCCAGGTAGTGTCTTTCGGGGACACCAGGCCCTAAAATTGAAGTGCTTCAAAAACCTAACCACTGGCACATGACCCTCTGAGCCATGGATGAAGGACACAGGGCAGTGAAAAGGCTAGGCCTCTCACCGACCAGTCAAGGTGTCCTTGATCCATGGCTCCAAGGGTCTTGTGCAAGTGGTTAGGAACAAGAACAAAGTGAGGAGCAAGAGGAACCGATGGCAGAGGTGCATGACTACAGGTGCAGTGCAACAGGCACAAGGTTGTGACCCAGGTAGTGTCTTTCGGGGACACCAGGCCCTAAAATTGAAGTGCTTCAAAAACCTAACCACTGGCACATGACCCTCTGAGCCATGGATGAAGGACACAGGGCAGTGAAAAGGCTAGGCCTCTCACCGACCAGTCAAGGTGTCCTTCATCCATGGCTCCAAGGGTCTTGTGCAAGTGGTTAGGAACAAGAACAAAGTGAGGAGCAAGAGGAACCGATGGCAGAGGTGCATGACTACTGGTGCAGTGCAACAGGCACAAGGTTGTGACCCAGGTAGTGTCTTTCGGGGACACCAGGCCCTAAAATTGAAGTGCTTCAAAAACCTAACCACTGGCACATGACCCTCTGAGCCATGGATGAAGGACACAGGTCAGTGAAAAGGCTATCGACCAGTCAAGGTGTCCTTCATCCATGGCTCCAAGGGTCTTGTGCAAGTGATTAGGATCAACAAAGTAAGGAACAAGAGGAATCAAAGGCACAGGTGCAGGACTACAGGTGCTGTGCAACAGGCACAAGGTTGTGACCCAGGTAGTGTCTTTCGGGGACACCAGGCCCTAAATTATTAGTGCTTCTAAAACCTAACAACTGGCACAGGACCCTCTGAGCCATGGATGAAGGACACAGGTCAGTGAAAAGGCTAGGCCTCTCACCGACCAGTGAAGGTGTCCTTCACCCATGGCTCCAAGGGTCTTGTGCAAGTGATTAGGATCAACAAAGTAAGGAACAAGAGGAATCAAAGGCACAGGTGCAGGACTACAGGTGCAGTGCAACAGGCACAAGGTTGTGACCCAGGTAGTGTCTTTCGGGGACACCAGGCCCTAAAGTTCAAGTCCAGCAAAACCAAAAGTTAAAAAGCCCTGTGATGGTATCCTTCCTCCGAGGATCGGAGGTATTCAGAGGAGCATGTCCAGGAACAATTTGACTTTTTTTTTCAAATTGTATCGGCACCACTACTAGAAAAGGTGGGAGTTGCTGCCTGGAAATCTGGACTCTCTTGGGTGCTGGTCGTGGATGAGCTGGACCCTGACAGCGGTGGCCCATATTGACTGCCTCTGTAGCCGGTGTACATCTGTGATGATTGCCAGGTGGGCACCGCTGTTGGTTGTGGGGGTCTAAAAATTGGTGGTTGCAATAATGGCGTGTCCATGTGCTGTTTAATCACCTCCAGCAAATTGGAATGGCACGCCATCAGGTTTTGTGAAGGCACCTTTTCAAGATATGGTATTAGAGACATCACAGTGTGAAAACACGGGTGTGCCTGCAATTTCAGTAGTTCCTTGCTTTGTTGATGCATTTGCTGCATCATGTTCTGCAGCTGGCCCACCGACTGATGATGCTGCGCACGCAGTTGGTCGATTTCTCCTCTGTGCATCTCATGCATCATTTTAAGCTCGTCCCTGTAGTGCCCATGTACAGCGTCGAGCTCACATTGCAGTGTAGTGATGTGGGACTTGTACTGCTCCATGATATGGCCCCTGTCCTCATCTTGCAACTGCCGGGTTATGAGAGTTTGGTGGCTCTGAAGAATCCCGAGAAGTCCGGAGACAGCCCCGGACATCTCGGACTCTGTCTCTCTCCTTGTTGGGGGGAGGGTACCTCGACGCCTCACTGGTGTGGTGGTCCTCACTGGTGGTGTGGCAGCATCTTCCCGTCCTCTGGCCTGTGTCGGGGTTGCCCTGCGCGCTGGTTGTGCTGCAGTCTCTCGGTGCTCCTCACTTTGTTCTTGTTCCCCTGGAGCTTCCATAGCGGTCGATTGTGGAGGTTCAGCTTCTTCCACACTCGGTCCTGCAACCTCAACATCCAAGCTCTCTTCTGCCAAGTCATCATCAAAGGACGGAGTTGTGATTAAGGACTCCCTCCTCCTACTCCTCGCCTCGGGGCAATAGGTTACATCGGCGACGTCATCATCCACCAAGCTCTCCTCACTGCTGAACCGTGCCTCCTGGGTCGGTTCCTCTTGCTCCAAATTGTCTTCAGTCCTGTAGATAAAAAAAATATTTATTGGTGTGCCAAACAGCATGTGGCGTCAATTCACAGAGCTAGCAAACACTAGCAATCACTTTATCACCCGTTTCTACCCAACATTTGATAAAGCTTGTGAGAAAAGTTCGCTAGCCATGGGAATTGAGGCCATAGCAATACATGGCCAAAGTCATGGTAAATGAGCTCTCAGTTCCGGCCCACAGTAGTGGTACTTACAGTCTAGGTTCCAGGCTTGCATTGATGAAAGACAATTGCTTGGCAAATTGGTAGTCTTTTTGTCGCCTTCCCCCGCCACTGCCACTTCGTTCGGCAAGTTTTTTCTTCCGTAGCCATTTCACATATGCATCCCGTATATTGCGCCACCTTGTCTTGTACCTTTCTCCTGTAACGACATGAAAAATTGATTTCGATTATTTCTCTTGTAGGTACATCGCAACTGGACAAACATATACATCGCTACATGTCACATTTCGTATTGGGAAGAGCACGGTGGCAGGCATCGTCGTGAGGACTTCGAGGATCCTTTGGACGCGACTGAGGGCCAGATACATGCCTGTGCCGGACACCACGAAATGGGAGGAGATCGCCCAGGGCTTCTGGACCGAGTGCAAGTTTCCTAATTGTGTTGGCGCACTGGATGGGAAACACATCCGGATTCAGAAACCCGTGGGGAGTGGCAGCCATTATTTCAACTATAAAAAATACTTCAGCATTGTTCTAATGGCAGTGGCAGATGCGGACTACAAGTTTGTGTACGTGGATGTGGGGTCGTACGGTAGTTCCAATGACTCTGGAATTTTCCAGCGTACGACCCTTTGCCGGCTGATGGAGGAAGGCAGACTGCGTCTCCCCCGTGACAGACCCTGGCCTGGGACAAGGGCACCGGCCTACCCCTATGTGTTTGTGGGGGACGAGGCCTTCGCCCTGTCCGACCATGTAATGCGTCCGTACCCAGACAGGGGACTTGATGCCAGCCAGCTACACTTCAATGCTCGGTTGAGCCGTGCAAGGAGAATGGTGGAGTGCACATTTGGGATCCTGGTGTCAAAGTGGAGGGTGTTCCACACGCCCATGCTGCTGAAACCGGGCAACGCAGTTGTCGTGGTGAAGGCAGCATGCATCCTCCACAACTTTGTGCGGCAGGAGGAAAGAGAGACTCCGGAACCCCCGAATGTGCTTCCACTAATGCCCCTGCGGAGGTATGCAACCAGGCCAAGGGTAGTGTCACTGCGGAACAGGGACCAACTGAGACTTTATTTTACCACACCACCTGGACGAGGGTGAATGTTTGGTTTTTAATATGTTTTGTTGAAATGTGTTTATTTTGGAGTTTCAAGTTTGAGTGATTTTAAATGTATTAATTTTTTACAATAAATTGATGTATAATAATTGGTCATTGTGTATGTTTTATGTGCACAGGTGGGGTACATCGCAGGTGGGTGGGATACATCACAGGTGGGTGGGATACAGCACAGGTGGGTGGGATACAGCACAGGTGGGTGGGATACAGCACAGGTGGGGTACAGGTGGGTGGGATACATCACAGGTGCGATACATCACAGGTGGGGTAGAGGTGGGTGGGATACATCACAGGTGGGGTAGAGGTGGGTGGGATACATCACAGGTGGGGTAGAGGTGGGTGGGATACATCACAGGTGGGGTACAGGTGGGTGGGATACATCACAGGTGGGGTACAGGTGGGTGGGATACATCACAGGTGGGATACATCACAGGTGGGGTAGAGGTGGGTGGGATACATCACAGGTGGGGTAGAGGTGGGTGGGATACATCACAGGTGGGGTAGAGGTGGGTGGGATACATCACAGGTGGGGTAGAGGTGGGTGGGATACATCACAGGTGGGGTAGAGGTGGGTGGGATACATCACAGGTGGGGTAGAGGTGGGTGGGATACATCACAGGTGGGGTACAGGTGGGTGGGATACATCACAGGTGGGATACATCACAGGTGGGGTAGAGGTGGGTGGGATACATCACAGGTGGGGTAGAGGTGGGTGGGATACATCACAGGTGGGGTAGAGGTGGGTGGGATACATCACAGGTGGGGTAGAGGTGGGTGGGATACATCACAGGTGGGGTACAGGTGGGTGGGATACATCACAGGTGGGGTACAGGTGGGTGGGATACATCACAGGTGGGGTACAGGTGGGTGGGATACATCACAGGTGGGTGGGATACATCACAGGTGGGATACATCACAGGTGGGGTACAGGTGGGTGGGATACATCACAGGTGGGGTAGAGGTGGGTGGGATACATCACAGGTGGGGTACTGGTGGGTGGGATACATCACAGGTGGGATACATCACAGGTGGGGTACAGGTGGGTGGGATACATCACAGGTGGGGTAGAGGTGGGTGGGATACATCACAGGTGGGGTACTGGTGGGTGGGATACATCACAGGTGGGATACATCACAGGTGGGGTACAGGTGGGTGTGATACATCACAGGTGGGTGGGATACAGCACAGGTGGGGTACAGGTGGGTGGGATACATCACAGGTGGGATACATCACAGGTGGGGTACAGGTGGGTGGGGAACAGGTGGGTGGGCCACGGGTGGGTGGGCAACACGTGGGTGACACAAATCCATAGCAAAAGTTGAATACATCACAAGCTTAAACCACAAGCCCCCCCCCCAAAAAACTTCTAGTCAACATACCCTCTGTGCCTTGCTGTCTCTTGCTCAAGTTCTCAAAGTCCTCCACATACAGCTTGGCAATTTTTTTCCACAGGCCTCTGAATTTTTTGATGTTGCTGTGGTCCGCATCCCCCTTTACCCACAGGGCTGGTACCTGCTGCACCTGTAGGATGAGGTCTTCTGATGTGTAGGGCCTCACCCCCTCGCTATCAGACAGATCCTGCTCCATATTGCTGCCAAAGAGCTCCAGCATGAAGTCACTGCTGCTCCACTCTGTGAACGCTGGTGCCATGTGGTCCCCATCCAAAATGGCCACCATACCATAGAGTCAGCATAGGAAGTGTGGTACAACATCCGGTTTTTATAGCCAGTGTGTTGTGCGCTCTCCGGTTCTCATTGGTTTCCATTGGCCGGATGCAACATTCCGGCTCCGGTCCGGATACGTCAGCCGGACCAGCCGGACCAAAAAATAGCGCATGTTGGAACGGACGCCGGAGTCCGGATCCGGTCCGGCTCCGGTCCGGACGAAACGGACGCATGTGAACGGTCGCATAGACTTTCATTGCTATGCCGTGCGTCCGTTTCGTCCGGTCCGCATGCGGTCCGGCTCCGGCACGGCGATTCCGGATAGCAGCCGCTAATGTGAACCGGGCCTTACTCAGTCTCTGGAACCCCATCTTAAAGTGGACCCAAATTAAAAATACAACATGTCAGAAATAAAATCTATTTTCTAAATTATAATAATAAATAGCAGCCTTTTTTCAGCTGCATGATGACAAATATAAAATATTTTACATTTATTGGAGGAACCCCTCCCTTCCTTTCATATTGCCGGGACAAAATCCGGCAAACTGGTGGAGTAGGTGGTGTCCGGCAAAGGAGGAATTGCTAATGGCTGCCACCTGTATAACCCTAGTTATGAAAAGAGAAGGGTGAAAAGCATGCACTGAAATGCTCATAGGTTTGAAGGAGTGTTTATTTATCTTTGTATTTGTCAGAGTGTTCAGAGTGGTGCAACTAAATATTTTGAATTAAAAAATGTTTGGTTTGGGTCCGCTTTAATCATTGGAAGAGTAGTTAAATTCCACAGTGATGGGATCAGAACTCTTACCACATTAATCATATGTAGCAGGATAGATTTTTTTATAGGCTGTCATGGTCAATGTGGAAACTGTACAACAGGTATGCATCAGGAGAAAAGACCAATGGCAAGCTAGACACTAATTGCATGACTCTGTGAACCTCTTTCCAAAAAGGTTTTATTAATGGGCAACTGCACTCAATATGTAAGAGATCCCCAATCTCACCCTGACATCTCCAACAACAGTCCGGCGTAGCAGGGTAGAATTTGTGCAAAAGCACAAGAGTTCTATACCAGAGTTCTATAAATGTAAAACTCACACGTTTCCAATGTATGTCCACAACATACAGAAATAGTGCAGGTTTAGGGAATCCACTTCTTCGCTGTTCACTCCATGCAATATTCCGCTGTATCCTCCACTTCACAGCTCACTTACTACTAGCTCCTCCTTGAACAGTTTTGTCCATGTGACTTTCTCAAGGGGTTCAGAGGTCACCGGCCCTGCTACATGTTTATGTCAACGTTACACCGCTCGGGCTCCATCTGCCATCATCTAAACTTGCACTTCTCTGCTTACAAGTTTCTTAATCAACATGCTGTCCTTAAAGGAGTCATCAGGGCAAATCTAGTAAAATGAGTGGTACTTACCGGGGGCTTCCTCCAGCCCCAAGCTCCCAGGACCTCCCTCGCCGCAGCTCTGCCCGCAGCCATTTGCTGGAGCTCCGACCCGGTCCCTGGTGATGACGTCAGAGCGACCTGGAGGTCGCTCTCTACTGTGCCTGCGCGATCAGCGCTGTCAATCACCGCCACGTGGGCCGGAGCGGACTGCGCAGGCACAGAACTACTGCGCCTGCGCAGTCCGCTCCGGCCCACGTGGCGGTGATTGACAGCGCCGATCGCGCAGGCGCAGTACAGACTCCTTTAACATCATTATTTACAATACAATTTACGATTTATATATCAATTAAAAATGCATAAAATGAGAAGTTACTTCTTTCAACCGAGAATCAGATACATTAAATAGCAACCCACATAACTCCACACATATCAGAATATCCTACACGTCCAATTACTTACCAATCACACCAATTTGCAGATTAGGTTAAAAAAAAACATGTAAATAAAGAAAAAAATGTATGTATGTATGTATATATATATATATATATATATATATATATATATATATATATATATATATATACTGTGTATATATATATATATATATATATACTGTGTATATATATATATATATATATATATATATATATATTTGAAACTAAACTAAAATAAAACAAAGTGAAATAAAAAATAAATAAAAAATAATAAATGAAAATAAAATAATAAAAAAGATGAAATATAAAATGAAATGAAAATGTATAAATATGAAAATAATATAATGATGAACATAAAATAAGATCTAATAAAATAAAACAAATAAAACAAAAATAAAGAGCTGACAAGAACATCAAAACTAATCAGTGGCAAGAAAACAATTAATATTGTTCTTTGCATTTTACCCTTCTGGGCTCAGTGTCCTTAAAGCGGTTTAAAATACTGACATAATATTCAATAAAAACATGTTTTCCTACTTTTTATATGCCATACGGTTATCATATTTGCTTTTGTGCATAAGTATTAGTATTCATTTAGAAATGATACGTTCCCAAAGTACCCTTTTTTCTCTGAAAGTTGACTTTGCATTTTATTTATAACTCCATTATTCATGTTCTAACAAGCAGAAATGCTTTCTAAATTGTCTGACTTTGTTCAGGGGACCCGGCAGTGTCAGAGAATTGTTTATTTACATTTCTCACTTGATACAATTAAACACAAGATAACATTATCTACAACTTTGGATGCATCCAGCTTTGCTGGCAGGGAAGCTTCTAAGTCCTGTGTGGAACCCTTTGAATGCTGTTCTAGTAAAAAAAAAATGCTGGTTGTATATAATATGCTGTAAATAATCTATTAGAGCAAAGAAGAAATGCTGGGTTTCATTCCGCTTTAATCTTAAGATTCAACTAATCTCATTTTGTCTCTCTCCTCAACAATTCCAGGGACCTCCCTTACTCGATCTATTATACAATATCTTAAATGGACCCTACAGCATGAGTGTATCTGCATTACCAGTTATAGGTTTTATGGACGTGTTCATAAATTATCTGCTTAAAGGACTACTGTAGGGGGTAGGGGGAAAAAAGAGTTTAATTTACCTGGAGCTTCTAATAGTCCCCCGCAGATGTCCTGTGCCCACGTGGCACTCACCGATGCGCCGGTCCCCGTCTCTGGTTTATTTCTGGAATTAGACTTTAAAGTCGGAAAACCACTGTGTTTGCGTGTCCCGTGTCCTCGCTCCTGCTGACGTCACCAGGAGTGTACTGCGCAGACACAGACTGTACTGGGCCTGCGCAATACACTCCTGGTGACGTCAGTGGGAGGGAGGGTGCGGCCACGCAGGCACAGTGGTTTTCTGACTTCAACGTGTTTTTACACGCATAACATTCCAAACATTTGCATATCCCTTCTCCCCACACACTTCTGTTTTGGTTCCTCTATAACACTCCTAATGAGTGTTTCTTTTATATTAGGGGCCTTTTTAAAAAATAATTTCAGGCTTTGCTGGAAGTAATAGGTCTAATGTCTTGTCCATCATCAAAATTCTTAATGTTTCTCCATAATACCTGTAATCTCCCTATGTTGTATGTTAAACTTTGTGATCATTGGACAAAATAATGTATTCCCCCCCGTCCCCCAGCAAACATGGGGCCATATGCAATTCCGTTTTTCACCTGAGTTTTCTCCTAGGAGATAATTTTTCATCTTCAAATTAAAATAACTTTCCAGCACTTTTCCATTAAAAAAGTACCAAACAGTAAATTAAAAATGACTATCAAAATAATTTTGAGCATTTTCTTTCTTGCTGGTGGCTTAAAATGCATTTTATTAACACATTTAAAAATATCACATAGGAGAAAACTTAGGAGAAAAAGTGAATTGCATATGGCCCATGGTCTTTCCATTCTAAAACATCGTGGGCCATATGCAATTCACTTTTTCTCCTGAGTTTTCTCCTAAGAGATAATTTTTCATCTTCAATTTAAAATAACTTTTTTGCACTTTACAATGGAAAAAGTACCAAAAAGTAGATGAAAAAGTACTGTCAAAATTATTTTGAGTATTTGTTTGCTTTTTGGTGGTTTAAAGGGCATTTTATTTACAAGTTGTGAAAATATCACCTAGGAGAAAACTCAGGTGAAAAAGTGAATTGCATATGGGCCCATGGGCCATATGCTATTGACTTTTTCACCTGAGTTTTCTCCAAGGAGATAATTTTTCATCTTCAATTTTAAATAACTTTCCAGCACTTTTCAACTAAAAAAGTACCAAAAAGTAGGTGAAAAAGTACTATCAGAATTATTTTGTGTGTTTTCTTGCTTTCTGGTGACTTAAAAGGCATTTTATTGACAAGTTTAAAAATATCACCTAGGAGAAAGCTCAGGTGAAAAAGTGAATTGCATATGGCCCCATGTGTTCTTCCAGGAATTCCACATCATGGCCCATATGCAATTCACTTTTTCACCTGAGTTTTCTCCTAAGTGATAATTTTTAATTTGTCAATAAAATGCTTTTTTAAGCTACATGAAAGCAAGAAAATACTGAAAATAATTTTGCTAGTACCTTTTCACTTACTTTTTGGTATTTTTAGTTGAAAAGTGCTGGAAAGTTATTTTAAATCGAAGATGAAAAATTATCTCCTAGGAGAAAACTCAGGTGAAAAAGTGAATTGCATATGGGCCCTTATTTCTTCTCCATAAAACCTTCTTATCCCTACTCCATAAAACCTTACATCAGAATCCCAGTTTGTTCTATATAATCCTCCTTACGGTGGCCATACACTGGTCGATTTGCCATCAGATTTGACCAAAAGATAGATCCCTCTCTGTTCGAATCTGATCAGAGAGGGATCGTATGGCCACCTTTTCTGCAAACAGATTGTGAATCGATTTCAGCCTGAAACCGATCACAATCTGTGGAGCTGCCGCCCCCCCCCTGCATACATTACCTGCTCCGCCGGCGCGAGTCCCCTGATCCACCGCTGTCTTCTCCGCCTGGTCCCGGCATCTTTTCCGCATCGGCTCCAGGCTGGCATCCGCATATAACTTTCTGTCACTCCAGTGACAGCGGAAGTTCAAATAGAGCGCCCTCTATTTGTACTTCCGCTGTCACTGCAGTGACACAGGAAGTTATGCCGGATGGCGGGATGCGGAAGCTGATGCGGAGAAGATGCTGGGACCAGGCGGAGAAGACAGCGGTGGACCAGGGGACTCGCACCGGCAGAGCAGGTAATATATTACCGCTGTATTGCGTCAGGTCGTCGGGCATTCGAACACCAGGAGCAAGCTAACAAGCCTACAAGAGCCTAACTAAGCTTTCCCTAGTAGAGTCTGTCAGCAGCTGTCCCTTAACTAATAACTGTAGGCAGACGAGTGAGTAAAACGGCAGGAGAACCTTGCCTTTTATAAGGGGGGGGTTGGGGCTCCAGCAGTGAGTGTAGTCTGATTGGCGACAATGTGCCTGCTGACTGTGCCAGGAGCAGTAGGAGGTAACAGTGCTGGAAGGAGGGGCAGTGGGCACACAGTGGCGGGGAGGTGGCAAGAGGGGGGCCACACAGGTCTTCTCCACCCTCAATGCCGCTCACTGTATGTTTATCAGGAAGTACAGTGAGTATTGAAGGCAGAGAAGACCTGTGAAGTACAGGGCTCCAGCATCTGGAACGTGGAAGTCAGGTGAGTCATTCCCCACCCGCTGCCGCTAACACTAATTTAATATCTGAAGGGAGGAGCATGCAAGGGGGGAACTGGGGGCAACTATATTAGCTACCTATACTGGGGCAACTAAACTACCTATACTGGGGCAACTATACTACCTACACTGGGTCAACTATGCTACCTACAATGGGGCAACTATATTAGCTGCCTATACTGGGACAATTATACTAGCTACCTATACTGGGGCAACTATACTACCTATACTGGGGACCAGTATATTTGCTTCCTATATTGGGGCACTAGCAGGCCTGATGATGTGTGAGGGGCCACAAAATGTCTGATGGCAGCCCTGGTGGGATTTGATATACCTTTAAACCCAGGGTGCCTAATAGGTAGATCGCAACTGCCTATTTGGTAGAACAAGGCCAGATGGATGCATCACATTAAATTTTGTGGCTGACAGCTGTAGAACGCGCTTGGCCGTGTCCCATCAAATTGGCCGCTAGTCTCGATCGGAAGGCAGGGGAGGAGAAATGTGACACAACTGAAGAGGAGAGGCCAGGGACGGTTCTGCCATGACGTGATGTCATGGCTGTGGGCTGCACCGGGCACATCATATGCACGCATCCACGCACGCTGCCCGCCGCCCCTTCGCCCGCGAAAGCATTCCCTCGGCCACCGGCTTGCTCATCTGCCCTCCAGCAAGCTGGGGCTGAAGGAGGGGAAGCCAGGACGAGCCCCAGACACCGCTGCTGGAGCTGCAGGGAGGTAAGTGGCACTACGGCACCTACACACCAAGCTACCTATATTGGAGGCACCTATAACTAGCTACCTATACCGAAAACACCTATACCTAGCTACCTATAATGAAGGCACCTATACCTAGCTACCTACACTGAAGGCACCTATACCTAGCTAACCTATACTGGAGGCATCTATCACTAGCTACCTGTACTGGAGGCACCTATTCTTAGCTACCTATACTGGAGGGACCCATTGTATACCTAGCTACCTAAACTGGAGGCACCTATACTTGGCTACCTATACTGAAGGCACCTATACTTAGCTACCTATACTAGGGTCACCTATGCTTGGCTACCTATAATGGAGGCAACTGCACCTGGGGGCTGTTCATGACAATGTGTGTGTGGGTGTTAGGGGGTATTTTGCAGCTATTTGCTAAGCTTAGCATTTGAAATGTTGGTAGATCTCCTGGACTCTGCAAATTTTAAAGTAGCTCGCAAGCTGAAAAAGTTTGGGCACCCCTGCTTTAACCCTCCTGGCGGTCTATTAAAATCCGCCAGGTGGCAGCGCAGCCGTTTTTTTGTGATTTTTTTTTTTAAATCAAGTAGCAAGCCTAGGGCTCGCCACATGATAGCCGCTGTGCAGCGGCATCCCCCTACCCTCTTCGATCGCCTCCAACGATCAGGAAATCCCGTTCAAAGAACGGGATTTCCTGGAGGGCTTCCGCCGTCGCCATGGTGACGGGGCGGGATGACATCACTGACGTCATCGACGTCGTGACGTCATTGGGAGTCCTGATCCACCCCTCAGTGCTGCCTGGCACTGATTGGCCAGGCAGCGCACGGGGTCTGGGGGGGGGGGGCAGCGCGGCGCGGCGGATAGCGGCAAAACGGCGCAGAGCGGCGGCGATCGGTGTGCTCACGCAGCTAACAAAGTGCTAGCTGCGTGCAGCAAAAAAAAATTGTGCAAATCGGCCCAGCGGGGCCTGGGAAATCTTCCTGCGCCAGGAAGGTTTAACAAACCACCAAAAAAATACAGTCCCTTGATACCGAAGTAGCAACACAATATTCTTCAATGCTCAATGCTTCCATCAGCTAAGGTAACATATTACACTCACCAGATCTCCAGACCAATCATATCAGATCAGCGAAAAAAGCATGCGGCCCAGCCAGTTGATATTCCTCCTTTTAGGGGTTGCTGTATCGTCATACACTCATGCAAAGAAAAAAACATTGCTGTATATTGCAATATTCTCCAGGTCCAGACGTCCCTGGAAGGAGGAACTTACCTGTTGTTGAGAGTTAAACCTGTTGCACACTATATGTTTTTTTAAAGGGACATACAGCCCCTTTAGGTTAACAGCGATCCAAAAGAGTTTAGAAGTGTCAGTCATTGTGGAGATACATATTTATAAGAAGCGCACCCGATTTCTTGTATTGATTTTAGGGATAGTTATTGACATAATTTATTCAGCATTAGGGATGGTCAATGAGATGTTCAAGATTAAATAATTTTGTCCCCTCTGACAAACTATTATCGTATTTTTCGGACCATAAGACGCTCCGGACCATAAGACGCACCTAGGTTTAGAGGACAAAAACCAGGAAAAAAAATACTAAACCTGTGGTATCCATTGTACAGGGGCATCTTGTGGATATTCTCCCCTCCCCAATTTATGTGTCCCCTTTGTACCTGTAGTGTCTCTTTTTTGACCTCCACTGTCCCTGTGTGGTCCTCTGTCCCCCTGTGTCCTCATCCATGCCCCTTATGTCCTCTAAGGTGTCCCCTGTGTCCTCCAAAGTGCCCCCCTAGGTCCTCTAAAGTGCCCCCTGGGTCCTACAAAGTGCCCCCGGTTCCTCCAAAATGCCCCCCTGGTCCTCCAAAGTGCCCCCCTGGTTCTCCAAAGTGCCCCCCGGGTGATCCAAAGTGCCCCCCTGGGTCCTCCAAAGTGCCCCCCTCCTCTAAAATGCCCCATGTTCTTGTGCACCCTGTACTTTTCTGTCCCCTGTGACAACCTGTCTGCCTAAAGTGTGTGTGTGGCCTGCAGTATGTTAATGCACAGTGTGTGTCCCCCGAGGCTGCCGCGACCCTCCATACATTGTTTCCGCCCGCCCCCGTCCTCCTCAGCCCCTCCTCTGCCTCCCTTCCCTGGCTCTCTAATGTGGGGATATGCAGGGAGTGTGAAGGCTGCTGCAGCTTACCGAGTGATTATCGCGCTGAGCATCGGTAAATCCACCGAGTTAACAGCCGCTGGGTTGTCCGTGCACGTTGCCGTAGCCTCTCTGCCTTCACTTCCGCATTGGTGATGTAAGCGGAAGTGAAGGCAGAGAGGCTACGGCAACGTGCACGGACAACCCAGCGGCTGTTAACTCGGCGGATTTACCGATGCTCAGCGCGATAATCACTCGGTAAGCCGCAGCAGCCTTCACACTCCCCGCATATCCCCACATTAGAGAGCCAGGGAAAGGAGGCAGAGGAGGGGCAGAGGAGGACGGGGGCGGGCAGAAACAATGTATGGAGGGTCGCGGCAGCCTCGGGGGACACACACTGTGCATTAACATACTGCAGGCCACACACACACTTTAGGCAGACGGGGCAGCCGCGGTCACTTGATTTTAAGGGTGGGGGGACAACTGGTGCCAACTGGGGCCGGGCAAAAATTGCAGCATTTGGACCATAAGACGCAGGCACTTTTCCCCCCCATATTTGGGGGAGAAAAAGTGCGTCTTATGGTCCGAAAATTACGGTACTTCACATAAATATGGAAAATCCAAAGTGAGTATGTCATGTTTACCACATGGAACCAGCAGATGGTGCTCTGAGGAAAAGATAAAATGCTGACCTAACTGTGATTTGGAGTTATAAGATTAGCCAACCATGGAGACTTGTAAAGTGGCGAAAGGTATCACTGCTTTCTCAAATAATCAAAAAAGTACTCCATGGTTCTAGGTCACTTCACAGGTCTTTTATGTCCTCACAGCTTGGCATCTCATGGCAGAAGAGACCAAAACTATGGCTGCTACTCCTTATAAACCTCCTGAGTCCCACCCTCCCCCATGCTCTGTGATTGGCTAGAGGGAGGACGTTGCACTAGGATGAGATTTATTTCCTGTTAGCCATGCGGAACGTTGACTAGTTAAAACTGGTTTCTAAACAATGAGTTTACATGTGCTGGCGGCCATCTTAAAACTGGTTCAGCTGAACAATGGATTCACATGTGCTGGTGGCGATCTTACGTGTTACGTGTTACAATCAGGAAACAATACAACTACATTTCAGGTAAGTGGTAGAAATTAATAAACAGCCTCCGCATTGCATTCCCCCAATTTCTACCTTTAATTTGAAATATGTTTGTTTCAATTAGTTCAACAACCCTTCCACCCAAATCTAGAAGGGTCAGCTTCAGTTCATTATCTCTCACCCATCTTGCAATTGAAAACTCAGTATAGACAGTCACTGGGTTACTACCTGTGATGTTCTCTACATGCTGGAGTGCTGTGTAGACCCCAAATAAATACTTCTCCAGAGGGTGTGTAACTTTTGTGCGCCTTTTTCAGCTGTTTGGATCAAAACTCAATTGGTTTGGCCGATAGACCTTTCTTTTCATTAGGTTGCCAAAAACTCTAGGAAATAGTGTAATTCTGCTCCATAACATCAAGTTAAAATGGCACCCCTTGTCTCACAAGTCCTAACCCCTGGTGCTGCAAAATGGCTTCTTTAGCAGCGGCAAATGCACTTTGCTGTTCGGGACCCCAGGTGGGGAATAAATGATTACCAGAATTTCACCTCCTCTAAAAACTTCTTTTGGATGTTGAGGCCCAGTCCATGTCGTTCCTGGAAATTTTACCTCTGGCAGGTCCTCGAACATTTACCTCTGACGATTGCCCATCCTCTGTCCTCCAAGTGCTGTATGAGGAAAGGTAAAACTTCTGTCACATCCTCTTTTGTTCCAGAAATCCTGGCCTTACTGACAGGCTTAAGTCTCAATTTATTTCTTAAAGTATTAACAGACTTCAAAATAACCACTGCACTAAGCTTTTGCACACACTCAGCATGTGAAGCAGTACTCTGAGGCAACGACAAGCTCTCCTCTTCTGCTTTCTCCCTCCTCTGGGTCTTGGCATGAATAGCATGAAAAAACTACCACCCAATCATGGTTACTGGCTTCAGCTCTTTCCTACTGACAGCAAAATAAATTTAGCTCAAGATTTGCAAGACGTTCAGGAACATTGTTACACCAAACTTTACTCCAAGGATCCTGACTAACCTATGCAGGTAATTTGCACACTGCTCTGCACATTCTATACATTCATTCTGTCTGAAAATCCAGCACAACATACCCAAAACTGCATGTGTCAATCAAAAAATCAGTGCTGCCCCGGGCCAATCCCCCAAGCATATTGCTATCCCTCACCATAGGATTGCAATATTTAACTTTGTTGCTCGCTAGCAGTGAAATCTGAGAAAACAACCAGTTTTTAAAAAGTAACGGTAATGAGCTTAGTTAGCTATTAAAAGATCAGTGACAAAAATATTTTTTAAAGGATAAAAGACATTACTTACATACAGAAAAGTGTGCTAAACAAACTGTCACACACACACGCACGCAAGCACGCACGCACACACACACACACCAGAATCAAGATATATCAGGTCTTTTTTTTTTTCATTTCTACAGCATTTATTTAATAAAAAAGCTTAAGTTTAATAAAAAAGAAAAACCCACAACATTAGTTTCTAATAAACAAAATATTTTGCTAGAATTCGCTGCTAGCACAGTAATTAAGTAAATTAAAACCTTTTGGCATTCTTTTTAAGAAATGTAATTTAAATAATTGATGCGGATTCATTTTAAAGGTTTGTTTTCTGCTCCAGCATGACAGTCACGTCTTCAGTAAATGATGAATTCCCTTGAACTATTCTATAGTCTAATTTATGTACCAATATATTTACACAATAAATTATACATTAAAAAGTATTGTGTTACTGTACTGGCTAATTGCTTAGAATAGATCATAAAGTTTACCTGTATTGCATTCATTAACCTCTCTGCGACTGCCTAACACGGGATGACGGCCGCAGAATTGCTCTCTCGTTCCTCCGTCACGCCATATGGCGTGATCTCGCGAGGAGCGAGATTAGACGAGAGCGCGTTGTGGCCATTTTGTAAACAAAATGGCCACAACGATCAGCCTACCAGCGGCTGATTAGTGCTGGCAGGCTGAATATTGTATATATTAGATAAATAAATATTAATATAGCGCTGACATCTTGTGCAGCGCTGCACAGAATATATTGTCTTGTCACTAACTGTCCCTCGGATGGGCTCACAATCTAATCCCTGCCATAGGCATATATTTATACGTAGTGTAGGGCCAATTTAGGGGAGGAAGGGTGGATATATAAAAATATAAAAATGTAGGGCTTTTTAAATTAATTTTAAAAAAAATCACAGCAGCAAACAGAAAGCTCTATTGGTGAGAAGAAAAGGGGATACAATTAATTTTGGTGCTAAATTGTATGACCGAGCAATAAACTGTTAACATTGCGAGGTGCCGAATTGTAAAAAAATGGCCTGGCCACAAGATGGGTATAAACCTCTGGTCCTCAAGTGGTTAAACAGATGAGCAATGAAAAAAAATATATAACGGGTCAAGTATTGGTTAGAAGAAAACTGGTGTTGTAGAATAAAATTACTATCTGGGCCCATTTGCAATTCACTTTTTTTGTACTTAGTTTACTCTTTACAACTTCCAGGATATATTTTTTTCATTCACAAGGTAAATTCGTACCTACTATATGTTTTAATGCAATGCAAAAATGCATAAGAATTGACAGCCCATGTTAATCAGAGTATGGGGATGGAGAGTGATCAGAAAACACCGTATGAGGAAAAAGTATAGAGACAACGGGAGCCCCGATGGTGCAGTATGACACAAAAAGTGAGAAATGGATGTAAGTGGTGAATAAAGATACTCACAATGGGAGGTTGCAGACGGGCAACCAGAGGCACCTAATGTTGGCTCGTTGCATCCTTCTGGCACTTGATTTGGCCTGAGGAAGTGGGCATTGACCCATGAAACGCGTTGCCAGTGCTTTGTAATAAAAATTCATTGATCATATGAATTTGTCTTCATTGAGGTAAGCCACCTCATTTTCTCATGTTATTGTTTTTAATCTAGTATTATCATACTCTGGGTGCCTCTTCTCTCCCTTATGTGAATCAGTGGGTTTGTTCACATCGAATTAATTTTTGTATGCACATTGAAATAATTCTCAATATACTGCATATGGGTATGGATGAGTTTTTAAGGTGTACAGACACACATGATAAGTGTGTGTGTGTGTGTATACAAAACCTTAGGCTACCAAAGCAACACACCTAAGAGGCCCATGTATTTGCTTTCTCTACAGTTTAATGATACAAAATGTTTTGTTACTGCATGTGAGCCTAAGGGCCCGTTCACACTGCACGCGTTTCCAGCCGCGTTTTGGAAACGCGTGCAGGTGGCCGATACGCACGACATCAGACATTGCATAGAGTGCAATGTCTGATGTTCACACTGCATGCGTTCCGGACCTGTGCGGTCCGGGAACGCATGCTGCACGCAGATTTTGCTAAAACGCGTGGCTGTCCCATTCACTTTTCAGTGATGGGATCAGCCACGCAACGCACACAAACGCGGATGGCCATGCGTTCGTACGCGTTGCAGTCCGCACGCGTTCCGCACGCATGGCCATCCGCATTTGTGATCTGAACGGGCCCTTAGATATATAAAAAGAATATAACAGTTACCCTTTTTTGAATGTATTTATTTAGCATTTTTGTAATTCTCTGTAGATCAAAAAATCAATTATGTTCACTTTGCATAAAATATCTATTATATTTGGAATTATAACATAATAAAATATCAAATTTCCCCCAAAAAGGGTAAAATCAGTGGTACATCTTTAAAATATTGAAAACTCTAGTGAGAAAAATGAAGATGGCACGTCACATTAGATTACTGTAATGATTAGAAAAAGGAAAATGTCAAAGTTGGAGCTCAGTAAAATCAATTTTTCGCCTTTTCAAAGTAATCGTGGAGAAAGCAACATAACCTGCTGAGAAATGTTCACATGAAAGCTATCATCCTGTAACTCCTGCTGTACGCATCTGAAACTGGATACTATTATCGTTTGTACAGAACCTGAATTCATTTAGGCTCGCCACTGGAAAATTAGCATGCACATGGGAAGGCAAAGTGTCTTTATTTGTGACAAATGCATGTCTCCTACTTCAAACAGATTCATTTTACCCAGGTTCTACACTTATCTTAAAGAGAATCTGTACTGTTCCCCACCGCGATCCTGGCTTTTAATCGCCAGTTTTAGGCAGTGGTTACAAACAAAAAACATGGCTGCTAACCAGGAAGTGATGTTTGTGTTTATATATATATATATATATATATATATATATATATATATATATATATATATATATATATACATATATATATATATATATATATATATATATTATTACAGTAAACTACACGTTTTTATTACATATTATCTGCATAGTAAACTACAAGTTTTTATTACATATTATCTGCACTCCAGTCTAGGATTAGCATGTGACAGGCAGCAGCTCCTTCCCCCCTCAGCCTCACAAACTCAGAAAACTGAGAGCAGAGACCTGTCTGTAAGGGATAAACAAAGCACACACTCAGAGCCTGCAGGAGGCGTGCAGGGGGCATGCATAACTTCTCCCTATCACAGCAGAGGCAGTGCAGTCTTCCCTGGCTCGACAAAGTTTGACAAAGAAAAGAAGATTAGATATATTACAGAGACAGTGCAACTAGAAAAGGCTGCAGTAATCCAGAGCACATTAGAACAGGTATAGGAACTTATAGGATAGAAGAAATAAGGCTGAATATTTTGTTACAGAGTCTCTTTAAAGGACCATTATCGCTAAAAACTGTAAAATTAAAAATACATGTAAACACAAATAAGAAGTATGTTTCTCCCAGAATGAAATGATCTAGAAATTATTTTTCTCATCTCCTATCTTGCTCTCCCTAAAGGTGGCCATACATGGTACAATTTTTCATTTTTTTCGATTAGATAATTTAGTTTGATTATTCTGTTAGATCGAATATAAAGATTTTTCCAGCATGCCCGATCTGATTTTTCTCGAAAAAACGGGATAATCGTTCAAATTTCTTGATCGAAAAAAAATATATATTTTCAACTTTCATTCGATTCGATCATTTAGATCGAATAACCGGGATATTCAAACATTTTTATTGCACCATGTATAGCCACCATTACAGTGGTTAGTAGAAATCTGACATAGCTAACAGGGTTTTTGACTAGTTCATCTCTCCATGGGGGATTCTCAGTATTTAATTTATTCATTACAAAAGCACTCCCTAGAATAGATCCATATAAAGATGCAGGCCACCGCTCCCCCTTATCACCTGTTTGCACACTATCCTGGCAGTTGGAGCAACTGCCATTCACTAACTGTTTTTTAATATAAAGAAAATCCTGAGAATCCCCAATGAGGAGATGGACTAGTCCAAAACCTGTCAGTTTTGTCAGATTTCTACTACCCACTGTAAGTGGTGACAACAACATAGGAGAAAAGTAGTTTATAGCACACTAGCTGATGACCCGGCGTTGCCCGGGTATGTATTTGGCTGGCGTGGCTGCGCCCACTTTTTCTAACCCTAACACACAATTACACAATTACTCAATGACCAAGTTTGTGAGCTTTGCAGTCTTTGGCATCAATAATTTGCATTGAAATGAAACAAATCTGATTGGCTGTTTGTGACTCCACCCCCTTTTCTGAATTTGAACCCCAGTCACCCAATGACCAACTGTACCAGATTTGAGGTTTGTGCCATTAACAGTGCAAGAATGGCAGCAATTAAATATTCCTATCAAAAATCAATAGGTGAATTTTAATTGGCTTTTGTAGGCTCCACCCACTTTTCTGAATATGAATCCCAGTCATCACCCAGTGACCAACTGTGCAAAGTTTGAGAACCCTGCCAGTAACGGTGTAAGAATGGCTACAATTTACATTTCCCCACTGAAATTTGTATTAGTCTCCGCCCACCTTTTGGTTATGGGGATAAAAAGTTATTCCAAGTAATGTACTAAGTGTGTGCCAAATTTCATTCATATCCGTTCAGCCATTGTTGCGTGATTAAGTAAGAAACATCCAAACATCCAAACTTTTGCATTTATAATATTAGTGAGATTGTACTCTGGTAGAAATGTATTTTAAATTTTACAGTTTTTCACGACTTTCCCGGAGTGTTCCTTTAATTTTAAAAATAATCAATTAAATATCTACACTTAAAGGACTTACAATGCAAAGGGCATAAAAAAAAGTAATGTACCTCATTGAGATTGCAGACCTCAGGGCAGACGATCAGCGGCTTCCTTTTTAGTTTCTGGAGCTCTGTTATCTAAATCCAGACTCCATTGCAGTCCCCGACCCTCCCCAGGGTCTCCTTATCTGATGGCGATTAGAATCGCCGCTTTAAAAATCCAACGCCTTCGCAGTTTGCCTAGCCGCTATTGCGGCTGTGCAGGTTTACATCTCTGTCCTCGGCCCATCCTCGCTCAGTTCGCTCTGGTCACCAACACCACTGACTTTTTTTACAGCAAAACTTTGGTTTGCTAGTATCTTATTTTGCAAGAGTTTTACAAGACGAGCAAAAATTAAACATTATTTTGACTTGATAATCAAGCAACGTCTTGATATAGAAGCACAGTATGTATACACACGTCACATCATTACAGCTGAGCCAATGGCCTTTATTCTGGTAGCTATGTGTATTTTCCGGTTTCTTTGGCAATTCTGAAAGATTTTTCTGCATTTAAAAAATGTGGCAAGTGCGGAAAATGCGGTAAAACATGCGGTTTTCAGAATCAGAATCTAGTTTATTTCGCCAAGTACAGATAGTACATGGAATTATTTTTGGCAACATACAAGCTCAGAGGAGTGCAGTACACAATACTAGATAGAGACAATACAATAAAAGATATAGACATACCTTTTGCATAACAAGGAGGCATTACAGTACACTAGAGACATTTAGTACAATACAAGATAAAGGCAAACATTTGCAGTACAAAGAGAAGCAGTCGTAGTGCCAGGGACAAGACAGAGTATACATCGAATTTGGCATACCGGGCGCCCATGTGGGTGGGGGCACTGGACCAAGGGGGGGCATAGATTAAGGATTTGAACAGCTTGGGGTAAGAAGGAGCTTCTGTGTTTAGTGGTCCTGGTGGGTAAGAACCTGTATCAGCGGCTCAATGGGAGAGGATTCAGGTAGCAGTTGCCTGGGTGAGAGGGGTCTCTTTCTATCCTGACAAACCTGGGATGCAGTCTGGTGGAGTAAGTGGTGGGAGAGGGGTGCCAAAGATCCCTTCCGCTGCCTTTATAGTTTTCTGTAGCCTGTACCTGTCCCTCACGGAGGCCCTTGTGTAGCATACGATGGTGGAGGAGCATGGTATTGACTCGATGGTCACAGAATAGAAGCAGATCATGAACTTTTTCAACTGCCGCAGGAAGAATAACTGTTGTTGGGCTTTCTTCTGGATTGTGGTGGCATTTTCCTCTCACCTCAAGTCACTTGAGATGGTGGTGCCTAGGAAGAGGGCATGTGGAACTTTTGGTGACCTCTGTGCCTTCAATGAAGACTGGGTGAAGTTCAGGAGGTTTTATTCTGAAGTCGATGATCAGTTCTGCTTTTTTAGCCGTGTTTAGAACAAGCTTGTTTGTCTTGCACCAGTTGCAAATATTCTTAATCTCTTGGCGATAGGCATGTTAATCATTCTTGTCTATAAGGCCAATGATGGTGGTATCGTCCACAAACTATGACTTTGACCGAGTTACTCATAGAGGTGCAGTAGTTCATGTACAGCGAGGACAGAATAGGGGACAGGGACAGCCCCCCCCTAAATAGTGCCTGTGTTGGTGACTCGCGCCTGCAAGGAGAAGTTGTCGTGCTTGACGACTTGGGTTCTGTTTGTCTATCAGCCATCCACAGAGGCTGAGGTGTACACTGAGGTGAGCTAACTTGTCGAAGAGGATGTCAGGGCTAATGGTGTTGAATGCCGAGCTGAAGTTTAGGAGGAGAATCCTGGCATAGGTGTTTGGCCTGTCTAAGTGGCTTAGAATGTGCTACAGACTGTATATTGATGGCATCCTCTACGGACCTGTTTGCTCTGTAGGCGAACTGGTATGGGTTGATCAGGTTGCTGGTGGTGTGTTTCACGTGAGACAGAACCAGCCTCTCAAAAACCTTCATGACATTCGATGTTAGTGCAACAGGTCTGAAGTCATGCAGGTCAGTGGCTCCTGTTTTTTTGGGGGGATTGATATGATAGTTGATTTTTTTTAGGCAAGAGGGTACCTTGTGTTTTTTCAGAGATTGTGTGAACAAGGTGGTAAGAACTGGGGCCAGCTGGCAAACTTTGCAGTTTGTCAGAGGACTACCTTTTTTTCAACTCTCAGTTCTATATTGAGGTTGTTTTTGGCCAACTTGAACTCTTTTAGGATGCCGCCCTTGTGAGCTACTTCTTTGGCTCTGCATAACAGATGTAGCTTGTTGTTGAACCAAGGTTTGTTGTTGGGAAACACTCTGTAGGACTTTAACAGGATGCAAGTTTCCTCACAGAAGTTGATGTAGGACTTGTTTGCCCAGTCATCCAGGATGCCATTTGATGGTACAAGAGCTGACCAGTCAGTGCACTCAAAGCAGGTTTGTTTTGCTTAAGTCGTCTATTTTTTTGGTAGACCTGATGGCTGGTTTGGCAGTCTCGAAGGACCTTGTGTAAGTAGGGATCAGATGGACCAGGCACTGATCAGAGTGCCCAGGGCCGCTCATGTTGTAGCCTTGTATGCGCCCTTAAGGACAGCGTAGCAATGGTTTAGAGTGTTTTGGTACCTGGTAGGGCATGTGATGTGCTGTAAGTAGTGTGGCATCTCCAAGTGAAGGCCGGCCTGATTGAAATCGGCCATAATGATAGTAGTAGGGTCTACAGTTGACCAGGAGGACTTCAAGGTCTGGGGAGCAGGTTGACTTGTGGCACCGCTTGGAGCTAATATAGAAGCAGACACCACCCCCTCGTTTTTCCAGCCGAAGTGGGGTCTCTGTCCACTCGAAAGAGGTTGAAGCCTGGTAGGTTTAGAGATTCATTTGGAATATTGTCATTGAGCCATGTCTCAGTGAAGCATAGAGTGAGGGAGGGCTTGTAGCTTTGTAGCTGTTTTTCATCAAGTTTGTTGTGTAGTGAGTGAACGTTCGCTAGGAGTATGGATGGGACGGGCAGGGGTGCAACGCTAGAGGAATTAGGGAAGTTGGGGGAGCCTTGAGGGAGACCGTGGTGGGGCTTCTCAGCTTGTGCTCAGTGAAATTCTGCAGTGCTGGAGTTCTCAGTGGTAAATAATAATCATAATAATAGTCTTTGATTGCCTTCCATCACTTAGGATAGTCTTTGGAAGATGCTTTTTTTTGGGGGGGGGGGGGGTGTTTTTGATTATGTAGCAACCCATGGAACGTATATTTATAGGGGGCCAATCGGGTTCCCGGTCAACGTCATGTGCTCCAAGAGATTACATGTGTCTCTTGGAGCGCATGCCGTTGACTGATTGGCCGCCGTGGGCATGTGGTCATGTGGTATCCGTGGCCAGGGCTCAGGGAGCGCTCTGAGAAGTCCTGATTGGACATGCATGGAGCAGGGGGAGTAGAGTACTGGTTTAGAACCCCGTTCACGTCCCAAGTCTCGTCGGAGAATGGAGGCGGAACGAGCTGTGTGCAGCCAATGCTTGTTCCGACGTTGTTGGACATAACGGCCATGAGGCAGCGCAGGATTCAAATAATACCAGCATAATTGGCATCAGGCAACACCTGGACAACAGGGGCACATCTGAATGGTAAGTGGTAAGATCTATGGCTCCAGTAGTGCTGTGTGCGCTGTAACATATTGGAACCTTAATGTTTACTTGAATGCGGGCAATTTATAGAAAGTGTTCATTGTTTACATCTGTCAATCACTATGTCTTTGTGAGGTCACTCATTTTGGGTGGGGTATTTAGGGATTTGTATGATATAAAAAAGATTGGTGTAGGAATGCCATGTAACCACATGCCTTGATAAAGGGGGACCCTGCGTAGCCCCCGAAACAATTGTTGGAATGTCCTGTGGAAACTGGCATAATAAAGTGTGTGCTGTAGAGAGTGGTGTGCTGACAATCCTTTCAACTTGTACCTATTTTTTATGTAACGTGGTCCAAGCTTTAAAACACACCAAAATGTATTCCACAACTCATCATGGTTAAAATGATACCATGTGTACCTCATTTAGTTTAGTAACAAACTACATCCAGTTTAGCTGTGGAGGGTGCACCACCAATTTGTTACTAGATGAGGCACATGTGGTATCATTTCAAAAGGGATGATATCACGCTGATATGTGATGAGGTAACACACTAGTGTAATACACAAGAGGTAACGCACTAGTGTAATACACAAACAGTAGTGCGTAGTCAGGATCAGGCCGTAGTCGTACACAAAGTCAGAGGTATAGAAGTGTAGAGTAGCAAGGCAATATCGTAGTCAATAAACAGGCAGGGTCATACACATAAGTCAGATGTCAGTCATATTGGAAGGATCAGACAATAACGTAGTCAGGGACAGGCTGAGTCAAACACGTGTATGAGATGGCTGAGGTACAGAAGGACAAGACAAGAGCAAGGTCAAAAGGCAGGCAAGAGGTGGGTACACAGATAAATATACAATAAGATGTTACTTCAATATATTACGATAATATATAATATAACTACAAAAATAACAAGACTGACTAACTAGAGTATATATTGTGCGTCTACACAATATATTAATGTAGCTCTCGAAACTCACTGACTAGGCCAAGAACCAGCGAACTGATTAGTATCAAGGCCGGTGAGTGACTGAGAACTCTGGCCTTAAATACAAAATAAGACATCCCAAAAAACACTCCCAAAATAGAAAGCACCTCCTACATGGTGATGTCATCTAATGACATCACCGCTGGCATTGCTCATACCCTACTCCTTAACCTATAAGACCTTTCAGGTCTCGCGCATGTCCGTTTGGACGAATTGCGCATGTGTGCGCTTGAACCCACCAACGCAGGGGAGCCGGGGATGCTGCCAGAGGATACCAGCGTGGAAGCTTCGCCGGCAGCATGGATCCCATCAGAGACACCGTGGGACCCGCCGTTGGAAGGTAAGATTGTCACAGATGAGTTGAGAATACATTGTGGTGTGTTTTAAAGCTTGTCTCATATGAAATAGGTAGGGACAAACTCAATCCAACATAAAAATTAATTTTCAAAATTATGATGAACTTGGGAAAGTATTAGTAAAACTACACAAGATATATGGGGGTAACATTTTAACCATGAAATAAAATAGATTTTAGGGTGTTTTATGACCAAGTGCTATGTTTTGTGTATTCTTTTTAGAAACAAACTGAACTAAAAGCAATACAATTTTTGTATATTCTGTACCAAACCAAGACTTGAAAAAATTAAAACAAAGGAACAGACTATAAAAGCAAATAACTATATTGTTATCTTAGGAACTTGGCTTAAATACCGTATATTCCGGCGTATAAGACGACTGGGCGTATAAGACGACCCCCCAACTTTTCCAGTTAAAATATACAGTTTGATATTTACTCGCTGTATAAGACTACCCCTCTTCCAACACACACCAAATTAAAATTAAAAAATCATGTACTAGTGCTGTGGGAGATCTTAGAGGCGGTAACAGGATAAAGCATATCACCCGGCATCAATGACACCTGGCGTATAAGACGACCCCCAACTTTTCAGAAGATTTTCAAGGGATAAAAAGTAGTCTTATACGCAGGAATATACAGTATGTATGCCATGAGGGTATATTACTCTTATTTTTGCAAATAAGGTATTTTAATAATCGATAGTGTACAATGAGAAGGAACATAATCTAAACGTTCTAATAACCAGGATGGATAAGCAAATACAATTTGTGGGTTTAAATTACAGTTAGCACTGTTTATTGTAAAGCTATAATGGATGAAAATGGAGAAATATTGTGTTTGTTTTCAACTTTTCCCTTTAAAATGTTTTAAAGTAAGGTAATTACTAAACAAAAATATCACTCACTAAAAGCCTAATTTGTCCTGGAAAAAAAAAATATAGATCATTTAGGTGTGATAAGTAGTAATAAAGTTATTGGCAAATTAATGGGAGCAGCACTGATATGTGAAAATTTCTCTCATCCTGAAGTTGTTAAAAAGTCATTTTTAGGAATAGGAGGATAAAAATGATTGTTTGTCTGTTCAGTTTATTTTCACCGCCGGTCTTCAATGTTCGTTAGTCACTGTATGTATTTGCACAAATGCCCATTGCCGAGTGTACCATAGATAATTTTGGGTATGATAACTTTGTACTTCCCGAAAGCAGATTCTGATAAAGGTTCTTTACAGTTTACTGTGAATTTATATACCGGTATATCTTAGGATTTCATATTATTGACTTTACATTTTATATAAAATGTGCATCACGTTATGCTGCCTAAGAAACACTTCATGGGCTGCCAGATGCTTCCTCAGAGGCTTAACAAGGGCAATTTAAGTGCACCATCTAATGCTACCTGACGCACGTTTCGTGGCTTGCCAGGCACTTCTTCAGAGACTCAACGAGAACCATTTCAGTAACTTTCCAGCCAAGTATACATTTCAAATTTCCAGATAATGAAACTCAATAAATTCCATCAGAAATTAGAACAAAACAGAGGTGCCTGGCAGAATAAAATACATTCAAAATAGTTTAAAAATGTGAGGTAGTGGTGGACTTACCTCCCTGGTGATGACTCAAATTGTATCATTCAGGAAAAAACTGTATTGTATACACCACAATGAATTTCAGGGTGCAGTAACAAATGATGACCAATAGTTATCGTTTACAAGAAATCTCTGCCTGCAAAAAACATGCTCTTTCATTTGTTTCATTGTGAGTATTATATTAGGGTGGTCATAATAAAGATTACAGTACTATTTCTCTCGGTGGCACCCCATGTGGAGCAGAGTGAACATCAGCCGTGGCTAAAATAATTAAATTCTAAAAAATATACTAAATAAAGATGCTACAAGGTCATCTGTGCACCAGGTATTTTAGAGACTGCAGCATCTGGAAAGTCAAAGTTTAATATGTGCATAATTCAAGGAACTATGAATGACGCATGCAACCCATTAAATGCTATTTATTTCATGTATTTATACAGACTATTTAATGTGCCGTAAATACTTTAACCCCCTGTCGAGAAAGGATGTTAACCCCCTAAAATTTTATCTTCGATGTTTAACTTCAGAAATGAAATATTGTATTTAAAATGAACCTGAATTGGGGGGAGGGGGATGCTTATGGGCATAATAAACAGCTGATTCTGGCTGCTCGTCTTTATAATGTGACCATTGTATATTGATTTTTTGCTGTATATGTCACACTTGCACTATAGCACTTTGCACTGTAATGCCTGTATCCCTGATGAAGTCACAATTTTAGGGGCATAAACATGGTAGTGTTTGAGATATTATTTTGTTTGGAGGAGAGAGGGCTGAAGCTTTGGGCTAAGTGCAAAAAGTGCAGTTTTGAGCTTCCGCCAGTTTCATATACCGTATATACTCGCATATAAGCCAACCCACGTATCAGCCGAGGTACCAACTTTTCAATCAGAAACCAGGAAAAAGTGATTGACTCGCGTATAGGGTCCCTCCCAAGTATAGCCCCCTCCACAGTAGCAAGATGTTCCCCCAGTACAAGTCAGCCCCCCTCCCCTTAGCCAGATGTGCCCCAAGGAAGATACATCTGTGTCTCAAGACGCCACTAGATGGAGTCATAGTGTTAGGAATTATGCACTACCTTCTCCTGCCTACTGATGACACTATTGCCTGGGACTGTCCTGGACTTTCATTGTGCCACCAGCAGAGGGCTTTATGGATGTTGAGCAGCCCTAGATTTCTGCCATCCACAAGCAGGTGAGTTGCTGGACATTTCTGATACCTGTTACCTGTTAACCTGAAACCTGATTTGCTTAACTTCCTGGTATTTGAACTCTGCTTTGTATGACTACCACTTGCCTGTTGATTTGTGTCCTGTGCCTGATTGTATATATTTACTTGCTGTACATATTTGTATATATCTCCTGCACATTGCTTGTAAGTAGAGATGTCGCGAACGGTTCTAGGTATTAGAACACTTGAAACATAGGGCCATATGCAATTCCCTTTTTCACCTGAGTTTTCTCCTAGGAGATAATTTTTCATCTTCAATTCAAAATAACTTTCCAGCACTTTTCAACTAAAAAAGTACCAATAAGTGGGTGAAAAAGTACTATCAAAATTATTTTGAGTATTTTCTTGCATTCTTTTTGCTTAAAAGGCATTTTTTGTCAAATCTAAAATTATCACCTGGGAGAAAACTCAGGTGAAAAAGTGAATTGCATATGGGCCATAATTTCTAACATTATTCCAGCCAGTAGAAATTTTTGAAAATTTTGAAGTTCGCATCCCCATTGAAGTCTATTGCAGTTTTCGCGAACCGAACTTTACGCGGAGGGGTTCGCGAACCGAAAATCAGAGGTTTGCGACATCTCTACTTGTAAGTCAGGGTGTTGGATGTATGTGTGCACACTGTTTGTTCTGGTTTGTGGGAGATTCATTGTACAGTGGGATGCGAAAGTTTGGGCAACGTTGTTAATCATCATGATTTTCCTGTATAAATCGTTGGTTGCTACGATAAAAAATGTCAGTTAAATATATCATATAGGAGACACACACAGTGATATTTGAGAAGTGAAATTAAGTTTATTGGATTTACAGAAAGCGTGCAATAATCGTTTAAACAAAATGAGGCAGGTGCATACATTTGGGCACCACAAAAAATAATTGAAATTAATATTTAGTAGATCCTCCTTTTGCAGAAATTACAGCCTCTAAACGCTTCCTGTAGGTTCCAATGAGTCTGGATTCTGGTTGAAGGTATTTTGGACCATTCCTCTTTACAAAAACATCTCTAGTTCATTCAGGTGTGATGGCTTTCAAGCATGGACAGTTCTCTTCAACTCACACCACAGATTTTCAATTCTATTCAGGTCTGGGGACTGAGATGGCCATTCCAGAACATTGTACTTGTTCCTCTGCATGAATGCCTTAGTGGATTTTGAGCAGTGTTTAGGGTCGTTGTCTTGTTGAACGATCTAGCCCCAGCACAGCTTCAGCTTTGTCACTGATTCCTGGACATTGGCCTCCAGAATCTGCTGATACTGAGTGGAATCCATGCGTCCCTCAACTTTGGCAAGATTCACAGTCCCTGCACTGGCCACACAGCCCAACAGCATGATGGAACCACCACCATATTTTACTGTAGGTAGCAGGTGATTTTCTTGAAATGCTGTGTTGTTTTTCCTCTATGCATAACACCCCTTGTTATGCCCAAATAACTCAATTTTAGTTTCAGCAGTCCGCAGCAAATTATTCCAAAATGAAGCTGGCTTGTCCAAATGTACTTTGGCATACCTCAAGCGGCTCTGTTTGTGCTGTGCACAAAGAAAAGACTTCCTCTGCATACATCTCCTTGTGTAAAGTGCGCTGAATGGTTGAACGATGCACAGTGACTCCATCTGCAGCAAGATGATGTTGTAGGTCTTTGGTGCTGGTTTGTGGGTTGACTGACTGTTCTCACCATTTGTCACTTCGATTTATCCGAGATTTTTCTTGGTCTGCCACTTCAAGCCTTAACTTGAACTGAGTCTGTGGTCTTCTATTACCGCAATATGTTCCTAACTGTGGAAACAGACAGCTAAAATCTCCGAGACAGCTTTCTGCATCCTTCCCCTAAACCATGATGGTGAACAATCTTTATCTTCCGGTCATTTGAGAGTTGTTTGGAGACCCCCATGTTGCTACTCTTCAGAGAAATTTAAAAGAGGAGGGAAATTTTCAATTGACCCCCTTAAATACTCTTTCTCATTATTGGATTCGCCTGTGTATGTAGGTCAGGGGTCACTGAGCTTGTCAAGGCAATTTGAGTTCCAATAATTAGTTGGTCTAAGGGTTTTGTAATCAATAAAATGACACCTGCCTAATTTTATTGAAACAATTATTATTCTGTAAATGCAATAAACTTCATTTCACTTCTCAAATATCACTGTGTGTGTCTCTTATATGATATATTTAACTGACATTTTTTATCATAGTGTGAGGAAATGCGGAAAGCCGCCGCGTGTGCCAAGAGCTAGGCGGCTGACTCTGCGTCCTATGCGGCGGTTTGCTCACGTCTGGGTGTGTGGTGGAACGCAGAAAAGCCGCCGCATGTCCTGACAGCAAAGCGGCTGTTTGCATGCAGCAGCGTGTGCTTGGTGTGGCTGGGTCTGTTAGTGCACTTAGGCAGATGGAGAGCTATGCACGCGCGGGCCTGAATCCAGGACCTTTATACTAGCAAGGGAAGTGTCAGCTGATCAGGAAGGTCAGCTGATTCCTGCAGGACTCATGATTGGCTGAATGGTTCGGGCGGGGCGGCAGTATCCAGCAACTATATATTCTGCTGCTTGGTCAGTTGCTGGTGGCCTGTCGTTGCAATCACATACGTGGGAGCACGCAGACCCTTAGTCAGATCCGAAAGTGTGCCGGGACCAGCTGGAGCTGTAATCCTACACTTAGCTAGATTCTGTTGATAGTCTAAAGTACTAGTTTGATTGTGATTATCTGTTATGACTTTCTGCCTGTCTGACTACACTGTCTCTGTCTTCTGATCCTGTACTTTGTTTGTCTGTGAGTTGCCGACTTGGCCTTCCCGACCCTGAGAACTATCTCTATCGCTAGGAGATAGTTCATGCCTGTATGTGCTGGGCACCTGCTCCACAGGGCCAGCTCTGTATTTACTAAGCACCTGCTTCACAGGGCCAGCTCTGTATCTGCTGGGCACCTGCTCCATAGGGCCAGCTCTGTATTTGCTGGGCACCTGCTCCCCAGGGCCAGCGCTGTATTTGCTGGGCACCTGCTCCACAGGGCCAGCTCTGTATTTGCTGCCCCAGGGCCCATCCTGTATTCATTGGGAACCTGCTCCTCAGATTCCCCAAGCATGTTACTATTCTTCTGTATTCTGATCTTGTACCTTGTCATTCTGATACCCTGTTGCCGAACCTCGGCTCGCTCTTAGACTCTGCATCTGACTCCTGATTCTGTACCCCGATATTTCTGATACCCTGTTGCCGAACCTCGGCTCGCTCTTAGACTCTGCATCTGACTCCTGATTCTGTACCCCGATATTTCTGATACCCTGTTGCCGAACCTCGGCTCGCTCTTAGACTCTGCATCTGACTCCTGATTCTGTACCCCGATATTTGATACCCTGTTGCTGAACCCTGCTTGTTTATTAGTCTCCGCCTCTGCGTTCTGAATCTGTACTGTATTTGTCTGTGTGTTACGACCTGGCTTGCCTGACTTCGAGAACTGACCTTACTGTTAGAGGCAGTTCCCAGATCTGTTAGTGACACTCTCTCCTAGGTGTCACTCACGTTCTGTCCTTCCTACGCTTCGCCTGACTCCTCCCCCGGGAGAGTCCAGGCCTTCGGAAGGAATCTGTATTGCTGCAGTACTTCATACTGTACGGCACTTGTTTCTGAGGCTTAGTCCTCAAGGTATTACTGTTGCACCAAGCACTTATACTACTCAGGTGTTCAGAGGTTAGCGTTATATCGGATTATCGGTGATACTGCAGATCATCGATAATCGGGTATATTCTGCATTCTCGGTGATACTGCAGTTCACCGGTAATCAGACCCTCTCTCTGCTACACCGATCGTGACACATAGCAACCAATGATTTATACAGGAAAATCATGACGATGAACAAGGTTGCCTAAACTTTCGCACCCCGCTGTATGTACTGTGCATTGGAGTGATTGCACGAGGTTTGCACTTAATTTGCATTTATTTGTATGTTTGCAGGATTTGGTTGCAATAAACTATTTTTGCACATTACTCCTCGTTTCAGTGTCTGTATTGCTGCACACTGTGGTCATCACTTGTTCCTCCGTTCAGGTTTGTAACACATAGATATGAGATACAGTGAATGGCCACACAAGAAAAATCTCCGATTATTGCACCATAGACACGCTGCTCTCGCTCCAGCCGCCTGCAATCTGACTCTCTCACATCGGCAGAGCGCCATGGAGCCAACAGCAGCTTCAGCCATTATACACACTCTACCCACCCACAATTGCCCAGGTGGAAAATATACCAGAGCAGCGGCCTGCCAGTACAGATCTAAGGGAGGCTATCGTCTGCACACCTTGTGGAGGAGGACTTCTGCCAAGACTTGTTCCCCAGTCCGAGTGGGACAAAGCCTTTCTGCTGGCCACCCCGTATGGGACAGTAAGCCACAGATCCAGGTGAGAATATTCCTCGGCTGGCTGGCCTTTTGTATTGGATGACAAACTGAGTGCGGTCTCCCTCACCCCTTGGTTTTTTCACCCATCCCCGAATCCCACTGTCTACTGCAAAATTATTTTTATATTTATATTTAGTATTTTCTTGCTGGGTGGTGGTTTAAAAAGCTTTTAAAGGGAATGTCCAAGCAAAATAAAAAATGAGTTTCACTTACCTGGGGCTTCTACCAGCCCCATGCAGCCATCCTGTGCCCTCGTAGTCACTCACTGCTGCTCCAGTCCCCCCCCCCCCGGTTCAATTGAACCAGTAATGCGTAAAAATGTATGTGTTAATGTTCATGCACTAGGGGGAATGCATAAAAATGTACGCAATGCGGCCAACCGACCTCCGAGGTCGGCAAGCTGCCAGCGGGGGACCAGAGCAGCAGTGAGTGACTACGAGGGCACAGGATGGCTGCATGGGGCTGGTAGAAGCCCCAGGTAAGTGAAAATATATTTTTTTTTTTTTTGCTTGAACCCTCCCTTTAATGACAAGGACCCATATGCAATTCAGTTTTTTACCTGAGTTCGTATAGAGATAACAGAGGTGCCAAAATCTCTATACAAACTCATTATCCACCCTCGGTGGAGGTGGATACACATTTTTCCTACCTACAGAGAGCGACTTCTTATTCCTGAGTGGGGACAGGATAATCTCCTCATCTGCCTTCACAGTTTTTGCCTTGGAGGTAACCCTGACTTGTGAGTATATTCATCGTACTCTTTCACAATTCCCAACTTTACAGTACATACTACACTATATTGGGCTCTCGGTTTCTCCTTTCTCTTCAGTTTTTC
Source organism: Hyperolius riggenbachi (assembly GCF_040937935.1). Lineage (NCBI taxonomy): Eukaryota > Metazoa > Chordata > Amphibia > Anura > Hyperoliidae > Hyperolius > Hyperolius riggenbachi. Next base: position 67,511,268 of record NC_090657.1, read on the forward strand.
ACCTGAGTTTTCTCCTAGTTGAGTTAATATTTTCACAACTTGTAAAAAAATGACTTTAAAACCACCAACAAGCAAATACTCAAAATTATTTTGACATTACTTTTTCACCTACTTTTTGTTATTTTTTTTTCATTGGCAAATGCTAAAAAGCTATTTTAAATCGAAGAGTGGCACCAGAAAATATCAAAATAGTGGGGAGGGGGGGGTGGTTGGTGTTAGGCATAGATAGGGAAGGGTTCCTGTTAGACTAGGCATACATAAGGAAGGGTTCCTGATAGGCATAGATAGGATAGGGATCCTGATAGGCATAGATAGGTGAGGGTTCCAGTCAGGCATAAATAGGGAAGGGGGCTTCCTGATAGGCATAGTTACGAGAGGGTTCCTGTTAGGCATACATAGGGGGGGGGGGTTCCTGATAGGCTTTGTTACGGGAGGGTTCTTGTTAGGCATAGATAGGGGAGGGTTCCTGTTAGGCATACAGTAGATAGGTGAGGGTTTCTGATAGGAATAGATAGGGGAGGGGGGTTCCTGATAGGCATAGTTACGGTAGGGTTCTTGTTAGGCATAGATTGGGGAGGGTTCCAGTCCGGCATAGATACAGGAGGGAGGTTCCTGATAGGCATAGTTACGGGAAGGTTCTTGTTAGGTATAGATAGGGGAGAGTTCCTGATAGGCATAGATATATCCAGTAAATTACTGCGCTTGCTTAAACCCTGTAATAAAAATCACAACACGCACATAGTGCCCAGCATTGTCTGTAACAAACTATCCAGCACCCCGTGCTGCACTCCTGGGGGTAGTGCCACCACCTTAATAGCGATCACAGTTCAACTTCCCCTGTTGTGGGAGCACTCACCAGAAGCGCGTCTTGAAATACTGCACATCAAGCCTGCTGTTGCAGTTTATCTGACACACGCCAATGCGAACGCACATTCTCCACTTCGCGTTCGCATTGCGTTCGCATTGGCGTGGGTCGGATAAACTGCAACAGCTTTGTAGGAGGGAGACGGATTCGATCTATAGATTAGGCACCTTTTCTCCTAGGGGTTTAAATATTGAATTAGATATTAATTGTTTTATTGCTAATGGATGAAATGTTTGTTATATGCACTGTATTGCACTTTTTGCACTTTATATAGTTTAAGTGTCATGTTCATATGGAATTTTATATTGGATGTTTGTAGTGGTTTTGGAACTTAGGTGTATTATTATATGGTCTACTTTTGGTGCTCACTGTTAATGTATGCGAATAGAAAAGGATATATGAGGACATAGTAATAGTGTCACTTTATAAGGGTAGTTTAGTAAGCATTGTCACTTTAATAGGAATATGGGTATGTATGTGCATAACAGGGGGAGGGTGTTGGAATTAATGAATTTTTGATGTGTATAAGGTATATGATAATTGCACATTGTCACTTTAATGATATGTGGTGATGAATGTGTATTATATCTATCACATTTATTGAATGATATAATAGAGGGGTAATGGGAATTGTAGCACATTGTCACCTTAGGAGATATGGTGCGATGTAGCATACTGTCACTTTAAGAGATATGGTGTAATAGGATATGTAGCACAATGTCATTTTAAAGAGAGATGGTGATCCATATGGGTGGGGGAGGGTTTTTATGAGTCTGCACTTATGGGGAGAATATAGGGGAAGTAATGTGATTATTATTATTGCTGTATTCTGTGAAGGGGAGGTAGGTAAATTTTGTACTATATGATTATTGATAATTTTAGCACTATGAGGAATGGAGGGAAGATGCTGCGCAGAATGCTATGGCCATTTCCCCCGTTATGGAACTATGGAAATTAGTGGTAGTTAGGTGTTTTTTTTATGTATAGGAAGTGTAAGCTTTGATTTTATGTATTATTAATGTAATTAATTTGATTATGCCACACTGCGGAGAAATGGAGGTCAGCACGTTATTGGGTAGCCTAGCAACATGGAGAGGGTGGGATTGTGGGCGGACCCGATGACGGAGGAGGCGCGGTGTGGTATTTGAGTGCGACGTTGGCCGGCTCTCTCTTGCCCCTGAATGAGTTACGCATTGTAACGAAACGCGTAGGGCGGAGTCGGAGGAGCGCGCTGACGTCACGATCAGGAAGCAGGAAGATGGATGGTAATGTGCTGGCCCGTTTGGCCACGGCTGGAGCTGGTGCAACCGCTGTAACCTTGCATGTGATACTAAACGTGTGCTTTTACATCTGGGTCTCCTCCTTGGCTGACTGAAAGAGGCTTGATGTGCAGTATTTCAAGACGCGCTTCTGGTGAGTGCTCCCACAACAGGGGAAGTTGAACTGTGATCGCTATTAAGGTGGTGGCACTACCCCCAGGAGTGCAGCACGGGGTGCTGGATATAGTTTGTTACAGACAATGCTGGGCACTATGTGCGTGTTGTGATTTTTATTACTGGGTTTGAGCAAGCGCAGTAATTTACTGGATATGTGCAACTGAGGTGAAGTGACTTTTTTCGTTGCTGCGATCCCCTGAGTATCTGACTATTATTATTTCCAGTGGAGTGCAGTATATCCTCAACGATTCTGATAGGCATAGATAGAAGAGGGTTCCAGATAGGCATAGATAGGAGAGGGATCCTGATGGGCATAGTTACGGGAGGGTTCTTGTTAGGCATAGTTATGGTAGGGTTCTTGTTAGGCATAGATAGGGGAGGGTTCCAGATAGGCATAGATAGGAGAGGATTCCTGATAGGCTTAGATGGGGAGGACTCCGATTAGGAATAGATAGGGGAGGGTTCCTGTTAGGCATACAGTAGATAGGTGAGGGTTTCTGATAGGAATAGATAGGGGAGGGGGGTTCCTGATAGGCATAGTTACGGTAGGGTTCTTGTTAGGCATAGATAGGGGAGGGTTCTTGTTAGGCATAGATAGGGGAGGGTTCAAGATAGGCATAGATAGAAGAGGATTCCTGATAGGCATATATAGGGGAGGGTTCCTGATAGGCTTAGATGGGGAGGACTCCGGTTAGGAATAGATAGGGGATGGTTCCTGATAGGCACAGGCGAGGAGGGTTCCTGTTAGGTGTACACAGGGGAGGTTAGTGTTAGGCACAGATAAGGGAGGGTTCTTGAAAGATGGGGAGGGTTTCTGATAGGAATAGATAGGGGAGGGGAGGAAAAGGGGTTAATTCAACAACCTTCCTAGACATAGCAAAAAGAACAATAAAACGGTTATAGTAACATTTCCCTCTGGAGACAGGAACCTTTGCAGAGCTTTCAGAACAAGTACTTAAACAAACGATTTTTAACCATTTATTTAAAAAAAATGCATAAACGAAATGTAGAAAATTGAAACAAACCAATACGGTAAAAATAATAAGGATTAAAAGCGAAAATAACTGAGTAGAATGTCTTGAGCAGTTTGTGTCAGATTACCTTGCTCTTTGCGATAAGTCCAAACAAAAGATATAATAGTCCAATTATGGAAAGTCCTGTGGATATAAGTCCATGGGTAACAGCCACTCCTAGATGGTATATGGATGGCAAACAAGGACTCTCTCTGCCTGCTTGTGTCCAGCAGGTTTTAACCCTTTCTCCGCTGGAGGGTGGTGATTGTAAGGGGAAATGGGCTGTGTCTGCAACATGACCCTTTCTCCACCCCTTTGTCATGACAGGTAGAAAAGAATATGAAATACCTGAAATGGTCATATCTCGGCGTCAGTTGTTCAGAACCCGCAGAGAGTGATACAGGCATATTCCTGGCGTTTTCTGCATTAATTCGGCGCATTTCCGCAAGTGAATCCGTCACAGAAGATTCCTGTTAGAAGTAGATGGATGTGGTTAGCGTTAGGCATAAATGGGGAGAGTTCCTGTTAGGTATAGAAAGGAGAGTGTTCATGCGAGTTTTAGGGTACAGAGGGTCATAGTAGAATATTGGTATAATTACCGATATTCTGCCATAGTGATTAGTAAAATATTGTGGAATTACCTATATTCTTCTATAGTCGATAGTAGTAAAATTACCAATATACTACTACCACCATTTCATGCCCATATTTCTTCATGCCCCTTTTGCATAGATGCCTAATAAAGAACCTTTTTATCAACTTATAGATAAAAGGTATGCATTAATTATCCTCTAACAAGGTCACATCCTCTCCTATGTGCTTTGTGTTTATGAGCCAAATGTGCTATTAACTGTAACACAGCTTGCTTCCTCTCCTCACTGCATTCAACTGGTGGGTAGGTCAAATTATGTATGACCATGTGACACCCAACGCCAGCAGAACAATGATGTCAGACTGTGTTTCCCAACATTAAAATATGAAATCAGTTAGCGCGCTCCCTATCCCTAACATAAACCTATCGCTTATACTGAAGGTCTACTGCACAGGTATAAATGTCACATGAACATCCAATTAAAAGTACATATAAAAACCTTGCGCTGCCTTACAGTCCACTAGAAAGAAGTCCATATAATTGCAACCACAAGGTCTTTCGATCAGGTCTTCCAAATTCACCTCAAAGAAACATAAAAAAGTTCAGAGCCCCTGATGAGTCATATGACGAAACGCGTAGGACATGGCTAAACGGACAGAGACGTCCTCAATTTTACATGTCTTTTTTATCTTCACTGTTTGTGAGTGGAAGCGGGAAAAAAGGGCGCAGGCAGCTAGTGGACAAAAAGGGCGCCGCCATTCACTCTCATAATAAATAACGTTCAATGGGCGCCGAGCAGGAAAAAAGGGCGCCGGACATAAATAACGTTTACAAACGGCGCCCGGAGATTTTTAATGATTTATAAGTCTGCTTGTGGTGATTTACGTTTATAAAATGCACCCGTGCCGAATAACGTTTATAAAAATACTAAACATATTTATCTAATTTAACTAATAAAACATTATTTAAAGTTTTATCCCTTACTGTTTGTAAAACATTATTATTCACAAAATAAAGCGATCAGTACGTAACGTAAATTGCAATATATTTTTTGCAGCCACAATTAGTAAAACATTATTATCCACATAATAAAGGGGGGTCTTAGGTTTAGGCACCACCAGGGGGGTCTTAGGTTTAGGCACCACCAGGGGGGTCTTAGGTTTAGGCACCACCAGGGGGGTCTAGGGGTTAGGGATAGGTACAGGGAGGGTTCTGTGTGAGAGTAGGCTTAGGTATAGTTTTAGTAAAATTTTAGTAATACTTACTAATGTTTTACAACACTTATTACGAACGTAGTAATATTTATATCATTGTTATAAAGAATATTTTCAGATTTTATTATAAGAACAAACCATAAATGAAGGTTATTCACAATAATATACAATTATAACAATTAAACATATATTGTTTTTTTAATAAACGTAATTATAAGTTTAACTTTTGAAACAGGGAAGATTAACGTTTTCACAATTGCCGATTTCATAAACATTATTTAATGATTTATAATTTTGTAAAACATTATTTGTAAATGAAATATTGCACACTATTTTTATAAACGCTATTAATGATTATTTATTAATTAGCGTTTACACCCCACGCCCTTTTTGTCCGGGCGCCCTTTTTGTACGTACGCTTGTGAGTAGTACTACCTTTTTCATACCATTTAATAAGCATTTTTATGCTATGAGAATCTTATCCAGTTTACAGTGGATGGTTTTGTGCAATGGAGTGATTTATACTGGGAGAAGTTAGAGAGTATAACCTGGTGGATGACATCCAAACCAGGACTGTCCACACGTTTTGAATGCTGTCTGTGGGTCTAGGCAGCTTCTCATAAAGTGAGCACAGTCCCTATAGGTGTGGGGTTCACAACAATAGGGATGGGTGACCCCCCCCCCCCTTATGAAACCACGGTGGAATTGTGAAGTCAGAGGTGATGGTTGATATCTCTGTTTAAAGCACTATGAATTGCTTTCTGTGTTTATGAGTCCAAAGGATCAAGATTTTCTGAGGGATCAGAGTGCCAGAGGTCAATGCTGTTAAGCTGAGGTTGCTGTCTGTGGGTCAGGGCAGCAACAACAGAAGGTGAGAGCGGTCCCTAATGGTGTTGGAGCACGATTGCTGTGGTGATACAAGTAAACTACACTGGGGATTGTCAGGAATATATTGGGGTGTTTATGATGTAAGGATAACAGGAACATATTCTTTCATTTTTCTGCCTGTTCCATATAGGTCGGCTAGAAGGGAGCTGTGGCCATTGATTGCTTGGGGCAAGGAAGTGGGTATTGTCTTGACCATAGGAAATGCTTTGAGTTTCTGCTAATGGGATTATCTGCCTGGCGTTTTGAACTCAGGAGACGGCCCATTGTCTCAATACACAAAGTAAGCCTAGGCAGGAAAAGTCTAACACATGTCAACTTGTGGTGAAGAAACTCTATTTCACTGTGAGGAAATTAAATTATTGGAGGAAGTCTTTTCATGTATGTGGGCTATAGTACATTTTTTGTGGATGTTAGATCTCTAGAAATCCAATTATGACTGAGGATGTAATTAAAACCTAGTTCCTCCCCTCCCCAAGGAAGTTGCAGCCTCCAGGCGTAGCTCAGAGTATAAAAAGCAGAGGCAGATGCCTAGTGACTATCTGCTCTTGGAGTTAGCGCATAGCTAGAGTTGATCTCGACTTCTGGTCGAACAAGCGGCATGCTCCTGCCGACAACGTTGAGACCTTCAAGTTGGTAACGTTTTTAATCCCCATTTTTATTTTTACGCAAATATCCGTGTGTGTTATCTTTGTAACTCTTAATTTTGTAACTATTTTTACTTTGTTTTTTGTAATCTTTTGTATATATTAAGTTCTGCACTGTTCTATGGTTTTCTGGAATATTAAATTATTATTTAATAAGCTTGACTTCTGCCGTACTAAACTAACACTCATAGCCTAAAAGGAGACTGCAGTGTAGCTGTGTATAAGTCCGTGCCTAGTTGTATGTTTGAGCAACACTACCATATTAAATTGTAATTGCATTGTGTGTGGGGGCGTTTGTCATACGTTGGCCTAAGCGCGCAGCTGACCCAATGTACGAACAACGCCAGTGCGAGTAGCGACAGCAGAGTGGCTAACAGTATCGTTCGGAACGACTGTTAGTGGGTCTTTGCTTCACGACAGTATAAGGTTGCAACTGTGTGTGTGTGTGGGTGCGTGGCGTTCCCGTATTTGGCCTAAACGCAAAGCTGACCCAAATATGAAAACGCGGAGTGCGCGCTGAGGACTCGACAGCAGAGTGGAAGTGTCTAGCGAACCGCTAGTGGTGGCAGTGAGAGATGTTCTGAGGGGTCCCAGCCTTGTTTTAGCTTGACTAAGGCTGCTTCCCCTCTCAGTCTGGTCAAACCCGCAGTCGGGAACCGTATACGCAGGCGTGCCGCGGGCCGGTTCCTGACAGGGATCATTGATGGTGTGGAGCTCCTTGGACTATATGGCTTATGCGATGAACTTTTTTAATATTTTTTTGAAGTGAATTTGGAAGATCTGATTGGAAGAAGTTGTGGTTTCAATTATATGGACTTCTTTCTAATGGATTGTAAGGCAGCGCAAGGTTTTTATATGCAGTATGTTTCCCAACACGCCTGCATCACAGTAGAAACCATAGCACGGATTCACTTTATTTATAATTAATCTGTGCTAATTTGTTAAACGCACGTAAGAAGATTTAACTCACGCTGTTTCAGCGCGATACGGATAATGAATCGAGGCCATTGCATCTTAGCCTTACCAGATAAGTGTGATCAGTCTGACTCCAGGCCTGTGATGGACCTATATAATACATGATATAAAATCACACCTGTGTGAGCACCACAGAACTGGCAATAGTCCAATATCTTGCCCAATACACGCTGCAATCTCTAATAGAAGATGTAACACTTCTAAAGGAACCATATGCTGAAATTTTGTGGAACTGCTGTTAATAGCAAAACCACAAACGCTACGTATGTTAAGTGGAATACTGGGAACAATCCATTTTAAAAATGCAAAGGAAAAATGGTTTTTAAACTGTCATTTTTCTGAGTTCAAAAAACATTTTTCTTTGCATTTTTAAAATCGATTTTCTCAAAAACAATATGTCAGTAGCATGTATGGGAGCTTTGCTATTCTATTTACACTGCTAAAGTCAGCACAAAAATGTACACACAATTACAAATTGAAATTACGTATAAGAGTAATTGCGAAAATGTATGCAAAATTTCACGTAATCGTAATTAGCTGATTACTTTCATCACTACTAAGGATCACAAATGTAAAGCCTGGTACAGACTCTATGCACAGTTTTCTGGCCTCTGGTTCAGTCTTTACACACGAGGAGTCCCCCAGGTTCATAAAGGGCTTGTCACACCCTTACACTGGCAATGCATACAAAACAACTCCCATCAAACTCAACCCTTCTAAGAAAGAATTTCCAAATGTATTTCAATTAATATTAATTTGGTTACATAACAAAAAAACAGCACAGCATTTTGGGCTTGTCAATTTCACCACTTCTATGCAGTATATGCTCATAGTATTTAAAATCTATTGGCCTTTATACTACATGGAAGTGGTAAAATTGGTCAGTGATCGGACAGTCATAATTTCTTAACCACTTCAGGACGTTGTCCCATTTTAAAATGTCCTGGTGGTCCCTCTTAATGGACCAACAGATGTTTTAAAACGTCCTCCACCGCCGCAGCTGTGCACACATGTTCGCCCCTTGCCCTGCTTACCCGCGGGACACAGAGAGTCGCTAATGGTGAAAGGGAAGAAGTATTCCCTGAACCAATCAAAGTGCTTGTTAGGGAAAGATCATGGCTTCAACGAGAAGTGCAATTTATGATAGTAAAATATTACATTATACTGATACTTACTACAGCTAAACCTAACCCTATTCTCACACAAAACCCTCTCTCTACTTATGCTTAACCTTAACCACTCCCCCTCTGATGCCTAACTCTGTTCAACCCAGCTGCCAATTCCTAACCTTAACCCTCCCCCCGCCTTGATTCAGAAAAACACTATTCGACCACAAATTTGGATGTGTATGAACCCTGCCTTAAAGTGGACCTGAACTCTTGCACAGGACAGAAGGAAAACAGAGAAATGCACCCTGTATGTATTTAGAGAATTTAGCCTATGTAATTCCCCCTCATTTTTGTCTAATCACACTGCCACAGCAGATAAGCTTATTTGAAAGTACAGGATGTTAAAGGAACACTATCAAACCAAGTCTAAGTAGCGGTGTAAACATTTTCCTACTTTTCATGTTATATCAGAGGCGAAAGCTGTAATTCATTGTTGGATTTAACTTTATTGGAACAAATCATTCATAAAAGGGGTGTCTCCTTCAATTCACAGCCAGTGTTGTATTTTTTTTTTTTTTGCATATCAGACTACAAACTATTTTTCTCTGAAAGCAAAAAAACGTATGAAAAGCTGTAGTGTCACAGACAATTACAAACATTTATAACAAGTTACATTTCCTCTGCTCTCTTCAGACACTTCAGTCAGAGACACAGGGCACAGGACTTTCTCTCACACACAGGGTTAACAGACGCACTGTGAGGGAATTCCCCCTCCCCTCATGGCTCACTCTGCAATCAGAATAGAGCAGACTTGCAGTTAGTTAAGAGTGAAAGGAATTTGATACAGTGCACAAAAGAGATAAGCAAGTAAAATGTATACATCATTATTTACCTGCACTTCAGGAACTGTCTCAATCCCAGGTTAAAAAAAAACGACAACATTTTAATCAACAGTGTTCCTTGAACAATATGTCTGCTTCCATGAAAGCAGGAAGTAGAAACACTGCAGATTTATTGCAGGATTTGTATCAGCTGTAACAAAGAAATGTTTTTACTTTAAATGTTATTATGCTGCTGCTTATCTTTTAGAGCTGAGGTGAAGTTCTGAGTTCAGGTCAGCTCATAGCACCTCTCTCCAGTCTTTTGTGGGCAAACGTTTACTTTTTCAAATTCATAAAGCAGACTTAAGTAAACATATACTCTCTTCCTGCTGTTATTTAATTGCGTGCTCTGCATGTAGCTTGTTTTTAAATATTGTCAATCAGACGATTACATCACTTCTGGAAGTACTTCCAGAGGCCTCCAGATGTGACAGAAAAGTCCAAGCACACACATTTCTCACGCTAAATGCCTTTTATTAGCTATCAATCATTGTTCATTCCTACCAAGGGAGGAAGGTATCTGCAAAAACTCTAACAGCAATTTTCCATTGATCCTAGCTCCCCATTTAACATACCATAACTCATTATTATACTCTACACATGTCCATGTGTTTCAGCCTGACGTCTTAAACCTAACTGTTGAAGATACCGGGAGCATTTATGGAGGATCGAGGAGGCAGCGAGGGAGCGATCAGGCAGGAGGGGGCTGGAGGGAGCCCCAGGTATGTATGAATATTTCTTTTTGTTACATCTCGGGTTTCCTTTAACAGAGAAATGTGCACAAGTGTTACAACAGTGTAATTTGAAAGATGGGGCAATATTGCACTTAAAGAGACACTGAAGCGGAAAAAAAAATTATGATACAATGATTTGTATGTGTAGTACAGGTAAGAAATAAAAAATTAGGAGCAGAGACATAAGTCTAATATTGTTTCCAGTACAGGAAGAGTTAAGAAACTCCAGTTGTTATCTATACAAAAGAGCCATTGAGCTCCATGACTTTCAAAGTGAGCTCTGTCTTCTGAATCTGTCAACTGTCTGTGACTGTATTTTCTTTCTCTCTGCAGAGGAGTTGAATTACTAGCCTTCTCTGTAAAATCATTTAGAATGCTGAATAGCAAAAACACTATATAACTGAAAATAATAATATGATAATATTTTCTTTGCTACTAATGTTCTAGTAAATATCTGTACTACACAACCAATTCATTATATCATAATTCTTTTTTTTTTTTTTTTGCTTCAGTGTCTCTTTAACTATTTCTGCTGCCCGGACGTGAATCTCACGTCCGAGCGGCTGCTCTGCTGCGGTGCTGTGCTTCGGTGCGCTCCTGCGCACGATCGCGGGCGCGCCCCCAGTGGTTTCCCCCGGTAGCCCTGGGATCAGTGAACGGGTACATAGTTCCCGATCACCGATCCGTCTCCCCAGCAGAAAAACCGAAGCGCTCTTACAAGAGGCTTCAGTCTTTCTGCCCGTAAAAATTTCCGCATCCCCCTTGTGCTTCCGCTTAGCGAGAAGCACAAGGAGGGAAAAAAAATTAAAGGTGACCATCTTGTGGCCAAATAGTACAAACTACATCTACATATTTTTTACATTACAATTTACACATATAATAACATTAAAAAAATAACTGTTTATTTCCCACACCAAAACATTACCCAAATAAAAATTTTAATGGAAAAAAAAATTACAATAATAAAAAAAAAAAGACATAGTTACCTAAGGGTCTGAACTTTTTAAATATGCATTTGAAGGGGGTATACTATGAACATTGTTTAAATTATAAGCTTGTAAATAGTGATGGACGCAAAACGGAAAAAATGCACCTTTATTTCCAAATAAAATATTGGCGCCATGCATTGTGATAGGGACAAAATTTAAATGGTGTCATAACCGCGACAAACGGGCAAATAAAATACATGGTTTTAATTATGGTAGCATGGATTATTTTAAAGCTATAATGGCCGAAAACTGAGAAATCATGATTTTTTTCCATTTTTTCTTATTAATCTTGTTAATATGCATTCATAAAAAAATAATTCTTAGCAAAATGTACCACCCAAAAAAAGCCTAATTAGTGGTGGAAAAAACAAGATATAGATCAATAAATTGTGATAAGTAGTGATAAAGTTATTAGCGAATGAATGGGAGGTGAAAATTGCTCTGATGCATAAGGTGAAAAATCCCCGCGGGCTGAAATGGTTAAAGGAGTACTGTCAAGGGGGTGGGAAAAAAAGAGTTGAACTTACACGGGACTTCTAATGGTCCCCCGCAGATGTCCTGTGCCCGCACAGCCACTCACCGATGCCTCGGTCCCCGCCGCCGGTTTACTTATGGAATTTGCGACTATAATGACGTACACCACTGCGCCTGCGTGGCTGTGCCTTCGCTCCTGCTGACATCACAGGGAGCCTACTGCACCGGGAGCCTACTGCGCAGTAAGGTCTGCACCTGCACAGTATGCTCCTGGTGATGTCAGCGGAAGCGAGGACGTGGCTGCGCAGGTGCAGTGGTTTGCAACATTGAAGTCGCAAATTCATTCCGGAAGTAAACCGGGGGCGGGAACCAGGGCATCGGTAAGTGGCAGCGCGGGCACAGGATGTCTGCAGGCACAGGACATCTGTGGGGGACCATTAGAAGCCCCATGTAAGTTCAACTCTATCCTTCTACTCCAAAAAATCACTTTTAGATATCTCAAAGTTTTAGGTTATGTTTAAAAACTTAAAAAAGCAGATTTATTGTTTCGTCTGACTGTAACAGTTTGTCCATGTGTATCAGAGCACTCAAATATATGAGCTACTAGCTGATGACCCGGGGTTGCCCGGGTATGTATTTGGCTGGTGTCGGCATCACCGACTTTTTCTAACCCTAATACACAAACACTCAGTGACCAAGTTTGTGAGCTTTGGCATAAATAATTTGTATTTTCCCATAGAAATTAAATAAATCAGTTTGACGGTTTGTGACTTCACCCCTCTCCAGCATTTGGACCCCAGTCACCCAATGACCAACTATAGCAGGTCTGAGGCATCTGCTATTAACAGTGTATAAATGGCAGCAATTTAAATATTCCCCTTGAAAATCAACAGGTGAATTTTGAGTGGCTATTATAGGCTCCTCCCACTTCCCTGAATATTAATCTCAGTCACCTAGTGACGATCTGGGCAAAGTTTGAGAACCCTGCCAGTAAAGTGGACCCAAATTAAAAATACAAGATTTCAGAAATAAAATCTATTTTCTAAATTATAATAATAAATAGCAGCCTTTTTTCAGCTGCATGATGACAAATATAAAATATTTTACATTTATTGGAGGAACCCCTCCCTTCCTTTCAAATTGCCGGGATTTTTCCGGCAAACTGGTGGAGTAGATGGTGTCCGGCAAAGGAGAAATTGCTAATGGCTTCCCCAGTATAACCCTAGCTATGAAAAGAGAAGGGTAAAAAGCATGCACTGAAATGATCATAGACAATGAAGAGAAAATGGAGGCACAGTTGAAAAAATAGAAATACCTTTTAATCCACGGTGTACTGACACGCGGGGTACAGTGGGGGTGAGGGGATGCCTGACAGCTGTTTCGCTAAAAAAGCTTCCTCAGAGGCAAAGATTGGGAACAACATAACCCGAGTGATATCCGACCATAAATAGTTTCAACTTACCGCCATGCAGGCAGTGACAACGCCCCCATTCAGCCGCTACGGCGTCCCGGCATATAGGCTCCGCCCACCGGAAGTTGCGTACACGCTGCTCTAACCAATTGGTGAGCGGCAAGTCTCCCCGCCCCGTGCGTGACGTCAGATCCTGAATACGGCGTCACAGCCTGCCTGTTCGCCAGCAGCTATGCGGGGCTAAATGTTGCCATAGTGATCATAAACAAAAGGTCATTGATACACAAGGGGACACAAACGTCAATAGACAATAAATGATGCACATTAATAGAGTATCAAATTATGAAACTAAGGAGTAAATAGCTACGCTATAATCATATAAGGAAGGCAAGAACAAGAATGTTAATATTTTTACAGAAAACAGTGGAGTTCATTACGTTCGTTCAACCCTAAGAGGCCGCAAGCTCCAGTTTCAGAGATCAGCTTAGCTTCACATTGGAGCAATAGCTGTTCCTGATTGCCCCCCCTGTGGGGTACAGGGATCTGTCTCAAGCCCAGAAACTGCAAAGAGTCAGTGTCTCCATTATGGCCCTCGCGCATATGCTTAATAAATCTTCCTGCACCCACACCGGTCACGACGGAATGGACATGCTCCTGAAAGCGAGAGCAAATCATACGGGTGGGTTGCCCTATGTAGAAGCGATTGCATGAGCAGACTATCGCATAGACAGTATTCCTAGATCGGCAGTGCAAAAATTGGTTAAATCTGATCATCTTGGCTCCCAAACGGGCGCTCTTACCAGTTATGAATCGTGCACAATGATTGCAATTACCACATCTAAACTTACCAACTGGAATGTGTCTCTGCAACCAATTCTGCTCAGGCATCAGTCTAAACTCACTATTGGTGACAACGTCACCAATTGTCCTTGCTCGTCTAAAGGATATAAGTGGTTTATGACTAACGACATCAAGTGACCCCATGCTAGTTTGAAACTCACACCAATGTTTCTGAATAATGGCCTTAATTCTCTCTGACATTGGTGAGTAGTCAAACACACATGTGAACGGTTGTGCACCCTGCCTCTGATTTCTTTTAACCGATTTTCGGTTTGACATTAAGGATGACCTTTCAAGGGCATCTGCCCTGCGGAACGCCTGATTAATATGGTTCATATCATATCCCCTAACGGACAGTCTAATGGCCAGCTCTCTACTTTGAAGGATGAAATCCTCCCTTTTAAAGTTGTTTCTTTTGAGTCGGACAAACTGTCCATATGGGATAGATTGGATCGTGTGTGGAGGATGAAAGCTGGACTGGAGGAGCACGGAATTAGGGGCAGTGTTCTTGCGATGGCCCCTACTACGAATGCAACCCTCCTCAACATACAGCTCCAGGTCAAGGAAACAAAGAGTGGGATTGGCCACTACCCCAGTGAATTGCATGTTGAGGTCGTTGTGGTTGATGTACACCAAAAAATCGCCAAACTCACTTACCGTGCCCCTCCATGTCAAAGCCACGTCATCCACATAACGATACCAATGACCAATTTTCTCCCTAAAGGGGTTAGTGACATTCAAGATATATTTTTTCTCCCAGATCCATAGGAAAAGGTTAGAAAAAGTGGGTGCTACCGGCGTTCCCATAGCTACTCCGGATCGTTGATGGTACCACCTGTCATCTAATAGAAACACATTATGAGACTACCTGGCATACGGTAATATTCCCCTTTACCACGCACCGGTAAGCTGGTTTTTCCTGACTATCTGGCCATTTGGTGATAGGATGCGATCTGTCTCTCTATGGGGGTGCTGTAATTTGGCACTCATTTTAGTGTTCTTCTATGAAGGAATCTGTCTATATGCTTTAATTGCAGGTTGTTTTTAAATCTAAGTATAATAGTTTTTGCTAATAGGTTGTACATACCAATTATATGACTATGATGTTCTATGGATGTTTTTATTTCCGTATTGTTTAAATACCGCTTTCCGCATTGTATGTTATGTGTTGTATATGGTCTTCCGTATTGTCTATCACCTGTTTCCGTATGTACAGATAGGAATCTTCGCAGTGTTGGTCTATGGGTGAGCGTTCATTCACATGTATGCGGAGGCCCTATTTTGAATACTAGGCGGGGTTGGGAGAGTGGGCGGTGTGTAGGGTTATAGAAGCCGATGTGCCCTTCGTGACGTATGCCCCTGATGAGTCAGTTCCCTGACGAAATGCATAGGGCGGAGCTACGTCACGTGATCGGCACTATGAGGAAGTAGCTGGTGGAAAAGGTCTGAGGCAGCGTGTGTGTGAGCGGCTACCCGGGACCGTGAACTACACTTGTACAAAACGCTTGTTGATCTTCGACACTTGTGAGTGCAATACTTTATGATTTTAAAGATATTAAAAGGTTTTATACTATCTGGTGCTTTCTAAGTCTTAGATTACTACGTGATTGGAAGTGAACCTTGCCACATCCCCTTGTCTATGCCTTATATCCAGACCTCCGGATTAGTAGGAGGCTGACTGGGTGAGTGCGGGAGCATTGGGGGGAGTGTGATCCTGCACGAGGTGGACTGTGAGGTCACTTTGTTTGGTGACGGGCAAGTTGTAAATGTTGGATTACGCTATGTGCCCCTTTCTCTTTACATTTATATGACGTGTTGGCCAAGCTACCAAGGAATCAGTTACAGTCCTGGGAGGTCTAATTGGATGTTCCAAACTTCTGGATGGTGACTCTCTGATGAACTGAACTTTGTGAGGTTTCTGAGCCGTGAGCGCTTCTGAACTTTATGTATACCGTATATACTCGCAAGCAAGCCGACCCGCATGTAAGCCGACCCCCCCACTTTTACCCCAAAAAACAGGAAAAAATGATTGACCCTCATGTAAGCCGGGGGTAGGAAAAGCTGGCCGCGTGATCCCCCCAGTATGTCCCAGTATAGCTAGTATAGTGCCCAGTATAGGTAGGTAGTGCTCAGTATAGCAAGTAAAATACCCCAGTATAGCTAGTATAGTGCTCAGTATAGCTAGTATAGTGCTCATTATAGCTAGTATAGTGCTCAGTATAGCTAGTATAGTGCTCATTATAGCTAGTGAAGTGCCCCAGTTTAGCTAGTATAGTGCTCAGTATAGGTAGGTAGTGCTCAGTATAGCTAGTAAAATGCCCCAGTATAGCTAGTATAGTGCTCAGTATAGCTAGTATAGTGCTCAGTATAGTGCTCAGTATAGCTAGTATAGTGCTCAGTATAGCTAGTATAGTGCTCAGTATAGCTAGTGAAGTGCCCCAGTTTAGCTAGTATAGTGCTCAGTATAGTGCCCCATTATAGCTAGTATAGTGCCCCATTATAGCTAGTATAGTGCCCCATTATAGCTAGTATAGTGCCCCCAGTATAGCTAGTATAGTGCCCCCAGTATAGTGCCCCCAGTATAGCTAGTATAGTGCCCCCAGTATAGCTAGTATAGTGCCCCATTATAGCTAGTATAGTGCCCCATTATAGCTAGTATAGTGCCCCATTATAGCTAGTATAGTGCCCCCAGTATAGCTAGTATAGTGCCCCCAGTATAGTGCCCCCAGTATAGCTAGTATAGTGCCCCCAGTATAGCTAGTATAGTGCCCCATTATAGCTAGTATAGTGCCCCATATAGCTAGCATAGTGCCCCAGTATGGGTGGGTAGGTGGGTGGGTAGGTGCTGTCCCTCCCCGCTCCCCCTGCGGCCGCCTCTGCTGCTATTACCTCAGGCGGCGCCGCTTCCTCTATCCCCGTCCTCCTCCGGTAGTAACTCATTCACAGCAGCGCGCCTCTCGCTGCTGTGATGACGAGGAAACCATAGAGAGCGGCTTCCTGTAGCGCGATGCCGTTACTATGGGAACCGCTCTCTATGGTTTCCTGCGTCATCACAGCAGCGGGGGGCGCGCTGCTGTGAATGAGTTACCGGAGGAGGACGGGGATAGAGGCAGCGGCGCCGCCTAAGGTAATAGCAGTGGTGGCCGCGGGGGGAGCGGGGAGGGACAGCACCTATCCACCCACCCACCCACACATGACTCGCAAGCAAGCCGACCCCCCAACTTTTGGCCCACTTTTGGGGGGTCAAAAATTCCGCTTGCTTGCGAGTATATACGGTAATTGATGTTTAGGCGATTTACAGACTGCCATTTATCAGTGCACTCCACGTAACGATTATAATTGTGTTTTTCCTAAGCGCAGACTTTTCCATTTTTCTTTTTACTGTTTGGTTTCTGTAATATTGTTTGCAGCTATGGAACTTTTTGAAAGTAGGAATAGGAGGTTACATAACTTAGATGAATTATTTAAGGATACAGCACCAGGAGTTATTGACCTTGAAGGTGATTTTAGGTCTTTGCAGAATGTAATGCCTAAGGAGCAGCAAACCTGGTGGGATATTGCCACCCTTAAAAAATATCATAAGGAAGGCATTGTCCCTAAAAAAATCAGGTGGGATGTAACCCCTGATGATGGGGAGGACACAGAGGAGAATACGGAAGAATGGGAGGAATATTTTAATAAAAGTGGTCTGGGTCTCATCGAATTATTAATTAAAAGGAAGACAGGTCGGATAGAAAGATTAGGTACTGAGATTGAGAATATTAGGGTTAAAATAGAGCCGTATAAAAGTACTGAACAGTACATTACAAGGGCCAAGAAAATACAAGAAATCCTTTCTGTTGGAGAAAAAAATATTATAGCAGACAAACAAAGAAAATTTGCCCGTGACGTTGAGGCGCATAGGAAAAAACTGGCATATAAATGGCAGCCAATAGTACAGAAAAGGTTAGCCGAGAGAGCGAATAAGAATGGGGAACAGCAATGTAGTAATGAATCGGTGGCTCAGGCCGCTGCACCTATACAGAATGTTTCTGTTCAGGTAGTGCCACCCAAAGGGAGAATACAAAAGCCACAAGACACAAGGGTAGGAGGGGGTAGATAGGGTCCATCCAGGACCTTATAGGGGGAGGGGGGGCCTTCAGAATAACAGAAATTTGCAATGGAATAGAAGACAGGAAACACAACCTTATCAGTATCCAGTCCACACTCAGAATAGATATCAACCACTCGTGGATGAGAGGAATTATGGCCAACCACATTTTTTAGCCCCACGCCCCCGGTATTGGAGAGAAGGATGGGAGGAGGAAGAATACCTAGGGGGGCAATCAATGACACCAAGAAAGAGAGGCGCAGAAGGGGGAGGAGAGCAGGCAGAAGGGAACAAAAGAAGAAGGCAGTAATAGGTGCAGGCATTTACAATCTGAGTGGTGTCCCTCTGGATAAACAAGAAGTTAGACTACTGGATCGTGGGCTGAAGTATGCTCCACAAAAACAATTAAATAAATTCAATACTTTTATTGATATACATCGGTATACACGCAAGCTAAATATTAAAAAGTATTTTATTCAGAAGGAGGGGCCTACTAATAAGGCGAATTGCACTAGAGAGACCCCTCGTACTATTTTTAAAAATGCATCTACCTTAACCCCCAAGATACTTCAGCCCTCAATGCAGTTGAAAACTTCAAGGAATGTGTTATTAATGATCTCAAAAAAACTTAATATTAATCACAGGAGAACCGATAAGAAGCTTATAGATAGTTTGCTCAAGGAGAAAGATCTTGTTGTGCGATCTGCTGATAAAGGGGGAGGAGTGGTGGTGTTAAGGAAGGATCAATATTTTGATGAATTGGATAAACTGATTTTTGATGAAAAAACTTATGAGAGGTTACCAGGAGATCCTACTCAAAAATTTAAACGGGAATTGAGCCTCCTGTTGGATAAAGGCCTTATGATGAATTTAATAGATAAGAGAACTTGTGATTTCCTGGTACCCTCAGCACCGCGTTTACCGGTCATGTACCAGTTGCCTAAAA
Source organism: Hyperolius riggenbachi (assembly GCF_040937935.1). Classification (NCBI taxonomy): domain Eukaryota; kingdom Metazoa; phylum Chordata; class Amphibia; order Anura; family Hyperoliidae; genus Hyperolius; species Hyperolius riggenbachi. Next base: position 67,530,369 of record NC_090657.1, read on the forward strand.
TTCACAAAAGCACTACGAACCCCCCCGGAAGACCCATCTTGAGTGGAGTAGGTTCCATCACACACAGGGTGGGTCAGTTCATAGACAGTTTTTTGCAACCCGTTGTTCCCAAGTTACCTAATGTACTATTGGATACTAAAGACACTGTGCGTTTGTTGGAAGAACTGAGGCTTGAGGGAGATATCCTGCTGGCAACAGCGGACGTGGGTTCATTATATACTAATTTACCCCACGATCAGAGTATTGAAGCGGCGAGGACAGCTTTACATCAGTTAACTGATATGCGGGGAATTCAAATAGAATTCGTTTTATCACTGTTAGATTTTTCTCTAAAACGGAATTATTTTTGGCATAAGCATCAGTTCTTCAGACAGGTGTACGGCTGCGCCATGGGAGCCTCGTTCGCCCGAGCCTAGCAAATATTTATATGGCATTGTGGGAGGAAGAGGCCATTAGGAGAGGGGGTTCTAGGCTAGCACTCTGGAAAAGGTATATTGATGACCTGCTGATCTTCTGGAGAGGTGATGAGGTAAGTTTCAGAGCATTCATTGAGGAAATTAACAGCATTAGGGATAATATCCAACTTACAGCAGAATGTAACGGAGAATCAATTCATTTTTTGGACTTGGAAATTACAAGAGAGGGGGAGGGTTTTTCAACAAAGTGTTTTTTTAAACCCACTGACCGGAACGCCTATATTGACGTTACGAGCTGTCATCACCCACAGTGGCTTAAAGGAATTCCAAAAGTCTGGAGGAATTGTTCTAATTTACATGACTACTTTGTACAATCTGACATTTTGAAAACCAAATTCGTAGAGAAAGGATACGATGAATGCTGGCTGAATGAGATACAGAAAGAAGTAGGTAGAAAGGAGAGAGAGATGTTAGTGAGGGCCAGTAAGGATGATCCAGTTGGCAATCCTAAAATTGTCTCATTTTTGACCGACTTTTCAACACACTATAGACAGGTTGAGAGGATTTTTTATGGACATTGGAATGTCTTGCAGAGTGACCATGTCCTACAAAATGTCTTACCTCCAAAACCAAGTTTTGTCTATCGAAGGGCCCCTAATTTAAAAAAGCAAATAGCACCAAGCTGCGTGGCCCCTCCAGAACAGCAGCGGGCACTGGGTTGGCAAACTCCAGGTTTTTTTCCCTGTAGGGGATGTAAATGTTGTCGAGAGGCCACTGGGCATAGAATTAGTAAAATAGTGTCAGGATCCAATGGCAGCACATATAAGATTAGACAGTTCATGTGTTGCGCTACAGCTTTTGTGGTATATGTGGTCTGGTGTGATTGCGGCCTACAATATGTTGGCCGCACCACTAGACCACTAAAAGAAAGGATAGGTGAACATATTAATAATATTAGGAGGGGGTTTGAGCAACATAGTCTTTCATCTCATTTTAAACTGAAGCACCAGTGTGACCCAAGCGCAATGCATTTTTGCGCAGTAGAGAAACTGGTACCAAATTGGAGAGGATGCAATAGAGTAAGAGAACTCTCAAAGAAAGAAAATAAATGGATCTTCAATTTAGATACTGCTAGTCCTGTGGGATTAAATGTTGATCTGGACATAAACTGTTTTATAAATAACAGCTAGCTGGTATACGGACGGATTCCCTTCCTTCTTGACCCTTGTCTATGAACGTCGGCACTACCTGGCATACGGTAATATTCCCCTTTACCACGCACCGGTAAGCTGGTTTTTCCTGACTATCTGGCCATTTGGTGATTGGATGCGATCTGTCTCTCTATGGGGGTGCTGTAATTTGGCACTCATTTTAGTGTTCTTCTATGAAGGGATCTGTCTATATGCTTCAATTGCAGGTTGTTTTTAAATCTAAGTATAATAGTTTTTGCTAATAGGTTGTACATACCAATTATATGACTATGATGTTCTATGGATGTTTTTATTTCCGTATTGTTTAAATACCGCTTTCCGCATTGTATGTTATGTGTTGTATGTGGTCTTCCGTATTGTCTATCACCTGTTTCCGTATGTACGGATAGGAATCTTCGCAGTGTTGGTCTATGGGTGAGCATTCATTCACATGTATGCGGAGGACCTATTTCGAATACTAGGCGGGGTTGGGAGAGTGGGCGGTGTGTAGGGTTATAGAAGCCGATGTGCCCTTCGTGACGTATGCCCCTGATGAGTCAGTTCCCTGACAAAATGCATAGGGCGGAGCTACGTCACGTGATCGGCACTATGAGGAAGTAGCTGGTGGAGAGGGTCTGAGGCAGCGTGTGTGTGAGCGGCTACCCGGGACCGTGAACTACACTTGTACAAAACGCTTGTTGATCTTCGACACTTGTGAGTGCAATACTTTATGATTTTAAAGATATTAAAAGGTTTTATACTATCTGGTGCTTTCTAAGTCTTAGATTACTACGTGATTGGAAGTGAACCTTGCCACATCCCCTTGTCTATGCCTTATATCCAGACCTCCGGATTAGTAGGAGGCTGACTGGGTGAGTGCGGGAGCATTGGGGGGAGTGTGATCCTGCACGAGGTGGACTGTGAGGTCACTTTGTTTGGTGACGGGCAAGTTGTAAATGTTGGATTACGCTATGTGCCCCTTTCTCTTTACATTTATATGACGTGTTGGCCAAGCTACCAAGGAATCAGTTACAGTCCTGGGAGGTCTAATTGGATGTTCCAAACTTCTGGATGGTGACTCTCTGATGAACTGACCTTTGTGAGGTTTCTGAGCCGTGAGCGCTTCTGAACTTTATGTATAATTGATGTTTAGGCGATTTACAGACTGCCATTTATCAGTGCGCTCCACGTAACGATTATAATTGTGTTTTTCCTAAGCGCAGACTTTTCCATTTTTCTTTTTACATTATGAGACAGAACAAAGTCAAGACACTGCATCAGATAGCCCACCCATAACCTGTCTTCACCACATTCTATCAGGAGATCAGCTATCGCCTGAATCCCCTGGGATTGGGGGATGCGTGTGTACAAATTGACTACGTCAATGGATGCCAAAATCTCGTTCTCCCCAAGTTCCACACCCCCAATTTTCCCCAAGGCGTCCAAGGTATCAGCCAGGTGGGTGTGAACCACCCTGAGAAAGGGTCTGAGATGGAAGTCCAAGAATTTGGACAAAGGTTCAGTAAGGGAACCCCTGGCTGACACAATTGGTCGCCCCGGGGGGGAAACCGGGTCCTTGTGGACCTTGGGGAGAAAATACCAGACCGGTTTCCTGGGGTATTCGGGTAAGAGTCCCTCCCCCATGCGTTTGGTAATGAACCCCTTTTCCACTCCCTGTCTCAATAGACTTTGTAGCAAGGTTTTATGTTGTGGCACTGGATTTGATCTTAATCTTTCATAAAACTTATCGGGTCCTTCTAACTGTCTGAGGGCCTCTTTGACATAGTAATCTTTAGACATTATAACGAGGTTGCCCCCCTTGTCGGCCTTTTTCAAGACCAGTTGTTCATTCTTTTGGAACCAATCGAGGGCCGCCCTCTCTTCCCTGGTGATGTTAGGGTCAACCTCAGGATAGACTAAAGCTTGCATATCCTGAAGGACTTTCCGGTTCAAAATGTCCACTGGTGAGCCAGGGGCAGTTCTAAATTCCTTTGTGGACCTGCAGGGACAAAACTCATCGTTATGTGGCACCAATGTCTCTACTGGCATTTCTGTTTCAACATTACTATCAGTCCAAAGTTCCTCAAGATTGTGAAGGGCCTCTAAATCCTGGCTGGTATTCAGTTCTTGAGCAAAGAAACCGAGTCTGCTTATGGTTGTGTGGCTATTAAGGCGGAACCCTTCTTCCTGGGTGTCATCCTTCTTTTCTTGCCACAAAGCAATGTTGAGTCTGCGTATTGTTTTGTACCAGTCCACTTCAAAGTTAAACCTATTGAAGCTGCAAGTGAGGGAGTAATTGAGGCCTTTTTTGAGGAGGGACTCACTACCAGCCGGCAGTTCGACCCCCGAAATGTTGCAATTGCAATCATTGTGCACAATTCATAACTGGTAAGAGCGCCTGTTTGGGAGCCAAGATGATCAGATTTAACCAATTTTTGCACTGCCGATCTAGGAATACTGTCTATGCGATAGTCTGCTCATGCAATCGCTTCTACATAGGGCAAACCACCCGTATGATTTGCTCTCGCTTTCAGGAGCATGTCCATTCCGTCGTGACCGGTGTGGGTGCAGGAAGATTTATCAAGCATATGCGCGAGGGCCATAATGGAGACACTGACTCTTTGCAGTTTCTGGGCTTGAGACAGGTCCCTGTACCCCACAGGGGGGGCAATCAGGAACAGCTATTGCTCCAATGTGAAGCTAAGCTGATCTCTGAAACTGGAGCTTGCGGCCCCTTAGGGTTGAACGAACGTAATGAACTCCACTGTTTTCTGTCAAAATATTAACATTCTTGTTCTTGCCTTCCTTATATGATTATAGCGTAGCTATTTACTCCTTAGTTTCATAATTTGATACTCTATTAATGTGCATCATTTATTGTCTATTGACGTTTGTGTCCCCTTGTGTATCAATGACCTTTTGTTAGCTGCTGGCGAACAGGCAGGCTGTGACGCCGTATTCAGGATCTGACGTCACGCACGGGGCGGGGAGACTTGCCGCTCACCAATTGGTTAGAGCAGCGTGTACGCAACTTCTGGTGGGCGGAGCCTATATGCCGGACGCCGTAGCGGCTGAATGGGGGCGTTGTCACTGCCTGCATGGCGGTAAGTTGAAACTATTTATGGTCGGATATCACTCGGGTTATGTTGTTCCCAATCTTTGCCTCTGAGGAAGCTTTTTTAGCGAAACAGCTGTCAGGCATCCCCTCACCCCTAATGTACCCCGCGTGTCAGTACACCGTGGATTAAAAGGTATTTCTATTTTTTCAACTGTGCCTCCATTTTCTCTTCATTGTCAATTGCTCAAGTGTATGCTCTGGAGAGCACGTTGATTATGGAGTACGCAATCCGGTGAATCCAGTGCCTACCCACCCACATCTGGTGCCAGTCTGTCTCTCCCTTATACAATGAAATGATCATAGGTTTGAAGGAGTGATCATTTATCTTTGTATGTGTCAGAGTGGTGCAACTAAATATTTTTAATTAAAAAAATATTTGGTTTGGGTCCGCTTTAACAGTGTTAAAAGGCCTGCAGTTTATATTTTCCCAGTGAAATTTGTTTTTGGCTCTTACCACTTTTTGTAACCTGGACACACAGTCACTCAATGACCAAGTATGTGAGCTTTCGGGTCCTTGGCATCAATAAAAAAAAATCTGATTGGCTGTTTGTGGCTCCACGCCCTTTTCTTAGTTTGAACCCCAGTGACCCAATGACCAACTGTACCAGGCTTGACGCTTGTGCCATTAACAGCGCAAGAATAGAAGCAATTTTAATATTCCTCTTGAAAATCAACAGGTGAATATTGATTGGCTTTACTCACTTTTCTGAATATTAATCCAAGTCACCCAGTAACAAACTGTGCAAAGTTTGAGAACCCTGCCATTAAGAGTTAAGAAGGTGCTGCATTTTCCCGGGGAAATCTGTTTTTGGCTCCACCCAGTTTTTGTAACCTTGACACACAGTCACTCAATGACCAAGTTTGTGAGCTTTCAAGTTCCTGGCATCAAAATTGTGTGAATGGAAGCAGTTTATCCAGCAAAGAAATCTGGTTGGCTGTTTGTGGCCCCTTTAGTGAATATGAGCCCCAGTCACTTAGTGACTGAAATTAGCAGGTTTGAGGCCTCTGCCATTAACAGTGTAAGAATGACCGCAATTTCAATATTCCACTTGAAAATCAATAGGTGAATTTTCATTGGCTTTTGTAGGCTCTACCTACTTTTCTGAATATTAACCCCAGTCACCCAGTGACCAACTGTGTCACTTTTGAGAACCCTGCCATTAACAGTGTAGGAATGGCTGCAGTTTATATTTTCCCATGCAAAAAGTTAGTTGTTTTTGGATGTTTCTAACCTTGACATTCAGTCACTCAGTAACCAAGTTTATGAGCTTCGGGGTCCTTGGCATCAATAAGTTGAATTTTTCTATTGAAATTAAACAAATCTGATTGGCTGTTTGTAGCCCGCCCCTTTTCAGAATCTAAACCCAAGTCTCCCAGTGACTGACTGTACCAGATTTGAGACATCTGCCATTATGAGTGTAAGAATGGCAGCAATGTAAATATTTCCCTTGAAAATCAATAGGTGAATATTGATTGGCTGTTGTAGGCTCCACCCAGTTTCCTGAATACTAATCCCAGTCATCCAGTGACAACTGTGTCAAGTTTGAGAACCCTGCCAATAACAGAATGGCTGAAATCAATCAAACAAATCGGATTGGCTGTTTGTGGCTCCATCCCCTTTAGTGAATTTGGACCCCTGTCACCCAATGTCTGACTGTATCAGGTTTGAGGCCTATGCCATTAACAGTGTAAGAATGGTAGCAATGTAAATATTACCCTTGAAAATCAATAAGTGAATTTTGATTGGCTCTTGTAGGATCCACCCACTTTCTAAATATTAATCCCAGTCACCAAGTGGCAACCTGTGTCAAGTTTGGGAACCCTGCCATTAACAGTGTAAGAATGGTTGCAGTTTATATTTTCCCATGTAAAAAATGTAGTTGTTGGTGCCGCCCACTTTTTCTAACCTTGACATATAGTCTCTCAATTACCATGCTTATGAGCTGTGGGGTCCTTGGTATCAATCATTTGTATATTCCCATTGAAATGAATCAAATCTGATTGGCTGTTTGTGGCTCCACCCCCTTTCTGATTTGAACCCCAGTCACCCAGTGACCAACTGTACCAGGTTTGAGGCATCTTCTATTAACAGCTATTAACAGTGTAAGAATAGCAGCAATGTAAATATTCCCCTTGAAAATCAACAGGTGAATTTTGATTGGCCGTTGTAGGCTCCACCCATTTTCCTGAATATTAATCCCAGTCACCCAGTGACCAACTGTGCAAACTTTGAGAACCCTGCCTTTAATGGTATAAGAATGGCTGCAGTTTATATTTCATCAGTGAAATTTGTTTTTGGCTTTTGACCAAGTTTGTGAGCCTTCATTTTCCTGGCATCAAAAATGTGTGAATGGAAGCAGTTTATCCAGCAAAGAAATCTGATTGGCTGTTTGTGGCCCCACCCATTTAGTGAATTTGAACCCCAGTCACCCAATGACCGACTGTAGCAAGTTTGAAGCCGCTGCCATTAACAGTGTAAGAATGGCAGCAGTTTAAATATTCCCCTTGAAAACCAATAGGTGAATTTTGATTGACTGTTGTAGGCTCCGCCCACTTTCTTGACTCTTAATCTCATTCACCCAGTGACCAAGTGTGGCAAGTTTGAGAACCCTGCAAATAACAGTCTAAGAATGGCTGCAATTTACATTTTCCCATTAAAAATGAATAGCTGAAATTCGATTGGCTGTTTTATGCTCCGCCCACATTTCCTGGATTTGTAACCTCGGTCGCCAAGTGACCAACTGTGCCAAGTGTGGGGACTCTGGCTTGATTACTGTGAAAATGGCAGCCTTTTACATTTTTTCCATTGACATGAATGGGTGAAATCTGATTTGCTGTTTGTAACTCCGCCTAGGTGTGCAGGGGGGCGTGAGACCCCCAGAACATATCATCCCAGGTAGTAAGGGATCTGCATACTAAGTTTTGTTCAAATTGGTCGAGCTGTTTTCGAGTGATCGCGGCACATACACACATACATACACACATACATACACACAAACATACATACAGTACATCCGCTTTTATACATATAGATTGACCTTTTTTTTATCTATCCTCTCCAACAAAGTATTTTATGACTGTAATTCCTTATCACTAGTCTGATTGGGTCCAGACTGGAGAAAAACAGTTGCATAGCTGAATATTAACCATTTACATCACAGCATATTTATTTGTGTGCTAGGCACTGTACTGATTTTTTTTTTTTACATAAATATGTTTTAGGCTCAACACACGCCATACAATCTTGGTTGTTCAATCTTACCACTTTCATGTAGTATAAGAGCTTATCCAATCAATCATTAAAGGTATTTTCAATCTGTTGGCCCTTATACTACATAGATTTGGTAAATCTGTACAACCAAGATTGTATGGTGTGTGTTGAGCTTAAAGGGAACCTTAACTGTTGTTAAAAAAAGGAGTTTAACTTACCAGGGTCTTCTTCAGCCCCCTGCAGATGTCCTGTGCCCGCGCTGGGACAAACCGACCCTCCGGTTCGCCGCAGCCAGATAGAGATTTCTCGTACTGCGTATGCGTACGCCAGTTTAGTTGATCGCCGGAAACTAAACTGGCGATCAACTGATAACAGCTTGTTTGCCAGATCCATCCGGTGGATCAAACTGCCCAACTATTGTGCATGTTGCAACGTGTGTACACGTCTTTTGAACAACTTTGTTGTTTTTGAATGTGGACATGTTGTGCAGTTTGTCATTTAGCTTGCACGCATAGTATTTAAGTGAGTTGGTTGTTTAGTTGGTTGGCGTGTGGCGTGTGTACGTACTTGTCATGTACACAACTTGTTGTGCGGTTGGTCATGTTTTGCGGCTGGTTGTGCATTATATTGGACGTGTGTAGGAAGAGCCTTAACACCGGACCATACTTCACTTGCAGAGCCTTAAAAAGAACGTAGCTGATAATTAGAAACAAACTCCTTTCACTGTTATAGCTCATTACTAGGTGAGAAGTCGTTTCGTTAGCGAGGTGTTTAGAGATTACCCAGAAAGGCTGAGAGGTTAATAGATCCTGTTGCCTCACACACTTTCCGCCTTCAGGGTGGAATCACTTTACAAAGTGTGTTGTGAGGAATTAATGGATTTATAAGGAATTTAGCACCCTGGATTTAAATCACTTGCATCTCTTTTTTTCTCCTATAGGCCATCATTGCACAAAAATTGTATAACATTGTACTTCGCCTCCCCATGTTTACATTTTACATGGAGCTTAAAGAGGATCTCCTTGATATGTTATTGGATTGGCACGCAATTGAGAAATCATTTTTGATTTATTGATATAACATATCAATGTTATATCCAGTTACACTTACCTCCTGATATTAGACAACATATTGAAAATAACGCTTAATTTAGCACCAGAACAACACATTTTGGAGATCTACAGGTCCATACCTATGCTGGTCTGAACTCGGCCGTGGTGGACAAAAAGTGCTGGCCGCCAGGTAAAGGTTCTCCAGGTTCACTCATCAACCCCCCATAACATCAAGGTGACTATATGTCTCCTCAATACTGTAGTGGGTGCAGAGTGGTATCTGGTGGGGTTCACATAGGGCATATGCCATAGGCGCCCCTTGACATTCCTACCCGGGGGATGCAAAGAGGTTTGAATGGGCAGTCATGCACCCAGTGACTTGTCCCTCCCTCCCGCCCAGCCAGGTCTGAGTCACTCACACTCCCTAAGCTGTCCGCCGCGCGAGTACTTCGTGGCCTGAGGGAGAGACAGACACCTGACTTGGCTGGCCATTCACCGCTTAATGCTGCCTGCTCTCCAAATATAAACACACTGGTGACCTTTTGTTCAGGGGGGCATGGCTACATACCAGAAGTCGGTGGGCATGGACTTCGTTAGATTTAAAAGAAGAAAATCACTTACATCCTGCAAAATCTTTTTTGTAAAGTGATTTTGTAGCACTCCTATCTTATGCAGTGGAGCGCAAGTTTGTATAAAACCTGCTCTGCCTATGATGCTGCCTCTGCTTCTGCCCAGCCCTGTCTTCAAGGAAATCTGGATTAAATTCCATAGCTTAAGCAAGATTACAAAAAGCTACAAAGAAGAGTTAGAGGACCTCTGTCGGGAAAATCTTAAAATGTAAAATACCTGTAAACATAGACAAATAAGAAGTACCGTATTTTTCGGAATATAAGACGCACTTTTTCTCCTCCAAATTTTGGGGAGAAAAGTGGGTGCGTCTTATATTCTAAAGATACCAAAAAATCAATGCAGAGTGCGCAGGGAAGCTGAACCGCCGCTATACATTACCTGATCCTGCAGCCGCGATCCTCCCCCCGGCTGTCGGCGATCCTCTTCAGCATCCTCCTTTCATCCTGGGTCCCGCAGCGTGTTCCTCTTCAGTGGCAGCGGTAGGCAGGGACACCGTCCGCCTACCGCTGTGCAGAGCCGCCGGGGTCCGCTGGGCCATCTCCATAAACACTGCCGGGGTCCGCTGGGCATCTGCATAATCGTCGCTGGAGTCCGCTGGGTCATCGGCATAATAGCCGCAGGAGTTCGCTGGGTCGCCGCCTCCATACACGCAGTTCTCTGCACTAGCCGCGCACGTGCGCCAGGGGTCATGCATGACCCCTGGCGCACGTGCGCGGCTAGTGCAGAGAACTGCGTCTATGGAGGCGGCGACCCAGCGAACTCCTGCGGCTATTATGCCGATGACCCAGCGGACTCCAGCGGCGATTATGCAGATGCCCAGCGGACCCCGGCAGTGTTTATGCTTTATACTTTCATACATTACCTGATCCTGCAGCCGCGATCCTCCCCCCGGCTGTCGGCGATCCTCTTCAGCATCCGCCTTTCATCCTGGGTCCCGAGCGTGTTCCTCTTCAGTGGCAGCGATAGGCAGGGACACCGTCCGCCTACCGCTGTGCAGAGCCGCCGGGGTCCGCTGGGCCATCTCCATAAACACTGCCGGGGTCCGCTGGGCATCTGCATAATCGTCGCTGGAGTCCGCTGGGTCATCGGCATAATAGCCGCAGGAGTTCGCTGGGTCGCCGCCTCCATACACGCAGTTCTCTGCACTAGCCGCGCACGTGCGCCAGGGGTCATGCATGACCCCTGGCGCACGTGCGCGGCTAGTGCAGAGAACTGCGTCTATGGAGGCGGCGACCCAGCGAACTCCTGCGGCTATTATGCCGATGACCCAGCGGACTCCAGCGGCGATTATGCAGATGCCCAGCGGACCCCGGCAGTGTTTATGGAGATGGCCCAGCGGACCCCGGCGGCTCTGCACAGCGGTAGGCGGACGGTGTCCCTGCCTATCGCTGCCACTGAAGAGGAACACGCTCGGGACCCAGGATGAAAGGCGGATGCTGAAGAGGATCGCCGACAGCCGGGGGGAGGATCGCGGCTGCAGGATCAGGTAATGTATGAAAGTATATTGTAGTGTATTATAGTGTAGTTAATTGGACTATATTTTAGTGTAGTGCAGTTAATTGGAGTGTAGTTTAGTGTAGTTAATTATAGTTCAGTGCAGTGCAGTGCAGTGTAGTTTAGTTTAAGTGTAGTGTAGTGTATTGCTGTATAGTGTATTGTAGTGTAACTGGTGGGGAAATAGGGCATAGTGTAGTGTAACTGAGCAGTGTAGTGTAGATAGAGTAGCTTAGAAATTTTTTTGGGGGGATAAATGTCCATAAGACGCCCCTGCAGTATAGACGCACATAGGTTTAGTTTTTTGTTTTTTTCCTGATTTTTGCCCTCTAAACCTAGGTGCATCTTATATGCCGGAGCGTCTTATATTCCGAAAAATACGCATTTCTTCCAGAGTAAAATGAGCCATAAATTATTTTTCTTCTATGTTGCTGTCACTGTCATTTAATTAGCTGGCATTAGCTGGCATCACTCAGGCTCGATACTGCTACTTAATGCAATCATGCAATGTAGCAGCCAGTCTGCAGCCACAGCTTGTGCTCAACTACTCTGCACCTTTAGTTGGAAAACCCCCTTTGACTGACATCTCTTTGACGACATCACTGACCGTTTATGACGACACAGAGGGGGCCAGGTGCAGGAAGTTCGCTAGTGATGTGGTGGCAAGTAGTGGTGCCGTTACATGGAACGGGGATTCTTGCAACTGGCAAGCAGGCCGGCATGGGCAGAACGGAGAGGAGACGGCCAGCCAAGCATGTGAGGAGAGCATTTGGGGGGGGGGGGGGATGGGCATGCATGTAGAGGGGAGAGCAATGCGCCCTCAGGGGAACTACTCTCAAAGGCTGGCGCCTCTCTATACTCTGTTTCGGCCTGGTCCTGTGAACAATAATGACTGTCATGGCTGAGAGTAGCACATCAGACCAGTATGTGTGCAGTGGCCACACCACGATCGCTAAAGATCAAAATCACCATTGTGGGGCGCACCCGATGAAACAAGACTTATGGTGTGCCAAAGCCCGAGGTCACTGCACCAGTGACTAATACAAGCAAAAGTCCACAAAGGCTGGCACCACTTTCAGCAAAAAATTAGGCCATAGCAGCGACAGCCCGCTACTTCAAGCTTAAAGTGGACCTGAACTCTTGCCCAGGATAGAAGGAAAACAGAGACATGCACCCTGTATGTATTTAGAGAGTTTAGCCTGTCTAATTCCCTGTCATTTGTGTATAATCACAAGTTGTAATTTGATCTCTCCCCTGTGTCACATGACTGCCATGGCAGAGATGGCAGATAAGCCCATTTGAAAGCACAGGATGTTAACAATATGTCTGCTTCCATGAATCAGGAAGTAGAAACATTGCAGATTTATTTTAGGATTTTTATCAGCTGTAACAATGAATTGTTTTTGTATAAAGGTTACTATGCTGTTGCGTATCTTTTAGAGCAGAGAGGACGTTCTGAGGTCAGGTCCACTTTAATTGCCCTTCTTCAAAGCCACTAGCCATGTACATGGCTTGGTGAACTTTTGATCGCTAAAGATCCGCATGTCAGAACTTTAGCGTTACCCGAGAACCGCACGACGGCATTGTTCTTGGCGTTCCTCTGAAATTTTGACAATCTGTGTACAGTGTGTGGAGGGATTCGATCAGATAGATCCCTCTCTGATCGGATATTAATCTGAGAGGAATCTACCTGTTGGCCACATAGTCCAGTGTATGACCAACTTTAATGTCAATACTATCTGAATATCAGCTAAACAGCGTTTCCCCTACTGAAAACACTGTAAGATAAATTGACTTTTTATCTTATTTTCCATTGTAAGAAGAGAAGCTGTTTCTCTCAGGCATCCTTTTATGTATAAATACGTACAACCCCCTTTTGCCATTGCAGCTATAAAGTAATGTAAATACTCTGTGGGCTTGATTCACAAAAGTGTGCTAACAGTTAGTACGCTGGTGAAAAGCCCCTTATCACGCCTAAACTCAGTTTAGGCGTGATAAGTTTAGGCGTGATAAGTTTAGGTGTGATAAGTTTAGGCGTGATAAGTTTAGGCGTGATAACTATAGCACCAACTGGGTTAGCACCGCAGTGCACAGCTGATCAAAAGTTTTGAGCTAGCAAAGTCTGGTGCGCGCGAAACGTCACATAGAGTTTAACCATCCTGGCGGTATGGACGAGCTCAGCTCGTCCAGTACCGCCGGAGGCTGCCGCTCAGGCCCTGCTGGGCCGATTTGCACCAAATAAAGAGCAGCACACGCAGCCGGCACTTTGCCAGCCGCGTGTGCTGCCCGATCGCCGCCGCTCTGCGGCGATCCGCCGCGAGCAGCGGCGAAAGAGGGTCCCCCCAGCCGCCTGAGCCCTGCGCAGCCGGAACAAATAGTTCCGGCCAGCGCTAAGGGCTGGATCGGAGGCGGCTGACGTCAGGACGTCGGCTGACGTCCATGACGTCACTCCGCTCGTCGCTATGGCGACGGTGTAAGCAAAACAAGGAAGGCCGCTCATTGCGGCCTTCCTTGTTTATTCTGGGCGCTGGAGGCGATCGGAAGAACGCCTCCGGAGCGCCCTCTAGTGGGCTTTCATGCAGCCAACTTTTAGTTGGCTGCATGAAATAGTTTTTTTTTAATTTAAAAAAAACCCTCCCGCAGCCTCCCTGGCGATCTTATCAGAACGCCAGGGTGGTTAATGCCACTGCTTTGCGCGCAGGACTTTGTGCACGATCTAGACTTATCTAAACTTATCACGCCTAAACTTTTCATGCCTAAACTTATCACACCTAAACTTATCACGCCTAAACTGAGTTTAGGCGTGATAAGGGGCTTTTCACCAGCGTGGTGCAATGGTTATCACGCCGAAAGTCTTTTAGGCGTGATAACTGGGTTATCACCGCTTTGTGAATCGAGCCCTGTGAATGGGCTTTGTAAACAGATATACAATAACTTTGGAAGGCAAGGATAACTGGAGAGAGTTTTTACCAACTGATTTCCAACACATATAAAAATTGCTTATAAAGGAAACACAAACTCAAAACATATAGGAAAATATTTATTATATTTGGTAAAACATAAAAATACAATAGATAATTTAGTGAAAAAGAATACATGGAACAGTGAAAAGTAGAACAACTCAAAAAGTGACACAGTAAAAAAAAAATTCTTCTGTCTTTATAAGTGCATTTGCAATATAATGTAAAGTACCTACAATTAAATGTCAATCTCATTGAGAAATTACAATGATCCCGATCCATTTCACTTTTTCTCCTAAATTTTCATCTTCTGTTCAATTGAAAAAGTACCAAAAAGTAGTGAAAAGTACTGTCAAAATTATTCGGAGTATTTTCTCTCTACTCAGATGTTCCCCGTTGCTGAGCACGGCTCCCCTCCAGATCGGGGCCATGTCCTTCTCCTCTTGCAGTATGGCCATGCAGTAGATACGCAAGCATGGACCGCAAGCACAGTAGCACGGACCCTCGGCTTCGGCTTACTCCGTCTGCGCAGGCGGGCTTGTGTGTGGGCACGATAGAGGGAGATGAGCAGCGTGGCCCTGATGTGATTAGGGACAATTCCTTGTCATTAATCTTGGGGCAGGCGCACTCAGCAACAGGGGACATTAGCATACAGAGGGTAGCCTCAATAGGATCCTGAGGCTTCTCTCTCTTTAGGTAAGTATCTAATTTTGTATCCGAGCTTTGGCTCTGGTACACTTTAAAAAGCTATGGCCCATTAGAGTGATTTTAGCAGGTGCCGGGCGATCCCAAAAAACGCTAGGCTAATGAAAGACAATACAGGCCAACTCACAGGAGCGATTGCAATTAGGTCATGGGTTTCACTGATTTTGCAGTGATTTTACTACCCATACCTCAGAAAATAAAAAGTATTGCAATCACCAATCGCAATCGCTCTACAAATCACTACCACTACAATAAAAGTGCTATTAAAAGTGCCAGAGGTCGCTCGAGAAATTGCTGTACAAAAGGCTAGCAAAGCTGTTGAGCAATTGGGAAAGTAATTATATGGCCCCTGGACACAGGCGCTTGGCCACTTTATAGACCCAACACTGTGTTCTCCAAACCTATTGCCTGATGAAGCAGGATAGTGAATCGTGAAACTTGTTGCATACTTGGAGCTTCTTAATAAATTGTTACTGTTAATTATAGTAACATCTCACTGTCCGGTTCTTGTCCACCTGAGGGAGGTGAGTCCACCAACGCCCCCCTTTTAAAGGGGTTCTTTCGCGAATGAGGAAAAAAAAAAAGTGGTTTATGCATAAACTATTAAACGGCCCTCTGTAATTTTGCAAAAAGTTTTTTTTTTAAAATGAATGGTTTCATCAATACAACATATAATGTAAATAGTGATGGATGACGGACTGGGAGGCTAATTCATTTGTTAAGGGTGTTTTTTTTTTACTTTAATTTCACAACCATAACTGCTGCCTACGTAGTTTTCAGCGGTATAACCCACTTCTAGCAGGAATCGCTGTTATAGCTATAACAGCTGAGCTCTGCTGAGCTCCTCAATGTGTGTTTACATTGTTGCCAGGCAACCACACAGACCCCGGTGCAGGGAGTGGTTTGTGCAAAGAGTCATAAGCTGCTCAGAGAATGAGTCAGAATAAGTCCAATCTACTCCATATGATTCTTTGTCGGATTTGATTCAATATGATTTGATTCATTGATTCAATTTGATTCAATCTGACATGTCTGATTCATGATTCGATTCAATTTGAATCGATTTGAATCGAATCATGAATCGGACATGTCAGATTGAATCAAATCGAATCAATGAATCAAATCATATTGAATCGAATCTGACAAAGAATCATATGGTATAGATGGGACTGATTCTGTCTCATTCTCCCAGCAGCTTATGACTCTTTGCACAAATGACTCCCTGCATCGGGGTCTGTGTGGTTGCCTGGCAACAATGTAAACACATATTGAAGAGCTCAGCAGAGCTCAGCTGTTATAGCTATAACGGCGATTCCTGCTAGAAGTGGGTTATACCACTGAAAACTACGTAGGCAGCAGTTATGGTTGTGAAATGAAAGTTAAAAAAAAACACCCTTAACAAATGGATTAGCCTCCCAGTCCCTCATCCATCACTATTTACATTACAAGTTGTATTGATGAAACCATTCATTTTTTAAAAAAACTTTTTACACTATTTTAGAAGGATGTTTAACCACTTGAGGACCTAGGGCTTTCTACCCCTTAAGGACCGGACACTTTTTTTCCATTCAGACCACTGCAGCTTTCACGGTTTATTGCTCGCTCATACAACCTACCACCTAAATGAATTTTGGCTCCTTTTCTTGTCACTAATAAAGCTTTCTTTTGGTGCTATTTGATTGCTCCTGCGATTTTTACTTTTTATTATATTCATCAAAAAAGACATGAATTTTGGCAAAAAAATGATTTTTTTAACTTTCTGTGCTGACAGTTTTCAAATAAAGTAAAATTTCTGTATACATGCAGCGCGAAAAATGTGGACAAACATGTTTTTGATTAAAAAAAACCCATTCAGTGTATATTTATTGGTTTGGGTAAAAGTTATAGCGTTTACAAACTATGGTGCAAAAAGTGAATTTTCCCATTTTCAAGCATCTATGACTTTTCTGACCCCCTGTCATGTTTCATGAGGGGCTAGAATTCCAGGATAGTATAAATACCCCCCAAATGACCCCATTTTGGAAAGAAGACATCCCAAAGTATTCACTGAGAGGCATAGTGAGTTCATAGAAGATATTATTTTTTGTCACAAGTAAGCGGAAAATGACACTTTGTGACCAAAAAAAAAAAAAAAAAAAAGTTTCCATTTCTTCTAACTTGCGACAAAAAAAAAAATGAAATCTGCCACGGACTCACCATGCCCCTCTCTGAATACCTTGAAGGGTCTACTTTCCAAAATGGGGTCATTTGTGGGGTGTGTTTACTGTCCTGACATTTTGGGGGGTGCTAAATTGTAAGCACCCCTGTAAAGCCTAAAGGTGCTCATTGGACTTTGAACCCCTTAGCGCAGTTAGGCTGCAAAAAAGTGCCACACATGTGGTATTGCCGTACTCAGGAGAAGTAGTATAATGTGTTTTGGGGTGTATTTTTACACATACCCATGCTGGGTGGGACAAATATCTCTGTAAATGACAATTTGTTAATTTTTTTTACACACAATTGTCCATTTACAGAGATCTTTCTCCCACTCAGCATGGGTATGTGTAAAAATACACCCCAAAACACATTATACTACTTCTCCTGAGTACGGCGATACCACATGTGTGGCACTTTTTTGCACCCTAACTGCGCTAAAGGGCCCAAAGTCCAATGAGTACCTTTAGGATTTCACAGGTCATTTTGAGAAATTTCGTTTCAAGACTACTCCTCACGGTTTAGGGCCCCTAAAATGCCAGGGCAGTATAGGAACCCCACAAATGACCCCATTTTAGAAAGAAGACACCCCAAGGTATTCCGTTAGGAGTATGGTGAGTTCATAGAAGATTTTATTTTTTGTCACAAGTTAGCGGAAAATGACACTTTGTGAAAAAACACAATTAAAATCAATTTCCGCTAACTTGTGACAAAAAATAAAATCTTCTATGAACTCGCCATACTACTAACGGAATACCTTGGGGTGTCTTCTTTCTAAAATGGGGTCATTTGTGGGGTTCCTATACTGCCCTGGCATTTTAGGGGCCCTAAACCGTGAGGAGTAGTCTTGAAACGAAATTTCTCAAAATGACCTGTGAAATCCTAAAGGTACTCATTGGACTTTGGGCCCTTTAGCGCAGTTAGGGTGCAAAAAAGTGCCACACATGTGGTATCGCCGTACTCGGGAGAAGTAGTACAATGTGTTTTGGGGTGTATTTTTACACATACCCATGCTGGGTGGGAGAAACACCTCTGTAAATGACAATCTTTTGATTTTTTTACACACAATTGTCCATTTACAGCGGTATTTCTCCCACCCAGCATGGGTATGTGTAAAAATACACCCCAAAACACATTGTACTACTTCTCCCGAGTACGGCGATACCACATGTGTGGCACTTTTTTGCACCCTAACTGCGCTAAAGGGCCCAAAGTCCAATGAGTACCTTTAGGATTTCACAGGTCATTTTTGTTTCAAGACTACTCCTCACGGTTTAGGGCCCCTAAAATGCCAGGGCAGTATAGGAACCCCACTAATGACCCCATTTTAGAAAGAAGACACCCCAAGGTATTCCGTTAGGAGTATGGTGAGTTCATAGAAGTTTTTATTTTTTTGTCACAAGTTAGCGGAAATTGATTTTAATTGTTTTTTTTCACAAAGTGTCATTTTCCGCTAACTTATGACAAAAAATAAAATCTTCTATGAACTCACCATACTCCTAACGGAATACGTTTGGGTGTCTTCTTTTTAGAATGGGGTCATTTGTGGGGTTCCTATACTGCCCTGGCATTTTAGGGGCCCTAAACCGTGAGGAGTAGTCTTGAAACAAAAATGACCTGTGAAATCCTAAAGGTACTCATTGGACTTTGGGCCCCTTAGCGCAGTTAGGCTGCAAAAAAGTGCCAATCATGTGGTATCGCCGTACTCGGGAGATGTAGTATAATGTGTTTTGGGGTGTATTTTTACACATACCCATGCTGGGTGGAAGAAATACCTCTGTAAATGACAATTGTTTGATTTTTTTTACACACAATTGTCCATTTACAGAGAGATTTCTCCCACCCAGCATGGGTATGTGTAAAAATACACCCCAAAACACATTATACTACTTCTCCTGAGTACGGCGATACCACATGTGTGACACTTTTTTGCAGCCTAGGTGCGCTAAGGGGCCCAACGTCCTAATCACAGGTCATTTTGAGGCATTTGTTTTCTAGACTACTCCTCACGGTTTAGGGCCCCTAAAATGCCAGGGCAGTATAGGAACCCCACAAGTGACCCCATTTTAGAAAGAAGACACCCCAAGGTATTCCGTTAGGTGTATGGCGAGTTCATAGAAGATTTTATTTTTTGTCACAAGTTAGTGAAAAATGACACTTTGTGAAAAAAAAACAAAAATCAATTTCCGCTAACTTTTGACAAAAAATAAAATCTTCTATGAACTCGCCATACACCTAACAGAATACATTGGGGTGTCTTTTTTCTAAAATGGGGTCGGTTTCTGGGGTTCCTATACCGCCCTGGCATTTTACGGGCCCAAAACCGTGAGTAGTCTGGAAACCAAATGTCTCAAAATTTGCAGATGCTTATACCCCTTATAAGCATCTGCAAATTTTGATGACAGGTGGTCTATGAGGGGGCGAATTTTGTGGAACTGGTCATATGCAGGGTGGCCTTTTAGATGACAGGTTGTATTGGGCCTGATCTGATGAATAGGAGTGCTAGGGGGGTGACAGGAGGTGATTGATGGGTGTCTCAGGGGGTGGTTAGAGGGGAAAATAGATGCAATCAATGCACTGGGGAGGTGATCGGAAGGGGGTCTGAGGGGGATCTGAGGGTTTGGCCGAGTGATCAGGAGCCCACACGGGGCAAATTAGGGCCTGATCTGATGCGTAGGTGTGCTAGGGGGTGACAGGAGGTGATTGATGGGTGTCTCAAGGTGTGATTAGAGGGGGGAATAGATGCAAGCAATGCACTGGCGAGGTGATCAGGGCTGGGGCCTGAGGGCATTCTGAGGGTGTGGGCGGGTGATTGAGTGCCCTAGGGGCAGATAGGGGTCTAATCTGATAGGTAGCAGTGACAGGGGGTGATTGATGGGTAATTAGTGGGTGTTTAGGGTAGAGAACAGATATAAACACTGCCCTTGGGAGGTGATCTGACGTCGGATCTGCGGGCGAACTATTGGTGTGGGTGGGTGATCAGATTGCCCGCAAGGGGCAGGTTAGGGGCTGATTGATGAGTGGCAGTGACAGGGGGTGATTGATGGGTGGCAGTGCCAGGGGGTGATTGATGGGTGGCAGTGACAGGGGGTGATTGATGGGTGGCAGTGACAGGTGATTGACAGGTGATCAGTGGGTTATTACAGGGAAGAACAGATGTAACTAATGCACTGGCGAATTGATAAGGGGGGGTCTGAGGGCAATCTGAGCGTGTAGGCGGGTGATTGGGTGCCCGCAAGGGGAAGATTAGGGTCTGATCTGATGGGTAACAGTGACAGGTGGTGATAGGGGGTGATTGATGGGTAATTAGTGGGTGTTTAGAGGAGAGAATAGATGTAAACACTGCGTTTGGGTGGTGATCTGATGTCGGATCTGCGGGCGATCTATTGGTGTGGGTGGGTGATCAGATTGCCCGCAAGGGGCAGGTTAGGGGCTGATTGATGGCTGGCAGTGACAGGGGGTGATTGATGGGTGGCAGTGACAGGGGGTGATTGATGGGTGATTGACAGGTGATCAGTGGGTTATTACAGGGAAGAACAGATGTAAATATTGCACTGGCGAATTGATAAGGGGGGGGTCTGAGGGCAATCTGAGCGTATAGGCGGGTGATTGGGTGCCCGCAAGGGGCAGATTAGGGTCTGATCTGATGGGTAACAGTGACAGGTGGTGATAGGGGGTGATTGATGGGTGATTGATGGGTAATTAGTGGGTGTTTAGAGGAGAGAATAGATGTAAACACTGCGTTTGGGTGGTGATCTGATGTCGGATCTGCGGGCGATCTATTGGTGTGGGTGGGTGATCAGATTGCCCGCAAGGGGCAGGTTAGGGGCTGATTGATGGGTGGCAGTGACAGGGGGTGATTGATGGGTGATTGACAGGTGATTGACAGGTGATTGACAGGTGATCAGGGGGGATAGATGCATACAGTACACAGGGGGGGGGGTGGGGGGGGTCTGGGGAGAATCTGAGGGGTGGGGGGGTGATCAGGAGGGGGCAGTGGGCAGGGGGGGAGATAAAAAAAAATAGCGTTGACAGATAGTGACAGGGAGTGATTGATGGGTGATTAGAGGGGTGATTGGGTGCAAACAGGGGTCTGGAGGGTGGGCAGGGGGGGGTCTGAGGGGTGCTGTGGGCTATCTGGGGCAGGGGGGGGGGAATCAGTGTGCTTGGGTGCAGACTAGGGTGGCTGCAGCCTGCCCTGGTGGTCCCTCGGACATTGGGACCACCAGGGCAGGAGGCAGCCAGTATAATACACTTTGTAAACATTACAAAGTGTATTATACACTTTGTATGCGGCGATCGCGGGGTTAACATCCCGCCGGCGCTTCCGTATAGCCGGCGGGATGTTGCAGCGGGCGAGCGGTGACAGGCGCCGGCGGAGGATCGCGTCACGGATGACGCGATCGCTCCGCCCATGCCCTTAGAAGGACCGCCGCCTCTGTGGGTGAGCCGGTCCTTCAGGGCTCCACTTCCCGGCCGCCTCTGTGCGTTAGGCGGTCGGGAAGTGGTTAATAGTTTATGCATAAACCACTTTTTATTTTTTTCCTCATTCGCGAAAGAACTCCTTTAAACGGATTTTAATGATTTTACTCTAGTTTAGCGCCTCTGTTATACCGGTTTTGCAATATGGCCGCTTTAGCCTTGTTTCTCTCATTCCTATTTTTGCAAGTGATTATGGCAGGCTGATACTCATATCTAGCATTTCCTGTTAGGAAGCTTTTCCGAACGTTGAAAAATAATCACTGCTAAAAATCCACACAATGTACAGAACTGCATTTTTCTATTACCTCTCAAGTAAAAATTTCCACAAAGACCACAAAACCTACTGGGCTATAAACGTTACAAAAGTAATTTGAAGTGAAAGAAGGCTTAACAGCCTCCACAGCTATGTACAGTATGTAATGGGGCACCCCCAGCTGTGCAGAACCACATTCTGACATTTATATGGCAGTGAGTGCTCTGTGTGGTTTATGTAGGCTACTGGAAAAAGGCTAAAAGTGATGGCTGATTATACTCGGTGGATGACCTGTACAAGACAGCAGAGACTTGCAAATAGTACCCCCACTGTCATCTGCTAATCTGCTCTAAGTCGCGTATGATCTATGATGTACTTATGAACTCCTTTACATAATACCAGACCTGAACTCGTTTACATAAGACCAGGCTTTTACCGCAGTGACGTCCGTTACCTTTAATGGCCCATTCAATCCGTTTAGGCAGGCTGACAGCTCCCAGCTGTTAGGCTAGGTTCCAACTCGTGTAGAAAACGTACTCATTCAGTACATTCTCTACACCTGGGCCGGTTCTAGACTTTTTAACTCCTGAGGCAAGGTTGTGAGGATGCTACCTCCCCCCCAGACTTTTTAACCCCTGATGCAAAGTTGTAGGGATGCCGACACCCCCCCCCCCCCCCCCCCGGTGAGTAGCCTGGAGGGTGTAGCAGCCAGGAAGGGGGAGCAGTGGGCACAGCGGTCCAACTTCAGTGTACTTCAGTGGGCGGCATTGCAGGAAGTGACACGGCGAGTGGTGGAATGCAAGGAAGTAAGTAGGTAATTGCTTCCCCACTCACTGCTGGCTAATTTAAATTAAGCAAAACTAACTCGAGGGGGCACGGATGGAGGAGCCTCAGGCCACTGCTGTGCCCACTGCTCTCCCTTCCTGGCTGCTACCCCCTCCAGCCCCGCAGCCCCCCCACCCACAGTCAGACGGGCACCGTCCCCCACTTCTGCTGCCTGAGGAACCTCCCTCACCCCGCCTCATGGGCGGCCTGGGGCTAGATCCTATTATTAAAGAGGGATAAGAGGAACACAGTTAAAATAGAATGGGTGATGTGGCTTATCTCAATGAAGACAAGGTCAGATAATGAGCGCCTTCAGCTCTGGCTATAGATATCTCTGGCACTGTATTCAGCCTGAGGAAGTGGGCAGAGACCCATGAAATGTGTTGCTGAGTGCTTATTAAAGGTCTCTGTCATTATTTGATTTTTTTCGTCACTGAGGTAAGCCACCTCACTCTTTCTATTTTTAACTGTTTTAAATGCAGTTTTTTCACCATTTGGGCGCCTCTTACCCCCTCTTACCCCCCTTTTGTGTCATAATCCCTCCTTCGGGAGGGGTAGTCTTTTTGGTTAGGGCCTTCTACCCCTGCAACCATTTAGAGTGATTTGGTACCAAGAGAGCGACCACGTCCAGCCCTGTTGGACACCCGGGTGAAGTCGGGTTTGTGCATCTCCACCCGCCTGCAGTGGTTGGTTGTCAGCCTGCAACCTCCATTCGTGAATACCTATTCTTCTCCACCGTTTGACATACTACACTATTGGGGCTCCCGGTCTCTTTTTTTTTTCCTTTTGTTTTCACTCCAGGGTGCTCTCAGATCACCCTACCTTCCCATATCCTATTATTAAAAATAGTATCCGCTATCATCTGTTTTCCACAAAAGAGTCTCGACCTTCAGCATCTTTCCATAGCAGACCACAAAACACTGTGTGCACAGACACAATGCACACCTATGACAAGACACAGAAAATTTACTTTGTGCTTTTTTCGTGGCGGACTCAAAGCGCTTCAGGGTTGCAGCCACTTAAGGGCGCATTCCACCAGTATCATTAGGGAGACTTGCCCAAAGACTCCTTACTGGGTTTACATACTGGCTTGAGCCAGGATTCAAACACTGGTCCAATTTTTCAAATCCCACATCAGAGGCAACAGCCTTACCAGTACGCTATATGGTCCATTCTCACCAGACTGGTCACCACATGTGAAGTGCAAATACTGACGTGTCCCGTGGATTTGGTTCTGCCTCCGCTGGCACCCACCACTCGGTCCACTGCAAGGGAGAAGTGGTCTAAATAGACTGGAGCCTGGCAGAAGCACAGGGCCGCCAATGGATTGTAAAAAATCAATCCTCCTAAGCAACAGAGAGGATTTTCATTGGTTCATGGGTTTGTAAACAAATAAGCAGCAACAGGCAAAGCAGATGCAAAATGGCAGGGAATGTGACAATGGTGTGGACATGCTGAGTAGGGATGATCATAATCTGCTTATTATGATTGCGCAAAGTTTCTCATTATTTTTCACGCTTATGGCCATACGCAATTACAATTTGGACATGCAATTGATTTTGCATAATATTTTCCTAATTTTGCATAATTTTGTGCAGACTTTAGTCGGTTAATAGCAAAACCCCCATACATGCCGCCACCACCAAAATTGCTATGCAGTTAGTGGGAACAAGGCAAAACTATACTATTTTCAAAGAACTTGTAGTTTTGGAGATATCCATTTTAAAAATGCAAAGGAAAAAACGGTTTTGAAACTGTAATTTTTCAAAATTTAAAAACCCTTTCTTTGCATCTTCAAAATCTATTTTCTCAAAAACTACAAAGTGTTTTTAAAAAATATATATTTTTTTCCCCTTATTCCCGCTATTCCCCTTAACACACCTCACAATTTTGCTCATGATGGCATGTATTATAATTATTATAAATTGGATTTCTAAAGCGCCAACATATTTTGCAGTGCTGTACCCGTGGCGCTCCTATATAGTGCTAATGTAGCATGAACTAATTCCCGCAGGGCGGCGGCTTTGCGGTATTGGTTTTTTGACCCTGCATAGTTTGGCATGCAAAAGCGAATGCATATTTGCATGAGCATTGCCTCATGAATAGCCAATTAGGCCAGATTTGCAAAGCCAGACTTGCTAGGGTTAAACTTGGTGTTTGAGCACACATACATTTTCTCATGGAAAGCATTTTTTGCAGTTGTATCCTTTGGAGGCAGGTGGTGGATGGCTTGCTTTGGTGGTGTGAGCCCTGGAGTGAGTTGTCTGCGCCTGTCCTCCCCCCCCCCCCCCCACCTCTGGAGGGTTGTATGTGAGCCAGCCCTGAGCTCTAAAGCTCAGGGTGACCCATGCTTCACTTCTTTCTCATGTGGTGCCCCCAAGTTAATGCGCATGTAGCAGAATGCAATGGACGTTAAGGTAAGTGCCTGTTTTTAATATTGGGAGGTGGGTGCAGATGGTTCTCCCCGGCACTGGCCACGCTTGGGGGGGGGTCGCCTGCACCACCCAGCCTCCCCCTCCGGGGTGCCGCTGTGGTTCCCAGGCAGTGAGAGAGCCTGGGACCCCGCAGTCCCCCGGTTGTATGGGGGCATTGGGAAGCCTCCCCGTGGCGCTCCTGGATAGTGCTAATGTAGCATGAACTTATTCCCGCAGGGCGACCGCTTTGCAGCATTGGTTTTTTGACTGTGCATAGTTTGGCATGCGAAAGCAAATGCATATTTGCATGAGCATTGCCTCATGAATAGCCAATTAGGCCAGACTTTCTAGGGTTAAACTTGGTGTTTGAGCACGCATACATTTTCTCATGGAAAGTACAATAAATAAGGTTACAGACATTGATAATAGGGGTGACAGTCAACACAACAGACAATAAGCAATCTTTTGCAATAAGCAACAGCAGGGGACCTCTCTTTACAAGGGGGAAGGTTAGGTGAACTGAAAATGATCAGATCAGGTGATGCTGGGTTTTTGTGGTCCCAATTCAGAAAGCCCAAGCTGCCATTGTGTGTAAAGTGGACTGTGTTGGAGCTATATAGCCAAATTTTAAAGAAAAAAACCAGTGCCATGTTACTAATACCTTAGTGGGCGTGTCCCTGCCTATCCTGAAAGTCATGTCAGCAATAATGCTGTGTAATGGCATGAGTAGTAAGTAATTTGAGGATAGCGGTAGTGAACAGAACTCCTCTGTGCAGAGAGGCCTGGGATCAGCAATGCGGGTTACCCATCCTGTAGTAGCAGACCGTCTGGAAAAGGTGGCAGAAACAGAAGGCGCAGGGCTCGCAGCAAGGCGGTGCCGGGGGCTTGCAGCTGGACTGAAGCGGCGCACAGTTCGGTGGTGGTGGTAGGTGTGTTTTCTTTTTAGGAACTTTTTTCATCTGGAAAACACAAAATATAAACAATGTACTTTTAATGATAACATTTTCACTACCTAGAAAATAGTTCTCGAGAGAGAGGGAGAGAGAGAGAGAATATGATACATGTAAGCATTACTAGAAAGACAAAACAAATGGGCAAGCACCGTCCACATTCTCATGGAATCTTAGTAAATAGGTAGATAGATGAGGAGTGTGCAGAAAGGAACCAAAAACCTACAACATTACAAGAACCAGAAGTTCCCTGAAAAACCGCACCACTCAACTCAGAGGTACAAATTTATGACATCTTTATTCAGTACACAAAACCATAAAAACAATTAAGATCAACATCAAGGAGCACTCCGCACAATGTATAATCATGTAGTTAGTAGAGTTGGGCCGAACGGTTCGCCGGCGAACGGGGTTCGCGCGAACTTAGGTGGTTCGCGTGCGGGTACCGCACGCGAACCTTTTGCGGAAGAAGTTCGGTTCGCCCCATAATGCACCTGAGGGTCAACTTTGACCCTCTACATCACAGTCAGCAGGCCCAGTGTAGCCAATTAGGCTACACTAGCCCCTGGAGCCCCACCCCCCCTTATATAAGGCAGGCAGCGGCGGCCATTACGGCCACTCGTGTGCCTGCATTAGTCAGAGTAGGGCGAGCTGCTGCAGACTGTCTCTCAGGGAAAGATTAGTTAGGCTTAACTTCTTCCTGGCTGCATACCTGTTCTGTTCAGTGAGCCCTCAGCCCACTGCATACCTGTACTGTGATCCTGCCACTGCATAGCTGTTCAGTGATCCTGCCACAGCATACCTGTTCTGTTCAGTGAGCCCTCAGCCCACTGCATACCTGTACTGTGATCCTGCCACTGCATAGCTGTTCAGTGATCCTGCCACAGCATACCTGTTCTGTTCAGTGAGCCCTCAGCCCACTGCATACCTGTACTGTGATCCTGCCACTGCATAGCTGTTCAGTGATCCTGCCACAGCATACCTGTTCTGTTCAGTGAGCCCCCAGCCCACTGCATACCTGTACTGTGATCCTGCCACTGCATACCTGTTCAGTGATCCTGCCACAGCATACCTGTTCTGTTCAGTGAGCCCTCAGCCCACTGCATACCTGTACTGTGATCCTGCCACTGCATACCTGTTCAGTGATCCTGCCACAGCATACCTGTTCTGTTCAGTGAGCCCTCAGCCCACTGCATACCTGTACTGTGATCCTGCCACTGCATAGCTGTTCAGTGATCCTGCCACAGCATACCTGTTCTGTTCAGTGAGCCCCCAGCCCACTGCATACCTGTACTGTGATCCTGCCACTGCATACCTGTTCAGTGATCCTGCCACAGCATACCTGTTCTGTTCAGTGAGCCCTCAGCCCACTGCATACCTGTACTGTGATCCTGCCACTGCATACCTGTTCAGTGATCCTGCCACAGCATACCTGTTCTGTTCAGTGAGCCCTCAGCCCACTGCATACCTGTACTGTGATCCTGCCACTGCATAGCTGTTCAGTGATCCTGCCACAGCATACCTGTTCTGTTCAGTGAGCCCTCAGCCCACTGCATACCTGTACTGTGATCCTGCCACTGCATACCTGTTCAGTGATCCTGCCACTGTATACCTGTTCTGTGAACCCGCCACTGTATACCTGTTCTGTTCAGTGGACCCGCCACTGTATACCTGTTCTGTGAACCCGCCACTGTATACCTGTTCTGTTCAGTGGACCCGCCACTGTATACCTGTTCTGTGAACCCGCCACTGTATACCTGTTCTGTTCAGTGGACCTGCCACTGTATACCTGTTTAGTGAACACGCCACTGCATACCTGTTGTGTTCAGTGAACCTGCCACTGCATACCTGTTCTGTGAACCCGCCACTGTATACCTGTTCTGTTCAGTGGACCCGCCACTGTATACCTGTTCTGTGAACCCGCCACTGTATACCTGTTCTGTTCAGTGGACCTGCCACTGTATACCTGTTTAGTGAACACGCCACTGCATACCTGTTGTGTTCAGTGAACCTGCCACTGCATACCTGTTCTGTGAACCCGCCACTGTATACCTGTTCTGTTCAGTGGACCCGCCACTGTATACCTGTTCTGTGAACCCGCCACTGTATACCTGTTCTGTTCAGTGGACCTGCCACTGTATACCTGTTTAGTGAACACGCCACTGCATACCTGTTGTGTTCAGTGAACCTGCCACTGCATACCTGTTCTGTGAACCCGCCACTGTATACCTGTTCTGTTCAGTGGACCCGCCACTGTATACCTGTTCTGTTCAGTGGACCTGCCACTGTATACCTGTTCTGTTCAGTGGACCTGCCACTGTATACCTGTTTAGTGAACACGCCACTGCATACCTGTTGTGTTCAGTGAACCCGCCACTGTATACCTGTACTGTTCAGTGAACCCACCGCATCAGTGCGCATACCTGTGCAGTTAAGTGAACCCACCTACCTACGTGAGTGCACGCAGTGTGATATACCACTCCGTGCATACCCGATATGGACAAAACAGGTAGAGGAAGAGGAAGAGGTAGTGGCAGAGGCAGAGGAAGGCCACCCGGCAGGTCTGCGCGAGGTCGTGTAAATGTAATTTCGTGTGGACCTGGCCCACAGTACAGTGCTCGGAAGAAGGCACGTCCCATCACCTCCCAAGATTGTCAGGACGTGGTTGAGTATTTAGCGACACAGAACACCTCATCTTGCTCAGCCACCAGCGCTACTACTAGCACCACTTCCGCTGCATTTGACACTTCGCAAGAATTATTTAGTGGTGGTGAAATCACTGATGCACAGCCATTGTTACAGCCAGATGAATTTTCACCAGCTCATATGTCTGCGTTACGCGACAACACTATGGATGTAACGTGTAAGGAGGATGAAGGACCTACACATTTGGATTTTTCTGAGGCAAGCGAAGCTGGGCAGGATGATTACGATGATGACGATGATAGGGATCCTCTGTATGTTCCCAATAGAGGAGATGAAGAGGGGGACAGTTCAGAGGGGGAGTCAGAGAGTAGTAGGAGGATAGAAGTTGCTGAAAGAAGCTGGGGCAGCTCTTCGTCAGAAACAGCTGGTGGCAGAGTCCGGCACCATGTATCGCCAGATTCGCCACCTATGTACAGCCAGCCAACTTGCCCTTCAGCATCAGCTGCTGAGGTGCCCACATCCCAGGGTGGCTCAGCGGTGTGGAAATTTTTTAATGTGTGTGCCTCAGATCGGACCAAAGCCATCTGTTCGCTCTGCCAACAAAAATTGAGCCGTGGAAAGGCCAACACTCACGTAGGGACAAGTGCCTTACGAAGGCACCTGCAGAAAAGGCACAAACAGCAATGGGATGGCCACCTGAGCAAAAGCAGCAGCAGCACACAAAAGCAAAGTCACCCTCCTTCTCCTCTTCCTCCTTCAGGTGCATCATCTGCTTATGCCGCTCTCTCCCTTGCACCTTCACAGGCACCCTCCTCCACTCCGCCTCTGCCCTTGAGCGGTTCCTGCTCCTCTGCCCACAGCAGCAGTCAGGTGTCCGTGAAGGAAATGTTTGAGCGGAAGAAGCCACTTTTGGCCAGTCACCCCCTTGCCCGGCGTCTGACAGCTGGCGTGGCGGAACTGTTAGCTCGCCAGCTGTTACCATACCGGCTGGTGGACTCTGAGGCCTTCCGTAAATTTGTGGCCATCGGAACACCGCAGTGGAAGATGCCAGGCCGCACTTATTTTTCCAGAAAGGCCATACCCCAACTGCACCGTGAAGTTGAGAGGCAAGTGGTGTCATCTCTTGCGAAGAGCGTTGGGTCAAGGGTACACCTGACCACGGATGCCTGGTCTGCCAAGCACGGGCAGGGCCGCTACATTACCTACACAGCCCATTGGGTGAACCTGGTGGTGAACGATGGCAAGCAGAAAGCGGCGGACCAAATTGTGACACCTCCACGGCTTGCAGGCAGGCCTCCTGCCACCTCCTCTCCTCCTGCTACATGCTCTTCGCTGTCCTCCTCCTCCTCCTTGGCTGAGTGGCAGTTCTCCTCTCCAGCTACACAGCCCCAGCTCCGCAGGGCCTATGCTGCATGCCAGGTACGACGGTGTCACGCCATCTTAGACATGGCTTGTCTCAAAGCGGAGAGTCACACTGGAGCAGCTCTCCTGGCTGCTCTTAAGAAACAGGTGGATGAGTGGCTGACCCCGCACCACCTGGAGATAGGCAACGTGGTGTGCGACAACGGCAGCAATCTGCTTGCCGCTTTGCATATGGGGAAGCTGACACACATACCCTGCATGGCACATGTCATGAATCTGGTGGTTCAAAGATTTGTGGCAAAGTACCCTGGCTTAGCGGATGTCCTGAAGCAGGCCAGGAAGTTCTGTGGGCATTTGAGGCGCTCTTACACAGCCATGGCACGATTTGCAGAAATTCAGCGTAAAAACAACATGCCGGTGAGACGCCTCATTTGCGATAGCCCCACTCGCTGGAACTCGACCCTCCTCATGTTCTCCCGCCTGCTAGAACAGAAGAAAGCCGTCACCCAGTACCTCTACAACTGGAGTAGAACGAAACAGTCTGGGAAGATGGGGATGTTCTGGCCCGACAACTGGACAATGATGAAAAATGCATGCAGGCTCATGCGGCCGTTTGAGGAGGTGACCAACCTGGTGAGCCGCAGTGAGGGCACCATCAGCGACTTAATTCCCTACGCGTACTTCTTGGAGCGTGCTGTGCGTAGAGTGGCGGATGAAGCTGCGAATGAGCGTGACCAGGAACCGTTACGGCAGGAACAGGCATGGGACCAATTTTCATCAGACCCAGCTGTTTCCTCAACACCTGCGGCAGCACAGAGGGGGGAGGAGGAGGAAGAAGAGAGGTCATGTGCAGAAGATGAGTCAGACTCAGAGGATGATGAGCAAGGTGTTTCTTTGGGGGAGGAGGAGGAGGAGGAGGGGACAGCGGCAGGAGAACAACCGCAGCAGGCGTCGCAGGGGGCTTGTGCTGCGCAACCTTCCCGTGGTATTGTTCGCGGCTGGGGGGAGGAGGTTGACTTACCTGACGTCACTGAGGAAGAGCAAGAGGAGATGGAGGGTACTGGATCCGACTTTGTGCAGATGTCGTCTTTTATGCTGTCCTGCCTGTTGAGGGACCCCCGTATAAAAAACCTCAAGGGGAATGAGCTGTACTGGGTGGCCACACTACTAGACCCTCGGTACAGGCACAAAGTGGCGGACCTGTTACCAACTCACCGGAAGGTGGAAAGGATGCAGCACATGCAGAACCAGCTGTCAACTATGCTTTACAATGCCTTTAAGGGTGATGTGACGGCACAACGCCAGCAAGGTACCACTGCCACTAATCCTCCTCCCGTGTCCACGCAGTCAAAGACAGGACGCTCCAGCGATCTCATGGTGATGTCGGACATGCGGACGTTCTTTAGTCCAACGCCTCGCCGTAGCCCTTCCGGATCCACCCTCCACCAACGCCTGGAACGGCAGGTAGCCGACTACCTGGCCTTAAGTGTGGATGTAGACACTGCTGTGAACAGCGATGAGGAACCCTTGAACTACTGGGTGCGCAGGCTTGACCTGTGGCCAGAGCTGTCCCAATTTGCCATCCAACTTCTCTCCTGCCCTGCCGCAAGCGTCCTCTCAGAAAGGACCTTCAGCGCAGCTGGAGGCATTGTCACAGAGAAGAGAAGTCGCCTAAGTCACAAAAGTGTTAAGTACCTCACCTTTATAAAAATGAATGAGGCATGGATCCCGGAGGGCTGCTGCCCGCCCCAAGACTAAGTCAGTCCCCGCACATACAGCATCTCTGCCTGCACGCCGTGTGACTGGCTGCCTGGCCTGCCCCAAGAAGACTAAGTCGCTCCCAGTCCCTCCACACAGCATGTCTGCCTGCAGGCCGCTTCACTACCTTCTCCGCCACCACCAACAGGGTCCGGGACTCCAGGCGGATTGCTGAATTTTTTAGGCCGCTGCTAGCAGCGGCCGCTGTAATAATTTTTCGGGTGCGTGTACATGACTGCCTAATTTTTCTGGCTGCACTGCGGGCAGCTGCAACAACAAAAGAAAAGGCATGAACATGCGCCCATTCCCCTTCGTGATCATTACCTTGCCGTGGTGAAGGGGCTTGCGTATCACAATGGAGCAATGACCGGCGCCTAGATGAGTGTCTCGGGGGGCACACCCACGATAATAAGGTCGTTGCCTCATTGTGGTCAGACCAAATTTGATCAGCTGGACAGTCACTGTTCTGTCATTCAGCTACATCAGCCAGGTGACTGACCATATGGGCTGTAAAGCCACCAAAACCTGCACTCTCGCCATGGTGCGCACCAGTCCAGCACGGCCGTCACTACACAAACAGCTGTTTGCGGTGCGTTACACGATGAGTTTGGTGCGTCAGTGTGAAGCAGTACCTTAATTACACTACCTGATTGATGTATACACATGCAAGATGTTTGAAAGCACTTTAGGCCTGTCATTTAACATTCAATGTGATTTCTGCCCTTAAAACGCTGCTTTGCGTCAAATCCAGATTTTTCCCGGGGACTTTTGGCATGTATCCCACTCCGCCATCCCCCCCTCCAGGTGTTAGACCCCTTGAAACATCTTTTCCATCACTTTTGTGGCCAGCATAATTAATTTTTTTTTTCAAAGTTCGCATCCCCATTGAAGTCTATTGCGGTTCGCGAACTTTAACGCGAACCGAACCTTTCGCGAAAGTTCGCGAACCCGGTTCGCGAACTGAAAATCGGAGGTTCGGCCCAACTCTAGTAGTTAGTAACAATCAACTCACAAACGTCCTGCAATATTAACATAGTATATATGTATATGATATGTACTCACACCATTGTGAGATATGAATGGTTAAATAAATACATAAATGATTCCCCGGATGATCAGGTACAGCCCCTCAACTAATAAAGTGCAAATGCATATAGTGTATAAAGGGACTGACAAGTCCTATATAAACAATGAAGATGGAGGGTCAATGAAAAGACCTCCACGTAAGACAGTGTGTGAAAGATCTGCAGCCGTGAAAGTGAGAGATGAAAATGAGAGATAAAAACCACTACGTGAAAACAAACCCCCCAAAGAAGAGGGGAGTGAAGAAAGTGTCTGGAGGCTGTAGCTTACCGGGTGGCAGAGCAGTGAGATGGCAAAGAGGAGAGCGCCCCCGTGATAGGCCGTCGCGATTCGCTGCCTGGGATGTGCAGCTTCGTCTGGGCAACATGTAAGGGGGTAACTACAAATCATGGGGCCTCCCAGCAAAACTTTGATAGGGTCCCCCGATGTTGATACCCCTTCCCTTGCCTACTCCTGGTGAGCCTGGGGTTCCATCTTCACAAAGGATTGGACCCCAATATTGGAGGGAGTGAAGTAATAGTTGGAGTCCCCTTACAGCTCTAGGACTCCCTGTGGTCCCTGTAGTCACACCCTGGGCACAGGCACAACACAGTGTCTGATAAGATGATCGATGAAAGGGTTATTTTTCCAATTACAAAGACACCAGAACACCAGGTCAGGATACCATAATCAGCACTGAGTTCTGAGTATGGAAGGCTCTTATAGACCCCCAAGGAATTTCCTTCACATGTGTTGGGGTAGTTATAACAGAGAAGGTTGAGGCACTGTATATTGCAAACTTGTACTTGTATGGCAATCATGCATATGTGCAACGAACCTGTCTGCAACCACACCTGTCTCCAGAGATGTATAGAGTACCTAAGCCAAAGCTCGGGTACAAAATTAGATACTTAAAGAGAGGGAAGCCTCATGATCCAATTGAGGCTCCCCTCCCTACTCTAAAGTCCCCCGTTGCTGAGTGCGCCCCCCAGAAGATTAGCGACAATGCTGTGCAGCTCTTCTTCCTCCAGCGTGGCCACGCAATAGCCGAATCGGCCCTGATGCACAGTAAGCTGGAGCTGTGAGCTCTGTAGTACTGCGCATGAGCGGGCTAGCTCTCGCAGCTACTGCGCGGCCCCGCTTCAGGAAGAAGAGCTGCGCAGCCCTGATGTGAAGGGGGGCAGCGCTCTGCAATGGGGGCTTCAGAGCAGGGAAGCAGGCTCGATAGGATCCTGAGGCTTTCCTCTCTTAAGGTATCTATTTGGTTTTGATCCCAAGCTTCAGCTCAGAATCACTTTAACATGTTCCAGGAACCTAGGGCATAACATTTGGGCGGTTTGATATACAGAAAAGCGACCACTGAAACAGATTATTGCGTATACAACAAATTCAGAGTGGCGATGCAAAACTCCTGTTTAAAAGGTCTTTTCACCCAGCCGGGCGCTTTTACCTATCTTGGGTCACCTGCACACTGCAAATCCGATTTGCGATTCTGATTCGAAATTCCAATTTGTGATTCCAATTTTCCCTGGATGCTATCAAAACAAAAAGAAAAACGCAGAAAAAACACAGCACGCAGTACCGATTAAAAACGCAAATCAGAATTGCATGCAAAACCACGTCAAAATCGCAAATCTGAATCGCATGTAGTGGGCAAGAGGCCTGAAACTGATCACAGTGGTTGCAATTTCTGCATCTAACTTTTCCAATTAGCATATGTCTCT
This sequence comes from Hyperolius riggenbachi, assembly GCF_040937935.1. Classification (NCBI taxonomy): domain Eukaryota; kingdom Metazoa; phylum Chordata; class Amphibia; order Anura; family Hyperoliidae; genus Hyperolius; species Hyperolius riggenbachi. The sequence continues at coordinate 67,564,814 of NC_090657.1, forward strand.
GCAACCAATTCTGATCCTGTATCACTCTAAATTCACTACTAGTGACAATGTCACCAATCGTCCATAGATACTAAAAAAGTTGAGGCCCGAAGGTAACTATTTATATATTTTAAAAAAATGTTACTTATGTGTGTGTGCTTTATTATTATTTTGGTTATTTATTTTGGTAACTATGGGAGAGTGGGGGAGGCAAGGGGTTGATTACTGTGGGAGTTTATGCATTTTTATTCAATTTTACATATGTAGGTGTAGTTTTACCATTTGGCCACTATATCCCCCGCCGCCCTCTCTTGACGCACTTCCGGTTTACATTTGAAGTCGCGTCAAGAGAGCGCAGAAGTACCACGATGACATGAACGAGGGTACGCGTCATCTACATGATGACACGTACCCTGGTACGCATCATCGCGGTACTTCTGCGCTCTCTTGACGCGACTTCAAATGTAAACAGGAAGTGCGTCAAGAGAGGGCGGAAGTACCAGATGGTACTAGCGCCTAGCATCTCTGGCTGCCCGCTTCCTGCCCTCCTCCTCAGGTACTTTTGGGGGGCTTAAATTTAACGTTATAGGGTACCGGCAAAAGGGAGAGCTTAGCGGTGAGGGGTGGGGGGCATTTCCGACCCCCCCGCGCTCGGGGCATGCTCTCCCTTTATGCTGGGACCCTATATGTGTTCGGCCGAACAAAGAAGGCACGTTCGGGCAGCGTGGCCGAGCACCCTCGGGGGGTGCCGAACCAAACCCGAACAGGCCAAAATCCGGGCGAACCCGAACAGTGGCGAACACTGTTCGCCCATCACTACTCTTATTGCCCTGGCAGGGGGAATTTTATTACTGATGTACAAGAACAGACAATCAGTCCTGCCAAAAGAGACTTGAAGCTGCCAGGCCCCCCTTATTGGTGGGTCAAGGGTGTAGAGCACTGTTTAGTTGTATATACTGGAATTCTTGATTACCATGTGAGATAAAATTCTTGTACTGCTTATTTATTAGAGAAATGTTTAATACAAATATTGTAACAGAAGTGGAGATATATTATAGAAACATTTCCAGTTACCTTGGCCAGTTTATTTCGTTCTGCATCCACCCTGCTCACTCGCCGTGATGCCCTTGTTAAATCTGTGAGACGGAGAGAGAGGAGATCACATCGGTTGGCATTTCACAACAATCTTCTTCCTGAAAGACACATCAGATGATAACATCTGTTCCTTGAGAATCAGAGGCGTATATACCAGGGTGCACATACGGCACGTGCCAAGGGTGCTTCCTAAAGAACTGGAGGTGCCTCAATGAAGTGTTTATGGTGGACTTCACAGAATTTCCTCCTCCTTTCCCTCCAAAGATTGGGTCCTTGCAATGGCTCAGCCCCAAGCATCATGTGACATAAGGAGGGAAGCAGAGTCAATATGGAGACTTAAAGGGAATCTGAAGTGAAAATAAACTTATGAGATAATGCATTGTATGTGTAGTACAGCTAAGAAATAGAACATTAGTAGCAAAGATATGAGTATCATATTGATTCCAGTACAGTACTATTTTCTGAAGCACTTATGCATCAAAGAAACAGTGAAAGACAACTCCAAATAAGATTTTACTGCAGGGAAGTTCAAAGGGTCATTAGCGCTGCTCCATTTCATAGTTTAAAATACACAAGTGGGGCTTGCACTCTCTTGGAGGTAGGCACTTATCTGTTTTTAAGTAGCGCTGTTCATTTCCTTGCCATATTAAAATACAGAGGGCCTGATTCACAAAAGCCTGCTAACTTAGTTAGCACACCTAAAATCTTTGGCCGTGCTAACTACAGTGCTAAGTAGTAAGCACGCTCACAGCTTTTACTTATCGTGCGCAAAGGTTAGCGCCACGTGGTGCGTGCGGAACGTCACACCGGGTGTGCCACGTCGCACCGGGGGCGCTCGAAACGTTGCACGGTGCGACGGTTCGGACGCACCCGGTGCAACGTATTTTTGAGGCATCCGGTGCGACGTTTCGCGCACACTGTACTGCGCTAAACTTTGCTCACAATAAATTAGCACATGAAGCTTAAAGTGAACCTCCGGACTAAAAATCTACTCAGCAGAACTTAAAAAGGCTTGGTGTTTTTTTAACAGTTTCACAGCATCAGAACTTTGTTTTTCTTACCAAAGCATCATTTTTAGCTGCATTTTTAGCTAAGCTCCACCCATGAAAGAAGAAAAGCCCAGGCTGTTTTTTTTCCCTGATGCTGTGCAGAGCATGATGGGATTTCCTATGTTGTTAATCACGTTGCCTAGTAACTGGGAGAGGTGCTCAGGACACAGGACAGTTGGAACTGTGTCTCATGCTCCCTGTCACCTCCTTTCAACCAAAAAAGATGGCAGCCATCATGAAATCAAACATTTGCCTGTTCTTTTAAAACAGGGTGGGTAAGAGATTATATAACCTATCTATTTTAATTAACATAACTAATGTAACTTAATGACAGTATGTTTGTTTAGGTTGGAGTTATTCTTTAACGTGACCTAAAGCTCTTTAGGCGTGCTAAGGGCCTTTTCACAGGCGTGCTAACACTTAGCACGCTTTTGTGAATCGAGCCCAGAGTGTCATTTGTAAACTACATATATTAGAGAATGACACAAAAAAGCAATATAACTGAAAATAAAAATATGAGACTCCTCTCTTTGCTACTAATGTTCTATGAATTATCCGTATTACACATACCATTTATTATATCATAAGTTATTTTCCACTTCAGTATCACTGTAATGCTGGACAGCATGGAGGCAGGTAAAGTTATGAGCAGACAGTGGTGTAGCATTAGGGGGTGCATAGGTTGCAACCTCACCAGGGCCCCTGGACCACATGTGGAGGGGTCGCCAGTCACTGCATTAGCTCTGTATTGATGCTGCAGTGGTAATGATCACCTCTGTATGTTCATAAATTATTGGTAATGATTAACAAAGCATTCCTTTTCTTCTGGTTATGTATCTCTCACACACTGGCTGTCCTGGGAAGGTCGGTTTTAGAAGCATGTATCATGTGATTATATAATAATCCCAACTGGGAGAGGGCATAAGATAAGAACACCCCTGCCACGCCTCTAATCACTCCCCCACCCCGAACACAAATGTCACAAAGAATTCATAAGTTAAAGGATACCCAAACTGAAATGTGACATAATGAGATAGACATGTGTCTGTACAGTGCCTAGCACACAAATAACTATGCTGTGCTCCTTTTTTGCTTTCTCTACCTGAAACAGTTAAACATCAGCTATGCAATTGGCTGACTCAGTCCAGACTCAGTCCTGACTCAGACAGGAAGTGACTACAGTGTGACCCTCACTGATAAGAAATTCCAACTATAAAACACTTTCCTAGCAGAAAATGGCTTCTGAGAGCAAGAAAGAGGTAAAAAAGGGGAATTTCTTATCAGTGAGGGTCACACTGTAGTCACTTCCTGTCAGGACTGAATCTGCCACTTACATACCTGATATTTAACTCTTTCAGGGAAAGAAAGAAAAAAAGGAACACAGAATAGTTATTTATGTGCTAGGCACTGTACATACACATGTCTATCTCATTATGTCACATTTCAGTTCAGGTATCCTTTAAAGATTTTAGTTCCCAAAGAACTAGTCCCTTTGAAACTAGTCCCTTTGAAACAATAACAGTTGAGCGCTATCCATAGAGTGGTGCGGGAGAGGGTGTGTGTAAAATTTGGACCCATGGCTCCATAGCTACGCCACTGTTTGCAGATTCCTATAACGAATCAGTTAATTTGGGCGCCGGTGGTCAGCTGGTAAAATGGGCACCACATTTATGTCATAGACCAAAATATAAATTGCGGATATGCCAGTGCCCAGATGTTAATACGGGCACCAGCGTTACCCCTTAATTATCATAATTAGATGCACTTACTGTATATTGGTGAAGATTGCGGAGGACTGAGTCATTTATGGTCAGGCATTGTTACAGGTCATGAAAAACCCAAAATTCCTGTCTCAAAAAATTAGCATATTGCATCCGACCAATAAAAGTAAAGTGTTTTTAAAACAAAAAAAGTCAACCTTCAAATAATTATGTTCAGTTATGCACTCAATACTTGGTCGGGAATCCTTTTGCAGAAATGACTGCTTCAATGCGGCGTGGCATGGAGGCAATCAGCCTGTGGCACTGCTCAGGTGTTATAGAGGCTCAGGATGCTTCGATAGCGGCTTAAGCTCATCCAGAGTGTTGGGTCTTGCGTCTCAACTTTCTCTTCACAATATCAGACAGATTCTCTATGGGTTTCAGGTCAGGAGAGTTGGCAGGCCAATTGAGCACAGTAATACCATGGTCAGTAAACCATTCACCAGTGGTTTTGGCACTGTGAGCAGGTGCCAGGTCGTGCTGAAAAATGAAATCTTCATCTCCATAAAGCTTTTCAGCAGATGGAAGCATGAACCCACTTTTGAACCAGAAACAGCAGCAGAAGCGCCTGACCTGGGCTACAGAGAAGCAGCATTAGACTGTTGCTCAGTGGTCCAAAGTACTTTTTTCGGATGAAAGCAACTTTTACATGTCATTCAGAAATCAAGGTGCCAGAGTCTAGAGGAAGACTGGGGAGAGGGAAATGCCAAAATGCCTGAAGTCCAGTGTCAAGTATCCACAGTCAGTGATGGTCTGGGGTACCATGTCAGCTGCTGGTGTTGGTCCACTGTGTTTTATCAAGGGCAGGGTCAATGCAGCTAGCTATCAGGAGATTTTGGAGCACTTCATGCTTCCATCTGCTGAAAAGCTTTATGGAGATGAAGATTTCATTTTTCAGCACGACCTGGCACCTGCTCACAGTGCCAAAACCACTGGTGAATGGTTTACTGACAATGGTATTACTGTGCTCAATTGGCCTGCCAACTCTCCTGACCTGAAACCCATAGAGAATCTGTGGAATATTGTGAAGAGAAAGTTGAGAGACGCAAGACCCAACACTCTGGATGAGCTTAAGGCCGCTATTGAAGCATCCTGGGCCTCCATAACACCTGAGCAGTGCCACAGGCTGATTGCCTCCATGCCACGCCGCATTGAAGCAGTCATTTCTGCAAAAGGATTCCCTACCAAGTATTGAGTGCATAACTGAACATAATTATTTGAAGGTTGACTTTTTTTGTTTTAAAAACACTTTTCTTTTATTGGTCGGATGAAATATGCTAATTTTTTGAGACAGGAATTTTGGGTTTTCATGAGCTGTATGCCCAAATCATCAATATTAAAACAATAAAAGGATTGAACTACTTCAGTTTTAATGAATCTAAAATATATGAAAGTGTAATGTTTATCAGTACATTACAGAAAATAATGAACTTTATCACAATATGCTAATTTTTTTTAGAAGATCCTGTAGTAATAACTGGACCAGATTCTTACTGACCTACAATGGAAACAGGTGGAAGAAGCTCTGACAGCCGGACAGTGCTCCCGGTATTGTCTCTCTCTCTTTCTTCTTCCAATACAATGTGCGAATAGGCCAGTGCCATGAACCAGCTGAGGACAATCACAATAAGGCCATTCATTTCTGCAAAGGCAAAAAATAAATTAATGTCATGCGTTGTGTACTTTAACCACTTCACCTCCAAGGTTTTTTTTCCCCTTAAACACCCGAGCAATAGCGCTCCTTCCATTCATTGGCCTATAACTTCATTACTACTTATCACAACAAAACAATTTATATCTTGTTTTTTTCGCCACCAATTAGGCTTTCTTTGGGGGGTACTTTTTGCTAAGAATTATTTTATTCTAACTGCATTTTAACTGGAAAAATAAGAAAAAATGTAAAAAATGTATTATTTCTCGGCCATCATACTTTTAAAACCCACACATTTTATTTGCCCATTTGTCCCGGTTATTGCTACGTTTATGATTTTTCCCTAGTACAATGTATGGCGCCGATATTTTATTTGGAAATAAAGGTGCATTTTTTCAGTTTTGTGTCCATCATTAATTACAAGCCCATAGTTATAAAATTAACAGTAATATACTGTCTTGACATACATATTAAAAAAGTTCAGTCCTTAAAGTAACTATTTATGTATTTTTTTTTAAAATTGTATATGTTTTTTTTTAAAAAAAATTTGGGGGGGGGGGGGGGGGGGGTAACTACTGTGGAGTGTGGGTGGGGGGGAGGAGTTAATTTCACATGTAAAAAAAACAAATAAAAAAAAAGGTTGTAGATGTAATTTTACTATTTGGCCACCAGATATCCTCACGCATAACCTCTCTATGCGTAGTAATACTAGGAAGTAATGTGTGCACGTGTAAGTATCAGTTTTTGTGAAAGACGGCACCGCCTCAGTGGCAGTAACAAGCACGGGGGGGGGGGGGGGCACAGGGGGGTGAACGGGATTGCGCGGCAGTAGGGGAGAGGTAGCTTCGTCCCTGCAAGGTAAAGCAGGGATGTAGATATTGGTGCCTGGGGAGGTGAAGTGGTTAAAGGACTACTATCGCGAAAATTTGTAAAATGCAAAACACAAATAAAAAGTACATTCCTCCCAGAGTAAAATAAGACAAATTATTTTTTTCCTATGTTGCTATCACTTACAGTAGGTTGTAGAAATCTGACAGAACTGACAGGTTTTGGACTAGCCCATCTCCTCATAGGGGATTCTTGGGATTTTCTTTATTTTGAAATGCACTTCGTGAATGGCATTTGCTGAGTCCAACTGCCAGCATAGTGTGCAAATAGTGTGAGAATCCCCCATGAAGAGATGGACTAGTCAAAAGCCCGTCAGTTCTGTCTGATTTCTACTAACTACTGTAAGTGGCAGCAACATAGGTATAAAGTAATTCATAGCTCATTTTACTCCAGAGGTAACATACTTCTTATTTGTATGTGTTTACAGGTATTTAAAATTTAAAAAAAAATTGCAACAGCGGTCCTTTAAAGAGAAACTCCGACCAAGAATTGAACTTTATCCCAATCAGTAGCTGATACCCCCTTTTGCATGAGAAATCTATTCCTTTTTACAAACAGACCATCAGGGGGCGCTGTATGGCTGATATTGTGGTGAAACCCCTCCCACAAGAAGCTCTGAGTACGTACTCTTGGCAGTTTCCTGTCTGTGAACCCTGTTGCATTGTGGGAAATAGCTGTTTACAGCTGTTTCCAACTGCCAAAAAAGCATGCAGCAGCTACATCACCTGCCAACAGTAAAAATGGCACCATGTAATAAATGTCAGAATGTAAATCAGGGTTCAAGATTTTACAACGGGCAAACACTGACTAAATCATTTATACATAATTATTGTAAAAATGAAGCACTTTTTTTATCACATTATTTTCACTGGAGTTCCTCTTTAGGGAAACTTTATTTAAAAAAACAAACATCGCCTTATAAGTCAGTGCTGCACAAGCCATAACATAATATAATGCTACTAGTAAAAAACCCCGCCCTTTAAAAAATGGGCGTTAGGCGACGGGCGCTCCCCCTCTCCCCCCCCCCCAGCAACGCGAGCACAGATGCGTCCAGCTAGCTCGTCCTCCATCGCTGACTGCAGTATATGCACACAGGGAGATGTTGCTTGCTTGCCAGTTGGAAAAAGCTGTTATTTCCCACATTGCAATGAGGTTTACAGACAGCAAACTGTCAGGTCTGGAAGCAGGGACACACATACACAGGGACAGGACGCAGAGACACAGGGGATTGATTATATAGGACTAGTTGATCCATGGCCGTTTAAAAACGGGCTCTAGGTCCGTCTTTGCACAGTGTGCATGCGCGCGCACCAACCGCTGAAGCGCGTGATCACACCCACCGCTCGCACGCACCTGCTGCTCGCAGGCGCGCACCTGTCCGCCCGCGCACACGCCTGCCCGGCTCACTGACCCTGTCTTCAAATCCCAATGACTGTCTGGGTTAGTGCTGCGTACATTCGCAGTAGCTGAAAGCACGGACCCAGAGACAGGTGTACGCAGAGACACCTGTCTCTTATTATATAGGATTTGGGATTAACTATAATAATAACAACTTATTTTGTGCTTTTATGCAACCATGGTAACAGAACTCTGGAGTACAAAACAAAAACTCCAACTTTGCTGCATGAGTAATTAGTTGCACACAGCAGAGACAACTGCTAGGTCTCTTATGACACCTGCACTAATACAGTGACGGTTCAAAAACTCTGGACACTTGACAGTTTCTTTTTAAAACATTGTGGAATGTCTGTGTTTTTCAATAATAAATAAACATAGTAGGCAGGTGGAAATAATACTAGACATTAATGCTTGTATTTTATAGTACTGGAATAAATACAGGTGGATATTGGTATTTCTATTTCTGTTAAAGGGTACCTGTGAGGCGTACGTATGCACGAATTGGTGGTGAGTTCGGTGCATGGAGAGCCGAATTATGTCTCGCCCTGCTGCCGCAAAACTTCCCGACGGCGTTGTCACAACTCGAAGGGAGAGGTCCTTCTGGACCCAGCAACTGCCAGAGCCCCGAATTACCGCTGTGTGCCCCGCGCAGCATTACATTGCTACTAAGGGGCGCCTGGTTTCGGTGAGCTCTGTGCGCCGAAACCACCTGTTTCGCCTGTGAGGAAAAAAGTTCCAAGTTAGATACCTCAATAGAGGGAACCCTCTGAATAATCCATATACCCGTCCTGACTCAAACTCATTCAGCTGCTCCTTGTTGTACTTTGCCTGAGGAAGCGGGCATCAGACCAGAAATGCGTTTCAGATGTTATTGGAGTAAGAAATAAATGTTGAATACGTTTTAAAGAGAATCTGTATTCACAAAATGAAGTATAAACAAACATACCTGCCTGTTTGGGGTGATCTCCTAGCCCCCTCTGTAATATTTTTGCTGCTCTCCGCTGCAATAAAGAGGGTAAAAAAACAGTTTTATAAACTGTTTTGTAAACAGAAAAGATGGCCACCAAAACAGGAAGTACATCAGCAGAGCAGTGAACTCAGTTAATACACAGTGAGTACACAGAGAATTCAGTGAGTTACACATTGAATTCAGTCTCCAGAGGTTATGTGCAAGTTTTGAAAGAGCTCTGTGTCAATGAAGCATGACAAGCGGTGTCTGCTCTGCACTGGTGTCAGCCTGACAGGCAGCTTCCTCCAGCTATTCTTTGTTCAGTTTATCAGTCTGTGTTTATCAGCCTCACAGATAGCAGACAAGCTGACAGTGAGAGCAGGGACATTGTCTGTGAGGAATAATCATCACAGGAGCACTGGAGGGGCTTGGAAGGAGTTAACTTGTTCACATTACTGAAGAGTTGGCAGCCTTCCAGACACAGCAGACAAATCTGACAGGGGCAAGATAAGTTGATTTATTACAGAGATGGTGCAAGTAGAAAGTGCTGCAGTAAGCCAGAGCACAATGGAACAGCCTTAAGGCCCATACACACGTCGGATTTTTCTGAACGACGGGTCGTTTGAACGTCCCGTCGTTCAGTCGTTCGCACGCGGAATCAGACATGTGTACGGACTATCGTTTGCGTGATAAGACTGGTTTCCAGCGATCCGCCTGGCGGATTGCTGGAAACCAGTCTTATCACCCGAACGATAGTCTGTACACACGTCGGATTTGACGTGCGAACAACTGAACGACGGAACGTTCAAACGACGGGTCGTTCAGAAAAATCCGACGTGTGTATGGGCCTTTAGGAACTTGTAGGATAGGAGAAATACTGCTAATATTTTTGTTACAGAGTCTCTTTAAAGATACATTATTGTTGTGTCATCTATGGGGAGGTAAGTCCACCAGTACCCTCCATTTTAAACGATTTTTAATATATTTTATACTTTTTGGTGCCTCTGTATACACAAGAATATCCATCTGGTAGATGTGTGTTTCTGCCCTTTTTCTTCCTATCTACAGGTAACAACTTCTTAGCCTGAGTGGGGCCAGGATAATCACCACATCTGCGCATAGAGTGGCTGCCTGTAGCAGCAGCCCATGTTTGTGAGTAAAATTTCTACTATTCCTTGCTACTAATACCAATCAACAGTATTACACTATTCGAGGTTCTCAAATTTTTATTTTTGTCTTACGTAATGGATGTGAAGAAGAATGGGGTCTGGGTGAGTATTGGTGGGGTGAAGAGGGATTGGAGATGCCTCTGGACCATCCATAGGCTTCCCTCTCCTGAAGTAAGTATCTATCTTGAATCTTTCTTCTCCCTACAGGTTTGTTTTAAGGTTCCTGACACACCCCTTTCTCCCATGTGATACCTGCTGGCTCTGGCAATAGGCTGCTTAGGCTCCATGTCTGACAAAGCAAGTCACGACTTGTGAAACAGCTGTCAGGCTCTGACACCCTTACTGTTCTGTACCACTGTGTCAGGCAGGGCCTTTAGGAAGCGGTGCCTTGTTCTCTTTTTTCTCCACATGATGATATCTACATGAGAGCATGCTCCTAGCTGCCTACACTGACTGCTCCTGTCCTTGCTGCATTCTGGTGCCAGTGGGCTTTGCTTCTTTCCACATATTGAATAGTTATTAGATGTTCGTAAACATGCAAACCGCCATAGACTTCAATGGGCAGGCGAGTTTTAAAACCTACAAAAAATGTTTCTAGCCACAAAAGTGATGGAAAAGTTGTTTCAAGGGGTCCAGAACCTGGACTGTGGCATGCCAGAGGGGATCCATGCCAAAAGTCCCAGCAAAAATTACGGAGTTGACGCAAAGTCAGGTTTTAATCCCTAAAGGGAAGAAATCACATTATGCACAGCTCTGGATGTCAGTGGGCTGTGAAGTGTCTCACACAGAGAAATACAATAGTACTATCAGAATACAGTGAAATAATAATGCACAGGAGTGGTACTGTGTCTGCAAGGTAATGTAGCAACAGCAGTATGTGCACACAGCTGTGGGTGTCAGTGGGCTGTGGAGTGTCACACACACACAAAACACAGGAGATCAATGTACTAGACCTCAAAAGGGCTGTTTCGGGTGCTTTCACAGCAAGCGAGGAACAAGAACACAGGCCTAGCTAATGCTTTCCCTACCTATTAGCAGCAAGTCTGACCCTGCTCTCACTAACAGTCAGCAGCCAGCAGAGAATGAATCCAATATGGCCAGGAGGGGGTGCTGCTTAACTGCCATGTGTCTGCTGACTGTGAGGTAAGGGGTCAAAGTTTGGCTCCATGATGATGTATAGGGGGCGGGTCGAACACATCATATGTTCACAGTTCTCCAAGAACGCGAACAGCAGAAAATCGCCGGGAACTGTCTGCCGGTGAACGTCTGTGGCCACCCTAAAGATACTTTGGCCCAGCTTAACACTCCATGCCACTTTGAAGCAAAGAGCAGCACACATAGAAACTGCCCCATGGCTTCCAAAGGAAATTTGTGGCACAAGGTTCAGGGAGCATTTTATGAGGTTCAAAAATGAACACCAAAAGTCTGTATTTGAAGTCCACAAATACTTATCATAATAGTAAACACCACTCTGTTTACATGTCATCTATTGCTGAAAGCAATTTGCACAGTTATGCTTGTCCACTAGGCTGTGCATGTGGACTACAAAAACTTTTTGTCTTCGATTAACTGTAAAGACAAAACACTGCAAAATATTTACTCACTTAAAATGTACCCGATGCATTATGTGACATGCTGAGATAAACATGTGTATGTACAGTGCAAAACATATTAATAACTAGGCTGTTTTACTTGTTTCATTTTGCTGCCTGAAAGGGTTAATTTGGAATGCAAGTGACAGCTTCTGTATTGTCCTTAGCTTGTGGGGAATATAGTAAACCTTGCCCTTAAGCAAATTACAGCCATAAAAGTGTACTTGGCAGAATTCAACTTCTGAGTGCAGGGAGAGCTAGAAAAAGGTCAATAGTTCATGTATTTTCACTCAGGGACACTTAATAGGCTGATATTGAGCAGAGACAACTAAACATTCAATCTACTTTGTAACTGCTTAAATATAAAATAAAGCCATGGGATAAATACAAAATAAAAAAAAAGTCAGGAGGATAAATACAACTGTTTATCTCATCAGTTGAATTTCACCTCAGGTTCACTTTAATAATAATTGTTGCAAACACTGGTGCACATAACAGGTGGGGGCCCCGAGCAATGCCGCTTTTCAGAACCCCCAAATCTGCATGCAACACAAAAAGAGTGGAGGAGCGCATTACCCTCCATTACCCACTTTACATACCAAACACAAAAGGATTGCTCACTCCCTCATAGCATTCTGCCACTTATAAAGTCTGCAAACTGCTAGTCAGCCAATAAGAAGTGCAAATAAATTACACCTAGTCTGCAATACCTAATTAAAGGATACACGAGGTGACATGTGACATGATGAGATAGAAATGGTATGTACAGTGCCAAGCACACAAATAACTATGCTGTGTTCCTTCTTTTCTTTCTCTGCCTGAAAGAGTTAAATATCAGGGCCCATATGCAATTCACTATTTCACCTGTGTTTTCTCCTAGGAGATAATTTTTCATTTTCTATTAAAAGTCATTTTTCAGCACTTTGCAATTGAAAAAGTACCGAAAAGTAGGTGAAAAGGTACTATTAAAATTATTTTAAGTATTTTCTTGCTTGCTGATAGTTTCAAAGACATTTTATTGACAAATTTCAAAATATCACCTAGGAGAAAACAGAGGAGAAAAAGGGAATTGCATATGGGCCCAGGTATCTAAGTGGCTGACTCAGTCCTGACTCAGACAGGAAGTGACTAAAGTGTGACCCTCACTGATAAGAAATTCCGACTATAAAACACTTTCCTAGCAGAATATGGCTTCTGAGAGCAGGAAAGAGATAAATATGATCAATAGTTCATAGATTTTAGCTCTGGCATACATCTATGAATGTGTCATTGAGCAAAAACAATAAAGCAGTTAAAACTTAAAAAGTAGATTTAAACATAAAATAAAACTGTGGAGTATCTTAAAAAGTCATTTTTAGGAGAAGGAAGATAGATACAATTGTTTGTTTCATTAAATTTATTTTTGCCTCGAGTGTCCTTTAAGCAGAGGCTGAGCAATACCACCATATGTTGGAGAGGGTTCAGTCGCACATAGTCATAGACTACATGACCATCAGGGGGCACCTCGTGCAGGAACTTCCCTCTCAATCGCCCCCCCCCATCCTTAACTAAAAGAGAACCCGAGGTGGTTTCTAAGAATGATATCCGCACAAAAACAAAACCCGCTGGTGTCAACGATTTCGATTTTAGATGTGAACAAAACCTCAGTGTGTGGTAAATAATAATTGTTGACCTGAATGCTTCAGCAAGTCCAAAATGCTGACAGTACAGGTAGTCCCCGGTTAACGTACGAGATAGGGACTGTAGGTTCGATATTAACCTGAATCAGAACATTGTGCCATCTCTGTCCCCTGTACCTCCTCTGTGCCCCTCTGTGCCTCCAGTGTCCCCCTCTGTGTCACCTCTGCCCTCTGCACCTACTTATACAAGTTTAAAAGCCACTTTTTCTTTGAATTTTTTTAAAATCGATTTTCTCAAAAACTACAAGTGCAATTTGAAAACTTTTTTTTTACTTGTTCCCATGGAAACACAAAATCCATGCCGTTCATATCGGCTGGTCGTTCGTAAGTCAGCAGCATTACAGCAATCCAGTCATTATTCTCACACTGCTGTGATTAAGATTTTAAAGGGATACTGTATGGGGGTCGGGGGAAAATGAGCTGAACTTACCCGGGGCTTCTAATGATCCCCCGCAGACATCCTGTGTTGGCGCAGTCACTCCCCAATGCTCCGGCCCCGCCTCCGGTTCACTTCTGGAATTTCTGACTTTAAAGTCAGAAAACCACTGCGCCTCTGTTGCCATGTCCTCGCTCCCGCTGATGTCACCAGGAGTGTACTGCGCAGACACAGACCATACTGGGCCTGCGCTGTGCGCTCTTGATGACATCAGCGGGATCGAGGACACGGCAACGCAGGCGCAGTGGTTTTCTGACTTTAAAGTCAGAAATTCCAGAAGTGAACCGGAGGCGGGGCCGGAGCATTGGGGAGTGGCGGCGTGGGCACAGGATGTCTGCGGGGGACCATTAGAAGCCCCGGGTAAGTTCAGCTCATTTTCCCCCGACCCCCCTACAGTATCCCTTTAAAACCAATTTTGAGCAAATAATTTTGGTAAAGATGATAGATGGAATTCCCAAACTTTCATCATATGTTATCATATATCATCTGTTTATACACTTAATTGGAACCACCTGGAAGAAGATTGACTCTTGGATGCTTGCTGTGGTTTCAAAAGTAAATTTTTATTCTATCAAAAAATACCAATAAAATGTGTACACACACACATATGTACACACACACACACTTTACCAAAATAACCCTCAATCCCTAAAAACAGTAGACAAGGTGACCGCAAACAATGCATACCATATTTTTTGCACCATAAAGCAGCAGTTATGAAAAACAGCACAGTCCAGACAGCCCTGGCTGACCCCACTAGCAGATCAGTCCAAGCAATGCAAGGCTGGGATGATGTGCACAACGCATACACAGACACTGCGGGAAGCTGGAATGATGTCAATAGCACATGCAGGATTGCTGAGGCTGCTTAGTAAGCAGTAAGAACAGATAACACATGCAGTTCATTAGTGCTGGAGGCTGCAAGCATAGATGAAACATTCAGTTCACATATAGAGTAGTGGAAACGATTATTACCGCTTGGATGCTCCAGAGGCTCATGCCATGCAGTGAAGATATACGCTAATGGAAAACTGGAACAAGAGAGTAGCAGTGTAAACTCTGGGGTGGGACATGCAACAGGACACCGGTGGGGGCAGCTGCAGGACATGTGACCACGCCTTTCAACCTGGCACAGTCCCAGGCAAGTTGGGAGGTATGATTTTACAAAACCTTGCCAATCGGAGCATCCATCATTTAATTCTCTCCCAGTGCCAAACTCTAACCTCTTCCTAAAGTCCACCTCTTAAAACTAGCCCCTCCCACATGTTCTTTAGATTCCGCCCCCAATGTTAACCCCTTCTTGAGACCAAATCCCACAGTCTTGAGCACACTAGTGCGCTTCTATCCACTTTTCAGCAATACGTAATTGTTACAGTGGCTGAAAAGTGAACAGAAGCAGTCACAAGCGGGTTAGTGTGCTCAGGCCCTAACCTACCCTAATAAAATTTACTCCTTTCTATTCGCCCCTTGCTAGAGATTTTCAATTCCAAGGGATTTCCGCTTTCTGACAAGCAGAGCCGGCTTTACCATGCAGCCACGTGAAGCTATATTTCAGAGCGGCGTTTTTTGTAGTGTCCGTAAAAAGAAAAACTGCTCTCTGTACCATTGTTCTAATGACTACATTTACCTACAACACAAATAAGGAATTATACAAACTTTGAAATTTGTACTCTCCCTACTCAGTCCACTCCCTCCTCCCTTCACTTGAGCTCCCCAGGGATCGTAAAATATACCTGTCTCAGTCTGGAGCAATGTTCTAATGACTGGATGTACAAAGTCACAGGTAAAGTAGACACAGGTTGAAAAACTTGTAGACTGCCCCTACTCAGTTAATCTTCAGAAAACAGTCCTTGGATAATCATAACACACAGGGGAGTGATCTTATGGTGCCTGATTAGGACACAGTGGAGGGTGAGAGCAATCTGTTTTACACATGTCCGCATGCACAGCTATACATATTCTACTGTGATTCTAAATCATTTTAAATATGCAAATTGCCTGGCGGATTAATTAACTCATATGATTTATTGAGCATGCTCCAAACCAACATTGCAGTATTGGGAAAATTGTCTGATCCATTGAGGTTGAATTGGGTTCTTTGCTTGTGTGGTGTAGGCAATTGTGATTGTTAGAGGTTTGTGGTGTGCCTTCGCAGCAGGCTGTGCAGTGATCACCAGCAAGTATGCACTTATGTTTTTAAAGGGGTTCTGTTGAAGGTAAGTGTCACTTACCTGGGACTTCTACCAGCCCCCTGCAGACATCTTGTCCCGGGCCATCACTCAAGGATCATCATGTCCCATGCCGCGAGTCACTTTCCAATTATTCGTCTAACTAGACGAATGCCACTGTGCCTGAGAAAACTTTGTACTGCGCCTGCGCCGGAAGCTCCCGGAGACGAGAGTGGCATGAAGGACGCACGCGGCCATGGCCGTGCAGACACAGTAGCATCTAGTTAGACGAATAATTGGAAAGTGAGCCATGGCACAGGGATGGGAGGATCGTTGCGGACTGGCGCAGGACAAGATGTCTGCAGGGCTGCAGGGCGCCGGCAGAAGCCCCAGGTAAGTGACACTTTTTGTTTTTAATCACCACTACAGAACCCCTTTAAAGAGACACTGGAGCGAAAAAAAATTATGATATTATGATTTGTATGTGTAGCACAGATAAGAAATGAAACATTAAGATCAGATACATCAGTGTAATTGTTTCCAGTACAGCAAGAGTTAAGAAACTCCAGTTGTAATCTCTATGCAAAAAAGCCATTAATCTCTACGACTTTCAAAGTCGCTGAGAGGGCTGTCTTCTGACTTTTATTATCTCAACTGTAAGTGAACAGTTTTCTTTTTATCTGCCAGAGGAGAGGTCATTAGTTTACAGATTGCTCTGAAATAATCATTTTGAATGCAGAGTGTTGTGTAATTTGCACATATTAGAGAATGATGCAATGTTAGAAAACACACTATATACCTAAAAATAAAAATATGAGAATATTTTCTTTGCTGCTAATCTTCTAGTAATTATTCATAGTACACAACCAATTTATTATATCATATTTTTTTTTCGCTTCAGTGTCTCTTTAATGGATTTTATTTACTGTGTTTTTTGCAATGATGTTTAACAAAAAGTGTTATTTGTGAATTGGATCAAAAGTCAAAAATCAAAATCTGACATTTTGTGAATTACATTATCACCTTGGCTTGACCAGTGTGCCCCATAACACATGGAGTGCCACTATCACTATATTTACCCTGAGGCTGGAAGCACACTTTGCAGAATTTAACACTGCACCACAATGCCCCACTGTGAATGTAGCCTAAGGGCCCTTTTACACTTAATCAGTTGCTCTCAGTTAAAACTGAAATAAAACTGAAATGATTTTCAAAGTAATGCCCATGTTTTCCTACTGCACAATTCCCACTATACGCATTTTAACTGAAATCTTTTTCACAATGCACTGCTATGGAAAAATGCATACCAACGTGTACTAACGCGCACTAACACGCACTAACGCATACCAACTGATTAACCTGCTGAGCGTTCTGGATGAGCTGAGCTCGTCCAGAGACGCCGGAGGGTGCCGCTCAGGCCCTGCTGGGCCGCTTTAAACGAAATAAAAAGGAGCACACGCAGCCGGCACTTTGCCAGTCGCGTGTGCTACCTGATCGCCGCCGCAGCGGCGATGCGCCACGTGCAGCGGCGAAAGAGGGTCCCCCCAGCCGCCCGAGCCCAGCGCAGCCGGACCAAACAGTTCCGGCCAGCGCTAAGGGCTGGATCGGAGGCGGCTGACGTCAGGACGTCGGCTGACGTCCATGACGTCACTCCGCTCGTCGCCATGGCGACGAGGAAAGCAAAACAAGAAGGGCCGGCGATCAGAAGTGCGGATTAGGAGCGCCCTCTAGTGGGCTTTCATGCAGCCAACTTTAAGTTGGCTGCATGAAATAGTTTTTTTTTAATTAAAAAAAAAAACGTCCGGTCGCCAGCCTGGCGAACTTAATAGAACGCCAGGCAGGTTAAAGGGACTCTGAAGTTTCTTTTTTTCCCTTCTTTTTTTTAACATTCCCCTTCAGCTTAATGCCAAAGTGAAATCGCCACATCCCTGCGGCAGAGAATTGATTTATTACTTAGAAAACAACCTGCAAAGTTCTACGACTTTGCAGGTCGCAGATCATGCTGCCCTGGGCTTCTCTTCCTGGAGAGGCTGAGCTTTGAGCTATAATTCTGCCTCCTCCGCAGTCAATCTCTGCAGATCTCCGCCTCCTCCCCGCCACTCTCAATGAAAGAAGACTGAGAGGGGCGGGGAGAGGTGGCGATACGCAGAGATTGACTGCAGAGGAAGCAGAGCTACAGCCTAAAGCTCTGCCTCATTGAGGAAGTGAAGCCCTGTAAGTCCCTGGGGCTTTGCAGGGCTTATCTCTAGTAATAAATCACTCCTCTGCCACGGGGATGCGGCGATTTCACTCTGGCATTAAAGCTGAAGAAGAATGTTAAACAAAAGAAGGGAAAAAAAAGAGACTTCAGAGTCTCTTTAAGTGTAAAAGGGACCTTCTTCAGGCAGCAAAAAGTCTACAACCTGCCCCGCTGATATGTGTTTTCTCAATTTCCACAGAAAAACGCCTTTTTTTGTGGATGTAAGCTATGCAGAACCCACATCAGCAACATTGGCAAACTTCCGCATTGGGTCAATGTACGCTATTATGCAGAATCTGTATTATTGATTGGCAACAGCAGTACACTTCTGCATTGGGCCATTGTACGCTATTATACTTCTGAGTCTTCTGATTGTCCTAAAATTTCCCACATAATCCAATTTCTGTGGCAGAATATTGATTCTCTTATTAGTCCAATGCTTCAGAGCCTTGCGATTGGACTGATATTTCCATGTCTCGGTAATGCGGTATTTCCGCGGAAATCAGAAGCTCATCCCTACTCCTTGCTTTACCTTAACCTTTTAACTCTAGCAACTTAATGAGAACCCGTGACTAGAGTTGGGCCGAACGGTTCGCCTGCGAACGGTTCCATGCGAACTTCAGTGGTTCGCGTTCGCGTCCCGCAGGCGAACTTTTGCGGAAGTTCGGTTCGCCCCATAATGCACCATGAGGGTCAACTTTTGACCCTCTACATCACAGTCAGCAGGCCCAGTGTAGCCAATTAGGCTACACTAGCCCCTGGAGCCACTCCCCCCCTAATAAAAGGCAGGCAGCGGCGGCCATTAAGCTCACTCGTGTGCCTGCGTTAGTGAGAGTAGGGCGAGCTGCTGCAGACTGTCTCTCATAGGGAAAGATTAGTTAGGCTTAGCTTGTTCCTGGCTGCATACCTGTTCTGTGAACCCACCACTGCATACCTGTACTGTGAACCCACCACTGCATACCTGTTCAGTGAACCCACCACTGCATACCTGTTCTGTGAACCCACCACTGCATACCTGTTCTGTGAACCCACCACTGCATACCTGTACTGTGAACCCACCACTGCATACCTGTTCTGTGAACCCGCCACTGCATACCTGTTCAGTGAACCCGCCACTGCATACCTGTTCAGTGAACCTGCCACTGCATACCTGTTCAGTGAACCTGCCACTGCATACCTGTTCAGTGAACCCACCACTGCATACCTGTTCAGTGAACCCACCACTGCATACCTGTTCAGTGAACCCGCCACTGCATAGCTGTTCAGTGAACCCGCCACTGCATACCTGTTCTGTGAACCCACCACTGCATACCTGTACTGTTCAGTGAACCCGCCACTGCATACCTGTTCTGTTCAGTGAACCCGCCACTGTATACCTGTTCTGTTCAGTGAACCCGCCACTGTATACCTGTTCAGTGAACCTGCCACTGCATACCTGTTCTGTGAACCCACCACTGCATACCTGTTCTGTTCAGTGAACCCGCCACTGCATACCTGTTCTGTTCAGTGAACCCGCCACTGTATTCCTGTTCAGTGAACCCGCCACTGCATACCTGTTGTGTTCAGTGAACCCGCCACTGTATACCTGTTCTGTCATTCAGCTACATCAGCCAGGCGACCATATGGGCTGTAAAGCCACCAAAACCTGCACTCTCGCCATGGTGCGCACCAGTCCAGCACGGCCGTCACTACACAAACAGCTGTTTGCGGTGCGTTACACGGTGAGTTTGGTGTGTCAGTGTGAAGCAGTACCTTAATTACACTACCTGATTGATGTATACACATGCAAGATGTTTTAAAGCACTTTAGGCCTGTCATTTAGCATTCAATGTGATTTCTGCCCTTAAAACGCTGCTTTGCGTCAAATCCAGATTTTTCCCGGAAACTTTTGGCATGTATCCCACTCCTCCACCTGGGGGTCCAGGTGTTAGACCCCTTGAAACATCTTTTCCATCACTTTTGTGGCCAGCATAATTATTTTTTTCAAAGTTCGCATCCCCATTGAAGTCTATTGCGGTTCGCAAACTTTTACGCGAACCGAACCTTCCGCGGAAGTTCGCGAACCCGGTTCGCGAACCGAAAATCGGAGGTTCGGCCCCACTCTACCCGTGACCAAGAATTTAACTTCATCCTAGTCGGTAGCTGATACCCCCTTTCCCATGAGAAATCTTTTCCTCTTCTCAAACGGACCATTAGGGGGCTCTGTATGGCTGATATTGTGGTGAAAGCCCTTCCACAGTGTGATGTCAGGACCATGGGCCTGACAGTTTCCTGTCTGTGAATCTCATTGCATTGTGGCAAATAACAGCTGTTTTACTGTTTACAGCTGTTTCCAAGTGCCAAAAAAGCAAGCACCGGGGAGGGCCGTCCGCACCCACCTTCCAATATTAAAAACAGGCGCTTACCTTAACGTCCATTGTGTTCTACTACATGAGCATAACTTGGGAGCACCACATGGGAAAGGAGTGAAGCATGGGCCACCCTAAGCTTTAGAGCTCAGGGCTGGCTTACATGCAACACTCCAGGGGGGGGGGGGGGGGGGGGGACAGGGGCAGACAGCTCACTCCAGGGCTCACACCAAGGAAACAACTATGAAAATACTTACCACAAGAAAATGTATGCGTGCATCAATCACCAAGCCGCGGTAGATATCCTCCATTATTTGCCTCATGAAGCGTGATTGTTACCTGCAAAACGCGTTGCACTGTGGAGCTTCCAATAAATGTTATTTTTTAATTAAAATAACGGTCTTATGTCTGTTGATCTACAAGGGAAGTAAGTCCACCATAGCTTCCCACTTTTAAATGGTTTTTAGACGTTTTTATCCTTTTTTAACGCCTCTGCTCAACTTTCTACATATTACATCCAAGTATGTTGCTCTTGCTAGGGCCTGGGGGCTCCGTGAAAATTCCGCTATTGCTCCACCTTGGATCGCATGTACTTGTTGTTGAAATGTTTTCCGTGTTTCACTGATTTACCACTTCTTGTAAAAACACAGCATGTGCAGTCTAACCAGCGAGACCCCGTCTTTGGTTTCTCCAAGAACCTCTGTCCTCGCTGCCAGCGCTTTGATACACATGTTTAATGTAGTGCTCAGCAGGGGTGATATCAGTTAAGCAATACTTCACTCTGTCCTAGCAGATCATAAATACCTTCTTTTATACCTGGGCCAGTAAAATGAATATTGGCGTCCCCTTGTACTGATATATAAAAAAAAAAGTAGTGGGATCTATTGATAGAAACCCTCACTGCGATTTCAGTTTAAAATCTTTGGGGATAAATTGTAAGCAATATTGCATCGTTAAGGCTGTAATGCGTATTGTACTTTTTTGTGATCTTTAAAATTGAGATATGAAAAAAAACACATGTACACTACATATACTAGCTAGATATTTTTGCCAACTCTTAAGAAACACGGTGGGAAACTAAGGTCATCTGTAACCTATAAAGTACACATATAGAGGCAGGGAGCACCTGCATAATGCTTATTGGAGGAAGACACTGGCTTGAGCCCCTGGAAAAAAAATCACTATGGTTGCCCAGATGTCATAGCCATAAAAGTAATCCTTTGTATTGGCAATTCTAGCTTCCCCCTGCAGGAAATTGAGACCTCACCCACATAGAGAGGAAATTGAAGCTGATAAACAGGAGCACAAATCATGTGAGCAAATCTATGGGCTTTGCAGTTGTGACTTTACGTTTAGAGTACTGCTTTAGTGTAGATCCACACTAGAGCCGTTATAGAGCAGATCTGTGTGAAATGATGAAATTTTTCTGATGTATTTAATTTAAAAATGTTGTTCCACTTTAGGTACACTTTAAAGGGAGTCTGAAGCCAACCCCCTCTCCCCCCCCCCCCCCCGAAAAAAACCCCCACTACTCTCCTCATATATACAGAATATTGCACCAATCCTACCTACAACTTGTTCATGTTCACTTTTTAATTTTGTTTCATTGCAAGGACTAATAACCTAGTGCTTTAATTGTGTTGATCAAGTGGCAGCTGCTGCAGCTGTCCACAAGCTATAACACTTTTGTGTAGCTGTACAAACACTCATGATAGTTCAGCCACTTAGTATGTTTAGCATAAAGCAAAACTACAGACTAGCCTCATATATGCCAAAAACATTATCTCCCAACTCCTTATTGTCCTCATAGTTATGCTACCTGCCTTTGGCTTATGGTCTGGGGCGTTTTTAGGCATAGGCATTACCGGCCACTGCCTTGATTGCCATTGGTCCTGGAGGGCACCATTCCCCTGATTAAGCACCCCCAGCTAAGCCCCGCCCCACAAATGAAGCCATGCCTTCTGAGTGAAGCCACACCCCATGGGTGTTTGTTCCTCCTTCTGTCTCCTTGTGCCACGTACAGTCCCCCTGTGCCACCTCTGCCCTCCTGTGTGTTCAGAGATGGATTCAAGTGAAATGGTGCCCTAGGCAAGCAATGACTTTGGGCCCACACTTGATGGCCACTTAGCTTTTTTTGGCAAGATTTGTTGGCGGCTAGCATAAACCGGGCCTCTAGACTCTCTCCAGGGCTTTGGAACCTGCCTAAGTTGCCTTGTGGATGATAGGGCTCTGTGTGCATCCCTCTGTGTCTCCCTCTGTCCCACTGTGCCTCCTTCTGTCCCCCTTTGTGCCTCTCTCTGCCCCTTTGTCCCACTCTTTGCTCCCATCTCCCTCATGCGCTCCCGCAGTCCAACATGTAAAGTTAGAGTATAGCACAGCTTTGAGAAAGGAAGGCGGACCTTCTGAAACATCAGCAATTGGCTACACTACGTGTGACATCACACATTACCGGGAAGGCGGTGTGTCCATCCAGCGTTAGCCGGGAATACCGCAATCTAGATGGAGCTCCATCAATACACTTCATCAGCGGGAGGCGCCCCTTCACACCCAACGGGAGCCGGGAAAGCTGCCTGAAGCTGCAAATTCTCATCCAAACAGCCAGTCTAGTCTTTCCCACTCAGCTGCCCGCCAGAGCGAGTAGGATCGAGCGGCTCCCATAACAACCGTTCTGCAAAAGTGGGCAATGAAGGAGCGTGGGTATTTGTCATTAGAACCAACCAAGTTGACGCGCAGTACTTACTCTTAAAGGGAAGGTTCAGGGAGGGTGGGTTAAAAATAAAAATCAAATTCCACTTACCTGGGGCTTCCTCCAGCCCGTGGCAGGCAGGAGGTGCCCTCGCCGCCGCTCCGCAGGCTCCCGGTGGTCTCCGGTGGCGCGCCCAACCTGGGCAGGCCGGCTGCCAGGTCGGGCTCTTCTGCGCTCCAAGGCCCGGAACTTCTGCGTCCCACGCCGGCGCTCTGACGTCATCGGACGTCCTCCGTGCTCTCCTGCGCATGCGCAGTAGTTCTGAGCATGCGCAGTAGAGCCCGGAGGACGTCCGATGACATCAGAGCGCCGGCGTGGGACGCAGAAGTTCCGGGCCTTGGATCGCAGAAGAGCCCGACCTGGCAGCCGGCCTGGCCAGGTCGGGCGCGCCACCGGAGACCACCGGGAGCCTGCGGAGCGGCGGCGAGGGCACCTCCTGCCTGCCACGGGCTGGAGGAAGCCCCAGGTAAGTGGAATTTGATTTTTATTTTTAACCCACCCTCCCTGAACCTTCCCTTTAAGCAATTGCTACAGATTTAAGAACACCATTGTCATCATGCTGCATGTGAAAACCTAAGAGCAACCATACTAAAATTGCTACAGATTTGAGAATATCAGTGCTATCGTATTGTGTGTGATATTTTAAGAGCAATCACACTAACATAAACGCATTTTGCATCTTTAAGGAGCCGGGTATTATTCTGGCAAGCATTTTTTGCAAAAACATCAAAAATTGCACAAGAGCAGAGCAAGTTAAATAAGGAGTCCTACCACCATTGCACAAGAACTGCATATCTCTTAAAAGAGCTGATCCGATCAATATACAAGGAGCCGGGTATTATCTGGCAAGCATTTTATGCGCAAACACTAAAAACTACACAAGAGCAGAGCCAGTTAAATAAGGAGTCCTATCATGATTGCACAAGAACTGCATATTTCTTAACAGAGCTGATTCGATAAATATTTTTATTTTTATTTTCATTTTTATCATTTTACCTATTTCTACTGGCCATTTTCCCTACTGCAGAGAGGGTCTCGATGTTTTAATGATTATTGCATCTGATTTATAATTTTATATCCATTGATACTTGAATAAAACAGGATTTGCAAAAATCTAGCGCAGTCTGATATTACATGTGCATTAGAGTATAGCACAGCAGAAGCTCTAACCTCCAGTAATGTGCCTATGTGACCATCCTGTGTGTTTACTGCTCCCTCTAGTGCTGGCTCTCCGCATGTAGCGTGTAATCATGCCACATGCGGTAGGAGATGCTGGGCACTAGGCTGATTGGAGAGGCAGACCCGTAGCCACTTAGACTTCACGCCTCGGGAGAGCCCATGCCAACCACTAGTAGCGGAGTCAACAGTATCTCCTCTGAAACTTAACACTAACACTGCTACTGCCTATAGAGCGCACCCTAGTGGCTGCAGCTCTGGTGCTTTGAGTCCACCAGGAGGAGAACGCTATATGAATGTTCTGTGTCTTGTCTGTGTCAGTTCCAGTTTCAATTCATAGCCATGACTCTGTCTGCATGGAAATTGTATGGTTCTCTGGTTTCTTCCACATTCCTGGTAGGTTAATTGACCTTAGACAATAGAAGGGGCTTGATTTGTGGGACTTTTATATTATATTGTTAGAACTTGAAATTCCACATTTGACGCAGAGCCTTGTACTAGATGGTATAGTACAGTGATCTGCAAACTTGGCTCTCCAGCTGTTAAGAAACTACAAGTCCCACAATGCAATGCAGGAGTCTGACAGCCAGAGTCATGATTCATAAAGGCAAATGCATTGTGGGACTTGTAGTACCTTAACAGCTGGAGAGCCAAGTTTGCAGATCACTGGTATAGTACAAGAAAAAGTCTAGAAGACTTTACAATGAATAAAGGTAAGAGAATGTTTTTTATCCGATTTCATTTTAAAGCAATTCATTTTCCAGGAAAAATATGGAATTTGCTTTCAATAATCCTCTTGGCAAGATGAGATCTGCAGACAACTTATCCTTAACAGAACACAATTGCAGCTCTCTGTCCAGTATCTTATAAATGCTTTTACTGGGAAGCAACCAGCACAAAATGTTCATGTAAATAATGACACACAGCTTTTTTGGGGGAAGCTTCTTACAAAGGCGACAGCTACCCAGGGCTGGAACTTCTATAAAGGCCAGGGGGGCAATTGCCCCCAGGCCTCCGAGAGCTGCCAGGCCCCCCATGCTGCCAGACCACTGATCTCCCCCTTAAAGGACAAGTGAAGTGAGAGGTATCTGGAGGCTGTCATATTTACAGTGGGTTGCAAAAGTATTCGGCCCCCTTGAAGTTTTCCACATTTTGTCATATTACTGCCACAAACATGAATCAATTTTATTGGAATTCCACATGAAAGACCAACACAAAGTGGTGTACATGTGAGAAGTGGAACGAAAATCATACATGATTCCAAACATTTTTTACAAATAAATAACTGCAAAGTGGTGTGTGCATAATTATTCGGCCCCCTTTGATCTGAGTGCAGTCAGTTGCCTATAGACATTGCCTGATGAGTGCTAATGACTAAATAGAGTGCACCTGTGTGTAATCTAATGTCAGTACAAATACAGCTGCTCTGTGAGGGCCTCAGAGGTTGTCTAAGAGAATATTGGGAGCAACAACACCGTGAAGTCCAAAGAACACACAAGACAGGTCAGGGATCAAGTTATTGAGAAATTTAAAGCAGGCTTAGGCTACAAAAAGATTTCCAAAGCCTGGAACATGCCATGGAGCACTGTTCAAGCGATCATTCAGAAATGGAAAGAGTATGGCACAACCGTACACCTACCAAGACAAGGCCATCCACCTAAACTCACAGGCCGAACAAGGAGAGCGCTGATCAGAAATGCAGTCAAGAGGCCCATGGTGACTCTGGACGAGCTGCAGAGATCTACAGCTCAGGTGGGAGACTCTGTTCATAGGACAACTATTAGTCATGCACTGTACAAAATTTGCCTTTATGAAAGAGTGGCAAGAAGAAAGGCATTGTTAACAGAAAGCATAAGAAGTCCCATTTGCAGTTTGCCACAAGCCATGTGGGGGACACAGCAACCATGTGGAAGAAGGTGCTCTGGTCAGATGAGACCAAAATGGAACTTTTTGGCCAAAATGCAAAATGCTATGTGTGGCAGAAAACTAACACTGCACATCACTCTAAACACACCATCCCCACTGTCAAATATGGTGGTGGCAGCATCATGCTCGGGGGTGCATCTCTTCAGCAGGGACAGGGAAGCTGGTCAGAGTTGATGGGAAGATGGATGGAGCCAAATACAGGGCAAAATTGGAAGAAAACCTCTTGGAGACTGCAAAAGACTTGAGACTGGGGCGGAGGTTCACCTTCCAGCAGGATAATTGTTAGGCTTGGTGGTGTATTCTCCACGGTCAGCACGCGATGCATAAGCTGACGTGAAGGAGGTACACACACCAGCACAAGGAATCAGGATATCCCCAGTTTAGTGGAGGAGAAGACTGACTCCAATAGGAGATTGTGGCGCACAGAGCCGGTGCAGATCCGAACAGCCACAAACAATACTTTCGTGATAACGTCTCAGCGCAAAGTAGCGCTGAGCGCATAACCAGAACTGAGGAGATCAGGACAGGTAGACAGAATGAACGCTTGCTTAACTAGCCACTAATTAGTGACAGCAAGCGTCCACAATAAAACAGACTGGAATGAGGCAGCCAATGCGTTGCGGCGATGGCGTGCCTCACAAAGACAGGACAGGATAGTCAGGAAATAGCAGGATCAAGATAGATGAACGTAACACAGATAAATATACAATAAGTATGATTTCCTAGCGTATTACAATTACAGCTATCAATGAAACTATTTGTAACGTCTGACTAACATATGTATATATCGGCAATGAACCGATATATGACATAAGCAGGAACACTGACTTAGGACTGGAACGATACAGGGAACAGGACTCAGAAGGATTCGCTATCTCTTCGCAGAGATGAACGCAATCCACAAACGGTAACAGGACAGGATTCAGAAGGATTCGTTATCTCCTCGCAGAGATGAACGCAATTCACAAACAGGACCAGGAACAGGATAACTAGCTCAGCACGGGTGATCACGATACGCGCAACCACCAAAACGTGCTGGAACTGACTAACTGAACACAGGATATAAACAGTTCGTGTACGTATATATCAGCGTCACTGATGTATCAATGCAACACGAATACAAGGAAAATAATAAACGTGCTGGTATGCATATATATGGGCAATGAACCAATATATGATGCAAAACCAGCAAAGTATCTTTAGAACAAGAAACACGGTCTGGGGCTGAGCAACAGCAAGACTAGCTTACACTGAAACTATGATAGCCCGAGGAAACCCTGCAGGAAGCAGATCTTTATACTGAGGTCATCCAATGGGAGCAGACATGCAGATTCCCACACAGGTGAATGATAATCAGTCACAAGCTGACAGCAGGGAAAGGCAGACAAAGCTATGCAGCTTGCATAGAAAGAGATCAGAAATGCCTGAGCTGCAGCACTACTACTGCCAGCAATCCCTGCTGCAGCAGCGATCATAACAATAATGACCCTAAACATAAAGCCAGGGCAACAATGGAATGATTTAAAACAAAACATATATATGTGTTAGAATGGCCCAGTCAAAGTCCAGATCTAAATCCAATCGAGAATCTGTGGCAAGATCTGAAAACTGCTGTTCACAAACGCTGTCCATCTAACCTGACTGAGCTGGAGCTGTTTTGCAAAGAAGAATGGGCAAGGATTTCAGTCTCTAGATGTGCAAAGCTGGTAGAGACATTTCCTAAAAGACTGGCAGCTGCAATTGCAGCAAAAGGTGGTTCTACAAAGTATTGACTCAGGGGGCCGAATAATTACGCACACCCCACTTTACAGTTATTTATTTGTAAAAAAAATGTTTAGAATGATGTATGATTTTCGATCCACTTCTCACATGTACACCACTTTGTATTGGTCTTTCACGTGGAATTCCAATAGAATTGATGCATGTTTGTGCCAGTAATGTGACAAAATGTGGCCGAATACTTTTGCAACCCACTGTATTTCCTTTTAAACAATACCAGTTGTCTGGCAGCCCTGCTGATCTATTTGGTTTATGGCTAAACGTATTAGGGGCCGAGATTCAGCAAGCTAGCCAGGACACTGGTATTGCTTAAAAGGAAATAAATATGGCAGCCTCCATATCCCTCTCACTTCAGTTGTCCTTTAACTCTGATGTGCTCTCAGAGACTCCTGAACTATACCTATACTGGGGGCACCTATGCCTGGCTACCTATAATGTTGGAAAAAGTAAGTTTTGAGGGAGCACGAAGTTTGGAGAGTGACAGATGTGATTGGGAAGGGGATTCCAGAGGAGGGAGATTTTTTTTCTACATGGCACTAAATCAATGCGTTTTTGCTTGCAGAACTTGTTTAACTAAGTTCCTAAGAGTAAAAATTTCCTATGTAAAATCAGTTTTTAGTATTGGACAAATACAACAAAATGGTAGAAAAACAAAACATCAGACGTTCCCCCTTAAAGAGAACCCGAGGTGGGGTTCTAAGAATGATATCCGCACACAGAGGCTGGGTCTGCCTATACAGCCCAGCCTCTGTTGCTATGTAGTGTCCCCCCAGGCCCCCCCTGCGCTCTGCTATGCCCCCATAAATCACAGCTGTGCTGTCGACATGTAGCGTGCCGCAGCGTGCTGTGTTTACCTATGTAGTGTCACTCTCGCCGCTTCCCCCGCCTTTCCTCCGGGAACCCGCCCGCGTCCCTTCCCTCCAATCAGCGGGGAGGGAAGGGACGCTGGCGGGGACCGAAGCTATACAGGAGGCGGGGGGAGCGGCGAGAGTGACACTACATAGGTAAACACAGCCCGTTGCGTGTCGACAGCGCGGCTGTGATTTATGGGGGCATGGCAGTGCGCAGGGGAGCCTGGGGGGACACTACATAGCAACAGAGGCTGGGCTGCATAGGCAGACCCAGCCTCTGTGTCAGGATATCATTCTTAGAACCCCACCTCGGGTTCTCTTTAAAAACAAAAGTTTCCTTTCTTAAAACAGAAAGAATCTGCGATAATTCAGGTTGGAGTGAGCTTGAGATGTCTCCCAGTGCACCACTGCTGAATATATGCAAATTAACCATTCTACCCTTAGAAGCTAAACACACCTCCAGAACCGCTGGAAAGCAATGATGTGTCAGCTTGTTAATTTGTACAGAGCCATAATAATCCAACATGCATAGTCTGTTTCGGAAACAGACCGAAACAGACTGTATGCATGTTGGATTAATATGGTTCTCTTTAACCACTTGAGGACCGCCCCCAGCCGATGGGCGGCGGCAAAGTCCGGGCCCAAACGACCGCAATACGCCCATCGGCGGAGGCGGCTGCGGGAGTGGCTATGCGGCGATCGCGTCATTCGTGACGCGATCAGCCGCCGAGGACTCGCTCCGCCCACCGCTCGTAGTAACCCGCCAGCCGTTCGGAAGCCCCGGCGGGTTACTAGCTCCCGGATCGCCGCTGCACATATGTATAATAGGCTTTGTAATGTATACAAAGCCTATTATACTGGCTGCCTCCTGCCCTGGTGGTCCCAGTGTCCGAGGGACCACCAGGGCAGGCTGCAGCCACCCTAGTCTGCACCCAAGCACACTGATTTCCCCCCCCCTGCCCCCTGATCGCCCACAGCACCCCTCAGACCCCCCCTGCCCACCCCCCAGACCACTGTTTGCACCCAGTCACCCCCCTAATCACCCATCAATCACTCCCTGTCACTATCTGTCAACGCTATTTTTTTTTATCCCCCCCCCTGCCCACTGCCCCCTCCTGATCACCCCCCCACCCCTCAGATTCTCCCCAGACCCCCCCCCCCCCAGACCCCCCCCCCGTGTACTATATGCATCTATCCCCCCTGATCACCTGTCAATCACCTGTCAATCACCCGTCAATCACCCCCTGTCACTGCTACCCATCAATCAGCCCCTAACCTGCCCCTTGCGGGCAATCTGATCACCTACCCACACCAATAGATCGCCCGCAGATCCGACATCAGATCACCTCCCAAGTGCAGTGTTTACATCTCTTCTCTCCTCTAAACACCCACTAATTACCCATCAATCACCCATCAATCACCCCCTATCACCACCTGTCACTGTTACCCATCAGATTAGACCCTAATCTACCCCTTGCGGGCACCCAATCACCCGCCCACATGCTCAGATTGCCCTCAGACCTCCCCTTATCAATTCGCCAGTGCAATATTTACATCTGTTATTCCCTGTAGTAACCCACTGATCACCTGTCAATCACCTATCAATCACCCCCTGTCACTGCCACCCATCAATCACCCCCTGTCACTGCCACCCATCAATCAGCCCCTAACCTGCCCCTTGCGGGCAATCTGATCACCCACCCACACCAATAGATCGCCCGCAGATCCGACATCAGATCACCTCCCAAGTGCAGTGTTTACATCTCTTCTCTCCTCTAAACACCCACTAATTACCCATCAATCACCCCCTATCACCACCTGTCACTGTTACCCATCAGATTAGACCCTAATCTGCCCCTTGCGGGCACCCAATCACCCGCCCACACGCTCAGATTGCCCTCAGACTCCCCCCTTATCAATTCGCCAGTGCAATATTTACATCTGTTATTCCCTGTAATAACCCACTGATCACCTGTCAATCACCTATCAATCACCCCCTGTCACTGCCACCCATCAATCACCCCCTGTCACTGCCACCCATCAATCAGCCCCTAACCTGCCCCTTGCGGGCAATCTGATCACCCACCCACACCAATAGATCGCCCGCAGATCCGACATCAGATCACCTCCCAAGTGCAGTGTTTCCATCTCTTCTCTCCTCTAAACACCCACTAATTACCCATCAATCACCCCCTATCACCACCTGTCACGGTTACCCATCAGATTAGACCCTAATCTGCCCCTTGCGGGCACCCAATCACCCGCCCACACCTCAGAACGTCCTC
The DNA here is from genome assembly GCF_040937935.1 of Hyperolius riggenbachi. Taxonomy (NCBI): domain Eukaryota; kingdom Metazoa; phylum Chordata; class Amphibia; order Anura; family Hyperoliidae; genus Hyperolius; species Hyperolius riggenbachi. The sequence goes on from NC_090657.1 coordinate 67,595,977, forward strand.
AGACCCCAGCCCTGATCACCTCGCTAGTGCATTGCTTGCATCTATTTCTCCCCTCTAATCACACCTTGAGACACCCATCAATCACCTCCTGTCACCCCCTAGCACACCTACCCATCAGATCAGGCCCTAATTTGCCCTGTGTGGGCTCCTGATCACTCGGCCCAACCCTCAGATCCCCCTCAGACCCCCTTCCGATCACCTCCCCAGTGCATTGATTGCATCTATTTTCCCCTCTAAACGCCCCCTGAGACACCCATCAATCACCTCCTGTCACCCCCCTAGCACTCCTATCCATCAGATCAGGCCCAAAACATCCTGTCATCTAAGAGGCCACCCTGCTTATGACCGGTTCCACAAAATTTGCCCCCTCATAGACCACCTGTCATCAAAATTTGCAGATGCTTATACCCCTGAACAGTCATTTTGAGAAATTTGGTTTCCAGACTACTCACAGTTTTGGGCCCGTAAAATGCCAGGGCAGTATAGGAACCCCACAAGTGACCCCATTTTAGAAAGAAGACACCCCAAGGTATTCTGTTAGGTGTATGATGAGTTCATAGAAGATTTTATTTTTTGTCAAAAGTTAGCGGAAATTGGATTTTTATTGTTTTTTTCACAAAGTGTCATTTTTCACTAACTTGTGACAAAAAATAAAATCTTCTATGAACTCACCATACCCCTAACGGAATACCTTGGGGTGTCTTCTTTCTAAAATGGGGTCACTTGTGGGGTTCCTATACTGCCCTGGCATTTTAGGGGCCCTAAACCGTGAGGAGTAGTCTAGAAAACAAATGCCTCAAAATGACCTGTGAATAGGACATTGGGCCCCTTAGCGCACCTAGGCTGCAAAAAAGTGTCACACATGTGGTATCGCCATACTCAGGAGAAGTAGTATAATGTGTTTTGTGGTGTATTTTTACACATACCCATGCTGGGTGGGAGAAATCTCTCTGTAAATGGACAATTGTGTGTAAAAAAAATCAAAAATGTGTCATTTACAGAGATATTTCTCCCACCCAGCATGGTTATATGTAAAAATACACCACAAAACACATTATACTACTTCTTCTGAGTACGGCGATACCACATGTGTGACACTTTTTTGCAGCCTAACTGTGCTAAGGGGCCCAAAGTCCAATGAGTACCTTTAGGATTTCACAGGTCATTTTGAGACATTTGGGTTCAAGACTACTCCTCACGGTTTAGGGCCCCTAAAATGCCAGGGCAGTATAGGAACCCCACAAGTGACCCCATTTTAGAAAGAAGACACCCCAAGGTATTCTGTTAGGTGTATGATGAGTTCATAGAAAAAAAAATTTTTGTCACAAGTTTGTGAAAAAAAACACAATACATATCAATTTCCGCTAAGTGTCATTTTCCGCTAACTTGTGACAAAAAAAAAATCTTCTATGAACTCACCATACTCCTAACAGAATACCTTGGGGTGTCTTCTTTCTAAAATGGTGTCACTTGTGGGGTTCCTATACTGCCCTGGCATTTTAGGGGCCCTAAACCGTGAGCAGTAGTCTAGAATCCAAATGCCTCAAAATGACCTGTGAATAGGACGTTAGGCCCCTTAGCGCACCTAGGTTGCAAAAAAGTGTCACACATGTGGTATCGCCGTACTCAGAAGAAGTAGTATTATGTGTTTTGGGGTGTATTTTTACACATACCCATGCTGGGTGGGAGAAATCTCTGTAAATGGACAATTGTGTGTAAAAAAAATCAAACAATTGTCATTTACAGAGATATTTCTCCCACCCAGCATGGGTATGTGTAAAAATACACCCCAAAACACATTATACTACTTCTCCTGAGTACGGCGGTACCACATGTGTGGCACTTTTTTGCACCCTAAGTGCGCTAAGAGGCCCAAAGTCCAATGAGTACCTTTAGGATTTCACAGGTCATTTTGCGACATTTGGTTTCAAGACTACTCCTCACGGTTTAGGGCCCCTAAAATGCCAGGGCAGTATAGGAACCCCACAAATGACCCCATTTTAGAAAGAAGACACCCCAAGGTATTCCGTTAGGAGTATGGTGAGTTCATAGAAGATTTTATTTTTTGGCACAAGTTGGCGGAAAATGACACTTTGTGAAAAAAAAACAATTAAAATCAATTTCCGCTAACTTGTGACAAAAAAAAAAAATCTTCTATGAACTCACCATCCTCCTAACGGAATACCTTGGGGTGTCTTCATTCTAAAATGGGGTAATTTGTGGGGTTCCTATACTGTCCTGGCATTTTAGGGGCCCTAAACCGTGAGGAGTAGTCTTGAAACGAAATTTCTCAAAATGACCTGTGAAATCCTAAAGGTACTCATTGAACTTTGGGCCCCTTAGCGCAGTTAGGGTGCAAAAAAGTGCCACACATGTGGTATCTCCGTACTCAGGAGAAGTAGTATAATGTGTTTTGGGGTGTATTTTTCCACATACCCATGCTGAGTGGGAGAAATATCTCTATAAATAGACAATTGTGTGTAAAAAAAATTAAACAATTGTCATTTACGGAGATATTTCTCCCACCCAGCATGGGTATGTGTAAAAATACACCCCAAAACACATTATACTACTTCTCCTGAGTACGGCAATACCACATGTGTGGCACTTTTTTGCAGCCTAACTGCGCTAAGGGGCCAAAAGTCCAATGAGCATCTTTAGGCTTTACAGGGGTGCTTACAATTAGGCACCCCCCAAAATGCCAGGACAGTGAACACACCCCACAAATGACCCCATTTTGGAAAGTAGACACTTCAAGGTATTCAGAGAGGAGCATAGTGAGTCTGTGGCAGATTTCATTTTTTTTTGTCGCAAGTTAGAAGAAATGGAAACTTTTTTTTTTCTTTTTTTTGTCAGAAAGTGTCATTTTCCGCTAACTTGTGACAAAAAATAAAATCTTCTATGAACTCACCATGCCTCTCACTGAATACGTTGGGATGTCTTCTTTCCAAAATGGGGTCATTTGGGGGGTATTTGTACTATCCTGGAATTTTAGCCCCTCATGAAACCTGACAGGGGCGCAGAAAAGTCAGAGATGCTTGAAAATGGGAAAATTCACTTTTGACACCATAGTTTGTAAACGCTATAACTTTTACCCAATCCAATAAATATACACTGAATGGGTTTTTTTTTATCAAAGACATGTAGCAGAATAACTTTCGCGCTCAAATGTATAGGAAATTTTACTTTATTTGAAAAATGTCAGCACAGCAAGTTAAAAAAGTCATTTTTTTTGCCAAAATTCATGTCTTTTTTGATGAATATAATAAAAACTAAAACTCGCAGCAGCAATCAAATAGCAGCAAAAGAAAGCTGTATTAGTGACAAGAAAAGGAGGTAAAATTCCTTTAGGTGGTAGGTTGTATGACCGAGCAATAAACCGTGAAAGCTGCAGTGGTCTGAATGGAGAAAAAGGCTCTGGTCCTTAAGGGGCGAAAAGACTGTGGTCCTCAAGTGGTTAAACAAAGACATTTCTGAATTGAGGCGGTTTAGTTTACAAAATGTACTGCTGCCAGAAACTCCAAATGAATAAATAAAACAAACCACAGAGTAACAAAATGCAGAGCAGAAATTCTTTCTGAGGGCAATCAGTGTCAGGGGGGACAGCCGTGTGATGCAACAACAAAATGACAGTCCTCCAAGTGCGTGTTTCTAATTATTGCTGCTGGTCTCCCCTCCTTCCCTTCTGTCTTCTTGGCTGGTCCACACTTACAGCTGGGAAGTATATGTAGTCATTTTCTATGAGACCATAAAATTGTATATTAAGTACTTATGGGCCTGATGCACAAAAGGCCGGTAATTTTGCTGTGTACAGGCAGGGTACTGCAATTTTACCAATTCTACGTCAGGGGAGCCACGCCCGTTACACAATGTGCTTTACTGTCGACCTTTACAGGATGGCAATGGGATTACCGTCCATACACAAATACCAAACAGTAAACCATAAACAGTCAGGTCTAAAGCATGGTATCTGTACCATACAGGTGCAACTCTCACAGAAAGATAGAATAATGTCATAAAGAAACATTCTCTAATGCTAAAGACTGATAAATGCCATAGTGCTAACAAACATCAGTAGGGAATAGAGAGCCTAAATAAAATACAGGTATAATAAATATATGATAAAGGCCCAAGCGGGGAGCAAATGCCCCGAAAAAAAAGACCTATTAAGGGCACATCCCCCTGTGCAAGAGGAAGAGAGGAGAAACAGTCGAGAGAGTGAAAGGAAGGAAGGAAGGAACAGGGAGCATCATATCCTATATAACAAAGCCTCTGTGTCCCTGTGTCCTCGCATGTCCCTGTGTCTGTGCGTTTGTGCCAGTGCACTTGTACGGACTTGGGACAGCAGGAGAACGTGTGCAGAGGACTAGCGGCTGTGTGCACATGTCGCAGAGCATGTCCGTGCTCACGCACACATTGAGGCCATGCATGTGCACACGGGAGCACGGCGGTTGCTGCAGTTTTGCATGGGTAAGGTGGGGGAAGGTGGTGAGTGGGTGCGGCTGAGCCCTACTGCCCATTTTTTAATGGGCGGGCTTATTTCTAGTAAGACAATAAAACAGACTGACAACACAATGGGAAACATAGACACATAATATAAAAGGGGGGGGGGGAGCTAACCCCAAAATATCCACCCAGGGGGGACACTCTTGGCCAGAAGGAATAGGTTAAACAACTCAGAAGAGAGGAGAGACTTATCCCCTCAAGCCATGATTATCTTATAATCTGCCCTCTCATTCAAATCTGTCCAAACCACCCCACGTTACACTATTATCGCTAAGTGTGTTACTAGGATAACACATGCATAATAGCAGGGGGTTTACTTGAGAAACTACCATGCCCACCAGCTATGGGGCAGTGCTTTGGAAATAAGCGGAGGCTATGCCACTTTTCTATTTTTAGCCATGCTACCACTGCTGATGGGAGCAGCCCATTATAAGGGGCATATACTCCCTTTTTTACTTTCTACATAGCTGAACATACTCAGCACTATGGACTCTTAGGCCTTTAAAAAACGTGAACGCGTTTTAATGCGTTTATGCGCGTTTTGTGTGCGTTTCTATGCGTTTTTTCTCCTGAATAATGGGAGGGCTGAGGGAGGACAATCAATTATGCATACAAAAATATGCATTACCATGCATTTTTGTGCTCTTCTGCGCACTAAAAAAGTATGGACATTTACTTTAATTACATGCGTTGCTCATCAGCAACGCTCAAAAATGCTGACAACCCTACGTTTCAGCAGTGCTGGCAATCGCAGCGCAATGATCTGAATGGGGTCAATTGATTTAAATATATATTATAAACACCATGCGTTACGCATGGTGTCAGTGTTGCGCTACAGTGCATAAAACGTCCAAGATGTGAATGAGCCCTTAAACTATGGTCACTGAGCAAGTTAGCACTTACAGTTGCAGCAAAGGGTAAGAGGTACTTAGTGCTAACTCAGTAAGTTGTGGTACCTAATAGTAACATGTATGTGCAGGGTCGGCTGACGTCAGAGGATACTCTCGGCAGCTCGGATTGGCTGATGGGCGTGGGCATGGCCGAGGGGTCTCCTCCGCTTCTTAAGCCACCGAGAATCACTTGCAAACTGTCTGCTGTTGCGAATGCTTCGTGTGAGCACTCAGACCTTAGTTAGCTCCGGTGTGCTTTGATCTGGGAGGAAACCAGGGATTTCACACAAGACTAGGAATTGTTATTACTACTGTTATTATTGCTTGATTATCTGTGTACGACTCTGGCTCTCTTCTGACTACTCTTACGCTAAAAGATTCTGTACTTTCGCCCATCTGATCCTGTTGCTGACTTTGCCTGAAATACCTCTATCCTTCTGCCTGCCGATTCTGTACTGTATCCTCCTGTCTGTTGCCGAACCGATCTGTCTGACCACTCTACTCACCAGTGAGCCCTTGACACTGGTGAGGTTCCTTACTGATAGTACCCACCAGCTCCTCTGGTGAGGTTCTGCCAAAACTAATGAGTATTACTGTTGCACCAAGCACTGTACCCTTGCTATTACCTTGTTGGCTATACTTGCATTATTGGTGATTCTGCAGATCACCATATAATCAGGTATAGTGTCTGATTTATTGGTGATACTGCAGATCACACAATAACCAGACTTCTGTTTGCTACACCAATCGTCACATAATCGAATTGCATTTTGTGGGAATCTGCTGCCAATCTAATTGTCCTTTAACTGCATTTTTTGGGGGGGTGGGGGTTGTGGCTCTAGCAAGAACCTTTGGCCCTCCACCATGGGGTCTGAAAAAAAAATGCCTGTGAAGTTGGACAGCACTGTAACAGAGGGTCAGAGGAGAGGGTGAGTGCGCCTTTTGTAGGGTGAGGTGGCTGTACACATTTTTCAAGTCACAAGATTTCCTTTGCCTTGTCACTTGTGTAAACCTGGATTTGCCCTTGAAAGGGTGGTATTCTCTGGATAATGTGGACTGGACTTATGAACTTCTAGTGCGCAGTCTTTCTAGTTGATCTAAGAAACTTATGTCACAGACTCTGTTTGCAGCTAGACAGGAAATTGTGCTAAAGTAGTTACATCCGAATCCGTCCACCAAGGTTGAGTGAGTGAAAAGGATCAGTAGTGCTCTCCCATACAAAAAATAAATCATATATATACACATAGAAATAGGATCTCTAAATTCCACAAAATACGGCATAAGTGGCTAGAACGCAAAAATGGGTTGATATACAATGAATGTATTAAGAGGTCAACTGCATGGACCCTACCTGTTTTCTAGAATAGCTGCTGCAGTCGTGATAGAGCAACATGCTTTCCTGCAATGTACACCCTAGACACACATTCCTTATTCCTTTGATATGACTGAGTTCTAATGATCACTCTGCAATTACTGCCTGACATTGTTCATGTCCCATCAGGCCTCTAAAGTCTTAAAAGTCCTGAAAAAAAACCCTTTGGAGAATACTTAGGGGGGAGCCTCAGGGTCCCAATGAGGCTTCCCCCTCCCCTGTATCTTCAGGGAATCCAGCGCTGGGTATACAGGATGTTAACCCTATGTCTGCTTCCATGAAAGCAGGAAGTAGAGATACTGCAGATTTATTGCAGGATTTGTATCAGCTGTACCAAAGAATTTTTTTTTTTTTAAAGGCTGTTATGCTGTTGCTTATTTTTTAAGCAGAAAGAAAGTTCTGAGTTCTGGTCCGCTTTAAAATCCTTTGGCTTTGTAAATCAGGACCTAACAGCCAATTCTCTGCTCTCAGCAAGGTTAAATAAAACTAAAGCCCCATACACACATCAGACCATAGTCTTTGGAAAATGAAAGATCACAGACCAATCTTACCACCCTTCCTGTAGCATAAGAGCCATACCTACACAGTCTATTCTATTGAGCTGAACTCAACATCAGAAAAAAATCTTTGCAAGATGCTGCACACACAGATGCTGTACAGACACAAAAGATCAGTATCTGCAAAAGATCTGTTCCTGCCAAAGATCCGTCCCTGCAAATTGCATTCATAGTCTATGAGATCTGCAGATCATCATACACATCTTGTTTAACTGACATTCATCTGCAGATCAGACAATCATCTGCAGATCTGAAAACAAATCCTGGTGGATTTGATCTGCAGATGAATGAAAATAAACAAGGTGTGTATGAGGATCTGCAGATATCATAGACTATGAATGCATTTTGCAGGAACTGATCTTTTGCAGATACTGACCTTTTGAATGTCTACAGCATCTTTGTGTGCAGCATCTTGCAAAGATTTCTGTCTGATGGGGAGTTCAGCTCCATAGAATAGACTGTGTAGGTATGGCTCTCATACTACATGGAAGGGGGTAAAATTGGTCTGTGATCTTTCATTTTCCAAAGACTATGGTCTGATGTGTGTATGAGCCTTTAATGATCAGTGTGAAGCTGAATTTCCCCCCCCAGAAACAGACTTGGTAGTTCATTGATGGGTTTAAACTGGTATAGAATCTTCACTTTAAAGTTTAACAGCTGTTTTTGGACACTTGTCTGTTTGCAGATAGAAATCCTCCAACCAACAATAGCAAAACTTTCTCAAAAAGATTTAAAAGTATTTTGTTTCGCTTTTAGCAATCAGTTACGAATGACCAATGCTTTCTTTAAAATCTCTGAAGAACACTGCTTTGTTTAGGGATATTAAGGATTTCATTGTGGGATTTAAAGGAGTCTTTTATTTTCCTTATGCAGATCTTGTTTTTATGGACTGTTTTAGGGCTTCCATCTGCACAACGAGATTTATAAGCCAAAAAAGAAGGGTAGACCTTAAAAAAAATAAAAAAGCTCAAAATTGATGAAGTGAAAGCCTACCCCAAACTGTACAAAAAGCCATATGGAACACATCTTCTCCTTTGTGCGATTCTTCTTACAGAGATATAATTGGGACCAGGACAGCGTCTCTTAGCCTCAAGGTAGTCAGCTGAAAAGATCAATGTGTCTTAAAGCTCCACTCTACCCAAACATTTTCTTTGGATTTAGATAAAGTGAAGAAAAAATGGAACCAATCAAAGCCTGCAGCTTCTGAACAATTACCTAGTAGCTGATTAATTAAACAGAAGCTAGCGGGATTGATACGGTCATTTTTATGACAGAATTTGTGTGCGTTTTCAATTTTTGCAAATTTGCGTTCACCACATATCTAATGCAAGTCAGCAGTAGTAGAACAAAAGCGCTGGGCACCAGGACATTTGCTTGCAGAGTTTATTGAACAGGTTGCACACAGGGTTACAAACAATTAGGGAGAAGCTGGTCTAACAGCCGTTTCGCGGGATAGCCCTCTTCCTCAGAGATCAAAGGAAGAATAAAAAGAATCCAAATCCTTTGGTCTCTGAGGAAGCGGGCTATCCCACGAAACGGCTGTTAGACCAGCTTCTCCCTAATTGTTTGTAACCTGTTCAATAAACACTGGAATCAGATGTCCTGGTGCCCAGCGCTTTTGTTCTACTACTGCTGATTGGAAATTGTCTTGGCTGGAAGCACATCACAGTCCCAGTAACAGGTTGCTGTGCATTAGCCAACATCGAGTGCCAGCCATCTCTCACTCTTCATATTTTTATTTCTAATGCAAGTCAATGGCATGTAATCTGACATGAATTCTAGTATAATTCTGCATCCGATTTTTCTGCAGAAACAAAACGGCCTACCAGTATGCTCTTTTTTTCAGAATGAACACATGAATCCTATACAATGCAAGTCAATAGAGATGTGAATTTTCGCATTCCAAATGAAAAAATTTGAATACGAATGTAAAAAATTAATGATATACAAATTTGTGTAAATTAGCTTAATTGATATGCATGGAACAATCGAAATGTGAAAATTTGCACAAGAAGAAACAGATGTGAACAAAAAACACAAGACACAGAATCGCAAATCCAAATTTAAAAAAAAAATCTGTCAAAAATACAGCGATAAGTGTGAAGGCACCCTCATAGGCAAATTTATCAAGGAAAATAAAGCAAAAATAATAGACTTTCCCCCAGCAACCAATCAGGTTTCAGCTGTAAACCAAAGCAAGGATTCTAATTCGGTACTCTGAGCAACTCCTCCCCTTTTTTCAGTTTTCATGATAATTCAGTCCCACTGGCAGTTTGTTACTTCTGTCTGTGTCTTCCTGTATTACAAGAAGTTTTAAATCAGGATGATACCATTTATTGGCTAACTAAAAAGAATAAGAATAAGCTAGCTTTCGGCCTTGCAGCCTTCGTCGGGCTTAAATCCTGTTTAAATACTGCTCCTTCCTGTATTACATGATAGTCACCAATTCAGCCATGTTCAACCAGATCAGATGATGGTCTAATGTCTATGGAGGAAAATGATACATTCACCCATACATAGACCCAGCTTCCTGAGCTGTCCATGTTGTAGTGAGGTCGTGAGTGCTCTAGCTCCAACAACCAGTGCCCTTTACCTGCCTTACGTACAGGGGAAGGCAAATTATAAACCATGTTAAACACCTAAATAAACCCAAAATTTAAGAAGGGAAATTCTCAAAGCAATCACGCTGATTGCATTTTTACCAAAGCAGACATTACTTCTCATTAACATCAAATTGATTTTGCGAATGTTACCTGCTCTTCCCTAATCAAAGATGTTTCAGTGTTCAGACTGAAGCTCTACTTCAAATGGCCCTCAGAATTCTGTAGGTGTAAGTAGGGACTAGGGAGGCTACAAACAGCAGAGGGCACTGTAGATATGATCCAATCACAAATCAACTGATTGGAGCACTGTTCATTTAGGCGCCACCATAAAGCCAAAGCATGTCATCAATAATATGCAGTTCCTCAGTGCAAGCTGTAATGTTTTGGCACCGACACTAGACTGTTGCAGCTGAGCATCAGACAGAGGCCGCAATATAGCTCATATAGAGCACTTGGCTGAAGAGTAGTTGAACGCCAGTGCCCAACTTGCCAATTGCCAATTAGGAGAATGGCAGGCGAGTATCAGTTAGAGTTAGTGGTTAAGATTACTATTATAGGAGGATTAGTGTTAGGGCATAGGGTGGGGAAGGTTGGATTTAACAATTAGGGTTAGAAGGTTAGATTTAGGCATCATAAAGGGGATTACATTGAAGGGAAGATTAGATTAGGGTTGGGCTTCTGTCTTCCTATTACTGATAACCCACCTAAGTCAAGAACAGTGGTGCAACTAAAAATCATGGGCTGCCTAGCAAAACTTTAATGCTATATCCAGTACTCTTATATTATCAAAAATACTTTTTCTTGGCTATATTAACTACCTGCAGACCGAGCGAGTATAAATCTATGGCGGGCAGGGGGCGCTGCGGTCCTGACCGGACGTAAGCTCTACGTCCCACTGACCGCGTGCCCCCGCCCGTCCCAGTCGCTCGGTCCGCTCTGCCCCCGCCGCAATGTGATGCCCTGCCGCCTCTATGACGGCAGAGCACTGTGAGCCGGGCAGGAGCCGTTTTCATTGGCTCCTGGCCCTGTCATTCATGTAAGCCGTTCCCATTGGCTTACATGAAATGACAGGGTCAGGAGCCAATGAAAGAAGCTCCTGACCGGCGCACAGTGCGTCATAGCGATGGCAGAGAGAGCAGCCTGCGGCGGGGACAGAGCGGCGTGTCCGGCGGGAGCAATGGTAACTTGCGGCGATTCGTTGGGAAGCGGCGGTTTGCTGGACCAGCACCCTCTGGTCCTTAAGGGGGCAGAGGGTGCTGGTCCAGAAAAGGTTAAGTGCCCTTTTATAAACAAAATTACTTTTCTTGGCTACATCCAGCGTCCTTTTATAACCGAAATCATTTTTCTCTGCCATAACCAGTACCCTTTTATAACCAAAATTCCTTTTCTCTGCTATATCCGGTAACCTTTTTATAACCGAAATCACTTTTCTCGACTATATCCAAAACCCTTTTATAACCAAAATCACTTTTCTCTGCTATATCCGGCACCCTTTTATTACCTACTGTAAATCACTTTTCTCTGCTATATTCGGTACACTTTTATAACCAAAATCACTTTCTTGGCTATATCCGGCACCCTTTTATAACCGAAATCACTTTTCTCGTGTATATCCGGCACCCTTTTATAACCGAAATCACTTTTCTCGACTATATCCAGCACGCCTTTATAACTGAAAAGTTATATCCTTTCAGAATAATGGCTAAAACAATCTCACTGAATACTGTTTATAGGAAAATTGTATAAAAAAGTATCTATATACTGTATATAATAATATATAAATCACTCCCTGGACCTATGCATGCTTTCTATACAGGAGCACCTGGACATGGAATTAAAGAGTTTCTAAAGCCAAATTGACAGAGCCTGTAATGACAGGCTCTGTCTGAATGATGGAGGATGAGAGGGGGATGTGGGGTTAAATACTCACCTGTCCTGCATCTTCCCTTCAGGCAGATGATTGCTCTGCCTACCTCTCAGAATGGGCCCTGGCAATGTTTGTTTTTTTCTTTACAAAATCACCTCTGAGGTTTTGGTCATGCCCACCTACATGGCTGCCGACCTGGGAGGCGGGCTACGGTCACGCAGATGGAATCTTCTGAAAACCTTTGTCAGTCTTGGGAAACATGGCTGCCGGAGAGGGGCAAAGCGTCATCTGTGCCCCAAAAACGTCAGGATAAGTATTTATTTAACCCGGTCCCTATATGATCTCATTCAGACAGAGCCAGTCATTGACAGGCTCTGTCGGTTTGATCTCAAGTGCTCTTTAACCTTCCATCTTAACATCAGGACAAGTGTGCTGAGCAAAATGAGGGGAAAGATTTTTCTGACCTAATTTTGCAGATAATCCCCTAATGCTATGGACCATGTGGGCTAGAATTGTTCAGAGGATGGAGCCCAATGCTCATGGGATTCAAAAATAATTTAAAGCCAATGGTTACCAATTTAAAAATAAAAAAGTCAGATACTCACCTAAGGAGAGGGAAGGCTCGGTCCTAATGAGCCTTCCCTCTCCTCTTCTGGTGCCCTCGGTGCTGCGCTGGCTCCCCCGTTCGCGTCCGCCGTCGCAGGGACTTCGGAGGTCTTCGGGAGCACTCGGGCTTCCGAAGACGGGCCGCTCCATACTACGTACGCGCGAGCGCGTCATAGAGGGCGCTTGCGCATGCGTAGTATGGAGCGGCTCCCGAAGGCTTCCGAAAGCTCCCTTCGCCTGCGAAAGTGGCAGTATTTGACCGAACTGGTCGAATACTGCTACGGGGGATCCTGCGCGGGACCGGGCACCGGGAGAGGAGAGGGAAGGCTCATTAGGACCGAGCCTTCCCTCTCCTTAAGTGAGTATCTGACTTTTTTATTTTTAAATTGGTAAACATTCACTTTAAGGAATTCCAGCCAACATGGAGATATGTAATTGGAAGGAGGGACCACGAGCTTGTTGTTTTTCAAATGTTAGGCACTTTACATTTTAAAGTCTTGCCAATTAACTCAAGAAAAAAATATTTTATCAAAAAAAAAAAAAAAGAAATAGAGATGATAATGATTTATCCCCACCCCACCCAATACCAATATACAGCAGTATGTAGTTTTAAAAAGCATTTCCGCTAGGTAGCTAGAAGCAATTTCCCTCAGTATAGGTGCATCTCCAGTATAAATAATCAGAGGTAGCCCACTCAGTATAGGTAGACAAAAGGACCCCCAGTGTATAGTTAACCAGACGTAGCCCCCCATATAGGTAGCCAAAAAGACCCCACGCACACCAGGCCCCCTGTGGCTATGGGCTGCATAGCAGCCGCTATGGCTGCTATGGTGATACCTATGCTGCTGTTTTCAATGCTGAACCCATGATAATTAAAATGCAAAAATTAGTATCCTGAATATTTTTTATGTTCTGCTATGCCACTTTACAAAGAGCAGTATTTATACTTACCTGGGGCTTCCTCCAGCCCCATGTACTCCTTGGGCTCCTTTGCCATCCTCCCGGGCCACTCCGTTCTTCTACAGTGTTGTTCAGTAATATGGTCCAGTCGCTGTCAGTCGTGCTGCACAGTACATGCACGCCCCGGCCATGCGCATGCTCCTGCTGTTACACAGCAGCTGTTACACCGCACTATGAATGTGGCCTCATTGTCTTTGCACTCGTGTTGATAAATCTCCCCCAGTCTCTAATAATATGTTAGGTTCTGACCCAAGTATGCAAATGATGGTTCTGTCTCCACTGATTGCATGCCTGCTCCAGGTAAGTGACTCAATTAGTAGTAAAGCCAACACATCTCATAGCAGCCTGTCAACTGGATTTTTTTTTTTTACAAAGAATAAAGGAAGAGGTTTTCACATTACCCTCAATACACGATGCTTCAGAGATCAACTTTGAAGTGTACCAGAGATGGTACACTAGGCTTAATTTATACTTACTTGTGGCTTCCTCCAGCCCCATGAGCAGCGCTGAGTCAATCGCCGTCCTCCTCGGTAATCCAGTAAGTCACTGCCAGTCGAGGTCTTCTGAGCATGTGCAGCTTGGACGTGTGTTTGCCCCACCGCACCCCTATCCCCTGGAGTGATCTGCACCTGCGCAATGTGTGCGCGGGGCCGAGCAAGCCGAGATTACCAGGAGTCATAGCGGCTTGATGGAGGGGCCGAAGAGGACAGCGAGGAACTCAGCACTGCTCATGGGGCATGAGGAAGCCCAAGGTATGTATAAATAAGCACTAGTGAACCATCTCTGGTTCACGTTAAACAAAAGGGCCCTTATTCAATTTCACTTTTTCTCCTAAGTTTTCTCCTAGGTGATATTTTCATACTTTATCAATAAAATACTTTTTCACCTAAATGTTGGTAATTTTTCAATTGCAGAGTGCTGAAAAGGTATTTTAAAGAAAGGTTGAAAAATTCTTGGAGAAAAAGTGAATTGAATAAGGACCAAGATATGTTTTTTCCAGTAAGGCTTCTTTGTTTGTTTATTATATTCAGTACTTAAAGAGAATCTGTATTGTTAAAATCGCACAAAAGTAAACATACCAGTGTGTTAGGGGACATCTCCTATTACCCTCTGTCACAATTTCGCCGCTCCCCGCCGCATTAAAAGTGGTTAAAAACAGTTTTAAAAAGTTTGTTTATAAACAAACAAAATGGCCACCAAAACAGGAAGTAGGTTGATGTACAGTATGTCCACACATAGAAAATACATCCATACACAAGCAGGCTGTATACAGCCTTCCTTTTGAATCTCAAGAGATCATTTGTGTGTTTCTTTCCCCCTGCAGTTCTCATGCACTGAAGTTTCAGGCTGCTCTTTTCTTCCTGCAAACAGCTTTGCCCTTGTCTGTAATTACTCAGTATGTGAAAGCCCAGCCAGCTCAGAGGACGATTTATCCAGCTTGTAAAAGATAAGAGAGAAGAGAGAAGCTGCCCTAATCTAAATAATACACAGGCAGTGTGCATAGAGAGGCCTGGAAGGGGGAGTTCATAGCAGAGCCACAACACTGAAGAACTTGGCAGCCTTCCAGACACAGGCTGACAAGTCTGACAGGGGAAAGATACATTGATTTATTACAGAGACTGTGATAGCAGAAAGTGCTGCAGTAAGCCAGAACACATTAGAATAGCTTTTGGAACTTGTAGGATGATAAAAAACAGGATGCAATTTTTGTTACGGAGTCTCTTTAAAGTATTTTGACTTTTCTGTTTTCCAGTTCAAATTCCATTCTATTCATTTTTGTGTCCGTTTATGCAAAGGCTGCTGCTCTGAAACAAATCTGAGGACCACTGTGAAGCAAAAGCTCTTACAAAAATGTTATTTTATATAGATTTTGTATAAATAAAGTATAAAACATTGTATAACCATTCTGAGAAAAATTATAGTAAGAAAAGAATTAAATGTTTTTGAAAAAACACATTTTATTAAATAAACCAGTAAGAAAAACACTCTCTGGCTTAAATACATTCTTAAAGCTTACTGAATATCAGTCTCAGCCTCGTCCGACTTAAGAAAAAAAGAACTTAATCGACCACTCGATTGGCTACACATTTCGACAGATAATTGTAAAATTCCTAATTCAGAGCTCCAGCTAATGCAGTTCAGGACAGTTGAGAGATGGTACTAAACACCGCTATACAAAAAAACAATTCTTTCACCAAGGAGATAAATGCTGGAGATGTGAGCAGGAAGGTGTGTCCACAATTCACATGTGGTGATCATGTCCCTTAATGGAACAACTTAAAAGGATTTACCCAACAACAGATTAAAAACTTTAACCTTCCTGCAGCAGAGACAATCTTTAGCTTTGCAGATAGGAAAGATGATATACGGAGTACACTGATTAAAGAATTAGGTACTGTAGGCACTGGCTGGATAGTGTAATGGTTAAGGGCTCTGCCTCTGACACAGGAGACCTGGGTTCAAATCTCGGCTCTGCCTGTTCAGTAAGCCAGCACCTATCCAGTAAGGAGTACTTTGGGCGAGACTCCCTAACACTGCTGCTGCCTACTGAGTGCGCTCTAGTGGCTGTCTCACAAGCGCATTGAATCCGACAGGAGAGAAGTGCTATACAAAAAGGGAATTATTAAAAAAGGAATTAGTTACAAAAAGCATGATTGCTTCCAAATGGAGAGATACAAGGTCCCCTACATTAGAAGAGTGGATTGAATGAATGAATATAATGTGCGAAAGAGAGATAGAGTTTGCTAAGGAAGCAAGAAATAAATTCCATGAGAACTGCTTGGCGTACATTGGTAGATAAGAGACTGAACTTCGCAATATATGTGAATTTTAGAATAAATATTGTAAGTGTGAATGAGGACGTGAATGTAATGAGTAGTATCAATAGAATGTAATGAGTAGTATCAATAGACTTTAGAAAACAAAAATACGTGATGATATGTTTTTACAAATCATAAGAGAAGGCTAATACTAGCCATGATCTACAATTAGACTAAAGTTAACCGGACTATGATGCAATTGTGGCTCAAATGTCACAGGAGCACTGTAATGAAGTGTATTTCTTAGGCTAGACAGTAACTGAGCTGAGGTCCGATAAAAATAAATAAACAAACAAAATGACCCTTATTCAAATCAATTTTTCTCCTAAGTTTTCTATGAGATATTTTCCCACTTTATTAATAAAATACCTTTTAAGCCACCAACAAGCAAGAAATAAACATTTTGACAGTAATTACTCACCTAATTGTTGGTCATGTTTCAATTGCAGAGTACTGAAAGTTATTTGAAAGAAAAGATGAAAAATTATCTGCTTGGAAAAAAGTGAATTGAATAAGGGCCAAGATAAGCATTTTTCTCAATAAGGCTTCTTTGTTTATTATATTCATTACTTAACCACTTTACCCCCGGCGGTACGAATTTCTCTGTCCCTTTTTCCATCCTTTAACCCCCAAGGATGGAGAAATCCGTACCTTCTGCGCTACCGCCGCTGTCCGCGCTCCCGCCGCTCGTGCGCGCGCACCCGCCGCTCGTGCACGACGCTGCCCGCTCGGAGATCAATGAACGGGAAAATCCATTCCCGTTCGTTGATCTAAGCCCCCGCAACGATCCGCTGCTTCTATTAGAAACAGCACGACCATTGTGATTCTCCCAGCCTCCTACTGCTTCCTGTAAGTGTTCTTCCGGACGCTTACAGGTCGCATGTAAACAGACTCACTGTGGCCATCTTGTGTCCAAATAGTAAACTACACCCTAAAGTATTTTACACATACAAATACATTGTATTACACAATAAATTAACTCATTACCTCCCACACTCCCCAATTTTTTTTTTTTTTGTTATTTTTTTAAAAAAAATACAATAAAAAAATAAACAAAATAGTTACCTTAGGGACTGAACTTTTTAAAATATTTATGTCAAGAGGGTATAACACTGTTACTTTATAAACTACGGGCTTGTAATTAGGGATGGATGCAAAACTGAAAAAAATGCAATTTTATTTCCAAATAAAATATTGGCGCCAAACATTGTGATAGGGACATAATTTAAACGGTTTTATAACCGGGACAAATGGTCAAATACATTTCATGGGTTTTAATTACAGTAGCATGCATTATTTAAAAACTATAATGGCCGAAATCTGAAAAATAATATTTTTTCCCACATTTTTTCCTATTCTCCCATTAAAACACATTAAGAATAAAATAATTCTTGGCATAATGTCCCACCTAAAGAAAGCCTAATTGGTGGCGAAAAAAACAAGATATAGTTCATTTCATTGCGATAAGTAATAATAAAGTTAAAGACGAATGAATGGAAGGTGAAAATTGCTCTGGTGTTCAAGGGGTAAAACCCCTCAGTGGTGAAGTGGTTAAAATAGTTTGTCATTTCTATTTTTCAGTTCAAATTCCATGCATTTTGTGTCAGTTTATGCAACATCTGCTGCTCTGAAACAGATCTGAGGACCAGTGTGAAGCAAAAGCTCTCGCAAAAAAGGTTTTTCTATAGATTTAGTATAAACAAAGTATAAAACATTTTTATAACCAATCTGAAAAAAATATTTTCAAAAGTTTAAACAAATCTTGCAACTGAAAAGACATTCCTAATTTTTACAGTAATGCAAACATTTGCTTAAAAAATGTCCATCAGCTCTATTCTAATCAGAACAAAAAGTGCCGTGCAAGTGTGTAGAAATTTCCCATGCTGAGTACTAACCTTTCCTTTACTAGTTTCCACAAATCCCACGATACCCTTGTAATTGATATATATTGCTTTTGTAGCCATATGACTTTGATAAATGTTCTTTTAACTATGGTAACTCCTTACGAGATTTAGTTTCACCCAGTTTACCACCTCATATTACACTTATCTTTTAAATGTGGATTCTACGTACCCAACTTGAAATAATATAAACAAAATTTTCAGTCCTCTATGTTTCTGAACCAAAAAACGTATTTTATTTTGATCTATGCTTTAATTTTTGTTTTCTACAGACAATTTTTTCTGTTCCTAAATTATATTACAGAATGTATGGAATTGAGAATTGAGTAGACTGCATATACAAGATTTAATGCACAAAATTATATAAAAATAATCATATAATAATTTAAAACCAACTTTCGTCTCTGCATGATATATATATATATATATATATATATATATATATATATATATATATATATATATATATATATATATATATATATATACACACACACACACATATACTGCAACTTACAATTTTCTGTCATTACCATGTTCTAGTGCCATAGATATAGATTGTCTGACCAGCGCATTGTATGTATGTAATGTGAGAAGCAGCTGATTAATGTGTGTGTTTGTATAATAATACATGAGGCACAATAAACAAAATATTAAAACCGATTTCATCAGTTTTTTTTTTAAACTGAAATAAAACATTCACATCAGATATCTTTAGTGACAAAATAGAAACAGGAGGCATAGTAAAATTAACTACTATTACTAGTGATTATATACATATTTTATAACTATTAGAGTGTACTTACATATTAACATCATTCATTTTATTTATTATGCTCATGTTATTTTTGTTTGTCCCGTTATGGTTTGTACATCTTACATCTAAGAGTAATGTTGTAATAAGCAAAAACAGCCAACTTAAAGCAGGTGACATGAGTTATTTGTTAGGTAAATTTTGTATGTCAAACTGGGTCAATAAGTCATGTCAGCAGGAATAAGCTTATATATGTTAACCTAAAAATTACCATATTAGACCAAAAAGTAAGGAAAGTAACAAATTGATAAACATGATATTCCCTTACTAAGACAATACATCAATGACATGTATAATTTATGAGAATTTTTATTATAAACAAATATACATGCATTGCTAATAAATATAGATTTTTATATATATATATATATATATATATATATATGTATATATATATATATATATATATATATATATATATATATATATATATATATATATATATATATATACATAGATAGATGACAGATAGATACAATAAATGAACGTAATAGAGAAAGAAAGTGAACAATTAAAAAAAAAACCTAAAAAGTCAAAGTTAGTAAATTCCAATGAAGAATTGCTTTTTAATTTTGTTTTAGTAATAATCAAAATAATAAGGTCAAATACCAGCTAATACTAAAGAAAACTGAGACAGAGTGCGGAAATGAGAAAAGTCAGGCATGGTGATGGAAAGCTTTAAAGGGTATTATTATGAAAAAGGCACTTATATGGTTGTAAAAATCCAATGAGCTCTCCGGGTCTCCAGGGACAGTACAGGAATGTAGAGTGGCATTTCTTCAGCTCTTACAGAGACATCAGCAGAAAAGTATTTACTAAACGATGCAGAGAGTTTAAATGTAAAATCCCTGCAATTATTTACCAGGAAGACTATGCAAATACTAACCAAAACAAATAGAATTGGCTCCCAGAAAACGGCTGTGAACTTTACCTGAATTTAGTAAATGTTATATGAACTTCAACTGCTGGTCTAGCTTCAGGGGTAATTCGATTCTGTAGAGTCCTGTGGTAAAATAAAAGCTCTAGTAATAATGTGCAGAAGGGGATGTAACTGGGCTGCTAGACATGGGAAGCACCAGGCATTGTTACAGCAGAGGCTGTCTCTTGTTCAAAGACTTGGCAGGACTCGTGTTACGATGCTTATAGCTGCAAAGCTAACGGGAAGGGAAGCAACATTGAAGCACAACGATTTATGCTGTTTTTAACTTTCCCCCCCCCCTTGTCTGTATTTTTTTTCCTTTTGGACACCTGTAGCTACATCTAACAGCAAAAGTGAAGGTCAGAAGACTGCCGTCAGGAGTCAAACACTCTCTAAAGCCATGACACTTATGTTCAAAGTGCTACCACGGATGATTGTAATCCTCCAACCTTCTTAACTTTACACCAAAACATATAAGACCTTATCAATTAGCTCTTCTCCTGTGTTGTCTCCCAGGAGATTATATTTTATCTTATTTAAAAATAACTTTTCAACACTTAACAATTTAAAAGCAAGAAGTTTAGAAGTTTTCAGGCTAACTCGTACAACACTCTACTGCTTCTACTTAAAGTGTAACTGTCGGGCATAAAATCAAAAATCAATTATTTATTTTTATCTGGTAAACAAGTATTAAGGATGCTAACCAGGCAATCCAAAAGTTAAAATCACTATTACTATTCTTGTTGATAAACAGGGGCGGACTGACAACTCATGGGGCCCCCGGGCAATAGGAGATTATGGGGCCCCGTACCAGTGTCACCCACATTTTTAATGTTATTTTTTTACAGATTAAGATCTAATAATTTACTGACAACAGATATTTCATACTGATAAAAAAAACTCCTGCGCCGCGCCGGAAAATGGGTGTGGTCACGCAACAGAATGTGGGCGTGGTCATGGGTGGGACAAAATATACATGACCTTAGCAGTGGTGTAAAAGGTCTGCCAGGGAATTTTGAGCTCTGCCTTAGTGTTTTCCCCCAAAACACATGTAATCTGACAGCATTTCACCAAAAATCCACTCCATTTGGCAGAGGTTTCTCCAAAATACAGATAATATGGCAATCGTTCCCCCAAAATGACGTAATCTGGCAAAATCAGTTTCCCTAATATACACATAAATTTGGTTTGGCAGCGGTTGCCCAAAGTATGCATAATCTGGCAGCAGATCACCCAAAATACATGTAACCTTCAGCAGTGGTTCCCCCAAAATACACAATCTGGCAGCGGTTCCTCAAAAATACATATAATCTGGCAGCAGCGGTACCCCAAAAATAGTTAATCTGGCAGCAGTTCCCCCAAAATAGGTGTCCCCAGTATAGGTAACAGGTCTAAAGGTATCCCCAGTGGAAGTAACCAGGTGTACTGGTGTTCCCAGCACAGGTATTCAGGTCTATAGGTGTCACCAGTATAAGTATCCAGGTCTAGAGGCGTCCCCAGAATAGATAACCAGGTCTATAGATGTCCCCAGAATTGGTAGCCAAGACTATAGGTGTCCCCAGAATAGGTAGCCAGGTCTATGGGTGTCCCCAATATAGAAAGCCAGGTCTATAGGTGTTCCCAGAATATGTAGCCAGGTGCATAGGTGTTCGCAGTATATGTAGCAAGGTGTATAGGTGTCTCCAGTATAGCCATGTCTATAGGTGTCCCCAGAATATGCAGCCAAGTCTATAGGTGTTCCCAGCATATGTAGCCAGGTGTATAGGTGCTCCCAGTATATGTAGCAAGGTGTATAGGTTTCCCCAGTATAGCCAGATCTACTGTATAGGTGTCCCCAGTATATGCAGCCAAGTCTATAGGTGTTCCCAGCATATGTAGCCAGGTGTATAGGTGTCCCCAGTATAACCATGTCTATAGTTGTCCCCAGTATGTAGCTAGGTCTATAGGTGTCCTCCATGAAGGGAGGAGCGCAGTGAAGGGGGCAGTGTGCACAGCATGAGGAAGTCTCCCCCCCCCTTCCCTCACCTTGGGGCCCCCCTCCTGGCTCTCCCCTCCAGTATTTTTAAATCTCTGCGGCTAACAGCGGGCGGAGACTTACCGCCGTTCTTCCAGTCGCAAGGGATGCTCTCACTCTACTCTGTGCGGCACTAGTCTGGTCTTCAGCGTCCCTCGTGGCTGGAAGAATGGCGGTAAGTCTCCGCCCACTGTTAGCCCCCGAGATTTAAAAATACTGGAGGGGAGAGCCGGGAGGGGGGCCCCAAGGTGAGGGAGACTTCCCCACCCCTTCCCCACGCTGTGAACACCGCTCCTTTCACTGTGCTTCTCCCCTCCTGCTTAGGGTGCTCTGGCAGGCCCCCTCTGACCACGGGCCCTTGGTCCGTGCCCGAGTGCCCGAATGGTCAGTCTGCCCCTGTTGATAAATGATCATCCCCCAGTTTACCTGACTTATTTGGTACGCACAAAATTTGGTACACAACAAGGAAGTTGCAGGGCGTGCTGTATTGTCCTTTTTTAGTTCTCTAATTCCCCTCAGACTTAACTAATACAGCCTGATTGGCTGAAGCCTCTTTCCCTCCTGTTTTCCCCTCCCACCTCTCCGATTGGCCAATATTTCTCATGCTGAGACAATGCAGTGTCTATAGTGAAGGGCGGGCAAATCAGGAAGAGAGTAAGGGAGGAAATTACATCAGGATTGGCTTCAAAATAGCCACACTTAAAATGGGAAATACTAAGAAAGATTTTATTTTTTTTTACTGTAGAAAAATCACTAAAATCAAAACATGGACAGTGCAATACATATGTTATGTAAGTAGAGCAAGTATTTATCTACTTATATATATATGTGTTTTTTTCTGAGATAGCATTGCTGACAGCTCCTCTTTAACAATTTTAAAAAAAATTATAAAAAGTAATATAAATAGGGACTAGCTTCCGAAATCCATGGAAGTCCGATTTCCGATCGGAAATTGGCTTTCCATTTTAAGAAAATCCCAAGACTTGGAAGCATAGGACCAATCAGAGCATTAGGAAGTTTTACTGTGGAAATTTGAATACCGCAGAATTTTCAGATCAATCACAAGACTCGGATGTATTAGGCCAATCAGAGAATGTGGCAGTTTACCACGGGTGCAGAAATGTGAATTATGCATAATAGCACATTTAATACAATTAACTAACTTTATTGACACAAATAACAAAAAACACATTCCATGGAAATTGGAAAGACTCTTCTCGGAATGTATAATTCCGTTGGAATCAGAAATTACAACCATCCCTAAATCCAAAACACAGAATTTCTTGCTTGGCGGGAGTTTTAAAACTATGGTAAGGTGTGAAAATATCTCCTTAGAGAAAGCTCAGGAGAATGGTTAATTTAATATGGGCCATAGCATTGCATAGAGCACATGATAGTGCTGCTCATGTTTTTGCAGCTCTTTAGAGTATGTTGAACAGTTCCTGCAACAACCTGTACCTTTGCAGAGTTCACTATGTAATGCCTCTACCATTGCCACAGTTTGGCCCAGTTAACCTAAAAGATTTGGTTTCAGATGGGAAAGACACTTCCTTTTCAGAAATGTAAAAATGAAATAAAATAATTAAAAACAGTTAAAAAAAGAGAGGTAGATATGAACGTTCCTCCTCTCAGAGAAATCACTCAAGAGTGAGATAAATAATTAGCTTTAATATTCCAAATACAACTCGTATAGTATGCATTTCTCGGATCTAGGTTCCTGCTTCATCAGGCAAATATCGAGAGCAACATTTAAAAAAAACTGTAAGCAAGCCCAGCACCTCATCTTCCAGCCGTTCACAGTCCATGGTCTATACTGTTTCATTGGCCAAGTTAGGAAAATCTAATGAAAGATTCTGGTAGTCTGTGGTGTGACAATCAAGGCTGAAGACATCAAGCAGATGGGGTGTTTTTGGTGAAAGATCCATCTATCTATAGCAATCTACAGCCATTTTAAGAAATTATATAACAAAAAGTCAAACTTAGTTACTTAAGAAGAGGGAAGCCTCTGGATCCCGTATAGGCTTCCTGTGTTCTCCTTGAGCCAACTGCACTCACCAGGCCCCTCCAGAAGAGTCAGCTCATGCATGAAGAGGAGACTGCCCGGATCTTATGTTCAACAAGCTCTTGTCAGATTTCTTTGAGGAGTCCATGAGTGGCAGCGGAGGTCTCAAGGACAGCATGTAAAACCTCTACTGAGTCTAGAGGCTTCCCTCTGTTTAGGTAAGGCTGTGCTTTTTGACCCAAGGTTTGCCTTGGGTTCACTTTAAGTTCTGAGTCAAAGATTGAAAGCTGTTGGCACAATTTTTTAGCAAGAAAAATAAAGTAATGTGTGATTGCCTTTAACGTATGAAGAAGGTTAAGCTCTTATCCTAAGTAAATGGCTTGTACCCTTACAGGTGGAGAATCACCTTAGTACATGATGAAAGCAGGACTTCACACTGATTAAGGCCACATGTTAGGTTTTAAAAAAGTGAAGTACCTAGAAATTATAGACATGTACAGTATTTCTTTCAACGCAAGGAAAGCATCTAAGCCCCCCTTAAAGGCAGATATAGAATTTGCCATAACAACTTCCTGTGGTAATACATTTCACATTTCCTGTAAAGAGCCCTTTCCTAAATAAATGGCTAAAACATTTTCTTTGATGTGCAGATCATGTCCCCTAGTGCTTTGCAAACGCCTAGGGACAAAAAGCTCATCCACCAAGCTTTTATATTACCCTCTGATGTATTTATACATGTTAATTAGATCCCCTCTAAGGCGTCTTTTCTCTAGACTAAAAAAACCCAGTTTATCTAACCTTTCTTGGTAAGTGAGACCTTCCATCCCACGTAGCAATTTTGTTGCTTGTTTCTGCACCTGCTCTAAAACTGCAATCTCTTTCCTGCAATGTAATGCCCAGAACTGAATTCCATATTCCAGATGCGGCCTTACTAGAGAATTAAACAAGGGAAATATTATGCCATTTCCCTTTTAATGCATCCTAAAATTGTATTTGCTTTAGCTGCAGTGGTTTGGCATTGAATACGATTATTTAACTTGGTGTCGATGAGTACTCCTAAGTCCTTCTCCAAGCTTGATGTCCCCATCTGTATCCCGTTTATTTTGTATGGTGCAAGACCATTGGTACGATCAAAATGCATGACTTTTTATTTTTCAATATTGAATTTAATCTGCCATTTTTGTGCCCATATAGTCATCCTATCCAGATCCTTTTGCAATATGTCACTATCATCCTGAGGCCTCTTGCACACTGCAAGTGATTCAGATTCAGATTCCGCTTGCTTTTTAATCAATTTTTTACATCTAATTCAGATTCCGATTTGCAGTGTGCAGGGAGCAAACTGAAAATCGGAATCTGAATCGGATGTAAAAACTGATTAAAAAGTGGAATTTGAATCGGAATCACTTGGTGTGCAAGAGGCCTAAGAGTTGATGATTCTGCCCAATTTTGTGTCATTTAAAAAAAAATAGAAACAATGCTTTCTCCTTCATCTACTACGTCATTAATAAATAAATTGAAGAGTACTGGATCAGGACTGACCCCTGTGGGACCCCACTGCTAACAGTCACCAATTTTGAATATGATCAATTAACCCCAATTTGTAACAACTTTTGAAGAGCCAGCTGCGGCGAACCACGCCGCCACCGCAGCTGCCTCCATCTCCCTACCCTGCAGCGATCCCGTGCTTCGGGCGTCTAGCACGCCGAGGACGGGTCTCTCTGTTGCACATAAGGCCGCATTGACGCGTGCGCGCGCACACCATCATGATCTTTATGCGGCCAGAAGACGTGTCAGCTGACTGCGGGTCGGCTGACGTCTCGCCGTGCGCCCGCCGCTGCGGATTGGCTGGCATCAGGGGGGCGTGCCTCAGGATCTTGTCGGGCTCTTAAGCCCAGAGGAGTCATTCGCAACTTGTCTGCTGTTGCGATCACTATGTGTTAGCGCTCAGACCTTAGTTAGATCCGGTGTGCTTTGATCCGGGAGGAAACTTGGGGATTTCACACAGTGATAGGATTGTTCATTATATTGTTTATTACCTGTTTATGACTCTGGCTCGTTTCTGACTATTCTTTCTCTCTAGTGATTCTGTACCTTTGCCCATCTGATCTTGTTGCCGACTCTGTCTGAAAATCATTACCTCTCTCTGCTCAGTGATTCTGTACTTTAGCCCTTCTGATATTGCTGCCGACTCTGCCTGTTAACTGTTACTTCTCTGCCTTCCGATTTTGTACTGCATCTGCCTGTCTGTTACTGACTCGATTAGTCTGACCTTTCTACTCACCAGTGAGCCCTTGTCACTGGTGAGGTGTTCGCTGTACTGACAGTGCCCACCAGCTCCTCTGGTGAGGTATAGTCAAATCTGCCAGTATTTACTTTTTGCACCAATCACTACACTTAGTACAATAAAGTGTGACTAAGGTCTTGATATTTCTCAGTGTTGCTATATTTGTATTATTGGTGATTCTGCAGATCACCATATAATCAGATATAGTATCTGCATTATTGGTGATACTGCAGATCACCAAATAATCAGAACTTTGTTATTGCTGACACCAATCGTTACACAATTCTTTGCTTTCTGTCGATTAGTCAGTTCCCTATCCATGCACACAGACTTTTCCCTAGTCCTTGCATCCTTAACTTCTGCAGCAGACTGTTGTGGGGAACAGTATGAAAGGCCTTATGCAAAGTCCAAGTATATCACATCCACTGCATTCCCAATATCCACATTAGCGTTCACCACCTCATAAAAGCTAAGCATGTTAGTCAAACAGGACCTGTCTTTAGTAAACCCATGCTGATGCTGAGAAAGAAGATTATTTTCTACTATGAAGTCATGTATAGCATCTCTCAGTAACCTTTCAAATATTTTTCACGCAACTGAGGTTAAGCTTAGAGGCTTATAATTTCCTGGATCTGACTTTTTACCCTTCTTAAATAATAGGAAAATGTGGGCTGTACGCCAATCTACCAGAACTCTGCCAGTTGAAAGAGTCACAAAAGAAAAGATAAAGGAGTTTATCAATAACTGAACTTAATTCCCTAGGACCCGAGGATGCATGCCATCCGGGCCAGGTGCCTTATCTATTTTTTATTTATTTAGTCTTCACTTCTTCCTGTGTTAAATAGTTAATATTAAAATTTAAATAGGAAGACTTGGATCCTTCCGCATCTGTAATTTGCAACAACGATGTTTCCCATGTGAAGACAGAAGCAAAGCAAGCATTCAATAGCTCCCCCCTACTTTGGTCACCCACCATTGAGTTCCCTCCCTCATCCTTTAGGAGTCCAATACAGTCTACCTTTTTTTTTTTTTGGAGTTGATGCACTTCTAAGACTTCTTTGCGTTTTATATCCCTAGCGATTTGATTTTCAGCTTCAATCTTTGCCAGCATAATTTATTTTTTGCAACTTTTATTGCACGCCTTATAATTGCTTAATGCAGCCTCAGCCCCCACCCCTCCTACCCCCGTTTTAGGACCATATAGGCATTTTATCTCTAAACTTTCTATTTATCCATAGAGGCCTTTTTTATCTCTAGACGTTTTGTTTCCATATGGGAGATATTTACTACAATATTCATTGCGAATAACTGTGTTTTATCATAAATGCCTTGAGAACTTCAAAACAGCACGTTATCTTAGAAGTATAACGTATTGTTGACAGGCCCGGCTCCACTTCTCTCCTATCAGCAAAAAAGGAACAGAAAGCTACCTTCCCTTCTCTCGGAAGAGCAATGGGACACAGTTTGTCTTAAAATGAACCTGGAGTGAAAATAACAAAAATCTATTAACCCTTCGCACTCTCGCATGCAAATGTTCAAACAAATGCATTCACAGATTCACTCATCCAGGCACAACTGTTATCCCTACAGCTAAGTTAAAAGCCGGGGTTTTAGTTCACAGAAGAATGCATTCTTATGCTTAGTCACCTATACTGCGCAGAAGTACCCAGGTAAACATAGGTGTCCCAACTCTGGCCCTGTAACATGCATATTGCAGACATGCAAACACATTCATTGCATCAAACCTATCAATGGATCAGGAGCACACATCCTGATGTCCTCTCCTGGGACAGATAGTGCATCTTACCAATCGCACAAGGGAGCTAACGTAATGTATCCATGTGCACCATGCACATACACCAGCATAAGCTGTGTGCATGCTGACCAACACATACAGAGGAAGGAGGGAGTGCACTGAATTAGACCCTAGCCACATATCTTCTGTGAACTAAGACCCCGGCTTTTAACTTAGCTGTAGGGATAACAGTGGTGCCTGGATGAGTGAATCTGTGAATGCATTTGTTTGAACATTTGCATGCGAGAGTGCGAAGGGTTAATAGATTTTTGCTGTTTTCTAGCCACACCCCCTTCAGCACCTCCCTTTCCTTAACTTATTTAATGTCCTAACTAGATGCGATGTGCCTGGATATATGTATTTTTATTTTGGAGTGAAAATAAGCCTATAAGATAATGTACTGCATTTGTAGAATGAATTATAAATAGAACATTAGTAGTATAGAAACAGTCTCATGTTTTTATTTTCAGTTTATAGCTTTATTTTTTAAGATTGCATCAGACTGCTATAGCTGCAGTTTAGAATCTCTGCCTTTTAAGCTGAAAAAGAAGCAGAAGTAATGACCCTTTGAACCTTCCGGCAGTCAGGGCTCATTTCCACTATAGCGAATCTGCATGCGTTGTCCGCATGCGGATTCGCACAGCCAATACAAGTGGATGGGCCTGTTTCCACTTGTGCGTTGTGCCGAGCGTTTTTGTGTGCGGGGAAAATCTGCACGGCAGAATTCGCTCCCCGCACACCGCTAAGCGAATCGCATACAACGTATCTTAATAGGGAAATCGCATGCGGTTTTGGCATGCGTTTTCCCCCGCGATTTCGCATAGGAGGTAATGTTAATTTACACAGGCAGTGACATGGTTAAAATCGCCCACCTACTACCCTATGCGAAATCGCATGCGAAATCGTGGGAAAAACGCATGCAGAATCGCACCCACATGCGATTTCGTCTGCGGAGATTTCCCGGCGATTCCGCACCGCACAAGTGGAAATGCAGCCTCAAACTGTATTGTCTCCTTACTACCAGACAGATATCAGCCTTTTAGCTTCTATTTACTTTAAGGAAACTTAATTTGACAAGCTGTTGACAAGCTCTTTTGCATAGATGGAATATCATGGATCCTTTTAGCAAATGTTTTTCATTTTATTTTGCTCTACACCAGCAATAGGTACAGCAGAATTGACAATGGCCTCAATTCACTAAGATCATGCTAGAGATAATAAGGCAAGAGAAAACTTACCTCCACACGCGAGAGAGTTATCTTACCTCTTCATTCCTTAAGTTACCTCTCCTGTAGTTAATTTACCTCCTCTGTAGTTAATTTACCTCCTCTGTAGTTAATTTACCTCCTCTGTAGTTATTTTCACATGCAGCTAATTAACAGCCTGTCTTTAACTCTGGAGTTATTTTAAGGATTGGAGAGTTAATTTAAAGACAGAAGAGTTAACTTTAGGCTTGCCTGAGGTAAAATGTTTCCTGAATACTACATGCCTTATCACCATGGTAACAACTCTAGAAACGTTATTAAAGACAAGAGATAAGTTTAGTGAATTGAGGCCATTGTCTCATGCAAAAAGACCTCCTAGCAAGAGGAATTGCCTCAGATCATGCACTATTTAGTATTACCATCCACAGAGGTACATCTAAGAATAAAATTTGGAACTGGATATTAACCTCAGAATTACTTGCTACTAAAAATAGGGAAGCTACGGTTACAAAAAAACCCTCAAATCATACTTTGAGCTTAAAGGACAACAGAAGTGAGAGGGATATGGACTCTGCCAAATTTCCCTTTAAGCAATACCAGTTGCTTGGTAGCCCTGCTGATCCTCTCCCTCTAA
Organism: Hyperolius riggenbachi; assembly: GCF_040937935.1. Lineage (NCBI taxonomy): Eukaryota > Metazoa > Chordata > Amphibia > Anura > Hyperoliidae > Hyperolius > Hyperolius riggenbachi. The sequence continues at coordinate 67,625,728 of NC_090657.1, forward strand.
TACGTTTAGCCATAGACCCTGAACAAGCATGCAGCAGATCAGGTGTTTCTGACACTATTGTCAGATCTGACAAGATTAGCTCCATGCATGTTTCTGGTGTGATTCAGACAGTTCTGCAGTCAAAAAGACCAGCGAGGCTGCCAGGCAACTGGTATTGCTTAAAAGGAAATAAAATCTCCATATACCTATTGTTTCAGTTGTCCTTTAAAGTGAACCAGAGATCAAAATAAATAAAGGTTTGATACTTACCCGGGGCGTCCTCCAGCCCCATAAACTCGTCTGAGTCCTTCGCCGTCCTTCTGCAGTTCAGCCGCGATCAGCCCTGGGTAAGTATCAAATCCTTAGTTATTTTGATCTCTGGTATGCTTTAATGATTCCTCAGAGAATAAACTAATGACATTATAAGAAGCCCAAAAGGCTACAACTTCATTAAAAAGGCTTCACAACTAAAAAAAAAAAAAAAGAGACAGAAACTTTCATTCAAGCATGCATAACTGAGGTTAAAAAACTGCTAGCTGGTAAAGGCTATATTTATGGTTCTTTTGTATTGAGTTCTTATTATAGGTACAACTTTATTTTCATAACATAGCTGAATTCACTACCTTTTTCTTACGTCTGTTGTTGATAGAAGGCATTTTTTTTCTCCCTGATAGAGGAACTAGTTACTTATGGTATTGTGATATTATAACATTGTATCCCACTGTAAGCAATTGTATTATTTTATATGTGCTTTGTTAGTATTTCTTTATTACCACTGTGTATACCTCTACAATACTATGCATGTGGTATCTGCATGATGTGGTGGTATGTAAATGAAAAACCTAATAAAAACGAATTAAAAAAAAAAATAAATAAAAATAAAAAATCTGGAGCTAGAGTATCAGGCAAAGTCTACACCATATGGATTACAGACTCTACAAAAAGCTAGAGAGAACCTACAAAGGACTCTGTTTTGGAAGGTCCAAACGCCCATACTCACACGTAGATGCTTGTTTTATGAATGTTCTAAATCTGAATACTTACCTGAAGATGAACTGCGGAACCTCACAGCAGCACCAAGAAAACAAAAGGTTAAACATTTGTGGTACTTTGCACGGGAGTGGTCAGGGATCTTAAAGGTTTATTCCGTTGTGATGGTTGTAATCGCTGCTTGTTGCAAAATGTTGAACGTTTAATCAAGCGCATGTACCCAAATCAGGAGATCAATGAAACGATCACTCATCAGTCAAAAAGTTGTCGGTCATCAGAACAATTGCCCAAAAAATCGTGATGTGGGTACGAGCCTTAAGAGGCTGGAAACTAGATCTGCAAGTTAAAAAGCTGATTGATCAGAAAGGAAGAAAGATATAAGTAGAATAAGATAGCAGAGCATTTTAGAACATTTTATGAGCAGCTTTAACATCCACCCCCAGCTCCCCGTAGAGAGCAAAACAAGAACATTTCAGGAATTTTTGACACCGATCAAATTTCCCTCCCTCTCCTTAGTAGAAATAATTTCATTAGAAGAGCCATTTTCATAAGATGCATTCTGCTGACTTTGAAGCACATGAAGAAAGGCAAGTGTCCGGGACCAAGTGGATTCTGTATCCAATACTTTAACCTCCTTGGCGATAACCCTGTGTGTGACACGGGGTAAGCCGCCGGAGGGTGCCGCTCAGGCCCTGCTGAGCCGATTTACATAATTTTTTTTCTTGCTATACGCAGCTAGCACTTTGCTAGCTGCGTGTGCATAACGATCGCCGCCGCTACCCGCCAATTCACCGCGGCGTGCCGCCCCCCCCCCCCCGACCCCTTTCGCTGCATGGCCAATCAGTGCCAGGCAGCGCTGAGGGGTGGATCGGAACACCCGCTGACGTCACGATGTTGATGACGTTGGTGATATCATCACGATCATCACCATGGCGACGGGGAAGCCCATACAGGGAATCCCGTTCAGAACGGGATTCCCTGCAGGGTAAAAGCGCTGGCGCCGATCGGAGGGGTGGGAGGGATAGCGAAGAGAGGGGAGGAAGCATGTAGCTAGTGCTAGGCTAGCTACATGCTTTAAAAAAATTAAAAAAAAAAAGGGCTGCGCTGCCCCCTGGCGGATTTATTGTACCACCAGGGGGATTAAAGACTTTCAATAACATTCCCAGTAATAGTGCACTGCACACTCACCCTCACTCCTGGAAGCTCACATCTCCCTAATTCACAAAGAGAGTATGTACCAACAAAATTGCTCAAGCTGCTCCCTAATTTCTTTGTTGAATAAAGACTTGAAGGTGTTTTTGATGATGTTGAGCAATAGGCTAACCCTTTTCATCCATAGATGATTTTGTCCTGGGAGGGAAGGCTGGGATAACACCACCAAACTCAAATAATTCAGTAATGGCTCTTACGGGGACAGGTCGAGGGTTTCCTTCTCTCTACTGATGCTAAGAAAACCTTTGATAGGGTTTCCTGGCCATATCTCATGTCAATTCTGGATCACCTTGGTTTGAGAGATCATTTTAAAGCATAGATAGCACTATTATATAGCGACCCAAAAGGCAGGGTCAAGGTTAATGACACCTTACATCTGAACATTTTGCTTATTATAAAGGACATCTGTAACCACCAGGTGTTTGGGGGGAAGTTACATACTCACCTAAAAAGAGGGACGGCTCTGGATCCCTTCGAGAATTCATGGTCTTCTGTGCGTTCCCTCGTTCCATTACCAGGCCTCCATTTATATTTCCCACCGACTACATCTTCGGGTCTCCTCAGAAGTACTCATGTCTTTGAGTACATTCAAAGACAAGCGGCTCAGTACTGCGCACACATGAGTCCAGAGCCGTTTGTCTGCGGAGTTTGTCTTCAGAGTCCCGAGTACTGGAGTAGGGGGAGGAAGATACACGTAGCGATGAGCCAAAAGTTTGCATATCGGTAATTTTACATGTTAATTTGCAATTATGATGTGAAATCCTAATGCATAATTTTGGGAAAAATTTTAATTACATTTTGCATATTTTCATAATTTGGCACTGTAATTTCTCATGAACTCACAATTACCAACCATTTTAAAATTGTGCGTAATTTTGCAGTAAATTGTAATTAGGCACAATTTCACATAATTGTATAAAAATCATGTGTTATTGCTCATAATAACGCAATTTTTTTCATAATTTACTCAATTTATGCCTAACTTTTGTGATTACAAATTAGCTATTAAGTTCATAATCCCAATTACAAAAATGGTGTGTAATTACACTGGTAATTAATTACATGAAATTTCACGCAATGTGTGTATTTTTCGTAATTACAAATAATCTATTCAGCAAAATTATGTTTAATCAAAATTCCAATTGTGATCATCACTGGACACAAAGCGACAATGTCCCAATGTCCCAATCTCTGCATGTAGACATCCCATGTAGGAGATCCATTATGTTTTTTAAAGCACTTGGAGGGCTTATTAACCTCCCCGGCGTTCTATTGAGATCGCCAGGGAGGCTGCGGGAGGGTTTTTTTTTAATTAAAAAAAAACTATTTCATGCAGCCAACTGAAAGTTGGCTGCATGAAAGCCCACTAGAGGGCGCTCCGGAGGCGTTCTTCCGATCGCCTCCGGCGCCCAGAATAAACAAGGAAGGCCGCAATGAGCGGCCTTCCTTGTTTTGCTTAGATCGTCGCCATAGCGACGAGCGGAGTGACGTCATGGACGTCAGCCGACGTCCTGACGTCAGCCGCCTCCGATCCAGCCCTTAGCGCTGGCCGGAACTTTTTGTTCCGGCTGCGCAGGGCTCAGGCGGCTAGGGGGGCCCTCTTTCGCCGCTGCTCGCGGTGAATCGCCGCAGAGCGGCGGCGATCAGGCAGCACACGCGGCTGGCAAAGTGCCGGCTGCGTGTGCTGCACTTTATTTGAAGAAAATCGGCCCAGCAGGGCCTGAGCGGCAGCCTCCGGCGGTGATGGACGAGCTGAGCTCGTCCATACCGCTCAGGAGGTTAAAGGGCGATAATTATACTTATTTGTGTAGATATTGTGGTAGTTAAAACAGAATCAAAATTTACAGGAACTTGGAATAGTACCAGTCACCAGGCAGTCATGACTTCAGCTCGTCTGGAACAATCAAGCAGTCAGTGGAATGAGGAAGATGTGAAAACACTGATCGACAGTACATACTAATCTGGGTCAAGGACTCACAGTAATAACAACAGAGGATCAGTGACATTTTTAAAAGGTTGCCAACAATTGCTCCTTCCATTTTCCACTGAGGTCTGTTCAGGATCCCTTTACATATTTTCCTTCTCCCATCTCCTTCTCCTGATGCTTTCAAGAATTTAGGAGACACAGTCACATAGTATACATTCTTCTTCCAAATAGCATTACACAATCAAAATCTACTGGAACTAAACACCATGCAGCTCTCTGATTTTGCTGTCTTAACCTTATTTACTTATTTGTCAAGCTGCTGACAGTACTTGATGTAATTTCAAAGTTTACAAAAGTCTTCATTAGACGAGGTTAATCACTACTGCTCTAGATACCGGTCTACAATCAGGGAATTACCACACTGAGATAGTCTGCATCTTGAACTGGTTACAGAATTAAGCAAGTGTAGTCATTTGGCAGACAGTCTGAGATGAAACTGATTTCCTTACATCATACACAAGCCAAGTTTATTTGTTAAATCTTAAAATTTTACAACAAAAATTAGTAATTAATGATTAAAAAAAAAATCAGGACCACATATGCAAATATTCTAGTCTTTTTATAAAGTTATGCAAACATTTAGATATTTTAAAGTATTGCATGGAGATGTCTGCGGTGGCCAACACCCCCCCCCCTTCCTTCCCAACAAATACCCAGAAAAAAAAGACTTACTGTTGCAGTAACTACACTTTTATGTACATTTATACAGCTTGAAAGTGGACCAGTGAAATGTTGGAGTGAAGATTTTCAAGCTGTGTAGCTTTGCATAAAATTAGCATATACATGTGCATTAATTATTTGGATCTCTTTACAGTATAATTTCAGCTTACTTAAATTCTGTCAATCCTTAATGTTTACTTGTCAGTTTTTCCAGTAAGAAGAAATATGTAAAAACTTTAATCAAAGGGATACTTCTAGTCAAAAGAAATAAAACGGCATTTGTACAGCGTGCAGAAAGTTGACCATATTAGCATGCCAGGTATCGTAAGGTATGTATCACATAGAAATAATTATATGATATCAACGTAATGGAGGTGTACAATGCATAGCAAAGAGGTTAAGCTTTATGCACTTCAAACATCCAACCAGGTGCAGGTAATTAAAATACTCCCTACTTATGTTTAAATGCTTGAAATGAACCAATGACTTTTAGACCTTACTTTAATTCCCAACCGTTAAAAATCTCCTTTAATGTTATGTAGAAAAACAATAACAATTAAATCACCCTGCTGTTTTTTTTTAACTCTTTATTGTAATGTAGTCTGTCAGTGTAGTGGGAATAATAATTAATTATAGATCTTTTTCTCCTATTTAAAAAACGCAAAATAATATTGGGAATGGATGTTTCAGTTTATTTTCAGATAAAATTTTTATCTCAAGCTAATTTTTGAGATAATATTTACCAAGTTTTAATGTTCATGTGACTTTTACACTTGCTGCTCTATAATTCCATTATTGTATTTAATATACGCATTTGTAAAAAAAAAAAAAAAAAAAAAAAAATATATATATATATATATATATATATATATATATATATATATATATATATATATATATCTGAGAGATCTGTATTCCACTTAAGTGCTGTATAAGGTTTCAAATTCTTTTTATTAATACCAGAAAATAAACACCAATACATTATGATATGATAATGAGAATTACAGTATCAGGTCATTATTTTTACAACTTTTAATTTTGAAAATCAACTGCAGAGATAAGAGATCATCCACACTACTATTGTAGTACTGAGAGTGAGACAAACATGACCAATAAACTTACACAGCCACTGTGAAGCTATACAAAATAAGTACAGTGAATAAATATGGCATGGTAGTTATTAGTTAAAGAGGAACTTCAGCCTAAACAAACATACTGTCATTCAGTTACATTAGTTATGTTAATTAAAATAGATAGGTAATATAATCTCTTACCCACCCTGTTTTAAAAAAAAACAGGCAAATGTTTGATTTCATGAGGGCAGCCATCTTTTTGGTTGACAGAGAGCATGAGACACAGTTCCAACTGTCCTGTGTGCTGATCAACCCTCCCAGTTGCTAAGCAACGTGAACAACAACATAGGAAATCCCATCATGCTTTGCACAGCATCAGGGGAAAAAAGCCTGGGCAGTTTTCTTTGATGGGTGGAGCTTAGCTAAAAATGCAGCTAAAAATGATGCTTTGGTAAGAAAAACTAAGTTCTGATGCTGTGAAACTGTTAAAGATACACCAAGCCTTTTCAGTTCTGCTGAGTAGATTTTTAGTCCGGAGGTTCACTTTAAGACATTACCATGCTTTGATAAAAATTATTTACAATGAGCTGATTTGCTCTCTCCTTTATGTTACATCTGAAAATTGCAAAGAATATTTTTTTCTATAATACAGTAGCTTCATTCTCCCTGACATTAAATTGAACTCTCCCAAAGATGCTCAAAATGGTTTAGTTTTTTTAAACATGTTGCAAATATTAGCAAATTATGTATGGCATAATGGATGATAAAATAATTAAATTTTAAAGTGATTCAATGTTGCTACTCCCATTTTTCTTGAAATTGAATTATAGTGTAAGGATTTAGGCAGGGAACACACTAGACAGAAACGCTAGCATTGCAGAAAATGCAGTGAAAACGCACGTAATGCAAGTCAATAGGCCGCATGAAAAAACTTGCATTCTGCAATGTGCGTTTTTAAAAACGCTGGTTTTGTTCCATATTTTTCAAGAACGCATTAAAAACGTACATAACAAAAGTCAATGGTGACGCAGAGGTATTGCGTTTTAGTGCGTTTTGTATGCATTTTTTGTATGCGTCTTTCTTAAAAAAACAAGTTTGATGATGTATTTCCGCTTCCTGTTGACTTCCTAGGGATTTGCATAAAACACATTAAAAAACGCATACAAAGTGCATATGTGTTTTGTATATGCAAACCACAAACGCATTAAAACATAAACAAACCCATGTGCGGGAAAAACGCAAACGCACAGAATACGCACGTAAAATGTACTAAAAATGCACAAACGCATATGCATCAAAATGCTACGTTTCCCGCACTGCCAAGTGTGCACCCAGCCTTAATCAAATTCGTTTTCCTTTTTAAGCCAGGCAATCTGAAATGCTACGTATAAACCTGTTTATATTTCTAGTGTATCCAGTAGATGGCGTGCTCCTTTACATTTCAGAATAGCAAAAATTTGATGGATATATCGCAAAAGCCAAGTCTGTAAATTGGCTGATGCATCATTCTTTCATTGTAAAAGTAATCTGATCTCACTACATGCATTGAACAGTGACAGGGTTCCACCTGCTGGTGGCAAATGTTACTCATAAAATAATCATAGGCACAATTTCATATTTAGTTCAGCAAAATTATATACTCTTTACCTTCTAGGCGACCGCCCCATGCCATTGGGCTTGGCTGCGGCGGTAGCCCCAAGACCGCCTAACGCCAATTGGCGTCAAGGCCTGGGGCTGCAGTTTGCAAAAGATCTCATGCAGGCTGCACACGCATCTCCTGCTCGGGGGGGATGGAGCTCCGCCCCGCCGTCAGTCTACAAGCGTCGACGCCGCTCGGGAGATTGTTGGACGGCTAAACCGCCATCTTTCCACATAGTACAGCGCTGCGATCAGCAGCAGCGCTTTACTGGGGACAGCCGTGTCACACGGCTGTCCCCCTCGGGCAGAAGAGAGTGATTGGCTCTCATAGGCAGAAGACTATGACAGCCGATCGCTAGGATTGGCCGGCTGGGGGGGGGGGGGGAAGGAGGAATTGTAAAAAAAAAATTAATAAACAAGAAAATAGTAAAAATATTTTTTAAAAAAGCACATAAAATTTATTTAAAAAAATAAACACGGGGGGCATCAGACTCCACCAACAGAGAGCTCTGTTGGTGGGGAGAAAAGAGGGGGGGGGGGGGGGGGTGATCACTAGTGTGCTGTGTTGTGCAGCCCTGCAGCTTGGCCTTAAAGCTGCAGTGGCCAATTATGAAAAAAATAGCTTGGTCTTTAGGGGGGGGGGGGGGTTACCACTGTGGTCCTCAAGTGGTTAAATCTGCTCAGGCCTGGAACCCACTACAAATCGCAAATCGTTATCGCAATCACTAGCGTTTTTAATGAGCGTTTTGTAAGCGATTTCATGAGCATTTTCTGGCAATTTTGGTAGCAATTTTAAAAAGTGTAAGCTTTTTGTCAGAGATTGTGTTGCGATTGTATAGCAATTTTCGATTAGCAATTTTAATTCTAATTGGTCCTTTCAATTAATTTTCCTTTTTTTACAGTGTGCAGTAATTAAAAAATGCTAGCAAATCGCTTTCTGTAGGTTTTGACGAGCGATTACCGCCAGTGTTATATACTTTACATTGCAGAAACGCTAACGCTCAAAAATGCTGCACGTCCTGCATTTGCGATTTTGGTAATCGCAAACGCTCCAGTGGAATTTGGCCCATCCATTAACAGTAGCTGAGCATTTAGGGAAATCACTACCATTTTGAAAACCTCCCTAAACGCTCAAAAAAAAAAAATCGCTCTAGTGGGTTCCAGTCATCACTGTTGATCAGGATAAACAAAAAAAAACAAACTGACAGTTCCCTTAAAATAAGCTTTATGAACTTTAACTAATTTAAGGGTTAACCAGTTCAAAAACAGGTAACAATTTTTTTGCAGTGATCATACACAACAAATGATTTTAATGTGATACAGTTGTAGTGACAGACAGGTTTTATAAATACAGCTCTAACATCTGCTTTCATTAGCACCACTGTTTTGTATTTGAAAAGGAGAATATATCATTTAGAGTTGTAGCTGTAGATCAGAAAATAAATATGAATGCACAACGTTGTGAATGAATTAAAAAATAATACAAAACAAATGTAGGGAGTGACCTTGATGTGAAAAAAGATACACGAGAAGGACAGGAACCGAATATGGTGTAGTAGATCTTGGTAATGGAGGAAAGAATGGTATGTAATAAAGAGGTACTCACAAACCCAGGTTGCCTCATGGCAACCACCTCCACACGTGTGGGGAACGCCCATCCCACACTAGTGTCTGGCCCCCCCATCAGGGGAAGATAGCACAGATGTGGACAATGAAGTAGGAGGTGCCCAATATAGTATAAAATGATAAACAAAACAGTATAAAAAGGAAAAATGTCTAAGCTTCTCTTCTAAAAAATAGAAAGTGAAAATGAACTATAAGCTCACAAATGGACTTGTAAATTATTTTGCGTTATTTTAGGGCAATCTGAAAATACCAGAGCATTAGGACATCTGCCATTTGGTATACATTGAAACAACTCATAGTACTAAAAGCCCACATATAAACGGGCAGCTGCCAGTGTTGCTTTGAGTAAAAGCCTTTGTGCAGCTGAAACAAATTCACACTTCAGTACATCTTTCTCGAATCAATCATTTTGCATTTTCCACCTGGTATTAACCACATTTGCTTTTAGGTCACCAGAGCAAAAAACCCCTTAAAAGCCTTTTTTTTGCAAATCCTTGAAGGCGCACGTGAGGTTAACCAAACACAGTCCCTCTAAAGTCGATATTTTAAAATAATGAAATAGACACCTACCTGGTAACACGTAAAGAAATGAACGGCTCTGTTTCTCTTTCTGGAAACCCGAGGAACTCTTAGAGGCTAAAATGAAGATCTGAAAGCAATTTTCAAAGGAAGATGAAAAAAAGGCAGCGTGGATCGCACAAGCAGTAAAACAAGCAAAGTGAAAATGATTGGCGATTTAACGTCCTCTCAGGCCAGATTCTCTCTGCTGTAAAATGCAATGATTTTTTTTTCTGTGAGAGAAACAACATGTTTCATCACAGCGCTACTGGAGCTGAAGGTCGTAGGAGTTGTCTCCGTCCCTAGTATACCTTAGAGGCAAACTTTAAGGCCTCAGAGAGGAAGGAGGCTTGTGAAAAAAAGAAAAGGATATTTTGTTTTTCTCACCAATCCTTGCGGGAATAAAAACATGTATGTTTTTGAAATAAGCCATTGCGCCATCACCAGGAAGGCTTACCATATCAATGTATGTAGATAGTGCTCAGAAATCTATAATGCTGTACAACTGAGAGCTTAGAGAAGGCAATGGCTTAACTAGTTAGCTGCCAGAGCGGTGTGTTACATATTCATCTAAGGTCTTATGTCTTGCCATGAACTAACACTGAAAATGTGACACACAGGGCAGTTAGATGGAAAGACATAATTAACCTCTTGGCGGCCGCGTCACGCCGATGGGCGTGAATGCGGCGGCAGACCAGGACCCCCTAACACTGATCATGGTAAAGTCCTGAGGTGGGGATTTGCAGGAGATTGCGCGCGCTGATGCGTGCGCATCTCCGATTGGATGACGGGGCTCAGCTCTGTCGTCAGTCTCCCAGTGGCGATCCCCGCTAGGAGACTGTTAGACGGCGAAACCCAATCTATTTACATAGTACAGCGCTGCGATCTAAGGCAGCGCTGTCCCCCAGGGATGCAAGAGAGCAATCAGCTCTCATTGGCTGAAGCCTATGACAGCCGATCGCTGTCATAGGCTCAGGCGTCATCGCCCTGAGCAACCAAGGTCTCTTGTTCACTAAACAGCCAGCCTGTCTGTCTGTCTGTCATTTGTCTTGTTACGCAGATCAGAAGCTCAGCGTCGCACTGAGCAGCAATTGTGTCTTGTTTATTGTGGCGGTATTGGAAGCCCAAAGCTGTGGTTGCTCTGGGCAATCTTGCTCCTTGTTCATTACTCCTGTGATAACTTGTGTAGCCTCTTCCATCACCCAGCTACATAGTCCTGTTTATCTGGTGATACTGTGGCTTTCTTGACCTCAGCTGCTTTACCTTGCACCTCCAAGGCCTGGGTGTAACCAAAGACGGGCAGGTGTTGCTCTTAACCTCTCATTCAAGCGGGGACGGACCACATAGGGTGAAGAAGGTGGTGGCAGATTGGGGCATAGCGGCTGAAAAGAAAGCAGGAGATCTGCCAGGCATTACAATGCCATCTTCATTCTCTAGTAAACAATGCCAGTTGCCTGACTATGCTGATACTTTGCCTCTAACACTATAAAGGGAACCAAACACTGATAACAAAAATGTTTTTAAATTAACCTCCCCATAAGGGAGGCTCTAAACTGACACTGCTGTTAGTGGGTTGGGGGAGCACTGATACTTACCCACAGGGTGTTGCTCTTCTGATCCCTTGTCACTATCTTTGCTTTACACTGGCCACAGCAGCTGCAGATGTCTTTCAGCAGTGTTGTGCGTGTGTGCGCACATGTGCACGCTGAAATACATGCCGGGAGATACAAACTGCAGCGGCTGTGGCCAGGATGAAGAGAAGATGGTGTATCCCAAGCGGAGAGTTGACCAGAGGAGCAGCACTCTGTAGGTAAGGAATGGTCCTCCGCCCCCCCCCCCCCCCCCCAAACCCGCCTTACAAAGGAAATAATAAAGGAATGGATGGTAGCCTCTGTATTCCTCTCATTTCAGGTTCCCTTTAAAGAGACACTGAAGTCTCTTTTTTACCTTATTTTCTTATAAAGTCCTCTTCAGCATTAAATTCGAAGCAGATCGCTGCATTCCCATGGCAGAACGAGTGATTTATTGCCCAGAAATAGCCCTGCAAAGTTTCTGGTCTCGCAGATTTTGCTGCCCGGGGGAGGCAGAGCTTTGCGCAGTAGCTCTGCCTCCTTTCCAGTCAAACTCAGCCTCTCTACACCCCTCTCAGTCTTCTTTCATTGAGATGGGTGGGGAGAGGCGGAGATCGGTGGAGATTGCCCTGGGAGGAGGCAGAGAAACTGTGCAAAGATCTGCCTTCTCCGGGCAGCAAAATCTGCAACCTGCAAAGTCGTGGAACTTTGCAGGGCTATTTCTGGGCAATAAATCACTCGTTCTGCCATGGGAATGCGGAGAAGCCACTTAGAATTTAATGCTGAAGAGGACTTCATAAGTAAATAAGGTAAGCAAAGAGACAACTTCAGTGTCTCTTTAAATATGGCAAAGTGTAATAGCAATCAGCGAATATATTACAAACAATGTATAGAAGCGAAGTGGTGGACAAAATACCTGTTTTGGAAGCAGGAATTTGGGCTCCCATGGCTAATGGTCAATTTGGGTGCCGCCATAGGCGCTAATGCTAATATCGGCTATTGGGAGTCGAAAGCAGAAATTTGGGAACCCGATAAATATTTTTTTGAAAATTAGAACATTATAGGTTTTGAAAGGTTTATGGTTTTGAAAATTAGAAGGGAATGGAAGGGCTAGAGTAAGTAGTGTAAGGTTAGGGTTAAAGCAACCTAAAGCGTAAAAATTAGGGATGGGACCTCGAATCTGGCGAATCCACGAATCCCGCGAATCTTAAGAAAGATTCGAGATTCGTGGATTCAAATCCCCATGCCATTTTAGGGCATACGAATCCGACGAATCCGCCGCATCCGCCGCAACGTTTCACCGCCGCGATCGCTGTGTATACATTACCTGCGCCGCTTGTGACGTCATCGCGACCTCCGCCGACCTCGCGTTCCATCGCAGTGTGATGCGCCGCCACGTCATCGCGACCACTGACGACCTCGCGTTCCGTCGCCGCGTGATGACGTTGACGCCGCTCCGCCTATAGTTCAGTGAAGGCCCGAGGTGTGGACGGTGTGGACGTCGCTCTCGCGTAGAAGACCTGGCTGAGACTGAAGACGGACGGACGGACGGACTGAGGGAGAGAGAACAACAGACAGGTACAGTATGGGGGCAGGGGGGGGGGCTCGGGCACTGAACTACCTATGCGTCACTAAACTACCTATGCTGGGGGGCACTAAACTACCTATGCAGGTGGGGGGGCACTAAACTAACTATCCTGGGGGGCACTAGATTACCTACCTATGCTGGGGGGCACTAGATTACCTACCTATGCTGGGGGGCACTAGATTACCTACCTATGCTGGGGGGCACTAGATTACCTACCTATGCTGGGGGCACTAGATTACCTACCTATGCTGGGGGGAACTAGATTACCTACCTATGCTGGGGGGCACTAGATTACCTACCTATGCTGGGGGGCACTAGACTACCTACCTATGCTGCTGGGGGGCACTAGACTACCTACCTATGCTGGGGGGCACTAGACTACCTACCTAAAGGCCCCTCTACCTACCTACATACCTACCTATACATAAGGCCCTATACCCTGCTACCTATACTGAAGGTCCCTCTACCTACCTACCCACCTACCTAAAGGCCCCCCTGTACGTACCTACCTACCTAAAGGCCCCTATACCTACCTACCTACCTACCTATACTTAAGGCCCTATACCCTGCTACCTATACTGAAGGTCCCTTTATCTACCTACCTAAAGGCCCCTATACCTACCTACATACCTACCTATACATAAGGCCCTATACCCTGCTACCTATACTGAAGGTCCCTCTACCTACCTACCCACCTACCTAAAGGCCCCCCTGTACGTACCTACCTACCTAAAGGCCCCTATACCTACCTACCTATACTTAAGGCCCTATACCCTGCTACCTATACTGAAGGTCCCTTTATCTACCTACCTAAAGGCCCCTATACCTACCTAAAGGCCCCTATACCTTCCTACCTACCTACATACCTACCTATACTTAAGGCACTATACCCTGCTACCTATACTGAAGGTCCCTTTACCTACCTATACTGAAGCCACATGTACCTTACTACCTATACTGAAGGCCCCTATACCTAGCTACCTACCTATACTGAAGGCCCATATACCCTGCTACCTATACTGAAGGCCCATATACCCTGCTACCTATACTGAAGGCCCATATACCTTGCTACCTATACTGCAGGCCCCTATACCTTGCTACCTATACTGAAAGCTACCAATATTGAAGGCACCCATACCTAGCTACCTATACTGCGGGCACCTATGCCTGGGTACCTATACTGCGGGCAACTATACCACGGATCACACAATTCTTATGTGCAGGATTCGTTAGATTCGGGATTCGAAAGGTTCGAGATATTCGAGAACCTTTTTAGATTCGGATCCGGATTCGGATTCGAAGAAATTGTGGATTCGTCCCATCCCTAGTAAAAATGAACTTATGAACTAGTGAATTGTATGTGTAGTACGGATAATAAATAAACATTAGTAACAAAGAAAAGAGTCTCATTTTGTTTTCCAGCACAGGAAGAGTTAAAAAAAACTTCAGTTGCTATCTATGCAAAAGAGCTTCTCTGAGCTATTCGGCCCACTGGGTCAAAGTTCTGTTTTTTGATGCACTTAAACAGCCAAGAAACAGTGAGAGACAGCTTGAGATAAAGTTTTACTGCAGGAGAGTTCAAAGGGTCATTATTTCTGCTTTGTTTTAAAACTTAAAAGACAGAGTGTGGTTTAAAACTGCAACTGTGAAAGTATGATGCAATGTTATAAAAAATAGCTATATAACTGAAAATAAAAATATGAGACTTTTTTTCACTTTTAATGTTATATTCATTATCCGTGCTACATGTACAAATCATATCATGAGTTTGTTCTGCTTCAGGTTTTCTTTAAAGAGACACTGAAGCGAAAAAAAAATATGATATAATAAATTGGTTGTGTACTATGAATAATTACTAAAAGATTAGCAGCAAAGAAAATATTCTCATATTTTTATTTTCAGGTATATAGTGTTTTTTCTAACATTGCATCATTCTCTAATATCTGCAGATTACACAACACTAAGCTTTCAAAATGAGTCTTTCAGAGCAGTCTGTAAAGTAATGACTTCACCTCTAGCAGATAAAAAGAAAACAGTTCACTTACAGTTGAGATAATAAAAGTCAGATAACAGCCCTCTCCACGACTAACTAATGCTGGGAATACACGATGCGTTTTTGCGTTCGTTTTTGCCGTCGTTTTCGCTTTCGTTCGATTCTACTCTCGATTCACTGCTCGATTCTCCTCTCGATTCCTTATCTTTTCTTATCAATTACATTCACTTGAATGAGGAGAATCGAAACGAAAGTAGAATCGACCAGATCCAACAGGTTGGAATTTATCTATCGAACCCATCTATCTAAAGTAAAAACTTAACGTGTATTCCCAGCATTAGTCGTAGAGATTAATGGCTTTTTTGCATAGAGATAACAACTGGAGTTTCTTAGCTCTTCCTGTACTGGAAACAATTACACTGATGTATCTGATCTTAATGTTTTATTTCTTAGCTGTACTACACATACAAATCATAATATCATAATTTTTTTTTTGCTTCAGTGTCTCTTTAAGGCTGGTTTCACAGTGGGACGTTACAGGCGCACGTTAGAGCAGCCTGTAACGCACCCCACCGCACAGCAATGAAAAATCAATGGGCTGTTCACAGTGCCCATGTTGCGTTACAGTGTAACGCAGCGCCATAATATAACGTACTGCATGCACTGTTTGCACATGCTCAGTAACGTTGGTGAGGAGCGGAGAGCGGCAAGGCACATGGCTAATTAATATTCACTGCACTCAGTGACGTGCAGTGTTTACTTCCTGGAGTGGCTGCTCTGTGCGGCGATTGGCCGGCGGGACCATGTGATGCCGCATGCGTCCAAGAGTGCGCATCACGGACGCCAGAGTGAGCTGCACAACGCGGCTCACTCTGACGTCCAAAGCAGAGAACACCAGGCGTTGCGTTAGGGGCACGTTGTGCGATCATAACGTCCCCTAAAACGCAACGTCCTGGTGTGAAACCAGCCTAAGTCATAGTAAAATATTAATAACCCACTTCAGCCTTCAGTCGTTTTCACTTTATGCATCTGAGCAATGTTCACCTCCCATTCATTAGCCTATAACTTTATCACTACTTATCACAATGAACTGATCTATGTCTTGTTTTTTCCGCCACCAATTAGGCTTTGTTTGGGGGGTACATTTTGCTAAGAGCTACCTTACTGTAAATGCATTTTAACAGGAAGAATAAGAAAAAAATGGAAACTATTCATTATTTCTCAGTTTTTGGCCATTATAATTTTAAAATAATACATGCCTCCATAATTAAAACCCACGTATTGTATTTGCCTAATAGTCCCGGGTATTACACCGTTTAAATTATGTCAATGTATGGCGACAATATTTTATTTGGAAATAAAAGTGAATTTTTTTCGCATCCATAACTATTTACAAGCTTATAATAAAAAATTAGAAATATTTCATCTTTACATTGATATTTAAAAAGTTTAGACCCTTAGGTAAATATTTACATGTTTTTTTTATTGTAACGTTTTTTGTTTTTTTTACTAAACATTTTATTTGGGTATTTTTGGAAGGGTGGGATGTAAATCGTAATTTTTTTTTATGTAAATATGTGTTTATTTTTTTTACATGTAGATGTAGTTCTACTTTTTGGCCACAAGATGGCAACCTTGAGTTTGTTTACATGGCATCACTCTAAGCGTAAAATGTGTGCCTAGAGGAACGTAAGAGACAGAAAAAGCTAGGCTGCCGAGGGAAGCGGTCGCTTTTTCTACCGGGGAAAGGGATCAATGATTGGGCACCATGTGCCGATTCATTGATTCCTGGGCTAACAATCTGCACGTGGCGCGCATGCGGACTTTTGGCTTCTACGTCCAAAAGTCTAAAATGGTTAAAGTGGTCTAACACCCAGCATTTACACTTTGCTTTAAAAGATTTCTTACAGCTTAGAAACTATTATGCCAGATTTTCTTTTTTTTGCAGAAATTCACTGAATGGATTAAACATGACATTTTAGTGTTGCATTTAGCTAGAAATCCTCCTCCATGCTGAGGTTATTAGATACAAATGTATCTATTTACAATGTAAATTAACAAACACCTCTCTCAGAGCACAGAGGGCTTCCCAGACAGGCTTTTCAGAGGTCTATTTGCATTCCAAACAAAGATACATTTGTAACTAAACCTCAGCACTGGTGCGGATTTCTAGCTGAATGCAAAACTAAAATGTCCATGTTTAACCCATTCAGTTAATTTCTGCTTAAAAAAAAATCTGGCATAATAGTTTCTAAGCTGTAAGCAATCTTTTAAAGCAAAGTTGTAATGCTGGGTGTTAGGCCACTTTAATAGAATATCAATAATTTTACCAATATTACATTAGCAGCTATGCCCTTTTTACTGGGGGGCCCTTACTAAATGTATACGACTGCGGAATCTACATGGCAAACTTAGGAACCATGAGAAATGGTTCCTGGCTTGGACATAATTCACACAGCTAAAGCTGTCAGTTCAGCATGCTCTGTGTAAGTATTTTCAGTAGCATGCTGGGCCGCTTATTGAAATAGCTAATTCCTGAGAGCTGCATTGCCAGGGATGTGTTTGCTGCTACTGTTCAGCACCCCACTGACAAATAGTCAATGTTGTCCTTTGGTGAAATTATTTAATATTGGTTTGTCCTGTTCCCATTGATTCCCCGGCCTGAGCATATTTTACTATGATAAAATGGAAAAGATCTCCAGATGTGTGTAGAAAATGAAGACAGAGAGTTTTGAGGTAAGACAGCATGTCGGCTACATCCAACCGAGATTTAAACTCTTTTCTGTCTACATTAAAGGACAGCTGAAGTGAGAGGGATATGGGAGCTGCCATATTTATTTCCTTTTAAGCAATGCCAGTTGCTCGGCTGTCCTGCTGATCCTCTGCCCCTAATACTTCTAGCCATAGACCCTTAACACGAACACGGTAAATCCAGCGCTGGACACTTGGGCGCAGCAGCGCAGGAGACTTGGCCGCAGCCGGCGCCACCATAGGCCGTAATAGGAACTATGGCTATCGCAGGCACAGGGAGTAACTTCAGCGCCGTCAGAAGACGGATCTGAAGTTGCTTTTAAAACAATAATGCGGCTTCCAGCATTTGCTGGAAGCCAAATTATTTCATTCCTCCACTATCCATGTCGGCCTGGAGGGGGAATAGTAATTAACACGGCCCGGACTTGTGCGGCAGCAGGATCAGCCATATACTGGCTGTGTCCTGCGCCCAAGTCTCCGGCGCCGTTCTCTCTCGTACGCCCTTAACAAGCATATGCAGAGCAGGTGTTTCTGACATTATTAGCTGCATGCTTGTTTCTGGTGTTCAGACACTACTGCAGCCAAATAGACCAACAGGGATGTCAAGCAACTGGTCATATCCTACGACTTAAAGGGACTGAGCTGAGATATAAGAATAAATTATACATCCCTGGGGCTTCCCCCAGCCCCATCCGCTCAGATCGCTCCCACGCCACTGTCCTATGCTGTCTGCAGCTTTGGGAACCGGGTCCTGTCACTGCCGTCAGTCGGCTCCAGTCTACACACGAGAAGTGCGCGTATCTCTTCAGCAGCCGCACTTACTCCTGTGGCTGGAATACATACTGCATGTTTAAAAGCAGTCTGGGAGTTTTTTAAAAGGGAGTGGTTCGGGACCTGGAGTTTTTCCACCTTGCTGCTGCCTGGGTCCGTTGTCTGTGCAGGTACAGGCTGTGTGGAGTCCACTGCTGCTAACCAGAAGGTGAGGGTTCCACTGAGTTCGGAAGACACCCCGCACCAATTTGGACACCTTCGGCATCGCTGGATGGCAGCCCCATCCATCCATTCGACTGCTGTTGCTCCATTACAGCAGGGAGACCTTTGGATCAGGCCCTCCATGATGCCAGCCACTAATCCGGAAGCTTCTGTGACAGCCACATTTTCGACGCAGATATCGCAATGTAAGGAGGTGGTGGGGTCATCTCTTCCTTGAGGAGGGGCCAGAAAAAGGGTACTTTGACACTCATTTCCCCGATTTATTGCGAAATCTAGACAAGTTTCTGGAATACATGGAGGATTCCTAGGTAAGTTCCAGTAGCCAAACTTCATTAATATGTGTTAACTAATTGTAATTTTTATTATGCAATTGTTGTACAAACCAGTGTTTTTTTTTCTACACAGATTTTTTTGAGTTACTCAACCTAATCAGAGTTGATATAACACAAGGATACACAATTCAGAGTGTATTAGCCCATAGGAGAGCTTATTGGTTACTCTCAGATATTTTGCATAATTTATTGTTCTTAAATTAACATTTTAATATTTTTCTCCCAAGTGTACCTAATAAATAGTGCTTACATTTTTTTCTTTAGTTTGCCATAATGTAGAACTTTAAGCAAAGTTTTTGGCCTCAAAAAATGTCTTAATTGCACTAATTTTAAAGACTCATCATTTAATTTTTGTTAATGACATTAGGCTTATATATTGGCCTCCTTTTGTTATGTATAATCTTTTTAAATATGTTTAAGTACTTAATTTTAAAATGTAATCGTATGCACCTCATGTTATGATGTCAATACACGTTTTTTATGCAACCTCTACTTTCCAAACCACAGATGGTCACACATGTGGAATTAATACTGTATTGTGAAATTTGTGTGAATCGATATTTAGACTACTTTTTTTTGGAGAAGAAGATACAGCCGGCACCATCATATGCTCTTTCAAAGATTTATTGACAGACTGTCATATGGTACAGAAGTACAACATGTGACGTTTCGGAACGATGGTGTGTTCCTTTATCAAGCCATGTCAGTCACAAGTGTACACAGAGATATCAGCGCTTTTATACTACATCATAAAATTTAAAACAACCAATTACGGTCCTCAACACATCAGAGACCAATCCCTGTCCGTTGTATCAAAAGCGGACCTGATGGGGAACAGTTTTACAAAGAATTGAGCCAATGGAAATATCTCACTCACCTAAACATGTCTTCCTAAGTCCGCGCGCCTGGTGTGACAGCCCCATGCCCAACGTCACACTTGATGTTACCTCCCATCGGTCAGGCGGACCTGATGGGGAACAGTGTGCACAGTGGGCGGTGCTAGTAACATAAAGACGTTACCTGGGAGACGCGATGGACGCAGGCGGAGAACCACCTGTCTCCAGGAAGCAGGACGCATAGCGCCACTGCTGAACGCTGGCTGGTCACGTGGGAAATCCACGAATCAGTCGGCCCTCCGTCCCTCAGACAGACAACAGCGGCAAAGAGTCGCGGGCAGACTAAAGGGAGACTCTAAATGTATATAAAAATACATATATGGTAATATATATGGTTCTGTATCTACAGCACAAGCGGGGTCTAGAGAAGTACATTAACAGACAAAAATAATACTATAATAGCAATGAAAAAAGTATGAAATATAAAGTCAATGGAATGGAAAAATAAAGATATAAAAATAAATATAGAAATTAAAAATAAAAAGCATACAAAAAAAAAAAATAATAAAGAATAATAAGGCTATGTATGTAATAAAGACAAAATTACAAAAGTGGCAATAAATTATATTCTCGGTTCATACCCCTGGGTTCTAGAGTGTCTAATGTTTTTATCCAGAACGCCTCCCGGGGCCTCAGGGGGCCTCACCAATGTTCGCATCTCAGCATGAGTGAGTTTGTCCCTAAGGGTAGGACCCTTGATCAATTTGTTGGCCAGTTGCATGATCAGTGTGCAACAATCAAACTTACCTCTCATTTTGATAAGAAAGAAGTCAATTTTTTGGATACTATGGTCTTGTTGACCAATGATTGCCTGCACACTGACCTTTATGTCAAACCAACTGACAAGAATGCAATTCTGTCTTATCATAGTTTCCATCCCACCAACACATTAAACTCTATTCCTAAGTCACAATTTAGGAGGGTTGGCCGGATAGTGGGTGATGGGGATCTACGGCAGATTAGGTTTAATGAAATGTCACAGAAGTTTTTAGAGACACTACCCTGGTCATCTGATTGCAGAGGCGCGCGGTGGGGCAATGGATGTAACCTGTAGATCTGGGGGCAATACTGGCAATCGTGTACCTTTTGTGACACAATATAATGTTTTGAGCAATGATATTGAAAAAAATTATTAAAAAACGTTGGCTTACGCTTGCACAGTCACTCCCTCAGGTCCATGAGTTCCATTATCCTCCACTTATTTCTTATCAAAAGAGCCCCTACCCTTAGGGACAAACTCACTCATGCTGAGATGAGAACATTGGTGAGACCCCCTGAGGGGTCCAGGAGAGGTATGTATCCATGCCTCAACTGCGTCCACTGCAATTCGCTGGTCAGGAGTGATGTCTTTACCCACCCAAGATCAGGTAAAAGATTTTACATCAAAGGTACTTATAATTGTGATTCCCAATATGTTGTTTACATTCTTAAATGCCCATGTGGTCTATTGTGTGTAGGTGAGACCACTCAAAAGTTTAAAGTGAGGATCTCTGCACATAAACATGCTATCCGTGAACGTCTCGTTGAGCAGCCTGTTGCATGTCATTTTGTACAAAAGAAACATCATGTTAGCCAGTTACGCTGTCAAATTATTGACAGCGTACCATTATTAAAAAGAGGAGGTGATAGACAAACGACTGCTGCTCGGAGAGGCGTTCTGGATAAAAACATTAGACACTCTAGAACCCAGGGGTATGAACCTAGAATATAAATTATTGCCACTTTTGTAATTTTGTCTTTATTACATACATAGCCTTTTTATTCTTTATTGAATACATTTTATTTTTTTATACTTTATTTTTTTTTTTAATTTCTATATTTTTTTTATTTTTCTCTTTATTTTTCCATTCCATTGACTTTACATTTTATACTTTTTTTTATTGCTATTATAGTATTATTTTTGTCTGCTAATGTACTTCTCTAGACCCCGCTTGTGCTGTAGATACAGAACCTTTATATATTACCATATATGTATTTTTATATACATTTAGAGTCTCCCTTTAGTCCGCCCACTGTGACAGCCTCTATTGCTATGACAACGCGACTCTTTGCCGCTGTTGTCTGTCTGGGGGACGGAGGGTCAGCTGATTCGTGAATTTCCCACGTGACCAGCCGGCGTTCAGCAGTGATGCTATGCGTCCTGCTTCCTGGAGGCGTGCGGTTCTCCGCCTGCGTCCATCGCGTCTCCCAGGTAACTTCTTTTGACGTTACTAGCACCGCCCACTGTGCACACTGTTCCCCATCAGGTCTGCCTGACCGATGGGAGGTAACATCAAGTGTGACGTTGGGAGTGGGGCTGTCACACCAGGCACGCGGACTTAGGAAGACATGTTTAGGTGAGTGAGATATTTCCATTGGCTCAATTCTTTGTAAAACTGTTCCCCATCAGGCCCGCTTTTGATACACCAGACAGGGATTGGTCTCTGATGTGTTGAGGACCGTAATTTGTTGTTTTGAATTTTATGATGTAGTATAAAAGCGCCGATATCTCTGTGTACACTTGTGACTGTCATGACTTGATAAAGTAACACACCATCGTTCCAAAATGTCGCATGTTGTACTTCTGTACCATATGACAGTCTGTCAATAAATCTTTGAAAGAGCATATGATGGTGCCGGCTGTATCTTCTGCTTTTATGCTGGGTTGGTGACCGGGCTTGCCATGGCACATCAGCTGCGATACACACAGGAGTGCACAACTCTACACGTTTACATTGGACTCTTTTTTTGGTACATAAAATACAATTCAAACACATTTCTCAACTTAAAAATTGGACATGTTTAAACTTGTGATGGGCGAGTGTTCCACAAAATTGGATCGTGTATTGACGTCATATTGTTTTAGAAAGTATGTGTCACAATCCTATACTATTTTTCTTTTGACTCTTTCAGATTCTTGGCTACAGCCAGGAGAGTATTTCTCATTATTACATTTCGATTTTTGCCTGGGAAAGTCAACTTTTTCCGTTATAGTCCATGAAACTTGTAGAGCAATATGGAAAAGACTAGCTCCAATAGGCATGCCTCTTCCCACCACTCAACGTTGGAAGGATATTGATGATGAAATTTGGAACAAATATTTTCCAAATTGATTGGGGGGCCATTGACGGCAAACATGTCCATCTTATGCCTTAAACAGTGGCAGTAGGCATTTTAATTACTGTAAATTTTTCTCTTCAAATTTTGTTAGCAGTGACGGATGCTGACTATAAGTTTATATACCGTATTTTTCAGACTGTGGGGAGAAAAAGTCCCTGCGTCATATAGTCTAAATGTGTTCCCTAACGCCAAAAAAAGGAGAAGCCTTCAATCCAAAGAACACCATTCCCACTGTCAAACATGGTGGTGGGAACCTAATGCTTTGGGGGTGGTTTCAGCCAATTGACCAGGGAACTTAATCACAGTAAATGGCACCATGAAAAAAGAGCAATACATGAGGATTCTCAACAACAAAATCAGGCAGTATGCAGAGAAACTTGGCCTTGGGCAACAGCGGACATTTCAGCATGACAATGACCTAAAACAAACAGCAAAAGTGGTGAAAAAATGGTTAGCAGACAACAACATTAATGTTTTGGAGTCCTGACTTGAATCCAATTGAGAATATATGGAGGGAGCTAAAGATCAGGTGATGGCAAAGATTTGGACTCCTTGCTAAAGATGAATGGGCAAAAATACCTGTGGAGACATGCAAAAGGCAGGTCTGTAATTATAGGAAGCGTTTGAATGCTGTAATAGCCAATAAAGGCTTTTTATATTGATTATTGAGAAGGGTATGAATAATTTTGGACTGGACACTTTTTGCTCAAATGTAAATAAAAGCTGATAATTTTTTTTCCCCTCTTGTGCATCTTTTGAAAGACACCTATGTCATCTCCCATCAAAAAAATACTTGCTGGTTGAATAAAAGTAACTTTAAGTCAAAATTTGCCAGGGGTATGAATAATTATGGGCAGCACTGTAGATTGTCATTTAATTGTTTGTGAAGTAATTTCATCAATAAATGAGGATTCTTTCATTATTCTTGATTGCATATATAATAAGTTTGAATAATAAAGTTTGTGTTCAAAGTTCTACATTACAGCACACCTTTTTTTACGTATGTAACACACTAAACTTTATAAATAGTCTTTCCTATGTCCTATGTACATCACATATATTTACAGCATACATACAGGAAGCTAGTATTCTAACTAGGAAACATAGAGAGCCGGATAGCTGGAAAGTAGAGTACAGTTCCCTTTTCCCTCCGTGCTCCCTCTTTATGTGAACATCAAAGAGTTAAATTCTGACATCTAAGCCCTACCTCCACACGGACAATTGGCTCAGACCCCTTATGGTGTCATGATACACACCTACTTGATTAATATTCTATGAGTTCCTTTCACCTAGTCGCAAAGAATCCCATGTTGATAATTATGGCCTATGTTTAATGTTCCCGTGGTCTGCCTGTCGGGGACAATTAGACCTGTGGCCTTCTACAAAGGAACATATTCCCAGTACATGACTGTATCATTTCTCTCCGAGAAACTCTGCTTAAAGAGACCCTGTATCTCAAGTCTTTAGACTTCAGTACCTGAGGCCTAGAATGCAAGTATACTTACAATCTAACAAGAATGATACTATATTTTTTTGTTTGGATTATCAAATTGATATGTTGGTCATTTTTTGCATTTTACAGGTTTGACTTATGTATGTAGCTGTAGTTTTACTTTGCATGCAAATATATGCATGATAGAAAGGTTACTATGATGTGGTTGTGCTGTAAATTTCTTGTGTAAGTACAGTGAATTTTTCATATGAATGCATTCAAATTGATTCAATTTTTACATCAACACTTAAATACAATGGTTTTGTAGCGGTTGAAAAATACTATAGATGTAGTAAAATTAACAACGTTACTTCAATAACATAACACAGTACCACTTCAGTGTCAATTTAAGTCAACAATATTTTTGTACACTAGAAGTACTGTAAATTTACTTGCAACTGGTATAAAAATAATTATTTGGAGTTCAATCATCCATTGTGACTCTCTTGCAACTGGCAGAGTCCCAGTGGATTGGCGTACAGCCCACGTTTTCCCATTATTTAAGAAGGGCAAAAAATCAGATCCAGGAAATTATAGACCTGTAAGCTTAACATCAGTTGTATGCAAACTATTTGAGGGGTTACTAAGAGATACTATACATGATTTCATAGTAGAAAATAATCTTATTTCTCAGCATCAACATGGGTTTACTAAAGACAGGTCCTGTTTGACTAACATGCTCAGCTTTTATGAGGTAGTGAATGCTAATATGGATATTGGGAATGCTGTAGATGTGATATAGATGTAGATGTGATATACTTAGACTTTGCTAAGGCATTCGACACTGTTCCCCACAAAAGTCTGGTGCAAAAGATGAGGATGCAAGGACTGGGGAAGAGTCTGTGTGCTTGGATAGGGAACTGGCTAATGGACAGAAAACAAAGAGTTGTGGTCAATGGATCATACTCAAAATGGGAGACTGTTAGCAGTGGGGTCCCACAGGGGTCTGTACTGGGTCCAGTGCTCTTCAATTTATTTATTAATGACCTAGTGGATACAGTAGTGAGCAATGTTGCTATTTTTGCAGATGATACAAAATTGTGCAGAATCATCAACTCTAAGGAAGATAGTGTTATATTGCAACAGGATCTGGATAGGATGGCTATATGGGCACATACATGGCAGATGAAATTCAATGTTGACAAATGTAAAGTCATGCATTTTGGTCGTACCAATGGTCTAACACCATACAAAATAAATGGGATACAGTTGGGGACATCAAACTTGGAGAAGGACTTAGGAGTACTCATCGACAACAAGTTAAATAATCGTACTCAATGCCAAGCCGCTGCAGCTAAAGCTAACAAAATTTTGGGATGCATTAAAAGGGAAATAAAAACTCGAGATGCTAGCATAATATTGCCCCTGTTTAACTCTCTAGTAAGGCCACATCTGGAATATGGAATTCAGTTCTGGGCACCACATTACAAAAAAGATATTGCAGTTTTAGAGCAGGTGCAGAGACGAGCAACAAAATTGATACGTGGGATGGAAGGTCTCACTTACCAAGAAAGGTTAGATAAACTGGGTTTATTTAGTCTAGAGAAAAGACGCCTTAGAGGAGATCTAATTAACATGTATAAATACATCAGAGGGCAATATAATAGCTTGGCGGATGAGCTTTTTGTCCCTAGGCCTTCTCAAAGGACTAGAGGACATGATCTGCGCATGGAGGAAAAACGTTTTAGCCATTTATTTAGGAAAGGGTTCTTTACAGTAAGAGTGATTAAGATGTGGAATGCATTGCCACAGGAAGTCGTTATGGCAAACTCTATACCTGCATTTAAAGGGGGCTTAGATGCTTTCCTTGCGTTGAATGACATCCATGGCTACAATTACTAGGTAATGCCAATGATGTTAATCCAGGGATTTTATGATCAACAGGGATATGTGAGGGAGCAGGCTGGAGTTGTACTTTGTACTGGTTGAACTCGATGGACGTATGTCTTTTTTCAACCAAAGTAACTATGTAACTATGTAACTATGTAACTATGTAATTGTGTATGTGCAGACTTCAAATCCACTCGTTCTTTAAAAGGATACCTATGTAAGAAATATGTAAAAAAAATACTGTGTTATAATCACTCTTACATGTTGCAGATATTATACAATCAGTCAACACATAGCAAATGAACACAAATTACATACATAAGAAAGCATTACTAGTATTCATGAGATAATTCATGGGTTGGTGGAGTTTGGCTGAAATCTGATAGAAGTTCTGGACTATATGAAAGGCTGTTTTTTTTTCTTTTTACTTTTAATTTTGGTGGTGGTTTCTCAGCATTTTTAACAACATTTGGATTATTGGAAATTTGTGTTGTGTTGGTTTGGGCCAAGGCTTGCGCAGAACTAAGTGTTGGTTACATAGGTTATGAACTTGATTGGAAGTGGTCTAAATGGTTGAAGCCATGGTGGGTCTCTACACCATGACATATTTGGTTGGCTTGAGGTTTGTAGTAGTTGAGAACTTTTTTGGTAAGGATACGGCATTCCTTGTGAAGGGTTGGAATTGGGCATACAATCAGACCTTTGGTTTAATTGTGCAAGGTATGATTGATTGGGGTTCCAATATTGTGGCTCTTGGTTTGGTTTATAACGTAGTGTGTATTGTGTCTGACAGCTATTAGGATACATGACATTAAGGGTGAGGTTGTGTATCCTCGGCATTGCATGGATGTTGTGGTAAAGAAAATGCTGGTGTACAGTCCTCAGACATTGGTAATGTTTTTTCTGATGATGTGGCTGTGTCATTGTTTTGATATGGAATGATATGTTCAATTAATTTTTCATGTAGTCTGGGCAATAAAGTAGTGGATACTAGTTCTAGATATGGACATATGCTCAAAGCTATCTTTTCTTGTCCACTTAACACATCTTTGGATTCTGCCCATTGTCACAGACCGCGAGGCCGGTCTGCGGATGGGTCAATCGATCAGAGTCAGAAATCCTCTCACACTCCTTTTGCCCATCACGAAGCGTAAACCTGACTTCGCAGTTTGATGAACTGACTAATGGAGGGAGCGTTCAGACGCCAAAGGATTCACCACACACATACAATTCAAAGATCTGCCACCAAGCGGGTTACACAGCCCGCTACTGTAATTATGCTAATACTTCGAGAACGTTCTGTTAACCCTTTGCAGTATGCAGGAATCTGGGTCAGCTCTGACTATCTGAGTCGGATTTACGCATACGGGTTATAAATGTACACTTCTATTAAACACAGGGTAGCGGTTTCAGGAGAATAGGTACGATTGTGTATGTTCAGCAACAGGTCATAACCGCTAAACGATTTTTAAAACGTTTAATAGCAAAAATGCATTACATACAGTTATATACACCAATTACCATATGCACACAAAGCTTAAAAATAAAAGTGATAAAATTAGAAAGTTCTTACTTAGTTACGGCTGAGCAGTCCAGTTTAAAATAGGCATTAATGTTAAGAGTCCTTGAAACACAGCATGAGTTCGCTCCTCCTTGAACCCATGCTCCAAGCTCTTCTTTAGCAGATGAAATTATGAAAGACGGGGCGGGCTCTGCTGGCCCCATATTTATACCATCTTAGAATTGGGGCTGGGTTACCTCCAAACTAGGTGGAGGGAAGGCGGGGTTATCTCCTGGCAGCAAGGTTGCCACCCCAGACCAAGAAAATGTAAGCTTTATTAATAATTGGTGCGACTCCGCCCCAGAGTGGCGCATCACAAATCCGAGGCTATATTCATAAACGGCCTGCGACCCTGTATCAATTGAGGCTACACGTGCCTATTCTATCGCATTCGCTCTACGCAGGTTGAATAAAGCAGCTTCCTGACTGACCCCTGACAGTTGGGAAACTGTAATTCGCATGAATGATAGAAATGCTTTATGGGTATCAGAATATGTATTTTTTTGTCTTTCCGTGACAAGCCTATTTTGAAATACAAATACATTAAAGTTTCCTTTGTCTGAGTGTAAGGTTTTGGAGGGAGCTCTTATCTGGCCAGTTCGATCTGGCTTGTTGGGAGAGGGGCTGATTGTTATCTGCTGAGTCTGCTGAAGCTACTCCATGGGCACCATTTGGTCCTAGCTCGTAATACCTATGTGTCACCAGTTACGTGTGAAAAGCTGGAGGAAGTGGAGGGGGTGAAGGGCTCTGCTTTTAAGAGAAGAGAGGTAAAAGACATCTATTGTACATTTACACAGGACTGACAGTAATGGTGCTGGACCATACGAAAATCGTTGGCGATTACGCACGACTTTCCGTAATGTTCACCACACCCATCTTTTTTAGCAATGGATTAAATGCACTTAGCATGCTATCACCTGCATTATTTAAAGCAGCAGCTCTACCCCTTTATGAGGGTCCACGTTTAGGTCTGGAGGTGCTTTCACTTGAGGATGTTGATGGTTCTGCATTAAGCTCTGTGGTAGTTTCTTTGGTGTTAAGCGGCCAAATATTATTTCTTACCTCGACCATCAAAATCTGGACGTAGAAACGATAATGCCTCTGAATGGACATACAAAGATGTAGACGAAGCCCCAGATGCGCTACGTTTACATTTTTTTCTTCCAAATTGCCCGTACAAAGTTGTCTCTGACAGCCCTCCATTTATCTTTAACTTCCCAAACTGAAAAATAGAAAAAAAAGCATTTGAAAATTAAATGCCTAACAATGTAATATAATATGCAATTTCCAAAATGACCACAAGATGCCACTAAACCAAATACATTATATTTTGAGCAGAATAGATCATATTTGTCCCTTCATGACATTCTATCAAACAATAAGGGCTGGCGCACACTGGAGCGGCTCTGGAGCGGTTTTTAAAACTCTTGCAGGGGGGAAACCGCTTGGCTAATGAAAGTGAAGGTGCACACCAGAGCGGTTCGTTTTTTTTCCACAAATGCAAACTCGGGGGCTGCAGCATTTTTTTTAGATATCTGAGGCGTTTCTGTCTCAATGTTAAAGTATAGGAAAGTGGAAAACCGCTCTGAAAAACGCTAGATCAGAGCGGTTTTCCAGGTGTTTTTGTTACAGAAGCTGTTCAGTAACAGCTTTTACCGTAACAGTATTTGTAATATGCTACACAAAAACGGTCCAAAAAATGCTACGCATGATTAGAAAACGTCTCTAAACATGCCTAGAATCGCTCTGAAATCTGCTTCAAAAACCTCTAGCGTTTTGAGGATCTGCTAGAGGTTTTTGGTGTGCACTGGACCAAACTAACAAAAGGAACTGGAACTTTCCTGCCACACCCAAGCAGAAGCTAAGATGCCTGCACCACGCTTCTCCGATGATAAACGGGGTTTTTTCTCAAAGTAAGTCAGATTCACAACACATACATACACTATTCACACATCTACCGAAATTTGAGTAAGGGCATGTTCATTCATAGGGCTTCATTCACAAAAGCCTAATAACTGCTATTACGGCAGTTATCACACGATCTGCCGTGCGCAAAGGTTTGCGCGCGTAAAGGATTACTCCGCGTGATAAACAAACGTTTGCGCACGATCACGTGCGTGTTTCATGCAAGTCATCGAGGGCAAACGTGCGTTTATCACACGGAGTAATCCTTTACGCGCACAAACCTTCACGCGCGGCAGATCGCGTGATAACAGTTATCACGCTTTTGTGACTCAAGCCCAGAGAGAATTTTCAGGGGTTTTTAAGCACCAGCGATTTTTAAAATCGTCCTAAAAGCGCTTGTGCAATGATTCCCTATGAGAGTGTTCACATATGAGCGGTTCGATGCTAATCTGCTCACAGTGGCGTAGCTACAAACCTCTGGGCCCCGATGCGGAATCTGGATGTGGGCCCCCCCCGGCAACAACAGCCCCCCCACGGCAACAACAGCTCCCCCCCTCCCCCGGCAACACCCGACGCACACACATATCCGAATCCCTATAGCCAGCTATAGGTCCCCCCTGTATAGGTAGCCAGGCATAGGTAAGCCAGTATAGTTGCCCCCGGTATAGGTTAGCCAGGTAGGTGCCTCCAGCATAGGTAGCCAGTATAGTTGTCCCCAGTATAGGTTAGATAGGCAGGCGCCACCGGTATAAGTTAGATAGGTAGGTGCCCCCAGTACAGGTTAGCTAGGTGGGTGCCTCTAATATATGTAGCCAGAATAGTTGCCCCCAGCATAGGTTAGATAGGTAGGTGCCCCCAGCATAGGTTAGATAAGTAGGTGCCCCCAGTATAGGTTAGTTAGGTAGGTGCCTCCAATATAGGTAGCCAGTATAGTTGCCACCTGTATATGCTAGCTAGGTGCCCCCAATACAGGTTAGATAAGTAAGTGCCCCCCAGTATAGGTTAGATAGGTAGGTGCCCCCCAGTATAGGTTAGATTAGGTAGGTGCCCCCCAGTATAAGGTTAGATTAGGTAGGTGCCCCCCAGTATAAGGTTAGATTAGGTAGATGCCCCCCAGTATAGGTTAGATTAGGTAGGTGCCCCCCAGTATAGGTTAGATTAGGTAGCTGCCCCCAGTATAGGTTAGATTAGGTAGCTGCCCCCTAGGATAGGTTAGATTAGTTAGCTGCCCCCCAGGATAGATTAGTTAGCTGCCCCCCAGGATAGATTAGTTAGCTGCCCCCCAGTATAGGATAGATTAGGTAGCTGCCCCCCAGGATAGGTTAGGTAGCTGCCCCCCAGGATAGGTTAGATTAGTTAGCTGCCCCCAGGATAGATTAGTTAGCTGCCCCCCAGGATAGATTAGTTAGCTGCCCCCCAGTATAGAATAGATTAGGTAGCTTCCCCCCAGGATAGGTTAGGTAGCTGCCCCCCAGGATAGGTTAGATTAGGTAGCTATCCCCCAGGATAGATTAGGTAGCTGACCCCCAGGATAGATTAGGTAGCTGCCCCCCCAGGATAGATTAGGTAGCTGCCCCCCCCCAGGATAGGTTAGATTAGGTAGCTGCCCCCCCAGGATAGATTAGGTAGCTGCCCCCCCAGGATAGATTAGGTAGCTGACCCCCCTAGGATAGGTTAGATTAGGTAGCTGCCCCCCCCAGGATAGATTAGGTAGCTGACTCCCCCAGGATAGGTTAGATTAGGTAGCTGCCCCCCCAGGATAGATTAGGTAGCTGCCCCCCCAGGATAGATTAGGTAGCTGACCCCCCTAGGATAGGTTAGATTAGGTAGCTGCCCCCCCAGGATAGATTAGGGAGCTGCCCCCCAGGATAGATTAGGTAGCTGCCCCCCCAGGATAGATTAGGTAGCTGCCCCCCCAGGATAGATTAGGTAGCTGACCCCCCCCAGGATAGGTTAGATTAGGTAGCTGACCCCCCCAGTATAGGTTAGATTAGGTAGCTGCCACCCCAGGATAGATTAGGTAGCTGCCCCCCAGGATAGATTAGGTAGCTGACCCCCCCAGGATAGGTTAGATTAGGTAGCTGCCCCCCAGGATAGATTAGGTAGCTGCCCCCCAGGATAGATTAGGTAGCTGCCCCCCAGGATAGATTAGGTAGCTGCCCCCCCAGGATCGATTAGGTAGCTGCCCCCCCATGATAGATTAGGTAGCTGACCCCCCCAGGATAGGTTAGATTAGGTAGCTGCCCCCCCCCAGGATAGATTAGGTAGCTGCCCCCCAGGATAGATTAGGTAGCTGCCCCCCAGGATAGGTTAGGTAGCTGCCCCCCAGGATAGGTTAGGTAGCTGCCCCCCAGGATAGGTTAGGTAGCTGCCCCCCAGGATAGATTAGGTAGCTGCCCCCCAGGATAGATTAAGTAGCTGCCCCCCAGGATAGATTTGGTAGGTAGCTGCCCCCCAGGATAGATTAGGTAGCTGCCCCCCAGGATAGATTAGGTAGCTGCCCCCCCAGGATAGATTAGGTAGCTGCCCCCCCAGGATAGATTAGGAAGGTAGCTGCCCCCCAGGATAGATTAGGTAGCTGCCCCCCAGGATAGATTAGGTAGCTGCCCCCCAGGATAGATTAGGTAGGTAGCTGCCCCCCAGGATAGATTAGGTAGCTGCCCCCCCAGGATAGATTAGGTAGCTGCCCCCCCAGGATAGATTAGGTAGGTAGCTGCCCCCCAGGATAGATTAGGTAGCTGCCCCCCCCCAGGATAGATTAGGTAGCTGCCCCCCCCCGGATAGATTAGGTAGGTAGCTGCCCCCACATAATGGAGGGGGGAGCCGCAGCCGCGGGTAGGGCAGCCCGACCTCTCCTTCCCTTCCTCTCCCCGGAGCCCCCCCCCCCCTCAGATGCAGAGTGAGCGGCGCACGGAAGCGCTGTAGGCAGAACTCACCTCCGTCCCTGGTTCCAATCGCCGCTGATCTCCTCCCGCTGTATAGATGCTGATACTGATACACACTGCTTCCTATTTAGCCGGAAGCAATGTGTATCAGTATCAGCTTCTATGCAGAGCGGGAGGAGATCAGCGGCGATTGGAACCAGGGACGGAGGTGAGTTCTGCCTACAGCGCTTCCGTGCGCCGCTCACTCTGCATCTGAGGGGGGGGCTCCGGGGAGAGGAAGGGAGGGAGAGGTCGGGCTGCCCTCCCCGCAGCTCCCCCCTCCCAATAGTGCGCACGGCCCTCCGAACGGACATGGGCCCCCCGGGCCCCTCCCCCGCTTCTTCAGGAGCCGGGCCCGGTCGCCACGGCGACCGTTGAGACCCCGGTCCCTACGCCACTGTCCGCTCACCAGAGCGCTGCCTGTACTGTTTTCGAGGCGATTTACCTCAATGGAAGGTATAGTATAGGAAAATAGCAAAATGCTTGAATCGCTTTGTATAGCGATTTCCCCAGCGCTTTCATGAATAAATACATTGTATTTATTCTTTTTCGGGTGAAAGAGTTTACTTCCTAACGTCAGGAAGTGAAAAAACGAATCGCTCTGCAAAAGCGCTTAGAAAAGCGCTTTACAAAAAATCCCCAACTTGCAAGTGTGTACAAAAATGCAAAACGCAATCGCTCACGCTTGCGATTTATGATTTGAACAAGGCCTAATTGCACAGACTATATAAGAAAAAATTACCAATCATTGATAAAGAATTACTCAAAAACACTGTACGACTACACAGTAGTGATCCAAAAAGGCACATCACAAAGTGTAGGCACCAACACACACCTACAAAAAAGTTTAATATGTACCATCTGCAAATGCATTCTTAGTAAAATACTAAAATCTATAGTGTTTTGTAGTGAGTCATGAAAATATTATAATCATGCAAGAATAGTATTGCAAACAGGTTTATATATAAAGCTAAAATATTTAAAAGGCCAGTACATAATTATAAATATATATATATATATTAAATTTAGATAATAGTATAAAAATGGCACATTAAAAAACATGAAATGCTGAGATGTACCATGCATTCATTTTTTCATAATTATTTTATTTCAGAAACTGTTTGAGCAAAACTCGTTCAGACTATACGCGCTGCCGTCCGCATTTTGGCAGCGCGTATAGTGTGCGACACGCAAGAACGGTAGAAGGGCATAGACAGCCCTTCTACCGTTCCCATCATATGCGCTGCGTGGCAGCGCGATTGCGCTATCGCGTGCTGCACGCATTTTTGGGAATCGCAGCGCAGATCCCATTCATGGGATCTGCAGCGCAGCGCATAGGAGCGCAGATGGCGTGCGATCGGACGCGTTGCGTTCCAATCGCACAGCCATCTGCGCTAAATGATGTGAACGAGGCCTAAGGGTTTGTATAGAAATTAACACAAGAGGCTGATTTTGGAAGCACACCAGTGGGATCCCACAGTTGTTTTGGGACAAGGCTCTTTTTTTAGGCCTACAAAATTCTCTTTTGTAGGCCTAAACCGATGGCGGAGTCAAGGTGGACCAAATCGGCCTCCAGTGGAGGACCACACAAACCCTCCAGACCGCCCCCCCAACAACAAACCAGACAACCCCACCACCAACCAGACAACACCCACCAACAACCAACCAGGCAACACCCCCCGACAACCAACCAGACAACCCCCCGACAACCAATCAGACAGCCACAAAGAGCAACAACCGGCCCATCACAGCCATATTCCCAGAGAGAGGCAGAGGATGCTGAGTGTAACTAAAAAAAACACATTGGAAATACATTATAAACGTGTTTTATATTTTACTAATGACATGCACATTATGTCTTCACAACTAATCTAACACCAGAAGAGATTGCAGCAAGAGGCTTGGAGGATGTGGGGACTCTGCAGGACCTGCACCTCTTTCGTAAGATACTTTTATTGTATATGCAGATGTATGTCTAAGTCACATAGCATACACAATTCAATTTCAGTGCATGTTAAATATAATAAAAAATACAGTAACATAAGTACGTTACCTTTATCAAGTTGATCTGTTAGTTCATCCCAATTGGAAGAAAAAGTCTTTGCAATCTTCTCCTAGATGTGTGCCATGCTGCTTGTCTTCTTGTAGAACTTGTGTCGTGCATCGTAGAGCACAGGATAAGCCTGTACTTTAACCACTTAAGCCCGAAGGGTTGATTATTTTTTGCATCTGAGCAACTTTCACCTCCCATTCATTTTCCAATAACTTTATCACTACTCATCACAATGAATTGGTCTATATCTTCTTTTTTTCCGCCACCAGATAAGCTTTCTTTGGGTGATACATTTTGCTAAGAATTATTTTATTCTAAATCCATTTTAACAGGAATATTAAGAACGAAATGGAGAAAAAAATTATTATTTCTCAGTTTTTGGCCATTATAGTTTGAAATTAATACATGCTACCGTAATTAAAACCAATGTATTTTATTTGCCCATTTGTCCCGCTTATTACACCATTTAAATTATGTCCCTATCACAATGTATGGCGCCGATATTTTATTTGGAAATAAAGGTGCATTTTTTGCAATTTGCATCCATCACTATTTACAAGCACATAATTTAAAAAATTATATTAATATACTCCTTTGACATGCATGTTAAAAAAGTTCAGACCCTTAGGTAACTAGTTATGTTTTTTTTATTGTACTTTTTTTTAATTAAAAATTGTATGTGGGTAATTTTTGGTGTGGGAGGTAAACAGCTAATTATAAATGTAAAAAAATGTATTTATTTATTAAAAAATGGATGTGTGTGTAGTTTTACTAGTTGGCCACAAGATGGCCACGGTGAAAAAGTCCTGGAAGCGTGATCGTACGCTTCCAGGAAGAAGAATGAAGACAGGAAACTTTTTGAAACTCCGAAAAACCGCAGCGTCTAATGAGACGCTGTCGGCTTTTCTGCGGGGGGCTTCAATCAATGAAAGGGATCTATAATCCCTTTCATTGATCAATGGGCTAAAAACGTAAACACCATCCACACATATCCCAGGCGAAAAACCATACAAGACCTGGGCCACCCTGCTGCCCACAGCCCACCCCTTGCTTTCCTGGTGCCCTAGGCCATTGCCTTTGTGGCCTTGCCAGAAATTCGGTAATGGAGACGGTCATAGTAAATGAGTAGGGTTGATCAATGAGGCACAAATAGTTTGTCCTTGCATTCACAATTTGGACCAATAAAAATTGACAGGAAGTTATTCTGATTGGTCCAATTTCAAACTGCATATTATTTACATTCAATTTACATGCAAGGATAAATTATTTGCAATTCATTGCTCATCCCTATCAATGAGACACTAATAATTGCAGAGTGTTTAATGCAAAATGTGTGCAGCTTTACATGAATTGGTTCAATCAAATGTACTTTCAGAAAGGGAGGCCTCTTTTCCATGGACAGTTGAACTGTGTGCCCCACAAACAGTTACCAGGCAGCAGTGAGCAGTTACCAGGCAGCAGCCAGCAGTTGAGAGTTTAACCACTTAAGGACCACAGTCTTTTCGCCCCTTAACCTCCCCGGCGTTCTATTGAGATCGCCAGGGAGGCTGCGGGAGGGTTTTTTTTTAATTAAAAAAAAACTATTTCATGCAGCCAACTGAAAGTTGGCTGCATGAAAGCCCACTAGAGGGCGCTCCGGAGGCGTTCTTCCGATCGCCTCCGGCGCCCATAATAAACAAGGAAGGCCGCAATGAGCGGCCTTCCTTGTTTTGCTTAGATCGTCGCCATGGCGACGAGCGGAGTGACGTCATGGACGTCAGCCGACGTCCTGACGTCAGCCGCCTCCGATCCAGCCCTTAGCGCTGGCCGGAACTTTTTGTTCCGGCTGCGCAGGGCTCAGGCGGCTAGGGGGGCCCTCTTTCGCCGCTGCTCGCGGCGAATCGCCGCAGAGCGCCGGCGATCAGGCAGCACACGCGGCTGGCAAAGTGCCGGCTGCGTGTGCTGCACTTTATTTGATAAAAATCGGCCCAGCAGGGCCTGAGCGGCAGCCTCCGGCGGTGATGGACGAGCTGAGCTCGTCCATACCGCTCAGGAGGTTAAGGACCAGAGCCTTTTTCTCCATTCAGACCACTGCAGCTTTCGCGGTTTATTGCTCGGTCATACAACCTACCACGTAAATGAATTTTACCTCCTTTTCTTGTCACTAATACAGCTTTCTTTTGGTGATATTTGATTGCTGCTGCGAGTTTTAGTTTTTATTATATTCATCAAAAAAATGATTTTTACTTTCTGTGCTGACATTTTTCAAATAAAGTAAAATTTCTGTATACATTTTTGTCCAAATTTATTGTGCTACATGTCTTTGATAAAAAAAAAAAGAAAAACAGTGTATATTTATTGGTTTGGGTAAAAGTTATAGCGTTTACAAACTATGGTGCCAAAAGTGAATTTTCCCATTTTGAAGCATCTCTGACTTTTCTGAGCACCTGTCAGGTTTCATGAGGTGCTAAATTTCCAGAATAGTATAAATACCCCACAAATGACCCCATTTTGGAAAGAAGACATCCCAAAGTATTCACTGAGAGGCATGGTGAGTTCATAGAAGATTTTATTTTTTGTCACAAGTTAGCGGAAAATGACACTTTGAGACACAAAAAAAAAGAAAAGAAGTTTCCATTTCTGCTAACTTGTGACCAAACAAAAAAAAAAATGAAATCTGCCACGGACTCACCATGCCCCTCTCTAAATACCTTGAAGTGTCTACTTTCCAAAATGGGGTCATTTGTGGGGTGAGTTTACTGTCCTGGCATTTTGGGGGGTGCTAAATTGTAAGCACCCCTGTAAAGCTTAAAGGTGCTCATTGGACTTTGGGCCCCTTAGCACAGTTAGGCTGCAAAAAAGTGCCACACATGTGGTATTGCCGTACTCAGGAGAAGTAGTATAATGTGTTTTAGGGTGTATTTTTACACATACCCATGCTGGGTGGGAGAAATATCTCTGTAAATGACAAGGTTTTGATTTATTTTTTTTTACACACAATTGTCCATTTACAGAGAGATTTCTCCCACCCAGCATGGGTATGTGTAAAAATACACCCCAAAACACATTATACTACTTCTCCTGAGTACGGCGATACCACATGTGTGGCACTTTTTTGCACCCTAACTGCGCTAAGGGGCTCAAAGTCCAATGAGTACCTTTAGGATTTCACAGGTCATTTTGAGACATTTGGGTTCAAGACTACTCCTCACGGTTTAGGGCCCCTAAAATGCCAGGACAGTATAGGAACCCCACAAATGACCACATTTTAGAAAGAAGACACCCCAAGGTATTCCGTTAGGAGTATGATGAGTTCATAGAAGATTTTATTTTTTGGCACAAGTTAGCAGAAATTGATTTTTATTGTTTTTTTCCACAAACTTGTGCCAAAAAATAAAATCTTCTATGAACTCACCATACTCCTAACGGAAT
The DNA here is from genome assembly GCF_040937935.1 of Hyperolius riggenbachi. Classification (NCBI taxonomy): domain Eukaryota; kingdom Metazoa; phylum Chordata; class Amphibia; order Anura; family Hyperoliidae; genus Hyperolius; species Hyperolius riggenbachi. The sequence goes on from NC_090657.1 coordinate 67,663,850, forward strand.
ACCATGGGGTGTCTTTTTTCTAAAATGGGGTCACTTGTTGGGTTCCTATACTGCCTTGGCATTTTAGGGGCCCTAATCCCCCCATACCATCCATCAAATCCTCCACACTCCTATTGACTGTATACCTATATCCTTCCCTTATTCCCACAATCCTCCCCATGTTAATGTTTTTTTTGCTTTGGCAATGCTAAATGTATTTGGCCCTGCCAATACAGCTTTTTTGGATTTGGAGTTAGTATAAAGGAGGCAGCCCCAGCATCCCTTTACATGCACATTCTTTTTAAAACTGCCTCTCCTTGCCCTGAATCTTTTTTGAATCTGTTTAATAGTCTTTCTAAACAATCTATTTAATTGATGCAGCTTAGAAGAACTTCAAGAAATGTTACACATGCAGGCTTTCTGATGTGAAATATATCTGAAAATAGGTACCCAAGGGGTTAAAAAACACAGCCTTGGTATTCCGGGATGCATTTTTTGTTCTGTTCTCACTGCAGCTGCCTGGGAGGTCTGTCTCTCCATTAGCTTTGCTGTTATCCACTGGCTTATCGCAATATCTAAAGGTGCGTACACACATGCGACTATAGTCGTTTGTAACGATCGTTCCCCGATCTTTACCAACGACGATCGTTACAAAAAACGAACCACCGACTATTAAGGCAAACGACGAACGAGCCAAATCGCTACAAAAGAAAGTTCTGTCTCTGCGGATTTTAACCAACGACGATCGTTTGCAAAAGTAGTACATCGTTGGAAACGATCGTTCGTACTAGGCTTGACATGCGCATTTCACTATTTCTCTGTGAAACTTCTCATTTTTATGCGCAGGCGCAATAGTTGCTTTACGTGATGTAACGTTCGTTCTAATGATCAGATCGTTACACACCTTTTAAAGCTATCTTTACTTAGGTCGTTCTTTCATCAATTAAAAGTTCGTTCGTCGTTCTTAACGAACGATCATTGTCGCATGTGTGTACGTAGCATTAGGGCCCATTTCCACTATCACGAATCTGCATGCGTTTCCTGCATGCAGATTCGCATAGCCAATACAAGTGAATGGGCCTGTTTCCACTTGTCAGTTTTCCTGTGCGTTTTTCTGTGCAGGATTTTTCTGCACGGCAGAGCCAACAGAATTCGCTTGCGTGTGGAATGCAGGCGAATCGCCGCTAATGTATTTAATAGGGAATTCGCATGATGTTTTGGTATGCGAATTTGCATGCGAATTCGCATTAAATCAATGGAAAAGCACACCGGCATTACCATGGTTAAATTCGCATACATCGTCATCCATGCGAATTTTCATGAAAATTCGCATGCACACGCATGCAAAATTCGCATCCGCATGCAAATTTTGTTGCAGCAATTTCGCAACGCAATAGTGGAAACGGGCCGTAAACAGCCGGGTTTCTCCGCTCACATTCCGACACGCATTAAGTTTCTTCTGAGCCAATAACCTCTTTATGAGGTGGAAACTTATTTCATTAGTGAGGTGCTAGGACAAATGTCAGACAGGTGAGGAGCTTTGTAGATCCCAGTGTCCCCCTCACATGTCAGTCCTGAGAGACCGCTGTACTTGCTTTACAAAGTGTGTCTTGTAGAATAAATGTCTTTGGCCCATATGCAATTCACTTTTTCTCCATAGTTTTCTCCTAGGTGATATTTTTAAACTTGTCAATAAAATGCATTTTAAGCCACCAGAAATTAAGAAAATACTCAAAATAATTTTGATAGTACTTATTCACCTACTTTTCAGTACTTTTTTAGTTGAAAAGTGCTGGAAAGTTAATTAAAATTAAAGATGAAAAATTATCTCCTAGGAGAAAACTCAGGTGAAAAAGAGAATTGCATATGGCCCTTTATGATGAATTGAGCACCATGGGAAGTTAAAAAAGATCCTCCATCTTTATTGAATTAAATCATTTTCTCACACAATACAATATTTTCATCCAATGAACCCTATACCAGCTAAGGCCCAGTGCACACCAAAAAGCACTAGCGTAATCGCAAACGCTCAGCGCTTTTTGAAATGATTTTTCTAGGCAATTCTAGGCATGTGCCTAGTGATTTTCTAGGTACTTATCCGTTAGCCGGGCGCATCCGGCAGGTGGCGCTAATTACTATTCCCCCTCCAGGCCGCCATGGATAGTAGGGAAAGATGTAACTCTGGTGGAGTTTTGTCGCCACCTGCCGGATGTGCCCGGCTAACGGATAAGTACCATTTTCTAATCATGCCTAGCAATTTTTGGAGCGTTTTGGTGGAGCGTTTTTTATTTTTTGTTACAGTACAGCTGTAACTGAACAGCTTCTGTAACAAAAACGCTTGGAAAATCGCTCTGATCTAGTGTTTTTCAGAGCGATTTTCCACTTTCCTATACTTAACACTGAGGCTGATTTGCCTCAGAAATCAACAGAAATGCTGCAGGAACCGCGTTTGCGCTTGGGAGAAAATCACATCGCTCTGGTGTGATCCATCCCATTCCAATACATTAGCCAAGCGCTTATCAAAGCACGTGTCAATGGTGTGCACCAGCTCTAAGGCCTGGAAACCACTACAAACGCGAACGCTAATCGGAATCGCTAGTGTTTTTAATGAGCGTTTAGTAGGCAATTTCATGAGTGTTTTCTGGTGATTTTGGAAGCGATTTTAAAAAGTGCAAGCTTTTTGTCAGCGATTGTGTAGCAATTTGCGATTAGCGATTTTAATTCTAATTGGACCTTTCAATTAATTTTCATTTTTTTTACAGTGTGCAGTAATTTAAAAACATTAGCAAGCCTCTCTGTGTAGGTTTTGACGAGCGATTACACCGGAGTTTATATACTTTACATTGCAGAAATGCTAACGCAAAACGCTAATGCTCAAAAATGCTGCATGTCCTGCGTTTGCGATTTTGGTAATCGCAATCGCTCCAGTGGAATTTGGCCCATCCATTAACATCAGCTAAACGTTTAGAGAAATCTCTAGCATTTTGAAAACCTCCCTAAACGTTAAAAAATTGCTCTAGTGGGTTCCAGCCCTTCCACGTTTATGCAAATTTATGTACATTTTTTATATATGCAGCCTGAAAATGGACCAATTAATTTAAACCTGGGTGAGACTTGATTGGTAAATTTTCAAGCTGCATATATTTGCATAAAAATGTACTTAAATTTGCATATCATTGATCATCCCTACGTGCTCACTGCTGCCTTGTAACTGCTTGCTAAGCACACAGTTCAACTGCCCGTGGAAATGAGCCCTCAGGGAATATGTTACGTTTATTTACATTGGCAGAGCGTTTAGGGCCTAAGCTCACTGACGCAGTTGTGTCCGCCTTTCAGTTACACATCAATGTTACAGATGCTGAAAAGTGGACAGAAGCGGACATAACTGCGTTAGTGGGCTCAGCCCCTTAGGGAAATTGCTAGCGATTGAAAGCGCTCCCTAAACACTCAATAAAACGCTCTAGTGGGTTCCAGGCCTCAGCCACTACTGTAGCCAAAGAGATCAGCAGGACAGCCAGGCAACTGGTATTGTTTAAAAGAAACATCCATATACCTCTCAGTTAAGGTTCTCTTTAATACAAAGCCTGCATGAAGCGAGTTAGAATTATGTGATCCATTACAACACAGAGATGTGACCAGGCCCACAGAATTGTATGGACATTGGCATGCAGAATTATTTTGCTACGCAACAGACATAGTGTGAAAGGGTACTTAAAGAGACTCCGTAACAAAAATTGCATCCTGTTTTTTATCATCCTACAAGTTCCAAAAGCTATTCTAATGTGTTCTGGCTTACTACAGCACTTTCTACTATAACAGTCTCTGTAATAAATCAATGTATCTTTCCCCTGTCAGACTTGTCGGCCTGTGTCTGGAAGGCTGCCAAGTTCTTCAGTGTTGTGGTTCTGTGATGAATCTCCCCCCTTCAGGCACCTCTATGCACACTGCCTGTGTGTTATTTAGATTATGGCAGATTCTCTCTTCTCTCTTATCTTTTACAAGCTGGATAAATCGTCCTCTGAGCTGGCTGGGCTTTCACATACTGAGGATTACAGACAAGGGCAAAGCTGTTTGCAAGAAGAAAAGAGCAGCCTGAAACTTCAGTGCATGAGAGCAGAAGCGGGAAAGAAACACACAAATGATCTCTTGAGATACAAAAGGAAGGGTGTATACAGCCTGCTTGTGTATGGATGTATTTTCTATGTATTTTCTATAACCTACTTCCTGTTTTGGTGGCCATTTTGTTTGTTTATAAACAAACTTTTTAAAACTGTTTTTAACCACTTTTAATGCGGCGAGGAGCGGCGAAATTGTGACAGAGGGTAATAGGAGATGTCCCCTAACGCACTGGTATGTTTACTTTTGTGCGATTTTAACAATACAGATTCTCTTTAACCATTTCCGCCGCCCGGACGTGAAGTTCACATCCGGGCGGCAGCTCTGCAGCACTCCTGCGCCCCCTTTGTGTGCCCCGGTAGCCCTGGGATCAGTGGAAGAGAACATGGTTCCCGATCACCGACCCCTTTCCCCCACAGAAAAACCGAAGCGCTCACCTGTGAGGCTTCAGTTGTTCTGCCCGGGCAGGTTTCCGCATCCCCCTTGTACTTCCGCTTAGCGAGAAGTACAAGGAGGGTAAACAAAAATCAAGGTGGCCATCTTGTGGCCAAATAGTAAAACTACATCTACAAATTTTTTACATTCCAATTTACACATATAGCAACATTAAAAATTTACTGTTTATGTCCCACACCAAAATATTCCCCAAATAAAATTTTTAATAGAAAAAAAATACAATTAAAAAAATAAAATAAAATACATAAATAGTTACCTAAGGGTCTGAACTTTTTAAATATGCATTTGAAGGGGTTATACCACAAACATTTTTTAAATTATAAGCTTGTAAATAGTGATGGATGCAAAACGGAAAAAATGCACCTTTATTTCCAAATAAAATATTGGCGCCATACATTGTAATAGGGACAAAATTTAAATGGTATAATAACCGAGTCATACGGGCAAATAAAATACATAGGTTTTAATTATGGTAGCGCGGATTATTTTAAAGCAATAATTGACGAAAACTGAGAAATAATGGATTTTTTCCATTTGTTTCTTATTAATGCTGTTAAAATGCATTTACGGTAAAGTGGCTCTTAGCAAAATGTACCACCCACAGAAAGCCTAATTAGTGGCGGAAAAAACAAGATATAGATCAATAAATTGTGATAAGTAGTGATAAAGTTATTAGCGAATGAATGGGAGGTGAAAATTGCTCCGATGCATAAGGTGAAAAATCCCCGCGGGCTGAAATGGTTAAGCTAGCCATATGTGGGTCAATATTATTATTATTATTATTATTATTATTATTTAGTATTTATAAAGCGCCGACATATTACGCAGCGCTGTACAGTGTATATATATATATATTGTCTTGTCACTAACTGTCCCTCAAAGGAGCTCACAATCTAATCCCTACCATTGCCATATGTCTATATTGTGTAGTGTAAGTACTGTAGTCTAGGGCCAATTTTTTAGGGGGAGCCAATTAACTTATCCGTATGTTTTTGGAATGTGGGAGGAAACCGGAGTGCCCGGAGGAAACCCACGCAGACACGGAGAGAACATACAAACTCTTTGCAGATAGTGCCCTGGCTGGGATTCGAACCAGGGACCCAGCGCTGCAAGGCGAGAGAGCTAACCACTACGCCACCGTGCTGCTGGCTCTTTTCTGAATTTGAACCTCAGTCACTCAATTACTGACTGGCTGTACCACGTTTGAGACCTCTGCTATTAAAGTGGAATGAAACCCGGCATTTCTAATTTGCTCTAAAAGATTATTTACAGCATATAATATACTAACGCAATTTTTTTGGTAAAACAGCATTCAGGGCTGGTGCACACCGAGCGGCTTTTTCAGCGTTTCTGCAGCCGCTTGCGGCTGCGGATCCGCTTGGTCAATGTATCTCAATGGGGTGGTTCACACCAGAGCGGGAGGCGTTTTGCAGAAAAACGCATACTCCTGGGGTGAGGCATTTTTTGGATTGTGGATGCGTTTCTGCCTCAATGTTAAGTATAGGAAAAACGCAAACCGCTCTGAAAAACGGCAGTTCAGAGCGGTTTTGCAGGCGTTTTTGTTACAGAAGCTGTTCAGTAACAGCTTTACTGTAACAATACCAGAAATCTACTACACCAAAAATGCTTCACAAAACCGCAAAATGCTAGCTGAAACGCTACAGAAAAATAACAAAAAGGGTTTCAAAATCTGCTAGCATTTTGCGGATCTGCTAGCTGTTTTTGGTGTGCACCAGGCCTCAAAGGGCTAAACTACAGGACTGACTTTTTCTCTTGCAGTGGCAGCCGCATCCGAACTGGTGATAACCTTATCTTGTGTTTACATTCTTCACTTGATACAATTAAGTAAACATTCTCTGACTGTGCAGAAAATTCTGCGAATGAGTCCTGAACTGTAACACTGCTCAGAAATCTTTACTGGGTACATTTACAATAGAAATACAACAGCTATGAATAAAATGCACCAGCAGCTTTCAAAGTAAATAAAGTGAACTTTGGGAACTTAGAATCTCTAAATGAATAGTAATACTTGTGCACAAAAACAAATATGATAATTGTATGGGTTATAAAAAGTAGCACACATTTTTATTGAATATTTTGTCAGAGTTTAAAACAGCTTTAACAGTGAAAAAATGGCAGCAATTTAAATATTCCCCTTGAAAATCAATAGGTGAATTCTGATTGGCTGTTGTAGGCTCCACCCACTTTCCTGAATATTAATTCCAGGCAACCAAGGACCAACTGTGCGAAGTTTAAGAAACCTGCCATTAAAAGGGTACGAATGGCTGCAGTTTACATTGTTCCAGTAAGATGTTTTTTTTGGCTCTGCCCACTTTTTGTAACCTTGACACACAGTCACTCAATTACCAAGTTTGTGAGCTTTCGGGTTCCTGGCATCAAAAATATGTGAATGTAAGCAGTTTATTCAGCAAAGATTGTGTTTGTGGCTCTGCCTCTTTTAGTGAATTTGAACACCAGTCACTCAATGACCGACTGAACCAGGTTTTAGGCCTCTGCCATTAACAGTGTAAGAATGGCAGCCGTTTAACCACTTCACAACTGAGGAGTTTTACCCCTTTAGCAACAGAGCAATTTTCACCTTTCAGTGCTCCTTCCATTCATTCGTCTATAACTTTATCATTACTTATCACAATGAAATGAACTATATCTTGTTTTTTTCGCCACCAATTAGGCTTTCTTTAGGTGGGACATTATGCCAAGAATTATTTTATTCTAAATCTGTTTTAATGGGAAAATAGGAAAAAATGTGGGAGAAATTTATAATGTTTCAGTTTTCTGCCTTTATAGTTTTTAAATAATGCATGCTACTGTAATTAAAGGGAAGCAGAGACGCCGGACTTATAAAAAGAAAAAAGATTTTATACATACCTGGGGCTTCTTCCAACCCCATACGCACGGATCGCTCCCACGCCGCCATCCTCCGTTTCCTGGATCCGCCGGTACCGGGTCCCGTCACTTCCGGCGGACGCGGCCAATTGTCCGCATGAGCAGGGGCTCCCTCCATACCCTTACGCGTGTGGCTGCGCAGTATGCAGCCGCACGCGTAAGGGTATGCCGGGAGCCCCTGTGATGCAGACAATTGGCCGCGTGCTGCCGCCGACTGGCCGAAACTATGGGACCCGGTACCGCCGGATACAGGAAGCGGAGGACGGCGGCGTGGGAGCGATCCGTGCATATGGGGCTGGAGGAAGCCCCAGGTATGTATAAAATCATTTTTCTGGGGCCTCTGGTTCCCTTTAAAACCCATGAAATATATTTGCCCTTTTTTCCCGGTTATAAAACCGTTTAAATTATGTCCCTATCACAATGTTTGGCGCCAATATTTTATATGGAAATAAAGGTGCATTTTTTTCAGTTTTGCGTCCATCCCTAATTACAAGCCCATAGTTTATAAAGTAACAGTGTTATACCCTCTTGACATAAATATTTAAAAAGTTCAGTCCCTAAGGTAACTATTTATGTATTTTTTTTTAATTGTAATTTTTTTTTTTAAAAATTTAATTACAAAAAAAAAAAAAGGGGAGTGTAGGAGGTAATGAGTTAATTTTTAGTGTAAAAGTAATGTATTTGTATATGAAAAATGCTTTAGGGTGTAGTTTTACTATTTGGCCACAAAATGGCCACAGTGAGTTTTTATTTATGCGACCTGCAAGCGTACAGGAAGTACGCTTGCAGGAAGAGTTAGGAGGCTGGGACACTGTTTTTTTCTTACAATGATCGCTGCTTCTTGTAGAAGCAGCTGATCATTGCGGGGGGCAGAGATCAACGAACGCGAAAGGTTTTTCCCATTCATTGATCTCCGGGCGAGCAGACGGCGGCATGCACGAGCGCGGTGGCGCGCGGACAGGTGAGCGGGAGCGCGGACAGCGGCGGGAGCGGCGCCAGGTACGGATTTCTCCGTCCCTTGGTGGTAATGGTGGAAAAAGGGACGGAGAAATCCGTACCGCTGGGGGTAAAGTAGTTAAATGTTCCCCGTAAAAATCAATAGGTGAAATTTGATCTGGCAAACAACCTGTTATTAGTTGGTTAATGGTCATCTGGTTGTTTGTCAGCCATACACATGCCCAACTTATCTTCTAACAGACAAGTTTGGAAGATAGCTAGACAGATTGTTGGTAGATTTGTATGAGCCTTTAGAATGGCTGCACTTTACATTTTTCTATTGAAAATGAATTGCTCAAATTTGATTCGCTGTTTTATGCTCCCCCCACATTCCCCAAGTGATTAGCTGTGCCAAGTTTGGGGACTCTGGCTTTATTGCTGTGAGAATGGCAACTGATTGGCTGTTTGTGGTTCCACCCATGCGAGACCCTCAGAGCATATCATCCAGGTAGTAAGGTATCTGTGTACCAAGTTTCGTTGAAATTGGTTGAGGCTTTTTCGAATGATCGCAGCACACACATACATAGATACACACATCCGATTATATATATATAGATAAATAGGCCTTTAATAGTTACTTACCTCTTTGAAATTACCTACCCATATGTACCTACCCATACCTTCTCTCTCCATAGCATTTCTAATAGCTATCCCCCAACACCTTCAGCATCTTTTTTTCACTCCCCCACCACCATCGTTGGATTGTAGGGGAGGGCTCTTGTCATGTTTTTGTCATTGTCTCATGTTTATAATCCTTTACTTACTTATTCTTCAGTGCATACGTGGGCATCAGGACAGCTGCCAGTACATGCTTGCTCCCCATTGTTCGTTGTACTTTGTTCACATCTGGTATCCTTTAAACATTATTCAGTTGATCATACTGATACCACCATCTACAGTATTGCTAGTACACTCAAAGCACCTCATAAGTGTTTTCATGCTATGTACAGTACTATCTTACAGCAATCTCCTTCTGTAAATACCACATGACACTGACTGACTGTCTGCCCGGAAAGCCATTAATCATTTTTGTCAAAAACTTGGGGCTGTTTTTAGGCATAGGCCAACCAGGCAATTTACATTCATTACATGGTGGCACTTACAGTGGAAGAAATCTGAATCGACTTCAGGTTCTCTTTAAAGGGAACCTTACCCGAAAGTAAAACAAAAAGTTTCACCTACCTGGGGCTTACACCAGCCCCTTGCAGCTACCCCGTGCCTGGGCCATCACTCACCGATCATCCGGTACCCTGGAGTGGCTCAGTTTTGTTTTCGGCGACTGGCCAGTCACCGAGTCAGTGCGCCTGCACAGCCCTGGCTGTCCAAGTCCTTCGATCACCCTCCCGTCCATGTGGCTGTACTGCACGTGTGCAGTATGCATACCATGCATACGTAAACGTACTGCGCATGCGCAGGACAGCCACAGTGTGGGAGCGCGATTGAGGACGCGCCTGGCCAAAGCCGCGCGGGCGCACTGGCTTGGCGACTGAAAATGAGCCACGGCGGGGGACCAGATGATCGGTGATAGACGGCATGGACACAGGGCGGCTGCAGGGCTCTGGTGGAAGCCCCAGGTAAGCGAAACATTTTTTTTTTACATTCGGTTAAGGATCCCTTTAACCCATATCTGCATAAGACAGGTTTGGAAACTTTTGTACTGTATATAAATGAAATATAGCAGTGTTTATTAACCTGCACAATATGTTTTTTACTTCGCAAAAAAAGTTTATAGGCTTAATAAAGATCATTGCGTCTTGACCTTGTTATCCTAACAAGGAATTCAACCAAGCAGCTGAGCTGTGTGAGCAATTTACTGGTCCGCTTGAATGACTGGGCAGACTCTGATAATTGCAAGTAATATTTCAAAGTACAATGCCCATGTTCTATGTTAGCTAATGATTGAAATGATGCTAGTCTGGACAATACTGAACAAAGTTAAATCCAAATAAATAAATCAAGACTATCACACTTCTTTAAAAATGATCCAAGCGCTCCAAGCCCCAAACACACTGCATGTGCTTCAATAAAATAATCGAACGCATAAATTTGGACGATCACAAGGGCACTGTGACTGACATAGGTGCCCTGTTCATAGTGGTGCGATTCGGTTTTCACTCAATCACAAATGTATGCTTGCAGCATTCTTACTCCACTTGCAATTGGGATAAATCTATTGGACTGTAAGAAGATTGCATGGCAAGTGTCAGTCTATGCAATTTTTTTTGGCAATCTCCCATTTTGTCCACAAGTAATATTGTCTGTCTACAAATTACAAGTTCCCAAAGTACAGTTTATCTGCTCTGAAAGCTGCCATTGCATTTTAATGCATAGCTGCTGTATTTATATATTAACATCTATCTAGTAATCACTTCTCATCTATCTGCTTCTACAGCAGAGAGAGCTCCTTTTTAGCACAGCTAAGAATGTATACTAATTGGAAAACTGCAGACAAAGGAATGAAAACAAAAGATAATGTCATCACCTCTTTGGATCCAGCAGCAAGCTTGCCATTGAAGAAGCAAGAGCTGTGTTTAACTGTTTGAATGTTGCTCTGCTACATTTTTTTGTGGTAGTAGATTTGATGCTGTAAATAATCTTTTAGAGCAAAGAAGAAATGTTGAGTTTTATACCACCTTAATCATTGCAATTTGTATTGTATTATATTTCACCAGTTGTGTTTTCAAATGCGTCCCATTCCACCCATTATCTTGGTGGCATGTGATTATACAAAGTAGTAAAAATTGCGTTTGCATCACACTACAGTAGTGATTGCAATTTTGAGGTTTGTACAAGCCAACAAAATGCATTCCCCTTCACTACAAGAACAATTTTACATACTTCAGCAGTAGCTGTGCAACATCAATTAACAATTTTTATTAACTGTCTTTATCAACACTTTTAGTGCCCATACATGGTACAATTTTTTTCATCCAATCTTACCATTTCTATGGTGTATATATATATTTTTTTAACCACCCTGGCGTTCTATTAAGATCGCCAGGGCGGCTGCGGGAGGGTTTTTTTTAAATTTAAAAAAAACTATTTCATGCAGCCAACTGAAAGTTGGCTGCATGAAAGCCCACTAGAGGGCGCTCCGGAGGCGTTCTTCCGATCGCCTCCGGCGCCCAGAATAAACAAGGAAGGCCGCAATGAGCGGCCTTCCTTGTTTTGTTTAGATCGTCGCCATAGCGACGAGCGGAGTGACGTCATGGACGTCAGCCGACGTCCTGACGTCAGCCGCCTCCGATCCAGCCCTTAGCGCTGGCCGGAACTTTTTGTTCCGGCTACGCTGGGCTCAGGCGGCTGGGGGGACCCTCTTTCGCCGCTGCTCGCGGCGAATCGCCGCAGAGCGGCGGCGATCGGGCAGCACACGCGGCTGGCAAAGTGCCGGCTGCGTGTGCTGCTCTTTATTTGAACAAAATCGGCCCAGCAGGGCCTGAGCGGCAGCCATCGGCGGTGATGGACGAGCTGAGCTCGTCCATACCGCTAAGATGGTTAATTTCTCTGTAGCATCCCCTAACCAACATGGCCACCTCGGTCCTTTCTATATCAGAACGCCTGCGCACTCCATACAGGATTCCCTCAGAGCCGCACGTACTGCGCACGAGGGAATCCCTCCTATGCACATGCGCACAAGTAACTGGGGGTGCGACGTCATCGGCGCACCGCCCACGATGTCGGCCCCAGCACCGCCCACCGCTCCGGCGTACAGCATGATTCCTGAGCGGCGCCACACGTGCATCTGACTGACAGGATGCACACCACCCACTTCTCCTCCCCATAGGCTAGTAGGCTTCGCTTGCCCACACCCACTCCCACACTTATCCAGCCCACCATCACCAATTATTGAATAATGATCCCGGCCCTACCTTTTTAACACACTCATTTTCCACAAGACAGCACAGAGGTGCCAAGCATAGTCTGGACCCCTAGCTGGTAAGTGACTTCTCCTTTCTTACTTTTTGCTCTCTATGCTGCCCCTGCTCACACGTGTTCTATATCACTACCTTTTGCTTAATTTATGTCCCCTAGTATTTTTATAAACCACCCCTCTAGCTATTCCTTTTGTATAGTACTTCTTCCCCCACTCTAGCCATACTCCACACGCTATTTTACACCCTCATTCCTACACTTGACTTGGGTACCTAGGAATTGTCATTTACTTGTCGGGTTGCCACATATTACAGTCCACTATTGCTGGCCATGGCAGTTTACGCTCATCATTGTCTATACTAAGGTTTATTTGGAGTATTTGTGTCATCCAGCCTACATATTATTTTTCACAGTCATAGATATTTGTAACTTGCTTCCTGCACGTCCTTTTACGTCCCACCCACAACACCCAAGGATATGTTTTCCTACACTAAGATAACACCATAAAGAGAACAAACTGGCAGGCACACTGGGCTTAAAAGTCTCACCACATTTATTAGCTCAAGCATAAAGTGCATGAAATGCATCCAAGCCACTCTGGCGACATATGTTAGCATTAGAATGCAAAGCCTTGCATGCAGACTAAATGCATATCTGTGTAAGCTAGCTCAAAGCAAAGCAAAAGAAGCATGCAAGGAGCCTTAGAGTTGGCAGTGCAGGATACTTGCGTGACCTAGTGCAGGCTGATGCGGACTGGGTGGAGGCATGAAGTGCTGGGGTGTTGTGGTAGATCCAGGTTGGCCGCCCTAACAGCCGTTTCGCCCTCGGTTTCTGCGGGCCTCATCAGAGGGGCTTTTCGCTATGCTGGTCACCTTAGCCTTATGTGCCGCCGGGCCTTACTCTGCCCGCTATGTGCGCCGCCATCGTTGGCTTCTAGTGGCGTGGGGACAGCGTCTTCCGCCTTATCAGGCACGCCGCCGTGCCCTCGCTCCCATCCTCTTCCGCCGACGTCACCACTGCCGTCATGCATATCTGTGGTCGCTAAGCGACCCACTATGCGTACATGTCGGAGTGGAGTGCGCGCTGTGGCCATCTTGTGGCCATTTAGAAAAAAGCGCTCTCTATGTAATAGAAACTTAGGGAGGTAAATAAGATAAACTCCCTAAAATTGCCTCCATCCAGTCCCACCGGCAGACAGAAAAGGGAAAGGAGCCACATACCAAGACTGGAGATATTCATCAAACTTCAATATTCTAAGTTTTTTTTAAAATACATAATTACTTAATATATTTATTAGCCATCAGTTTTATGATTATCTAGTTTTTACATTTTATACATATTTTACAGGGCACTCTGTGCAAGAACAAGAAACAAGCAAAATTATTAGCAAAATTATGACTAAATCTAACTATAACGTCATGATCAACCGACTTTTTTTTTACCCCTCTATATAGCAATGTTTATCCATTATTATTGTTTACTTATTACTCTTTACTCTCAAAGGGGGAAGAGGAAGGGGAGAAGAGGGGGGCACTAAGATAACCCCCGGTATATACGCAAACACTATGTCTACATGATATTTTTCAATCCCAATATGTTGTACATAAGAATATGTTGTACATATGTTGTACATAAGAATACCATACACCGTGTTCTGATTATGTTCTTTTTCATCTCTGTTAATTACAGTGTGTTACTCCTGTTGTTTTATTGCCTGATGAAGCGGGATTGTGCCCGTGAAACGCGTTGCCAGTTGTCACTAGGAGTATGTGAATAAATTTCATTAACTATATTGACAGCATCGTGTCTGTTTGGAGTGTCTGGTCCACCACCGCCTCCTGAACGTTTTTAGATGATTTTAGCGTATTTTACTCTTTTGGCGCCTCTGTACACCTCTACATCGCAAGTTATCCACCCTTGGTGGAAGGGTGATACACCCTCCATTTTTCTTCTATCCACAGAGAACGACATCTTAACCTTGAGTGGGGACAGGTCTAATCTCCCCACCTGCTTCTTCAGTGGTTGCCTATGCGATAACCCTGGTTTGTAGTATAAATACTTACACTACATAATATCTTTCCTCTTCCAAAACATACTACACTATATTGGGCTCTCGGTTTTCTGTTTTTCTAATCCTCACATTCTCACAAAAATCTGTACATTTCCGGTCCGATTCAGTCCTGTCAGTTTTGTATCAGTTTTGCATGTATTTATATGGGTGTGTTCACTCTTAAAAGATCTACATTTCCGGTCCTGGATCAGTGAATAATGGCGCACAGAGCCTATGCATAAAAATGGCGCCACATTAAAAAGATACGCTTATCGCTATTTATCATTAGTACTGCATAATAATGGCGCACAGGGAAAAAAGAAGAAAGACGGCACACAGTAACATTGTTTATCAATAGCGCCATTCATATGCCAAACAGCAGACGTTATTGTGCACAGTAACGTTATTCATCAATAGCTCCCTACATAAGCCAAACTGCAGAAGTTTTTTAACTGCAAAACGGTGAATGGATTTAATGTAACACTGTCAAGGTTACAGTTAGGCACCACCAGGGGAGATTTAGGGTTAGGCACCACCAGGGGGGTCTTAGGGTTAGGCACCACCAGGGGGGTCTTAGGGTTAGGCACCACCAGGGGGGTCTTAGGGTTAGGCACCACCAGGGGGCTGCTTAGGGTTAGGCACCTCCAGGGGTGGTTAGGGTTAGGCACCACCAGGGGGGTGGTTAGGGTTAGGCACCACCAGGGGGTGGTTAGGGTTAGGAACCACCGGGGGGGGGGTCTTAGGGTTAGGCACCACCATGTGGGGGTCTAAGGGCTAGGCACCACCAGGGAGGTCTTAGGGTTAGGCACCACCAGGGGGGTGGTTATGGTTAGGCACCACCAGGGGGGTGGTTATGGTTAGGCACCACCAGAAGGGTGGTTAGGGTTAGGCACCACCGGGGGGGGGGGTTAGGGTTAGGCACCACCAGGAGGGGTTTAGGGGTTAGGGATAGGTACAGAGGTGGTTCTGTGTGTTAACGCTAAACAACAATAAGGCTTTAACGCTAAACAACAATAAGGCTTTAACGCTAAATAACGATAAGGCTTTAACGTTAAATAGCGATAAGCGACAAACGGATTAGTGGCAACACCGTGCGCCATTATTTGCAGGCGCCATTTTCAGATGGATCCTTCCAGGCCAGTCAGGTAAAACTGATAGAAAAATTATGCAAAACTGATGCATAACTGACAGGACAGACGAGTACTGGACCTCACTGGAAATGTACAGATTTATGTGTGAGCCAGGTCTAATACAGTTGGTGCAAAACATTCATTACAGTTTTAATGAAATGAACAACAGGGAAGGGGTGGAATGAAAACCGAGAGCCTTCTAGTGTAGCAAATTGATATTAATAAGCGGTGTTTGAGTAAATGAATTATACTCACACCAGTGGCCACACAGTAGGTGAGGAAAACAAACCCGGCCCCACTCGGGTTAATAGGTCCCAATCTCACTACAGTCCGGGTCCAGCAATGGGTCTCCGCCTTCGGGGGTCAATACCGACAAGATATTATAATTACAAGAGCATCCAACTAAACGGAAACACTTTCAGTGAAATTACAGTCCAATTTCCGCTCTGGTCCAATAGATTACCATTAGGTGCCCTTAAAGGTTACCGAAGTGACATGTGACATGATGTGTATGTACAGTGCCTAGCACACAAATAACTATGATGTGTTAAATATCAGGTATGATGTGTTCCTTTTTTTCTTTCTCTGTCTGAAAGAGTGAAATATCAGGTATGTAAGTGGCTGACTCAGTCTTGACTCAGACAAGAAGTGACTACAGTGTGACCCTCACTGATAAGAAATTGCAACTATAAAACACTTTCCTAGCAGAAAATGGCTTCTGAGAGCAAGAAAGAGATAAAAAGGGGAATTACAATTACAGAATCTGCGGCGGGGCACCATTTACAGAATAAACACTGTTTTTGAACAAAAACAGTGTTTATTCACGGTGGACATGTACGGATTTTCCCATGCAGCCAATCCCCCCCTGCTAGCAGCAACAGCGCGATCACGGGCATCTGCCCGCAAGATTGCCTGCAGACCCACCAAACTGCAGGGACGTGACTAGCGCGTCCCTGCGGCTCTAGCACCTGCCGCTGCAGACGTATAGCTCATGTCCGCGCGGCTGAAATGGTTAAGCTGCGATGCTGTAGCAGTGCAGTTTTGTGAATCAAGTGCATAGTGTTTTATATGTTTGTTTTGGGCTTTGATCTTTAGGATTTTTTTTTGTAGCAATATGGAAAATAGGAAAGCAGTACAGTCATATTCTTTAGTTTACATCACAATACACAGACAGGGCGATGTTCCTTTAACCCATTAGCAACTTCAACAATAGAGTTATCTTGTTTGAGATAAGTGCACTGCTGTAAATTCTTGGAATGCTTTGTTCTCTCTCTACTAGCAGAAAATATAGAAACTGAAAGCAAAAGTGATATATCTGCTACTTGGTTATCTAGTTCTACTTTAGTACATAACAGTCTTTTGTTGTAACGCTATTTATTGTTTTTCCAAATTAAAGAAAGTATAACAAAGTAGAATCAAAAGCGATGCCCTTGGACCTGGATTCTTTGAGGAGTCCTGGTGTCTGTAGACAGCGGCGTTTCACCCACCAGGCAAGTTAAGGCAGTGGCCTGGAGTGCTGGGGGAGGGGTGAGCGCAATGCGGGGGACCAATCGGCCGCTACTACTACAGTTGTTTTAACTTACTTTCCCATCCCCATCCATGTGTTCCGCCCGCCGCCGCACCTCTATGCATGCAGTGCCTCCTGCCGGGCTGCCCCTTCTCCTCTATCACAGGCACAGCAAGCAGCCGCACGGGTACTTTGTTTACCTCGTGCGGTGCCGCCTCAACTCCGCCCCCCGCCTGTCAAACACGTGGGTGACGTCACCAGTAGTGGTCGTCGCAGGAGCAGTGTGTCCGCAGGAGTATGCGTGGTTTCTCGTAGGAAGACGTAGCTGGCATGCGTGCACTGGACTAGAGGTTGGCAGGGAGCATAGTCATCAGGTGCTCAAGCGGACATACTGTGCATACACGCTGTATGTCAGAGTCAGAGGGTACGCGCCTCCTATGTCTTACCGCAGGAAAATGCACGGACATACTGTGCCTACGCCGACCACTACTTAGGAATGGAACCTTTTACAGGTCAATGGAAACAGACTCCGGGCCACGGGAGGTGCGATAAGCCTATGCGCACTTCGCCACACACATACATTACGCATTAATTACAGAATTCATTAAAGAGATCCTAAACCAAGACAAAAAATAGTTTCACTTTCTTGGGGCCGCCCTGGGGCAGCCCCCTGCAGCCGCCCTGTGTCACAAATCGAGTCTGCGGTCCCCCACTGCCAATTAGTTTAGTTCTTGCCAACTGTCCAGTCGATGGCCACTGCACCTGTGCAGCCCTGGCTGTGTGCTTCCTGGAATATGCTCCTGTCGCCGGAAGCGTCCTGTGCATGCGCAGTATGAGATTTTCTCATTCTGTGCATGCTCCTGGTGGCTGAAGCGTGATTGAGGATGCGCTCGGCCAATGACTGGCCAGACAGCATAAACGAAACTAAGTGGCGGCCGGGAACCGGAGACTCGATCTGTAACGGTGCTAGCAGAGGCACAGGGAGGCTGCAGGGGGCTGGTAGAAGCCCCAAGAAAGTGAAACTTTTTTTTGTTTGTTTCAATTTAGGTTCCTTTTAAGGACTAAGGTATCATTTAAAGTGATCCCGAGCTTTGATAAATCTGAGCATAAGATATTAACCTTAACATAGGAAAGCCTCAGGAGCCTATGAAGGCTTTAGGCTCACCTCGGTGGTCCGATGTCCCCCCATAGCTGAACGCTGCCCCCCCCCACCACATTGGGACGCACATGCGTAGCAGCATGAAGTCCGTGGCTTGAGCTTACTGCATAGGTGTGCTTGTGCAGCCAAACTGAAGGAAGAGGATGTGCGTGGCCCTGATATGATTAGCAACAGTGTCTTGACAATAATCTTCAGGAGGGGCGTGCCCAGCGACGGGGGTCATCAGAGCCCCGAAGGAAGCCTCAATAGGATCCTGAGGCTTCCCTTCTCTATATCCTAGCCAGGGCACCATCTGCACCATCTACGCGAAGTTTGTATGTTCTCCCTGTGTCTGCGTGGGTTTCCTCTGGGCACTATAGTTTCCTCCCACATTCCAAAAAAACAGAAAAGTTTATTGGCTTCCCCCTAAATTGTTCTTAGACTTTAATATATACATTACACAATATATACATACGTAGACATATGACTATGGTAGGGATTGTGAGCACCTCCGAGGGGCAGTTAAATGTCAAGACAATATACTCTGTACATTGC
Organism: Hyperolius riggenbachi; assembly: GCF_040937935.1. Lineage (NCBI taxonomy): Eukaryota > Metazoa > Chordata > Amphibia > Anura > Hyperoliidae > Hyperolius > Hyperolius riggenbachi. Next base: position 67,682,557 of record NC_090657.1, read on the forward strand.
TGCAGAAGATGTTGGCGCTATATACATACTAAGTAATAATAGCAGTGACATCTTCTGTAGCACTTTACAGAGTACATAGTCATGTCACTGACTGTCCTCTGAGTGTCACACTCACCATGGCGGCCGGTCACGACATTCGGGGATGCCTTCCCTGGTGCGCACGCGCAGGGGCTCATTCGCTGTCCTGTGTTCACTTCAGCTGCGGCGCGCGGCGCGGCGCGCAGTGCGCATGCGCGCAAAGTATTGCGCGCGCATGAAGTTGCGCGCGCATGCGCGTGTGCCGCTGTGCGCGTGTACGCGTGCGCATGCGCATGCGCAGAGCACTGCGCACGTCACGCGCATGCGCAGGGCGTTAATTTCGGCGCCAATTTCAACTATATAAGCAGCACTGCCCTTTACTGCAGTGCTGCTCGTTCTGACAGTTTGGCTAGCCTGTTTGGTGAACCGTGTTCCTGCATTTCTGATTCTGATTTGATTCCCTGTTGTGACCTTGGCCTGTGACCCCGACTTCCGCTGATCTCTGCCTGCCCTGACCTCTGGCTTGTTCCTGGATTCCCGCTGTCTGCCGCCTGCCCCGACCTTTGGCCTGTGTACCCGATACCGCTGATACCCGCCTGCCCTGACCTTTGGCTTGTGACCTCGACCTCTGTTGCACTCTGCCTGGCCTGGATTTACAATCATCGTTTGACCCAGCATACTCCACAATTAGTGTCACCTGTTCTCCTGACCACTCGCTGAGGCTATCCCAGTAGTGACCTGGTAGGGCACTAGGCAGCTAAGTTCCACTTCCCCCTCCTGGGGTTGTGGTCCTGCACTCCCCTCAAGGGGGTGTGGGTGAAGACCCGTGGTCACCTAGACTCCACTACTGGGTAACGCCTCTTCCTTCGTGGGAGGGTCAACAGGGACTGAAGAGAAACCTAACCAGGACCTAACAGTAACGAGCAGCCAGGATGGACACTAGTGGAGCTCGTTCTCCTGTGGAGATTTTGTATGAACTGGTCACGCAACTGCGTGTCTCCATCGATGAAGTCCAGAAGGGTTATCAGGAGATCCGGGACCAACTTCGCGGCACTCTTCCCGCTGCTGACGGAGCGTCGGCTCCTGCCTCGGCCCCTGTCCCTGCTCCTGCGATGCTTCCTCCAGCCGGTGATGGGACAGCCCCAGTAGAGGGGGCTGCTGTCCTTCTGCCCGAACCCAGACTACCTTTACCTGAGCGGTTCTCGGGAGATCGCTCCAAGTTCAGGTGGTTTCAGAGCGCCTGTCGTCTCCATTTCTCACTGATGCCTCGTACCTACGCGAATGAGGAGATAAAAGTTGGAGCTGTCATTTCACTTCTCCAAGGGGAACCCCAAGCTTGGGCCCTTCGGTTGGTGGAGCAACGTCATCCTTCTCTCAGCAGTCTCAATACCTTTTTTGAAACTATGGCGGAGATTTATGACGACCCTGGGAGGGCAGCTTCGGCTGAGACTGCTCTTCAATCTCTGAAGCAAGGTAGGAGACCGGTGGAAGAGTATGTTATGGATTTCCGCCGCTGGGAAGCAGACACCACCTGGAACGACTCCGCGCTCCGATTCCAGTTTCGCCAAGGCCTCTCAGATACACTCAAGGATGAGCTTGCCAGGGTCGGAGTTCCTGAATCGTTAAAGGATCTGATCCAGTTATCTATCCAGATAGACAGGCGTCTAAGGGAGAGAAGGGCCGAGAGATCAGGAGCTGTCAGACCAGCCTGGAGCCTGCCTGCTCCTAAAGTATCTTCTGCCCCTGTGCCTTTTACTCCTACAGTCCAAGACGAACCTGAACCAATGCAGATAGGCCTGGCTCGCCCGGCCATTTCACAGGAAGAAAGACAACGCCGGAGGTCGTCCATTCTATGCTTATACTGCGGGGCGTCCGGTCACTTCCGCATCAACTGCCCGGTCAGACCCACTGGTGAGCCTGAGATTCTAATATGTGCTAGTGGTTTTCCTTCTCCTCCGCTTATTTCCTCTCATATACCACTCACCCTCTCGTTACAGGGCCCGCAAGGAAGAACCGTTACGATTAAGGCCATCGTGGACTCAGGAGCCTGTTCTTGTTTTCTGGACTGTCAAGTGGCTCAACAACTTATGCTTCCCACTTGCCGGAAACGCCTACCTCTAGCCATCCAGCTGGCAGATGGATCAGCTATCGGCTCCGGCCCTATCACTATGGAAACTTTGCCACTTCTGGTCACCATCCAAGGGGAGCATCAGGAATATCTAAGCTTTGATCTGCTGCCCTCTCCTTTGTTTCCTGCGATCCTAGGCATGCCCTGGTTAAAGACCCATAATCCTACCATCGATTGGGTTTCTCACGAGGTATCCTTTCCCTCTGACTACTGCCGACGCTCTTGCTTTCCACGAGCGGGGACTCTGTTCTGTTTGAACTCTCCTAAGAAAGACATCATCCCCGCAGCATACCATGATTTCTTGGATGTCTTTGACAAATCTAAAGCAGACTCTCTTCCTCCTCATCGTCCGTACGATTGTCCTGTCGAACTCCAACCGGGAGCTCCCATTCCTTACGGAAGAACATATCCACTCTCGGAACCTGAGACTCTAGTACTTAAAGACTATATTGAAGAGAATCTTAGGAAGGGATTCATTCGGCCATCTACTTCTCCTGCTGGGGCTGGAATCTTCTTTGTTGAGAAAAAAGATGGCTCCCTTCGACCGTGTATAGATTACCGGGAACTCAACAAGATTACCATCAAGAACCGGTACCCTCTACCTCTCATGCCTGACTTGTTTCAGAGACTCCGTTCCGCTTGCATCTTCTCTAAGTTGGACTTGCGAGGAGCCTACAACTTGATCCGAATCCGCGAGGGAGATGAGTGGAAAACTGCCTTCCGGTCCCGGTTTGGGCATTTTGAGTACTTGGTGATGCCCTTTGGGCTGTGCAACGCCCCGGCAACTTTCCAACACTTTGTAAACGATATTTTCAGAGACTATATCGATAATTTCATGGTAGTCTATTTAGACGACATCCTGATCTTTTCTCCATCCCAAGAAGAACACCAGAAGCATGTGAGGAAAGTTTTAAGTCGTCTTCGCACGCACGGACTCTATGCCAAGCCTGAAAAGTGCGAATTTAATAGGGAGAATATTCAGTTTCTAGGCCTCAAGATATCCCCGGGAGGAGTGGAGATGGACCCTCAGAAGGTCTCAGCTATCCTCGATTGGCCTGTCCCCGTGGATCGAAGGTCTGTACAGCGTTTTATTGGCTTTGCCAATTTCTACAGAAAGTTCATCCAGAACTTCTCACGGATAGTAGCTCCTATCACTCAGCTGACCAGTACTCGTCAGACCTTTCGGTGGACTCCTGAAGCTCAATCCGCGTTTGAGAAGCTGAAAGCCCGCTTTACCTCCGCACCCATACTGAAACACCCTGATCCCTCCAAAGCCTTTGTGTTGGAGGTGGACGCCTCTGAAGTGGCCGTGGGTGCTATCTTGTCCCAGCGTTTCGGCCCGAAGGCTGTTCTTCATCCAGTAGCTTTCTTTTCTAGGAAGTTGAGCACAGCTGAAAAGAACTATGATGTGGCTGACCGGGAACTCTTGGCGATTAAAGCAGCTCTCGAGGAGTGGCGTTATCTCCTGGAGGGTGCGGAGCAACCTATTCTGATACTCACCGATCACAAGAACCTGGAGTATCTCCGGACTGCGAAGAGGTTGAGACCCCGACAAGCCCGGTGGTCCCTCTTCTTCTCCAGATTTAACTTTCATCTGACTTATCGTCCTGGGGCTAAGAACTCTAAACCTGATGCCCTGTCCAGAATGTACCAACCAGAAGCTACTGCTGATCCCACTCCTGAGAACATCTTGTCCTCTCAACATTTTCTTCTCCTGCAGTCTAGCTTGCTGGATCATCTCAGACAAGTCTCCTCCTGTCTCAGCACGGTTCCAGAGTTACCGCTAAAGGAGGGGCTTTACTACTTCCAGGACAAGATCTATGTGCCCGCTGACGCTCGTTTGGCTGTTCTTCAATCCTGTCACGACAACCGTCTAGCCGGACACTTTGGGGTCACTCGAACTCGAGAACTTCTCCAGAGAAATTTCTGGTGGCCGGAACTTTCCAAGGATTGCAACTCCTTTGTTTCTTCATGTGAGATCTGTGCCCGTTCCAAGAGCACCCGTACTCGACCCTGGGGCCTTTTGAATCCCTTGCCTGTTCCAACTCGACCATGGAAGGACATTGCCTTGGATTTTGTGGTGGAATTGCCTCCTTCTGAAGGGTTTACCACTATCCTGGTGGTCGTAGACCGGTTCTCAAAGATGGCCCATTTCTTACCTTTCAAACAGATTCCCTCTGCCGCAGAGACTGCTCAGGTGTTCATCCGAGAAATTGTCCGTCTCCACGGATTGCCGTCGGATATTGTTTCCGATCGTGGGTCGCAGTTCACCTCTAAGTTTTGGCAAGAACTCTGCAAGGGCCTGGGAATTAATCTTTCCCTCTCATCTGGGTATCATCCTCAGTCCAATGGGCAAACGGAGCGGACGAACCAGACCTTGGAGCAATACATCAGGTGCTTTACCTCCGCCTCCCAAGACGATTGGTTTCCGCTGTTGGCGTCGGCTGAATTTGCCTTTAATAATTCCGCACATGCATCCACGCATAAGTCTCCATTCTTTATCAACTATGGCTTCCATCCTTCGTTCTTGCCTGGGTTGGATATTTCCTCACCCTGTCCTGGGGTACAGGAGAGGCTCTCATCGCTCCAAAAGAACTTTGATATTGTTCACCAAGCTCTGAAAGCAGCACAAGAGAGCGGAAAAAGATTTGCTGACAGACGCAGAAGAGAAACTCCAGCTCTTATCCCGGGGGATCTAGTCTGGTTATCGACTATCAATCTCAAACTTCACTGCCCCTCTAAAAAGTTAGCACCAAAATTCATTGGTCCGTTTCCTATCCTGCAGCAAATTAATCCGGTGGCATTCAAGATATCTCTTCCCGCATCCTTACGAATTCACCCGGTCTTTCACGTTTCCTGCCTGAAGAAGGTGGTGCCTAATAGCTTTCCGGGCCGGTCTTCTCTTCCTCCTCCGCCAGTTCTAGTTGATGGCTCAGAAGAATTCGAGATAGAAAAGATTCTGGACAGCAGGAGAGTGAGAAATTCCCTTCAATATCTCATTAAATGGAAAGGGTATGGAATGGAGGAGAATTCCTGGGAACCTGCAAACAATGTACATGCTCCTGGACTGGTGAGAAGGTACCATTTAAGATTCCCTGATAGGCCAGGTCCTAGGGGCACCCGGAGGTTGCCCCTGGGGGGGGGGCAATGTCACACTCACCATGGCGGCCGGTCACGACATTCGGGGATGCCTTCCCTGGTGCGCACGCGCAGGGGCTCATTCGCTGTCCTGTGTTCACTTCAGCTGCGGCGCGCGGCGCGGCGCGCAGTGCGCATGCGCGCAAAGTATTGCGCGCGCATGAAGTTGCGCGCGCATGCGCGTGTGCCGCTGCGCGCGTGTACGCGTGCGCATGCGCATGCGCAGAGCACTGCGCACGTCACGCGCATGCGCAGGGCGTTAATTTCGGCGCCAATTTCAACTATATAAGCAGCACTGCCCTTTACTGCAGTGCTGCTCGTTCTGACAGTTTGGCTAGCCTGTTTGGTGAACCGTGTTCCTGCATTTCTGATTCTGATTTGATTCCCTGTTGTGACCTTGGCCTGTGACCCCGACTTCCGCTGATCTCTGCCTGCCCTGACCTCTGGCTTGTTCCTGGATTCCCGCTGTCTGCCGCCTGCCCCGACCTTTGGCCTGTGTACCCGATACCGCTGATACCCGCCTGCCCTGACCTTTGGCTTGTGACCTCGACCTCTGTTGCACTCTGCCTGGCCTGGATTTACAATCATCGTTTGACCCAGCATACTCCACAATTAGTGTCACCTGTTCTCCTGACCACTCGCTGAGGCTATCCCAGTAGTGACCTGGTAGGGCACTAGGCAGCTAAGTTCCACTTCCCCCTCCTGGGGTTGTGGTCCTGCACTCCCCTCAAGGGGGTGTGGGTGAAGACCCGTGGTCACCTAGACTCCACTACTGGGTAACGCCTCTTCCTTCGTGGGAGGGTCAACAGGGACTGAAGAGAAACCTAACCAGGACCTAACAGTAACGAGCAGCCAGGATGGACACTAGTGGAGCTCGTTCTCCTGTGGAGATTTTGTATGAACTGGTCACGCAACTGCGTGTCTCCATCGATGAAGTCCAGAAGGGTTATCAGGAGATCCGGGACCAACTTCGCGGCACTCTTCCCGCTGCTGACGGAGCGTCGGCTCCTGCCTCGGCCCCTGTCCCTGCTCCTGCGATGCTTCCTCCAGCCGGTGATGGGACAGCCCCAGTAGAGGGGGCTGCTGTCCTTCTGCCCGAACCCAGACTACCTTTACCTGAGCGGTTCTCGGGAGATCGCTCCAAGTTCAGGTGGTTTCAGAGCGCCTGTCGTCTCCATTTCTCACTGATGCCTCGTACCTACGCGAATGAGGAGATAAAAGTTGGAGCTGTCATTTCACTTCTCCAAGGGGAACCCCAAGCTTGGGCCCTTCGGTTGGTGGAGCAACGTCATCCTTCTCTCAGCAGTCTCAATACCTTTTTTGAAACTATGGCGGAGATTTATGACGACCCTGGGAGGGCAGCTTCGGCTGAGACTGCTCTTCAATCTCTGAAGCAAGGTAGGAGACCGGTGGAAGAGTATGTTATGGATTTCCGCCGCTGGGAAGCAGACACCACCTGGAACGACTCCGCGCTCCGATTCCAGTTTCGCCAAGGCCTCTCAGATACACTCAAGAATGAGCTTGCCAGGGTCGGAGTTCCTGAATCGTTAAAGGATCTGATCCAGTTATCTATCCAGATAGACAGGCGTCTAAGGGAGAGAAGGGCCGAGAGATCAGGAGCTGTCAGACCAGCCTGGAGCCTGCCTGCTCCTAAAGTATCTTCTGCCCCTGTGCCTTTTACTCCTACAGTCCAAGACGAACCTGAACCAATGCAGATAGGCCTGGCTCGCCCGGCCATTTCACAGGAAGAAAGACAACGCCGGAGGTCGTCCAATCTATGCTTATACTGCGGGGCGTCCGGTCACTTCCGCATCAACTGCCCGGTCAGACCCACTGGTGAGCCTGAGATTCTAATATGTGCTAGTGGTTTTCCTTCTCCTCCGCTTATTTCCTCTCATATACCACTCACCCTCTCGTTACAGGGCCCGCAAGGAAGAACCGTTACGATTAAGGCCATCGTGGACTCAGGAGCCTGTTCTTGTTTTCTGGACTGTCAAGTGGCTCAACAACTTATGCTTCCCACTTGCCGGAAACGCCTACCTCTAGCCATCCAGCTGGCAGATGGATCAGCTATCGGCTCCGGCCCTATCACTATGGAAACTTTGCCACTTCTGGTCACCATCCAAGGGGAGCATCAGGAATATCTAAGCTTTGATCTGCTGCCCTCTCCTTTGTTTCCTGCGATCCTAGGCATGCCCTGGTTAAAGACCCATAATCCTACCATCGATTGGGTTTCTCACGAGGTATCCTTTCCCTCTGACTACTGCCGACGCTCTTGCTTTCCACGAGCGGGGACTCTGTTCTGTTTGAACTCTCCTAAGAAAGACATCATCCCCGCAGCATACCATGATTTCTTGGATGTCTTTGACAAATCTAAAGCAGACTCTCTTCCTCCTCATCGTCCGTACGATTGTCCTGTCGAACTCCAACCGGGAGCTCCCATTCCTTACGGAAGAACATATCCACTCTCGGAACCTGAGACTCTAGTACTTAAAGACTATATTGAAGAGAATCTTAGGAAGGGATTCATTCGGCCATCTACTTCTCCTGCTGGGGCTGGAATCTTCTTTGTTGAGAAAAAAGATGGCTCCCTTCGACCGTGTATAGATTACCGGGAACTCAACAAGATTACCATCAAGAACCGGTACCCTCTACCTCTCATGCCTGACTTGTTTCAGAGACTCCGTTCCGCTTGCATCTTCTCTAAGTTGGACTTGCGAGGAGCCTACAACTTGATCCGAATCCGCGAGGGAGATGAGTGGAAAACTGCCTTCCGGTCCCGGTTTGGGCATTTTGAGTACTTGGTGATGCCCTTTGGGCTGTGCAACGCCCCGGCAACTTTCCAACACTTTGTAAACGATATTTTCAGAGACTATATCGATAATTTCATGGTAGTCTATTTAGACGACATCCTGATCTTTTCTCCATCCCAAGAAGAACACCAGAAGCATGTGAGGAAAGTTTTAAGTCGTCTTCGCACGCACGGACTCTATGCCAAGCCTGAAAAGTGCGAATTTAATAGGGAGAATATTCAGTTTCTAGGCCTCAAGATATCCCCGGGAGGAGTGGAGATGGACCCTCAGAAGGTCTCAGCTATCCTCGATTGGCCTGTCCCCGTGGATCGAAGGTCTGTACAGCGTTTTATTGGCTTTGCCAATTTCTACAGAAAGTTCATCCAGAACTTCTCACGGATAGTAGCTCCTATCACTCAGCTGACCAGTACTCGTCAGACCTTTCGGTGGACTCCTGAAGCTCAATCCGCGTTTGAGAAGCTGAAAGCCCGCTTTACCTCCGCACCCATACTGAAACACCCTGATCCCTCCAAAGCCTTTGTGTTGGAGGTGGACGCCTCTGAAGTGGCCGTGGGTGCTATCTTGTCCCAGCGTTTCGGCCCGAAGGCTGTTCTTCATCCAGTAGCTTTCTTTTCTAGGAAGTTGAGCACAGCTGAAAAGAACTATGATGTGGCTGACCGGGAACTCTTGGCGATTAAAGCAGCTCTCGAGGAGTGGCGTTATCTCCTGGAGGGTGCGGAGCAACCTATTCTGATACTCACCGATCACAAGAACCTGGAGTATCTCCGGACTGCGAAGAGGTTGAGACCCCGACAAGCCCGGTGGTCCCTCTTCTTCTCCAGATTTAACTTTCATCTGACTTATCGTCCTGGGGCTAAGAACTCTAAACCTGATGCCCTGTCCAGAATGTACCAACCAGAAGCTACTGCTGATCCCACTCCTGAGAACATCTTGTCCTCTCAACATTTTCTTCTCCTGCAGTCTAGCTTGCTGGATCATCTCAGACAAGTCTCCTCCTGTCTCAGCACGGTTCCAGAGTTACCGCTAAAGGAGGGGCTTTACTACTTCCAGGACAAGATCTATGTGCCCGCTGACGCTCGTTTGGCTGTTCTTCAATCCTGTCACGACAACCGTCTAGCCGGACACTTTGGGGTCACTCGAACTCGAGAACTTCTCCAGAGAAATTTCTGGTGGCCGGAACTTTCCAAGGATTGCAACTCCTTTGTTTCTTCATGTGAGATCTGTGCCCGTTCCAAGAGCACCCGTACTCGACCCTGGGGCCTTTTGAATCCCTTGCCTGTTCCAACTCGACCATGGAAGGACATTGCCTTGGATTTTGTGGTGGAATTGCCTCCTTCTGAAGGGTTTACCACTATCCTGGTGGTCGTAGACCGGTTCTCAAAGATGGCCCATTTCTTACCTTTCAAACAGATTCCCTCTGCCGCAGAGACTGCTCAGGTGTTCATCCGAGAAATTGTCCGTCTCCACGGATTGCCGTCGGATATTGTTTCCGATCGTGGGTCGCAGTTCACCTCTAAGTTTTGGCAAGAACTCTGCAAGGGCCTGGGAATTAATCTTTCCCTCTCATCTGGGTATCATCCTCAGTCCAATGGGCAAACGGAGCGGACGAACCAGACCTTGGAGCAATACATCAGGTGCTTTACCTCCGCCTCCCAAGACGATTGGTTTCCGCTGTTGGCGTCGGCTGAATTTGCCTTTAATAATTCCGCACATGCATCCACGCATAAGTCTCCATTCTTTATCAACTATGGCTTCCATCCTTCGTTCTTGCCTGGGTTGGATATTTCCTCACCCTGTCCTGGGGTACAGGAGAGGCTCTCATCGCTCCAAAAGAACTTTGATATTGTTCACCAAGCTCTGAAAGCAGCACAAGAGAGCGGAAAAAGATTTGCTGACAGACGCAGAAGAGAAACTCCAGCTCTTATCCCGAGGGATCTAGTCTGGTTATCGACTATCAATCTCAAACTTCACTGCCCCTCTAAAAAGTTAGCACCAAAATTCATCGGTCCGTTTCCTATCCTGCAGCAAATTAATCCGGTGGCATTCAAGATATCTCTTCCCGCATCCTTACGAATTCACCCGGTCTTTCACGTTTCCTGCCTGAAGAAGGTGGTGCCTAATAGCTTTCCGGGCCGGTCTTCTCTTCCTCCTCCGCCAGTTCTAGTTAATGGCTCAGAAGAATTCGAGATAGAAAAGATTCTGGACAGCAGGAGAGTGAGAAATTCCCTTCAATATCTCATTAAATGGAAAGGGTATGGAATGGAGGAGAATTCCTGGGAACCTGCAAACAATGTACATGCTCCTGGACTGGTGAGAAGGTACCATTTAAGATTCCCTGATAGGCCAGGTCCTAGGGGCACCCGGAGGTTGCCCCTGGGGGGGGGGCAATGTCACACTCACCATGGCGGCCGGTCACGACATTCGGGGATGCCTTCCCTGGTGCGCACGCGCAGGGGCTCATTCGCTGTCCTGTGTTCACTTCAGCTGCGGCGCGCGGCGCGGCGCGCAGTGCGCATGCGCGCAAAGTATTGCGCGCGCATGAAGTTGCGCGCGCATGCGCGTGTGCCGCTGCGCGCGTGTACGCGTGCGCATGCGCATGCGCAGAGCACTGCGCACGTCACGCGCATGCGCAGGGCGTTAATTTCGGCGCCAATTTCAACTATATAAGCAGCACTGCCCTTTACTGCAGTGCTGCTCGTTCTGACAGTTTGGCTAGCCTGTTTGGTGAACCGTGTTCCTGCATTTCTGATTCTGATTTGATTCCCTGTTGTGACCTTGGCCTGTGACCCCGACTTCCGCTGATCTCTGCCTGCCCTGACCTCTGGCTTGTTCCTGGATTCCCGCTGTCTGCCGCCTGCCCCGACCTTTGGCCTGTGTACCCGATACCGCTGATACCCGCCTGCCCTGACCTTTGGCTTGTGACCTCGACCTCTGTTGCACTCTGCCTGGCCTGGATTTACAATCATCGTTTGACCCAGCATACTCCACAATTAGTGTCACCTGTTCTCCTGACCACTCGCTGAGGCTATCCCAGTAGTGACCTGGTAGGGCACTAGGCAGCTAAGTTCCACTTCCCCCTCCTGGGGTTGTGGTCCTGCACTCCCCTCAAGGGGGTGTGGGTGAAGACCCGTGGTCACCTAGACTCCACTACTGGGTAACGCCTCTTCCTTCGTGGGAGGGTCAACAGGGACTGAAGAGAAACCTAACCAGGACCTAACAGTAACGAGCAGCCAGGATGGACACTAGTGGAGCTCGTTCTCCTGTGGAGATTTTGTATGAACTGGTCACGCAACTGCGTGTCTCCATCGATGAAGTCCAGAAGGGTTATCAGGAGATCCGGGACCAACTTCGCGGCACTCTTCCCGCTGCTGACGGAGCGTCGGCTCCTGCCTCGGCCCCTGTCCCTGCTCCTGCGATGCTTCCTCCAGCCGGTGATGGGACAGCCCCAGTAGAGGGGGCTGCTGTCCTTCTGCCCGAACCCAGACTACCTTTACCTGAGCGGTTCTCGGGAGATCGCTCCAAGTTCAGGTGGTTTCAGAGCGCCTGTCGTCTCCATTTCTCACTGATGCCTCGTACCTACGCGAATGAGGAGATAAAAGTTGGAGCTGTCATTTCACTTCTCCAAGGGGAACCCCAAGCTTGGGCCCTTCGGTTGGTGGAGCAACGTCATCCTTCTCTCAGCAGTCTCAATACCTTTTTTGAAACTATGGCGGAGATTTATGACGACCCTGGGAGGGCAGCTTCGGCTGAGACTGCTCTTCAATCTCTGAAGCAAGGTAGGAGACCGGTGGAAGAGTATGTTATGGATTTCCGCCGCTGGGAAGCAGACACCACCTGGAACGACTCCGCGCTCCGATTCCAGTTTCGCCAAGGCCTCTCAGATACACTCAAGGATGAGCTTGCCAGGGTCGGAGTTCCTGAATCGTTAAAGGATCTGATCCAGTTATCTATCCAGATAGACAGGCGTCTAAGGGAGAGAAGGGCCGAGAGATCAGGAGCTGTCAGACCAGCCTGGAGCCTGCCTGCTCCTAAAGTATCTTCTGCCCCTGTGCCTTTTACTCCTACAGTCCAAGACGAACCTGAACCAATGCAGATAGGCCTGGCTCGCCCGGCCATTTCACAGGAAGAAAGACAACGCCGGAGGTCGTCCAATCTATGCTTATACTGCGGGGCGTCCGGTCACTTCCGCATCAACTGCCCGGTCAGACCCACTGGTGAGCCTGAGATTCTAATATGTGCTAGTGGTTTTCCTTCTCCTCCGCTTATTTCCTCTCATATACCACTCACCCTCTCGTTACAGGGCCCGCAAGGAAGAACCGTTACGATTAAGGCCATCGTGGACTCAGGAGCCTGTTCTTGTTTTCTGGACTGTCAAGTGGCTCAACAACTTATGCTTCCCACTTGCCGGAAACGCCTACCTCTAGCCATCCAGCTGGCAGATGGATCAGCTATCGGCTCCGGCCCTATCACTATGGAAACTTTGCCACTTCTGGTCACCATCCAAGGGGAGCATCAGGAATATCTAAGCTTTGATCTGCTGCCCTCTCCTTTGTTTCCTGCGATCCTAGGCATGCCCTGGTTAAAGACCCATAATCCTACCATCGATTGGGTTTCTCACGAGGTATCCTTTCCCTCTGACTACTGCCGACGCTCTTGCTTTCCACGAGCGGGGACTCTGTTCTGTTTGAACTCTCCTAAGAAAGACATCATCCCCGCAGCATACCATGATTTCTTGGATGTCTTTGACAAATCTAAAGCAGACTCTCTTCCTCCTCATCGTCCGTACGATTGTCCTGTCGAACTCCAACCGGGAGCTCCCATTCCTTACGGAAGAACATATCCACTCTCGGAACCTGAGACTCTAGTACTTAAAGACTATATTGAAGAGAATCTTAGGAAGGGATTCATTCGGCCATCTACTTCTCCTGCTGGGGCTGGAATCTTCTTTGTTGAGAAAAAAGATGGCTCCCTTCGACCGTGTATAGATTACCGGGAACTCAACAAGATTACCATCAAGAACCGGTACCCTCTACCTCTCATGCCTGACTTGTTTCAGAGACTCCGTTCCGCTTGCATCTTCTCTAAGTTGGACTTGCGAGGAGCCTACAACTTGATCCGAATCCGCGAGGGAGATGAGTGGAAAACTGCCTTCCGGTCCCGGTTTGGGCATTTTGAGTACTTGGTGATGCCCTTTGGGCTGTGCAACGCCCCGGCAACTTTCCAACACTTTGTAAACGATATTTTCAGAGACTATATCGATAATTTCATGGTAGTCTATTTAGACGACATCCTGATCTTTTCTCCATCCCAAGAAGAACACCAGAAGCATGTGAGGAAAGTTTTAAGTCGTCTTCGCACGCACGGACTCTATGCCAAGCCTGAAAAGTGCGAATTTAATAGGGAGAATATTCAGTTTCTAGGCCTCAAGATATCCCCGGGAGGAGTGGAGATGGACCCTCAGAAGGTCTCAGCTATCCTCGATTGGCCTGTCCCCGTGGATCGAAGGTCTGTACAGCGTTTTATTGGCTTTGCCAATTTCAACAGAAAGTTCATCCAGAACTTCTCACGGATAGTAGCTCCTATCACTCAGCTGACCAGTACTCGTCAGACCTTTCGGTGGACTCCTGAAGCTCAATCCGCGTTTGAGAAGCTGAAAGCCCGCTTTACCTCCGCACCCATACTGAAACACCCTGATCCCTCCAAAGCCTTTGTGTTGGAGGTGGACGCCTCTGAAGTGGCCGTGGGTGCTATCTTGTCCCAGCGTTTCGGCCCGAAGGCTGTTCTTCATCCAGTAGCTTTCTTTTCTAGGAAGTTGAGCACAGCTGAAAAGAACTATGATGTGGCTGACCGGGAACTCTTGGCGATTAAAGCAGCTCTCGAGGAGTGGCGTTATCTCCTGGAGGGTGCGGAGCAACCTATTCTGATACTCACCGATCACAAGAACCTGGAGTATCTCCGGACTGCGAAGAGGTTGAGACCCCGACAAGCCCGGTGGTCCCTCTTCTTCTCCAGATTTAACTTTCATCTGACTTATCGTCCTGGGGCTAAGAACTCTAAACCTGATGCCCTGTCCAGAATGTACCAACCAGAAGCTACTGCTGATCCCACTCCTGAGAACATCTTGTCCTCTCAACATTTTCTTCTCCTGCAGTCTAGCTTGCTGGATCATCTCAGACAAGTCTCCTCCTGTCTCAGCACGGTTCCAGAGTTACCGCTAAAGGAGGGGCTTTACTACTTCCAGGACAAGATCTATGTGCCCGCTGACGCTCGTTTGGCTGTTCTTCAATCCTGTCACGACAACCGTCTAGCCGGACACTTTGGGGTCACTCGAACTCGAGAACTTCTCCAGAGAAATTTCTGGTGGCCGGAACTTTCCAAGGATTGCAACTCCTTTGTTTCTTCATGTGAGATCTGTGCCCGTTCCAAGAGCACCCGTACTCGACCCTGGGGCCTTTTGAATCCCTTGCCTGTTCCAACTCGACCATGGAAGGACATTGCCTTGGATTTTGTGGTGGAATTGCCTCCTTCTGAAGGGTTTACCACTATCCTGGTGGTCGTAGACCGGTTCTCAAAGATGGCCCATTTCTTACCTTTCAAACAGATTCCCTCTGCCGCAGAGACTGCTCAGGTGTTCATCCGAGAAATTGTCCGTCTCCACGGATTGCCGTCGGATATTGTTTCCGATCGTGGGTCGCAGTTCACCTCTAAGTTTTGGCAAGAACTCTGCAAGGGCCTGGGAATTAATCTTTCCCTCTCATCTGGGTATCATCCTCAGTCCAATGGGCAAACGGAGCGGACGAACCAGACCTTGGAGCAATACATCAGGTGCTTTACCTCCGCCTCCCAAGACGATTGGTTTCCGCTGTTGGCGTCGGCTGAATTTGCCTTTAATAATTCCGCACATGCATCCACGCATAAGTCTCCATTCTTTATCAACTATGGCTTCCATCCTTCGTTCTTGCCTGGGTTGGATATTTCCTCACCCTGTCCTGGGGTACAGGAGAGGCTCTCATCGCTCCAAAAGAACTTTGATATTGTTCACCAAGCTCTGAAAGCAGCACAAGAGAGCGGAAAAAGATTTGCTGACAGACGCAGAAGAGAAACTCCAGCTCTTATCCCGGGGGATCTAGTCTGGTTATCGACTATCAATCTCAAACTTCACTGCCCCTCTAAAAAGTTAGCACCAAAATTCATCGGTCCGTTTCCTATCCTGCAGCAAATTAATCCGGTGGCATTCAAGATATCTCTTCCCGCATCCTTACGAATTCACCCGGTCTTTCACGTTTCCTGCCTGAAGAAGGTGGTGCCTAATAGCTTTCCGGGCCGGTCTTCTCTTCCTCCTCCGCCAGTTCTAGTTGATGGCTCAGAAGAATTCGAGATAGAAAAGATTCTGGACAGCAGGAGAGTGAGAAATTCCCTTCAATATCTCATTAAATGGAAAGGGTATGGAATGGAGGAGAATTCCTGGGAACCTGCAAACAATGTACATGCTCCTGGACTGGTGAGAAGGTACCATTTAAGATTCCCTGATAGGCCAGGTCCTAGGGGCACCCGGAGGTTGCCCCTGGGGGGGGGGCAATGTCACACTCACCATGGCGGCCGGTCACGACATTCGGGGATGCCTTCCCTGGTGCGCACGCGCAGGGGCTCATTCGCTGTCCTGTGTTCACTTCAGCTGCGGCGCGCAGTGCGCATGCGCGCAAAGTATTGCGCGCGCATGAAGTTGCGCGCGCATGCGCGTGTGCCGCTGCGCGCGTGTACGCGTGCGCATGCGCATGCGCAGAGCACTGCGCACGTCACGCGCATGCGCAGGGCGTTAATTTCGGCGCCAATTTCAACTATATAAGCAGCACTGCCCTTTACTGCAGTGCTGCTCGTTCTGACAGTTTGGCTAGCCTGTTTGGTGAACCGTGTTCCTGCATTTCTGATTCTGATTTGATTCCCTGTTGTGACCTTGGCCTGTGACCCCGACTTCCGCTGATCTCTGCCTGCCCTGACCTCTGGCTTGTTCCTGGATTCCCGCTGTCTGCCGCCTGCCCCGACCTTTGGCCTGTGTACCCGATACCGCTGATACCCGCCTGCCCTGACCTTTGGCTTGTGACCTCGACCTCTGTTGCACTCTGCCTGGCCTGGATTTACAATCATCGTTTGACCCAGCATACTCCACAATTAGTGTCACCTGTTCTCCTGACCACTCGCTGAGGCTATCCCAGTAGTGACCTGGTAGGGCACTAGGCAGCTAAGTTCCACTTCCCCCTCCTGGGGTTGTGGTCCTGCACTCCCCTCAAGGGGGTGTGGGTGAAGACCCGTGGTCACCTAGACTCCACTACTGGGTAACGCCTCTTCCTTCGTGGGAGGGTCAACAGGGACTGAAGAGAAACCTAACCAGGACCTAACAGTAACGAGCAGCCAGGATGGACACTAGTGGAGCTCGTTCTCCTGTGGAGATTTTGTATGAACTGGTCACGCAACTGCGTGTCTCCATCGATGAAGTCCAGAAGGGTTATCAGGAGATCCGGGACCAACTTCGCGGCACTCTTCCCGCTGCTGACGGAGCGTCGGCTCCTGCCTCGGCCCCTGTCCCTGCTCCTGCGATGCTTCCTCCAGCCGGTGATGGGACAGCCCCAGTAGAGGGGGCTGCTGTCCTTCTGCCCGAACCCAGACTACCTTTACCTGAGCGGTTCTCGGGAGATCGCTCCAAGTTCAGGTGGTTTCAGAGCGCCTGTCGTCTCCATTTCTCACTGATGCCTCGTACCTACGCGAATGAGGAGATAAAAGTTGGAGCTGTCATTTCACTTCTCCAAGGGGAACCCCAAGCTTGGGCCCTTCGGTTGGTGGAGCAACGTCATCCTTCTCTCAGCAGTCTCAATACCTTTTTTGAAACTATGGCGGAGATTTATGACGACCCTGGGAGGGCAGCTTCGGCTGAGACTGCTCTTCAATCTCTGAAGCAAGGTAGGAGACCGGTGGAAGAGTATGTTATGGATTTCCGCCGCTGGGAAGCAGACACCACCTGGAACGACTCCGCGCTCCGATTCCAGTTTCGCCAAGGCCTCTCAGATACACTCAAGGATGAGCTTGCCAGGGTCGGAGTTCCTGAATCGTTAAAGGATCTGATCCAGTTATCTATCCAGATAGACAGGCGTCTAAGGGAGAGAAGGGCCGAGAGATCAGGAGCTGTCAGACCAGCCTGGAGCCTGCCTGCTCCTAAAGTATCTTCTGCCCCTGTGCCTTTTACTCCTACAGTCCAAGACGAACCTGAACCAATGCAGATAGGCCTGGCTCGCCCGGCCATTTCACAGGAAGAAAGACAACGCCGGAGGTCGTCCAATCTATGCTTATACTGCGGGGCGTCCGGTCACTTCCGCATCAACTGCCCGGTCAGACCCACTGGTGAGCCTGAGATTCTAATATGTGCTAGTGGTTTTCCTTCTCCTCCGCTTATTTCCTCTCATATACCACTCACCCTCTCGTTACAGGGCCCGCAAGGAAGAACCGTTACGATTAAGGCCATCGTGGACTCAGGAGCCTGTTCTTGTTTTCTGGACTGTCAAGTGGCTCAACAACTTATGCTTCCCACTTGCCGGAAACGCCTACCTCTAGCCATCCAGCTGGCAGATGGATCAGCTATCGGCTCCGGCCCTATCACTATGGAAACTTTGCCACTTCTGGTCACCATCCAAGGGGAGCATCAGGAATATCTAAGCTTTGATCTGCTGCCCTCTCCTTTGTTTCCTGCGATCCTAGGCATGCCCTGGTTAAAGACCCATAATCCTACCATCGATTGGGTTTCTCACGAGGTATCCTTTCCCTCTGACTACTGCCGACGCTCTTGCTTTCCACGAGCGGGGACTCTGTTCTGTTTGAACTCTCCTAAGAAAGACATCATCCCCGCAGCATACCATGATTTCTTGGATGTCTTTGACAAATCTAAAGCAGACTCTCTTCCTCCTCATCGTCCGTACGATTGTCCTGTCGAACTCCAACCGGGAGCTCCCATTCCTTACGGAAGAACATATCCACTCTCGGAACCTGAGACTCTAGTACTTAAAGACTATATTGAAGAGAATCTTAGGAAGGGATTCATTCGGCCATCTACTTCTCCTGCTGGGGCTGGAATCTTCTTTGTTGAGAAAAAAGATGGCTTCCTTCGACCGTGTATAGATTACCGGGAACTCAACAAGATTACCATCAAGAACCGGTACCCTCTACCTCTCATGCCTGACTTGTTTCAGAGACTCCGTTCCGCTTGCATCTTCTCTAAGTTGGACTTGCGAGGAGCCTACAACTTGATCCGAATCCGCGAGGGAGATGAGTGGAAAACTGCCTTCCGGTCCCGGTTTGGGCATTTTGAGTACTTGGTGATGCCCTTTGGGCTGTGCAACGCCCCGGCAACTTTCCAACACTTTGTAAACGATATTTTCAGAGACTATATTGATAATTTCATGGTAGTCTATTTAGACGACATCCTGATCTTTTCTCCATCCCAAGAAGAACACCAGAAGCATGTGAGGAAAGTTTTAAGTCGTCTTCGCACGCACGGACTCTATGCCAAGCCTGAAAAGTGCGAATTTAATAGGGAGAATATTCAGTTTCTAGGCCTCAAGATATCCCCGGGAGGAGTGGAGATGGACCCTCAGAAGGTCTCAGCTATCCTCGATTGGCCTGTCCCCGTGGATCGAAGGTCTGTACAGCGTTTTATTGGCTTTGCCAATTTCTACAGAAAGTTCATCCAGAACTTCTCACGGATAGTAGCTCCTATCACTCAGCTGACCAGTACTCGTCAGACCTTTCGGTGGACTCCTGAAGCTCAATCCGCGTTTGAGAAGCTGAAAGCCCGCTTTACCTCCGCACCCATACTGAAACACCCTGATCCCTCCAAAGCCTTTGTGTTGGAGGTGGACGCCTCTGAAGTGGCCGTGGGTGCTATCTTGTCCCAGCGTTTCGGCCCGAAGGCTGTTCTTCATCCAGTAGCTTTCTTTTCTAGGAAGTTGAGCACAGCTGAAAAGAACTATGATGTGGCTGACCGGGAACTCTTGGCGATTAAAGCAGCTCTCGAGGAGTGGCGTTATCTCCTGGAGGGTGCGGAGCAACCTATTCTGATACTCACCGATCACAAGAACCTGGAGTATCTCCGGACTGCGAAGAGGTTGAGACCCCGACAAGCCCGGTGGTCCCTCTTCTTCTCCAGATTTAACTTTCATCTGACTTATCGTCCTGGGGCTAAGAACTCTAAACCTGATGCCCTGTCCAGAATGTACCAACCAGAAGCTACTGCTGATCCCACTCCTGAGAACATCTTGTCCTCTCAACATTTTCTTCTCCTGCAGTCTAGCTTGCTGGATCATCTCAGACAAGTCTCCTCCTGTCTCAGCACGGTTCCAGAGTTACCGCTAAAGGAGGGGCTTTACTACTTCCAGGACAAGATCTATGTGCCCGCTGACGCTCGTTTGGCTGTTCTTCAATCCTGTCACGACAACCGTCTAGCCGGACACTTTGGGGTCACTCGAACTCGAGAACTTCTCCAGAGAAATTTCTGGTGGCCGGAACTTTCCAAGGATTGCAACTCCTTTGTTTCTTCATGTGAGATCTGTGCCCGTTCCAAGAGCACCCGTACTCGACCCTGGGGCCTTTTGAATCCCTTGCCTGTTCCAACTCGACCATGGAAGGACATTGCCTTGGATTTTGTGGTGGAATTGCCTCCTTCTGAAGGGTTTACCACTATCCTGGTGGTCGTAGACCGGTTCTCAAAGATGGCCCATTTCTTACCTTTCAAACAGATTCCCTCTGCCGCAGAGACTGCTCAGGTGTTCATCCGAGAAATTGTCCGTCTCCACGGATTGCCGTCGGATATTGTTTCCGATCGTGGGTCGCAGTTCACCTCTAAGTTTTGGCAAGAACTCTGCAAGGGCCTGGGAATTAATCTTTCCCTCTCATCTGGGTATCATCCTCAGTCCAATGGGCAAACGGAGCGGACGAACCAGACCTTGGAGCAATACATCAGGTGCTTTACCTCCGCCTCCCAAGACGATTGGTTTCCGCTGTTGGCGTCGGCTGAATTTGCCTTTAATAATTCCGCACATGCATCCACGCATAAGTCTCCATTCTTTATCAACTATGGCTTCCATCCTTCGTTCTTGCCTGGGTTGGATATTTCCTCACCCTGTCCTGGGGTACAGGAGAGGCTCTCATCGCTCCAAAAGAACTTTGATATTGTTCACCAAGTGTAACGATCGGTGGGCGCAGAGAGTATCTGATTACCGGTGATCTGCAGTATCACCGGAAATACAGATATATACCAGATTATAAGTGATCTGCAGTCTCACCGATAATCCGATATACAAACTAACCTCTGTTCACCCGAGTAGAGCGTTGTGTTTGGTGCAACAGTAATACAGAGGACAAGCCTCAGTGCAGCAAGGAGTACTGCACAGATACCTTCCACAGGTCTGAGCTCTCCCAAAACGGGAGGAGTCAGACTAACAGTGGGAAGGAAAGTCTGAAAGTGACACTCAGACGCAAGTGTCACTAACGGGACAAGGAACCGCCTCCAATCGTGAGGTCGGTTCTCGAGGTCGGGCAAGCCAAGTCGTAAACACACAGACAGATAAGGTACAAGATCAGCAGACAAAAGGCAGAGTCAAAGTACAGGCAGGGTTCGGCAACGGGGTATCAGATATATCGGGGTACAGAATCAGGAGGCAGAAACAGAGTCTAGGAGCGAGCCGGGGTTCGGCAACGGAGTATCAGAAATAACGAGGTACAAGATCAAAGTTCAGAAGAGTAGTCAAGGCAGGCAAGAAGTCATAACAGATAATCACAATCAAACTAGTACTTTAAGCTATCAACGAAATCTAGCTTAGTGTAGGATTACAGCTCCAGCTGGTCCCGGCACACTAACGGATCTGACTACGGATCTGGGTGCTCCCACATGTGTGATCGCACGCCAGACAAAGAGCAAGTGAACAACCAGCAGTATATATACTCTAGGACCTTTCCAGGACCTCCCTAATTGCTGGTCCAATGGGAGCAGTGGAATTTGTCAGCTGACCCAGCTGGTCAGCCGACACCCTTCTAACTGCTATTTAAACTCTGCCTCTGTGCTCGCGCGCGTGTAAGTCTGAGTCTTGGTGGACTACCAGTCCCAGCCACACCAGTACTGTCATGCAATGTATCTAATGCGGGGGCCGCCTCTGATGCGGATTCCGCCGTTACCAATGCGGATTCCGCCGCTCTGCCTGGACGGCTTGCGGCGGTTTTTCCGCGTTGAGACGCGCTAGTAGTATTGCCATGCGGACAATCTTCCGCGTCCAATGCGGACCCCACCGCTCTGCCCATGCGGCATGCGGCGGTTTCTTCGCGTTGTGCCGCCATGTCAGACGCGGAAACAGCCGCCTCCCTCTGAGTGCTAGCGGCGGCTTTTCCGCGTTTCCTCACAGTACCCCCCCCCGAGGAGTGGACTCTGGACAACTCCCACCAGGTTTCTCGGGATGTGAGGCATGAAATTCTCTCCTTAATTCGTCTGCATGCATGCGCGTCCCTGGTACCCATTGCCTTTCCTCAATGCCGTACCCTTTCCAGTGTACGAGATATTGTACTGAATTTTGCACAACACGTGAATCTAAAATCTTTTCCACCTCATATTCAGGTTGATCATCTACCAACACAGGGGGAGGAGGAGCAGAACCCACCTGGACCGCAGGTTTGAGTAGGGACACATGAAACGACCTTACGCCCCGCATGCTGGCAGGAAGATCAATGGCGTAAGTCACGTTATTGATTCTTTTGGTTACTGGGAATGGACCCACAAACCTGGGACCCAGTTTGGTAGAAGGCTGCTTCAGGGTCAAGTGACGTGTAGACACCCAGACTAACTCCCCTGGCTGAAACTTCCATTCCACGGATCGTCTTTTGTCTGCCTGACCCTTCTGACTCTGGAACGCCTTCTGCAAATTCCCCTTAACAATTCCCCAATTGTCCCTAAGTGATCTTTGCCAATCCTCCAGTGCTGGAAATGGGGATGACACGACTGGAAAAGGGGAAAATTTGGGTGATCTCCCTGTCACAATCTGGAATGGAGAGAACCCAGATGAGGAATTCTTCAAATTATTCTGTGCAAATTCCGCGAAGGGCAAAAACCTCACCCAGTCAGTCTGTGCTTCCGCAACGTAACATCTTAGGAATTGTTCCAAAGACTGATTGATACGTTCCGTCTGCCCATTGGTCTGTGGGTGGTAGCCCGACGAAAAAGACAACTTCATGCCCATCTGGCGACAAAATGCCCTCCAGAAACCAGAGACAAACTGGACTCCCCTATCCGACACAATGTCTTCCGGAATGCCATGCAACCGGAAGACGTGAAGGATGAACAACTCGGCCAGTTCCTGAGCCGAGGGGAGTCCTTTCAGGGGCACAAAATGGGCCATCTTGCTAAAACGGTCGACTACCACCCAAATGACCGACATTCCTTCAGACCTGGGCAATTCTCCCACAAAATCCATGGACAAGTGGGTCCATGGCTCACTCGGGGTGGGCAAAGGCTGCAGCTTACCTACAGATGCCAGCCGGGAGGGTTTACTCCTGGCACAGACCGCACACTCCCTGACGTACTCTTTGCAATCTGTTGCCAAAGAAGGCCACCAAGCACACCTGGCAATCAGATCCTGTGTTCTAGCCGCTCCCGGATGACCAGCATTCTTATGGGCGTGAAAGAGGTGCAGGATTTGTAAACGAAAGGGCAAAGGGATGAACATAACCCCTTCGGGTTTTCCCTCAGGAACGTCCTGCTGAAATGGACCCAAAACCTCCGTCCAATCCTCCCAAGTCTCTGTTGCGGCTAACACTAGTTCCCGCGGGATGATAGACTCAGGAGCGGGTGGCTGTGCCGTTTCTGGTTCAAAACACCTGGAGAGGGCATCTGCCTTGACGTTTTTGCTGCCTGGGGTGTACGTGATTATAAATCTAAACCTTGTAAAAAACAAAGACCATCGGGCCTGACGGGGACTCAATCTCTTCGCCCCCTCGATGTATTCCAAGTTCTTATGGTCGGTGTAAACTGTGATTGTGTGTTCTGCCCCCTCTAACCAGTGGCGCCACTCCTCAAATGCCAACTTAATAGCCAGAAGTTCCCGATTGCCTATATCATAATTTTTCTCTGCAGGTGAAAACCTGCGGGAAAAATAAGCACATGGGTGTAATCTGCCCTGCAACCCAGACCGTTGCGACAGCACTGCCCCCACCCCAACTTCTGAGGCATCAACTTCCACAATGAAGGGAAAGGACGTGTCAACATGCCTCAAAATTGGTGCTGAGCAAAATAATCTCTTCAATAAAGCAAATGCCGTCACGGCTTCAGGAGACCAGTGGTTGGTATCCGCCCCTTTTTTTGTGAGACTGGTAAGGGGGGCGACTAAAGTGGAGTATCCCTTGATGAACCTCCTGTAATAGTTCGCGAACCCCAAAAACCTCTGCAGGGCCTTCAACCCCACTGGCTGTGGCCACTCCAACACGGCTGTGACCTTGGCAGGATCCATTGAGAGGCCCGAGGTGGAAATTACGTATCCCAGAAACGTGACCGTGGTCACTTCAAATATACATTTTTCCACCTTCGCGTAGAGCCTGTTCTGTCTTAATTTGTTTAGGACAAATTTTACATGAACCCTGTGTTCGGCGAGGTTATTGGAATAAATCAGTATGTCATCGAGGTATATCAATACGAATCTACCCAAAACCTCCCGGAATACCTCATTGATTAATTCTTGGAAGACGGCTGGCGCATTGCACAACCCGAAGGGCATCACTAGGTACTCGTAATGCCCGTCGGGTGTGTTGAAGGCCGTCTTCCACTCATCACCCTCTCTGATGCGGATTAGATTGTACGCCCCCCTCAGATCCAATTTAGAGAAGATCTTTGCGGCTGTGATTTGCGTAAATAAATCGTCTATCAAGGGTAACGGATAGCGATTTTTTATCGTGATCTTATTGAGGCCCCGATAATCAATGCAAGGTCGGAGACCCCCGTCTTTCTTTTTAACGAAAAAGAAACCGGCCCCAGCAGGCGACCGGGAGGGCCGGATGAACCCCTTGGCTAAGTTATCACAAATGTATTCCTGCATAGCCATCTTCTCTGGACCGGACAAGTTATACAGATGACCCCTAGGAGGCATACAACCAGCACGGAGATCAATGGGGCAATCGAACGGGCGATGAGGGGGTAACTGATCAGCAGACTTAGGACAAAATACATCAGAGAATTCTGCATACTCTTCGGGAACCCCCTCCACAAGAATCTTGGTCCGACCCAATGTCACCTTCCCTAAACACCGTTGGTGACAATGATCGGACCATCTGGTTACCTGACCCGTAGCCCAGTCTATGTGCGGAGAATGGATTTGCAGCCACGGCATGCCTAGGATAATAGTCGAGGTAGACATGCGTAACACAAAAAATCGTAACTGCTCCCCATGCAGTACCCCTATGACGACCTTCACCTCCGGGGTCTGTGACAGGGGGCGATCCCGTTGCAGAGGGGAATCGTCCACTGCCGTGACCTGAATGGGGGGACTCACTGGAGTGAGGGGAATACCCAACTCCTGAGCGAATTCAAGATCCATAAAATTAGCCGCCGAGCCAGAATCAACAAACGCTTCAGTGGCTACAGACTTATTCTCCCATGTGATAGTACAGGGGAGAAGCAATTTTTTCTCTTTAAGAGGTGAAAATTGTGTGCCTAGGGTGTCACTCTCCACTACTCCTAGACAAAGTCGTTTTCCCGACTTGGTAGGGCAGTTTCGCACCCTATGCCCTGCTGCTGCGCAATACAGGCACAGCTGTTCCGTCATTCTCCGCCGTCGCTCCACCTGGGTCAACCTCGAACGACCAATCTGCATTGGTTCGGCCGGAGGCAAGACCGGAGAGGGTGAGACAGGCGGAGAAGGTGTCACTAGGGGTGTAGCGGACGGTGCCGCGTAAGATGTCACCCTGTCGTGGTGAGTACCCCTAACCTGCTTCTGATGGCGTAACCTACGATCAACTCGAATGGCCGATGATATGGCCTCATCGACTGTCTCGGGCTCGGGTATAGTCAACATTAGATCAGAGACTTCCTCCGACAACCCAGAAAGGAAGTAATCCATCAGAGCAAAGTTATCGAATCTAGCGGTGACTGACCACCTACGGAACTCTGCCGCATAATCCTCGACCGAGCCTCTGCCTTGCCGCAAAAGTTTGAGCTTCCGCTCAGAGGACGCGGCGAGGTCAGGGTCGTCATAAATTATGGCCATGGCCTTAAAGAATTCCTCCACCGAGGTCAGGGCAATATTGGTAGGAGGCAGGTTGTATGCCCAAGACTGGGAGTCCCCAGTCAGCAAAGTTTTAATAAAGATGACCCGTTGGGTCTCCGTCCCCGAGGATCGGGGTCTCAAGTCAAAATACGACAACACTCTACTCCTGAAATTCCGGAAGTCAGACTTGTGGCCGGAAAACTTATCAGGTACAGGCATACGTATATCAGTACTAGGAGAGGATCGCACTGAATCAACTGACGTCTGGAGGGTTTGCACAGAGCCTGACAGGACATTAATCATAGTCTTGTGGCTACCCAGCACTTGGTTGATGTTTTCCACCGAAGTGGCAAGTGCGCCCAGACGGTCAGTGTGTGCGTCCATTTGCATTTTTGGTCTGGCGTTCTGTAACGATCGGTGGGCGCAGAGAGTATCTGATTACCGGTGATCTGCAGTATCACCGGAAATACAGATATATACCAGATTATAAGTGATCTGCAGTCTCACCGATAATCCGATATACAAACTAACCTCTGTTCACCCGAGTAGAGCGTTGTGTTTGGTGCAACAGTAATACAGAGGACAAGCCTCAGTGCAGCAAGGAGTACTGCACAGATACCTTCCACAGGTCTGAGCTCTCCCAAAACGGGAGGAGTCAGACTAACAGTGGGAAGGAAAGTCTGAAAGTGACACTCAGACGCAAGTGTCACTAACGGGACAAGGAACCGCCTCCAATCGTGAGGTCGGTTCTCGAGGTCGGGCAAGCCAAGTCGTAAACACACAGACAGATAAGGTACAAGATCAGCAGACAAAAGGCAGAGTCAAAGTACAGGCAGGGTTCGGCAACGGGGTATCAGATATATCGGGGTACAGAATCAGGAGGCAGAAACAGAGTCTAGGAGCGAGCCGGGGTTCGGCAACGGAGTATCAGAAATAACGAGGTACAAGATCAAAGTTCAGAAGAGTAGTCAAGGCAGGCAAGAAGTCATAACAGATAATCACAATCAAACTAGTACTTTAAGCTATCAACGAAATCTAGCTTAGTGTAGGATTACAGCTCCAGCTGGTCCCGGCACACTAACGGATCTGACTACGGATCTGGGTGCTCCCACATGTGTGATCGCACGCCAGACAAAGAGCAAGTGAACAACCAGCAGTATATATACTCTAGGACCTTTCCAGGACCTCCCTAATTGCTGGTCCAATGGGAGCAGTGGAATTTGTCAGCTGACCCAGCTGGTCAGCCGACACCCTTCTAACTGCTATTTAAACTCTGCCTCTGTGCTCGCGCGCGTGTAAGTCTGAGTCTTGGTGGACTACCAGTCCCAGCCACACCAGTACTGTCATGCAATGTATCTAATGCGGGGGCCGCCTCTGATGCGGATTCCGCCGTTACCAATGCGGATTCCGCCGCTCTGCCTGGACGGCTTGCGGCGGTTTTTCCGCGTTGAGACGCGCTAGTAGTATTGCCATGCGGACAATCTTCCGCGTCCAATGCGGACCCCACCGCTCTGCCCATGCGGCATGCGGCGGTTTCTTCGCGTTGTGCCGCCATGTCAGACGCGGAAACAGCCGCCTCCCTCTGAGTGCTAGCGGCGGCTTTTCCGCGTTTCCTCACACCAAGCTCTGAAAGCAGCACAAGAGAGCGGAAAAAGATTTGCTGACAGACGCAGAAGAGAAACTCCAGCTCTTATCCCGGGGGATCTAGTCTGGTTATCGACTATCAATCTCAAACTTCACTGCCCCTCTAAAAAGTTAGCACCAAAATTCATCGGTCCGTTTCCTATCCTGCAGCAAATTAATCCGGTGGCATTCAAGATATCTCTTCCCGCATCCTTACGAATTCACCCGGTCTTTCACGTTTCCTGCCTGAAGAAGGTGGTGCCTAATAGCTTTCCGGGCCGGTCTTCTCTTCCTCCTCCGCCAGTTCTAGTTGATGGCTCAGAAGAATTCGAGATAGAAAAGATTCTGGACAGCAGGAGAGTGAGAAATTCCCTTCAATATCTCATTAAATGGAAAGGGTATGGAATGGAGGAGAATTCCTGGGAACCTGCAAACAATTTACATGCTCCTGGACTGGTGAGAAGGTACCATTTAAGATTCCCTGATAGGCCAGGTCCTAGGGGCACCCGGAGGTTGCCCCTGGGGGGGGGGGCAATGTCACACTCACCATGGCGGCCGGTCACGACATTCGGGGATGCCTTCCCTGGTGCGCACGCGCAGGGGCTCATTCGCTGTCCTGTGTTCACTTCAGCTGCGGCGCGCGGCGCGGCGCGCAGTGCGCATGCGCGCAAAGTATTGCGCGCGCATGAAGTTGCGCGCGCATGCGCGTGTGCCGCTGCGCGCGTGTACGCGTGCGCATGCGCATGCGCAGAGCACTGCGCACGTCACGCGCATGCGCAGGGCGTTAATTTCGGCGCCAATTTCAACTATATAAGCAGCACTGCCCTTTACTGCAGTGCTGCTCGTTCTGACAGTTTGGCTAGCCTGTTTGGTGAACCGTGTTCCTGCATTTCTGATTCTGATTTGATTCCCTGTTGTGACCTTGGCCTGTGACCCCGACTTCCGCTGATCTCTGCCTGCCCTGACCTCTGGCTTGTTCCTGGATTCCCGCTGTCTGCCGCCTGCCCCGACCTTTGGCCTGTGTACCCGATACCGCTGATACCCGCCTGCCCTGACCTTTGGCTTGTGACCTCGACCTCTGTTGCACTCTGCCTGGCCTGGATTTACAATCATCGTTTGACCCAGCATACTCCACAATTAGTGTCACCTGTTCTCCTGACCACTCGCTGAGGCTATCCCAGTAGTGACCTGGTAGGGCACTAGGCAGCTAAGTTCCACTTCCCCCTCCTGGGGTTGTGGTCCTGCACTCCCCTCAAGGGGGTGTGGGTGAAGACCCGTGGTCACCTAGACTCCACTACTGGGTAACGCCTCTTCCTTCGTGGGAGGGTCAACAGGGACTGAAGAGAAACCTAACCAGGACCTAACAGTAACGAGCAGCCAGGATGGACACTAGTGGAGCTCGTTCTCCTGTGGAGATTTTGTATGAACTGGTCACGCAACTGCGTGTCTCCATCGATGAAGTCCAGAAGGGTTATCAGGAGATCCGGGACCAACTTCGCGGCACTCTTCCCGCTGCTGACGGAGCGTCGGCTCCTGCCTCGGCCCCTGTCCCTGCTCCTGCGATGCTTCCTCCAGCCGGTGATGGGACAGCCCCAGTAGAGGGGGCTGCTGTCCTTCTGCCCGAACCCAGACTACCTTTACCTGAGCGGTTCTCGGGAGATCGCTCCAAGTTCAGGTGGTTTCAGAGCGCCTGTCGTCTCCATTTCTCACTGATGCCTCGTACCTACGCGAATGAGGAGATAAAAGTTGGAGCTGTCATTTCACTTCTCCAAGGGGAACCCCAAGCTTGGGCCCTTCGGTTGGTGGAGCAACGTCATCCTTCTCTCAGCAGTCTCAATACCTTTTTTGAAACTATGGCGGAGATTTATGACGACCCTGGGAGGGCAGCTTCGGCTGAGACTGCTCTTCAATCTCTGAAGCAAGGTAGGAGACCGGTGGAAGAGTATGTTATGGATTTCCGCCGCTGGGAAGCAGACACCACCTGGAACGACTCCGCGCTCCGATTCCAGTTTCGCCAAGGCCTCTCAGATACACTCAAGGATGAGCTTGCCAGGGTCGGAGTTCCTGAATCGTTAAAGGATCTGATCCAGTTATCTATCCAGATAGACAGGCGTCTAAGGGAGAGAAGGGCCGAGAGATCAGGAGCTGTCAGACCAGCCTGGAGCCTGCCTGCTCCTAAAGTATCTTCTGCCCCTGTGCCTTTTACTCCTACAGTCCAAGACGAACCTGAACCAATGCAGATAGGCCTGGCTCGCCCGGCCATTTCACAGGAAGAAAGACAACGCCGGAGGTCGTCCAATCTATGCTTATACTGCGGGGCGTCCGGTCACTTCCGCATCAACTGCCCGGTCAGACCCACTGGTGAGCCTGAGATTCTAATATGTGCTAGTGGTTTTCCTTCTCCTCCGCTTATTTCCTCTCATATACCACTCACCCTCTCGTTACAGGGCCCGCAAGGAAGAACCGTTACGATTAAGGCCATCGTGGACTCAGGAGCCTGTTCTTGTTTTCTGGACTGTCAAGTGGCTCAACAACTTATGCTTCCCACTTGCCGGAAACGCCTACCTCTAGCCATCCAGCTGGCAGATGGATCAGCTATCGGCTCCGGCCCTATCACTATGGAAACTTTGCCACTTCTGGTCACCATCCAAGGGGAGCATCAGGAATATCTAAGCTTTGATCTGCTGCCCTCTCCTTTGTTTCCTGCGATCCTAGGCATGCCCTGGTTAAAGACCCATAATCCTACCATCGATTGGGTTTCTCACGAGGTATCCTTTCCCTCTGACTACTGCCGACGCTCTTGCTTTCCACGAGCGGGGACTCTGTTCTGTTTGAACTCTCCTAAGAAAGACATCATCCCCGCAGCATACCATGAATTCTTGGATGTCTTTGACAAATCTAAAGCAGACTCTCTTCCTCCTCATCGTCCGTACGATTGTCCTGTCGAACTCCAACCGGGAGCTCCCATTCCTTACGGAAGAACATATCCACTCTCGGAACCTGAGACTCTAGTACTTAAAGACTATATTGAAGAGAATCTTAGGAAGGGATTCATTCGGCCATCTACTTCTCCTGCTGGGGCTGGAATCTTCTTTGTTGAGAAAAAAGATGGCTCCCTTCGACCGTGTATAGATTACCGGGAACTCAACAAGATTACCATCAAGAACCGGTACCCTCTACCTCTCATGCCTGACTTGTTTCAGAGACTCCGTTCCGCTTGCATCTTCTCTAAGTTGGACTTGCGAGGAGCCTACAACTTGATCCGAATCCGCGAGGGAGATGAGTGGAAAACTGCCTTCCGGTCCCGGTTTGGGCATTTTGAGTACTTGGTGATGCCCTTTGGGCTGTGCAACGCCCCGGCAACTTTCCAACACTTTGTAAACGATATTTTCAGAGACTATATCGATAATTTCATGGTAGTCTATTTAGACGACATCCTGATCTTTTCTCCATCCCAAGAAGAACACCAGAAGCATGTGAGGAAAGTTTTAAGTCGTCTTCGCACGCACGGACTCTATGCCAAGCCTGAAAAGTGCGAATTTAATAGGGAGAATATTCAGTTTCTAGGCCTCAAGATATCCCCGGGAGGAGTGGAGATGGACCCTCAGAAGGTCTCAGCTATCCTCGATTGGCCTGTCCCCGTGGATCGAAGGTCTGTACAGCGTTTTATTGGCTTTGCCAATTTCTACAGAAAGTTCATCCAGAACTTCTCACGGATAGTAGCTCCTATCACTCAGCTGACCAGTACTCGTCAGACCTTTCGGTGGACTCCTGAAGCTCAATCCGCGTTTGAGAAGCTGAAAGCCCGCTTTACCTCCGCACCCATACTGAAACACCCTGATCCCTCCAAAGCCTTTGTGTTGGAGGTGGACGCCTCTGAAGTGGCCGTGGGTGCTATCTTGTCCCAGCGTTTCGGCCCGAAGGCTGTTCTTCATCCAGTAGCTTTCTTTTCTAGGAAGTTGAGCACAGCTGAAAAGAACTATGATGTGGCTGACCGGGAACTCTTGGCGATTAAAGCAGCTCTCGAGGAGTGGCGTTATCTCCTGGAGGGTGCGGAGCAACCTATTCTGATACTCACCGATCACAAGAACCTGGAGTATCTCCGGACTGCGAAGAGGTTGAGACCCCGACAAGCCCGGTGGTCCCTCTTCTTCTCCAGATTTAACTTTCATCTGACTTATCGTCCTGGGGCTAAGAACTCTAAACCTGATGCCCTGTCCAGAATGTACCAACCAGAAGCTACTGCTGATCCCACTCCTGAGAACATCTTGTCCTCTCAACATTTTCTTCTCCTGCAGTCTAGCTTGCTGGATCATCTCAGACAAGTCTCCTCCTGTCTCAGCACGGTTCCAGAGTTACCGCTAAAGGAGGGGCTTTACTACTTCCAGGACAAGATCTATGTGCCCGCTGACGCTCGTTTGGCTGTTCTTCAATCCTGTCACGACAACCGTCTAGCCGGACACTTTGGGGTCACTCGAACTCGAGAACTTCTCCAGAGAAATTCCTGGTGGCCGGAACTTTCCAAGGATTGCAACTCCTTTGTTTCTTCATGTGAGATCTGTGCCCGTTCCAAGAGCACCCGTACTCGACCCTGGGGCCTTTTGAATCCCTTGCCTGTTCCAACTCGACCATGGAAGGACATTGCCTTGGATTTTGTGGTGGAATTGCCTCCTTCTGAAGGGTTTACCACTATCCTGGTGGTCGTAGACCGGTTCTCAAAGATGGCCCATTTCTTACCTTTCAAACAGATTCCCTCTGCCGCAGAGACTGCTCAGGTGTTCATCCGAGAAATTGTCCGTCTCCACGGATTGCCGTCGGATATTGTTTCCGATCGTGGGTCGCAGTTCACCTCTAAGTTTTGGCAAGAACTCTGCAAGGGCCTGGGAATTAATCTTTCCCTCTCATCTGGGTATCATCCTCAGTCCAATGGGCAAACGGAGCGGACGAACCAGACCTTGGAGCAATACATCAGGTGCTTTACCTCCGCCTCCCAAGACGATTGGTTTCCGCTGTTGGCGTCGGCTGAATTTGCCTTTAATAATTCCGCACATGCATCCACGCATAAGTCTCCATTCTTTATCAACTATGGCTTCCATCCTTCGTTCTTGCCTGGGTTGGATATTTCCTCACCCTGTCCTGGGGTACAGGAGAGGCTCTCATCGCTCCAAAAGAACTTTGATATTGTTCACCAAGCTCTGAAAGCAGCACAAGAGAGCGGAAAAAGATTTGCTGACAGACGCAGAAGAGAAACTCCAGCTCTTATCCCGGGGGATCTAGTCTGGTTATCGACTATCAATCTCAAACTTCACTGCCCCTCTAAAAAGTTAGCACCAAAATTCATCGGTCCGTTTCCTATCCTGCAGCAAATTAATCCGGTGGCATTCAAGATATCTCTTCCCGCATCCTTACGAATTCACCCGGTCTTTCACGTTTCCTGCCTGAAGAAGGTGGTGCCTAATAGCTTTCCGGGCCGGTCTTCTCTTCCTCCTCCGCCAGTTCTAGTTGATGGCTCAGAAGAATTCGAGATAGAAAAGATTCTGGACAGCAGGAGAGTGAGAAATTCCCTTCAATATCTCATTAAATGGAAAGGGTATGGAATGGAGGAGAATTCCTGGGAACCTGCAAACAATGTACATGCTCCTGGACTGGTGAGAAGGTACCATTTAAGATTCCCTGATAGGCCAGGTCCTAGGGGCACCCGGAGGTTGCCCCTGGGGGGGGGGGCAATGTCACACTCACCATGGCGGCCGGTCACGACATTCGGGGATGCCTTCCCTGGTGCGCACGCGCAGGGGCTCATTCGCTGTCCTGTGTTCACTTTAGCTGCGGCGCGCGGCGCGGCGCGCAGTGCGCATGCGCGCAAAGTATTGCGCGCGCATGAAGTTGCGCGCGCATGCGCGTGTGCCGCTGCGCGCGTGTACGCGTGCGCATGCGCATGCGCAGAGCACTGCGCACGTCACGCGCATGCGCAGGGCGTTAATTTCGGCGCCAATTTCAACTATATAAGCAGCACTGCCCTTTACTGCAGTGCTGCTCGTTCTGACAGTTTGGCTAGCCTGTTTGGTGAACCGTGTTCCTGCATTTCTGATTCTGATTTGATTCCCTGTTGTGACCTTGGCCTGTGACCCCGACTTCCGCTGATCTCTGCCTGCCCTGACCTCTGGCTTGTTCCTGGATTCCCGCTGTCTGCCGCCTGCCCCGACCTTTGGCCTGTGTACCCGATACCGCTGATACCCGCCTGCCCTGACCTTTGGCTTGTGACCTCGACCTCTGTTGCACTCTGCCTGGCCTGGATTTACAATCATCGTTTGACCCAGCATACTCCACAATTAGTGTCACCTGTTCTCCTGACCACTCGCTGAGGCTATCCCAGTAGTGACCTGGTAGGGCACTAGTCAGCTAAGTTCCACTTCCCCCTCCTGGGGTTGTGGTCCTGCACTCCCCTCAAGGGGGTGTGGGTGAAGACCCGTGGTCACCTAGACTCCACTACTGGGTAACGCCTCTTCCTTCGTGGGAGGGTCAACAGGGACTGAAGAGAAACCTAACCAGGACCTAACACTGAGGAGCTCACACTCTAATTCCTACCATAGTCATAGTCTAATGTCCTACCATATTATTATTATGTATTTATATAGCACTGACATCTTCTGCAGCACATTACAGAGTACATAGTCATGTCATTGACTGTCCTCTGAGGAGCTCACAATCCAATCCTACCATAGTCATAGTGTAATGTACCACCATATCCTACCATATTATTTTAGCAGCATTGTACAGAGTGAAAAGAGATGTCACTGACTGTTCTCAGAGAAGCTTACAGTCCAGTGGCGATCATCGTCACAATGTGATGTTTTCACTCTAGGCTTGTCATGTGGAAAAGCATGTGTAACATCTTCTGCATTTATCTGCATTGTCTGCATTTGATCTGTGGTGGACATGATAGTTTTATGTGGGAAATCAAGTCTTTCCTTGTTCTGGACGTGTTATATGCATTTGATCTATGGGGGTCGGTCGGGAAACATACTTGCATATAATCTGTGGGGGACATGTTATGTGCATTTGATCTGTGGGGAACGTGTTATCTGCATTTCATTTGTAGGAGACATGATGGGGAGTACGGGGGGATAATGGTTGGCGCTAAGTGTGTGTGTGGGGGGGGGGGGGGTGCGCCACAGGTTTTATTGCCTGGAGTGACAAAATGGTTAGAAACGCCCCTGTCTGTAGAAACCGTCAAGTGGATTTCATCAACCGTCTAGAGAACCTAGGATTGCAGCAATTGGATGCTCCCTCCTCGATCCGTTTTCTGTAGCAGTTACGATATTGTGGAGTTCTATGCAGATTTGACTATCTACACGCTTATCTTGGGGTGCCAAAGATATATCTGCTACTTGGTTTCCTAGTTCTACTTTTGTACATAACAGTCTTTTGTTGCAGTAACGCTATTTATTGTTTTTCCAAATTAAAGAAAGTATAACAAAGTAGAATCAAATTACAAGTTGCGGTTCGCTCCTCTAGTCTTCTACTCTGACTAATTGCGTATAAATGCAGGAACTATATCTTAAGCAAGATGGCTACTTCTTACATCAAAATGGAGGCTTTGTGGAGTCTGATGTCTCTCTATGCTCCTGCTGGTGGAACCTCATAGAACCTTATGGAAGTTTTTCTTCTGGAATGTTAAGCAAGTTCTCTTCTCATGGAGTCCCTTAAATAGCCAAGCCATGAAATTCATTCATTCATTCACATACACACACCCACATGACCACCTCCAGCTAAGGTGTCATCCCCCCCCCCCCCTGTCCTTGCCAGTTATGTCTTCTTTGGACCTCTAGATGGCGTTATAACCTCATTTATCATACAGGTGTTTGGATCTGAAAGTTGACCTTTCCTTTCACAGAAACTTTCTCAGGCATCCTCAAGACAAATAGAAACTCTCTAGCTATTGTCCATCTGATAAGTAGACTGTTCCCATGAGAAATTCCATTGTCCTCTCGGTTTTTATGGCTTTAGCACAAGGGTCCCATTCTTTGAGATAGGATAACACCAGTTTCGCTGGCTATTTAGTCGCTAGACCAGCTCTGATTGTTTCTGTTCCCAAGGGTAATGCATAGTGTCAGATGTGGATTTGCTGAACAGGATCTCACTTTAGTTTCTGTAAACACCGCCAGCTGTTTTTACTTTTCACCATTCTTTTGGGACGGTTTCCACACTTATGCCAACATAGAAACCATATCCAACAAAAAATCCACTGTTATTGTCTCACACTGCCCCCTAGTGACAATTGGCCATAAATACACATAACAGCAGTATTAATTAGAAGCTTGGAAACATAGCAAATAAGAACTCAAAATGGCTGCTAAAGGGTTAAAGAGGCCCTTTGTCAACTTATAGCAGAACATAAAGATGTATTCAGAAACAATTTTTTACAAGCGTTATCCTGGTTTTAGCATCAGAAACACTTCCTATAAAGATATTTCTGTATATTGGTGTTAAACTCCATGGTATGTAAATGGAGAGGGAAGATCTGGATCTCACAGAACCTTCCCATTTCTCTCACAGTCCCCCCGTTTCAACACTGTCACCCCGGTTCAAATCTGCCACTATGGGAGACTTCGGGAACCCAAGTGCTCCTGAAGTTGGACTGATCCATACTGGGCATGCGCATGGGAGCGTGCTCATGCATGTGCAGTACATAGCGGCACATCTTCGGGAGCTCTCTGGCTACCAAAGCCTGCTGAGGATACTCAGAGCTGTATTTGACCAATTTGTTGAAAAGTTCTTGCTGGGGTCAAGGTGAAGGAACGAGGGGACCATGAGAGGAATAGGAAGGTTCTGTAGGACCCAGGATTCCGTAGGACCCAGTAGGATTCTTAATAGGTAAGTACCTGTTTTTGTTTATTTTAATTTCACTTCACATTAGCTTTAAAGCTTGGCTATGATGCCATGCAGCCTTCTGTCCCATAGCACTCTAGGAGATCAACTGGTCTTACTGCTTATTACACAGATGGAAAAGCAGTGTAGCTTAGCGAATCAACCCCTACTGATTTGTCTGTGAGCCAGATGTAGCCATCAAAAAAACCACATCTGGCTCCCGAGCCATAGGTTCCCTACCACTGCTATAGAGCCTTCCCAGTCCTCTCTCAATCTTCTTGTTCCAGCACTGTCACTCATGTTGCAGGTATTAAACCAACCGGTTGAATGAATACACCTTCGTAAATCCTCGGAAGGCATTGAAAGCACTTATGTCTCTAAGTGCTTCCGAAGACAAGTGGCTCAATTCTGGGCATGCTTGAGTGAGCACACGTACTATGCACTCGCACATGCCCAGTATAGAGCCACCTGTCTTCAGAAGCACTCGGGGACAGGAGTGCTTCCGAGGGTTGCTGGAAGCAGTACATTCTAATGGGTAACAGCACTGTAACAAGGACACAAAGAGGAGAATGGGAAGGCCCTATAGGATCCAGACTTGCTTCAGAATTTCTTGAAGAGTGTAAATCAACATGAATTTTCAATGGGCAAACATTGACTAAATCATTTTTAATTAATATTAAAAAAAAATAAAAAAATAAGCACTTTTATTCATAAAGTTATATACAGTAAAGTTCCTCTTCAAGAATGGACCAAAGATCGCCCGAAGAACTGCTGGTCAGAACTGAGTGGCAGCAATTCAAAACATTTTTATGACTATTAATATGACCCTAAACAATTTCCCGTGCCTTGGGGTTTACAAGGATATGCTGTGTTCCATGTATGCCTGACTAGTCCTCCACATCACATCTGGTTCACCCAAGCCTCCAGTAACGTATTCCTCTTCTTTGCTCTGCTATCACATAGCTTTCCTCTGCTAAACACTTTTCCTGCCAACTACGTTGCCTGCTAAAACCCAGGCCTGACTCTTATTTCCAGGTTGTCTCCATGTTTGCCGAACAGATTACTCGGCCTTACTGGGAGAGAGGTTAAAGCAATAGCTGTAGTTTGAAGTGGTGGGTAATAAAATCCTGGAATTAGAAGCCGTTTAGAGAACCATAACAAGAGTCTTTCATACATGTTGACCAA
The DNA here is from genome assembly GCF_040937935.1 of Hyperolius riggenbachi. Classification (NCBI taxonomy): domain Eukaryota; kingdom Metazoa; phylum Chordata; class Amphibia; order Anura; family Hyperoliidae; genus Hyperolius; species Hyperolius riggenbachi. The sequence continues at coordinate 67,719,612 of NC_090657.1, forward strand.
GATCACGTTGCAGATTGCCAACAAATGGCTGAGGATTTGACCTAACAACGTGCTTCAGTTCAGGAGGTTTATCCAGAGTCCAGGGCAGCTGGAAGGGCAGCAATCTATGAGGCCTAACAGACAGCTGGGAATGATTTATGAGCGATAAAAAGTTGTGTCCACAGACTACAAGAACACTATGTAAGTGAGATTTGTTATGAAATCGGGAAGTCTAATTCCTAGTCAAGAGTGTGAAATTCACATTAAGTGGAAAACACAAATTCTATACGCCGGTTGGGGAATTGAAACATTTGGCAAGGTGAGGTTAGAGAAATAACAATAAGACGAGGCTAATCCCACCTTGAAAGCAAATAAACACATCACTCCAGCCCATTCATAATAATAATAATAATAAAATCCCTGCTTAGGTCTGAAGTGAAATGGAACCTCTTTTTGTAAATCAGTCCGACACAGTAAACATTGCACTGGATCAGGGTCACTGACTTCCCTCTACTGCTTCCCCCACTGCTTAGTAGAGATGGCCCGAACTGCTCGCATGCGAACTTGTTCGCGTGAACAACGCGGGTTTGCGTCGAAATGCAAACTTTAAGCGAGTTCGACCCGCCCCCTATACTAAATCATTGGGCTAAACTTTGACCCTCTACATCATGGTCAGCAGACACATGGCAGCCAATCAGGCTGCACTCCCTCCTGGAGCCCCCCCCCCCCCCCCTTATATAAGGCAGCAGCGTCAGCCATTTTCTCACTCTGTGTGCTGCTGTATTTAGTGAGAGAAGGGAGAGACATTGGAGAGATAGGGAAAACGATAGTTAGGTCTGTTAGCTTGCTCCTTACTGATATTTGTTGCTGAAAAGCACCACCAAAACAGCTCTTTTTAAAAGCTAATGTTCTTGTGATGTGTTTTTTTTTTTTGTGGCCCACTGACACTGCATATACAGCCCTGTCTGTCGCAGCTGGCCTTGCTAATTGCTATACTGTGCCAGGCCCAGCACATTCAGTACATGGCAAGGAAATGAGCAGCGCTACTTAAAAATAGACAACTAGTGCCTACCTGCAAAAGAGTGCAAGCCCCACTTGTGGGATAAAATACACACCTAGCATACACATGACCTGTCTACCACTGGAGGATGTTGGTTTCCGTAACAGCTTGCATGCAACCTATTAAGTACTCATCCCTCCCACTGTGAAGAAGTCAATCCTCCATGGGAGGGGACCTAACACTAACTAAATCCTAACTTATGTATATGCATAGCCTGGGTGCAGCTAATTAAGTAAATTCGAAAATTGAAAATTACGCAAAAGGTGGATCATCGCATCACCAGGCCGCCTCCGAATGGCCTCGAATCAGAGTTGCGCTGAGCCCCCCCAGAAACTGCAAACGCACCTTAAACCCTTGAACATTCAGTGCCTAGTGTGACTGTTGCACGCTGTTCCAGTCCGTGCATACCTTTCACTGCACCTGTGTGACCGCACGCTGTTTTATATACCAGTCCATGCATACCTTTCACTGCACCTATGTGACCGCACGCTGTTTTATATACCAGTCCATGCATACCTTTCACTGCACCTATGTGACCGCACGCTGTTTTATATACCAGTCCGTGCATACCTTTCACTGCACCTGTGTGACCGCACGCTGTTTTATATACCAGTCCATGCATACCTTTCACTGCACCTATGTGACCGCACGCTGTTTTATATACCAGTCCGTGCATACCTTTCACTGCACCTGTGTGACCGCACGCTGTTTTATATACCAGTCCATGCATACCTTTCACTGCACCTGTGTGACCGCACGCTGTTTTATATACCAGTCCATGCATACCTTTCACTGCACCTATGTGACCGCATGCTGTTTTATATACCAGTCACGGCATACCTTTCACTGCACCTGTGTGACCGCACGTTGTTTTATATACCAGTCCGTGCATACCTTTCACTGCACCTGTGTGACCGCACGCTGTTTTATATACCAGTCCATGCATACCTTTCACTGCACCTATGTGACCGCACGCTGTTTTATATACCAGTCCGTGCATACCTTTCACTGCACCTGTGTGACCGCACGCTGTTTTATATACCAGTCCGTGCATACCTTTCACTGCACCTGTGTGACCGCACACTGTTTTATATACCAGTCCATGCATACCTTTCACTGCACCTATGTGACCGCACGCTGTTTTATATACCAGTCACGGCATACCTTTCACTGCACCTGTGTGACCGCATGCTGTTTTATATACCAGTCCGTGCATACCTTTCACTGCACCTGTGTGACCGCACGCTGTTTTATATACCAGTCCATGCATACCTTTCACTGCACCTGTGTGACCGCACGCTGTTTTATATACCAGTCCATGCATACCTTTCACTGCACCTATGTGACCGCATGCTGTTTTATATACCAGTCACGGCATACCTTTCACTGCACCTGTGTGACCGCACGTTGTTTTATATACCAGTCCGTGCATACCTTTCACTGCACCTGTGTGACCGCACGCTGTTTTATATACCAGTCCATGCATACCTTTCACTGCACCTATGTGACCGCACGCTGTTTTATATACCAGTCCGTGCATACCTTTCACTGCACCTGTGTGACCGCACGCTGTTTTATATACCAGTCCATGCATACCTTTCACTGCACCTATGTGACCGCACGCTGTTTTATATACCAGTCCGTGCATACCTTTTACTGCACCTGTGTGACCGCACGCTGTTTTATATACCAGTCCGTGCATACCTTTCACTGCACCTGTGTGACCGCATGCTGTTTTATATACCAGTCCGTGCATACCTTTCACTGCACCTGTGTGACCACACACTGTTTTATATGCCAGCCCATGCATACCTTTTCACTGCACCTGTGTGACCGTGCGCTGTTTTATATACCAGTCTGTGCATACCTTTCGCTACACCTGTGTGACCACACGCTGTTTTATATACCAGCCTGTGCATACCTTTTCACTGCACCTGTGTGACCGCACGCTGTTTTATATACCGGTCACTTCAAACCTTTCACTGCATCTGTGTGACCGCACACTGTTTTATATACTTAAGAAATGAAAAAAACTCCTGCGCCTGATCAGATTTCATATAAGTTTGTTTATATGCATAAAAATAGTTTGAGTAAATAGTGAATCAACGTATTGACACTTTATCATAAGCTAAAAACAACATCGGATAACCCCTACAACATACAGTGCTAACTAAACCAACACTAAAGCACCAGTGCAAATTGGCCCGTCTGAGCAATTCAGACGGCCGTCCCTGGTACCTGGTCGGTAACTTCGTACACCACTGAAATGTTAGAGGAGCTCACAGCAATGCAATACAATAAACTACAATAAAATTCATAATCTGAGGTTCATATTCAGAAATTCATCACCTAAAAATAAAAGGGTTAGTAGTAGCTAAAAATGCTTAAGAGGCACGGAAAAACTTAAAATGAGCTCTATAGGCAGACAAATGTTAGAGCAGATTTCCTTGTTGAAGTATGACGGATGATACCGTATGTGGCTGCGTATGCCTCTATTAAAGTACAGAGTTAGTCGTAAGGAGGCAAACCCACGGCTGTAGCGCTACAGCCGTGGGTTTGCCTCCTTACGACTAACTCTGTACTTTAATAGAGGCATACGCAGCCACATACGGTATCATCCGTCATACTTCAACAAGGAAATCTGCTCTAACATTTGTCTGCCTATAGAGCTCATTTTAAGTTTTTCCGTGCCTCTTAAGCATTTTTAGCTACTACTAACCCTTTTATTTTTAGGTGATGAATTTCTGAATATGAACCTCAGATTATGAATTTTATTGTAGTTTATTGTATTGCATTGCTGTGAGCTCCTCTAACATTTCAGTGGTGTACGAAGTTACCGACCAGGTACCAGGGACGGCCGTCTGAATTGCTCAGACGGGCCAATTTGCACTGGTGCTTTAGTGTTGGTTTAGTTAGCACTGTATGTTGTAGGGGTTATCCGATGTTGTTTTTAGCTTATGATAAAGTGTCAATACGTTGATTCACTATTTACTCAAACTATTTTTATGCATATAAACAAACTTATATGAAATCTGATCAGGCGCAGGAGTTTTTTTCATTTCTTGATTTATCCTGTGTTACGAGCCACTGAACACTGGCCCGTTATCTCCGTGCAGCCTAACATTAACCTCAATTACCCTAGCGCAGCGTTCTACCTATCTCTTGTTTTATATACTTGCAGAAGGGGCATTTATTTTCACTGCACCTGTGTGACTGCACATTGTTCTACCAGCAGTCACTACATACCTTTCACTGCACCTGTGTGACTGCACATTGTTATACCAGCAGTCAGTGCATCCATTTTCACTGCACCTGCGTGACTGCACATTGTTATACCAGCAGTCACTGCAAGCTTTTCATTGCACCTGTGTGTATGTACATTGTTATACCAGCAGTCACTGCAACCTTTTCCCTACACCTGTGTGACTGCACATTATTATACCAGCAGTCACTGCAACCTTTTCACTGCACCTGTGTGACTGCACATTGTTATACCAGCAGTCACTGCAACCTTTTCACTGCAACAGTGTGACTGCACATTGTTATACCAGCAGTCACTGCAACCTTTTCACTGCACTTGTGTGACTGCACATTGTTATACCAACAGTCACTGCAACCTTTTCACTGCACCTGTGTGACTGCACATTGTTATACCAGCAGTCACTGTAACCTTTTCACTGCACCTTTGTGACTGCACATTGTTATACCAGCAGTCACTGCAACCTTTTCACTGCACCTGTGTGACTGCACATTGTATTAGTCAAGTCAGTGCATACCTTTCACTTCATCCCCTCCAATATTGACAAAACAAGAGGCATAGCCAGAGGCAGGCCACCCGGCAGGTCTGTTCGAGGTCATGCTGACATGATTTTGTGTGGCCCTGGACCAAAGTACAGTGTTCACAAGGCACGTGCCATCAACTCCCAAGATTGTCAGGACGTAGTTGACTATTTAACACAGAACACCTCATCTTCCGCAGCCACCAGTGCTACTACTAGCACCACATCCACTCCATTTGACACTGCGCAGGAGTTATTTGGTGGGGAATTAACTGATTCACAGCCATTATTGTTACAACAAGATGAAGATGCTAAGCAAGTTACACCACCTCATATGTCTAAGTTAGGCGTCAGTATGGACGTAAGGTGTGAGGATGATGATGAAGTACCTGTTGTTGGTGCAGTTTTGGAGGTGTCTGATACAAGTGAAGCTGTGGAGGAGGAGGATGATGATGGTGGTGATGATGATGATGATGATACTGCCATGGATGTCACATGGCATCCCAATAGACATGATGACCAGGAGGACAGTTCAGAGGGGGAGTCAGAGAGGAGTAGGAGGAGACAAGTTGCTGAAAGAAGCAGGGGGAGCTCGTTGTCATGTATCACCACCTATGGACAGCCAGCCAACATGCCCTTCAAGGTCAGCTGCTGCCGCTACCACCACAGTGCCATCATCCCAGGGCTCAGTGGTGTGGAAATTTTTGTGTCTGCCTCAGATGACAGCGATGCCATCTGTACTCTCTGCTACCAAAATTTGAGCCGTGGAAAGACCAAGACCCGCGTAGGGACAACTGCCTTACGAAGGCACATGATGAAAAAACACAAACGGCGATGGGATGACCACCTGAGTAAAAGCAGCACGCAACAGCTAAGCTACCCTCCGCCTCTTCTTCCTCCTTCAAGTGCAGCATCTTCAGCCACTTTATCCCTTGCACCTTCACAGCCACCCTCCTCCACTCCGCCTCTCACCTTGAGCGGTTCCTGCTCCTCTGCCCACAGCAACCAGGTGTCCGTGAAGGAAATCTTTGAGCTGATGAAGCCAATATCTGCCAGTCACCCCCTTGCCTGGCGTCTGACAGCTGGCTTGGTGGAACTGTTAGGTTAGCTCGCCAGCTGTTACCATACCAGCTGGTGGACTCTGAGGCTTTTCGAAAATTTGTGGTGATTGGGACACCACAGTGGAAGATACCAGGCCGCAATTTCTCAAAGGCGATACCCAAACTGTATCGTGATGTTGAAAGGCAAGTGGTGTCATCTCTGGTACACAGCGTTGGGTCAAGGGTCCATCTGTCCATGGATGCCTGGTCTGCAAAGCACGATCAGGGCAGGTAAATTACTTATATGGCACATTGGGTCAACCTGGTGACCGCTGGCAAGCAGGGAGTACGTGGCTGTGCAGCGGATCTAGTTGTGACACCTCCACGGCTTGCAGGCAGGCCTGCTGCCACCTCCTCTCCTTCTACTCCTCCTGCTACATCCTCTTCGCTGTCGTCCTCCTCCTCCTCCTTAGCTGTGTGGCAGTGCTACTCTACTGGTTCTATGATCTCCTCTCCAACTACACACCCCCAGCTCCCCAGGGCTTATGCTGCATGCCAGGTACGACGGTGTCACGCCATCTTAGACATGTCTTGCATCAGAGCGGAGAGTCACACTGGAGCAGCTCTCCTGGCTGCTCTGAACAAACAGGTGGATCAGTGGCTGACCCCGCACCAACTGGAGATCGGCAACGTGGTGTGTGACAAGGGCAGCAATCTAATTTCGGCTCTGAGTTTGGGAAAGTTGACACATGTACCCAGCATGACACATGTGCTCAATCTTATAATCCAAAGATTTGTGTGTAAGTACCTAGGATTACAGGAGGTCCTGAAGCAGTCCAGGAAGGTGTGTGGGCATTTCAGGCATTCCTACACGGCCATGGCGCGCTTGGCTGATATTCAGCAGAGAAACAACTTGCCGGTGAGGCACTTGATTTGCAATAGACTGACCGCTGGAATTCAACGCTTCTCATGTTTGACGGCCTGCTACAACAGGAGAAAGCCGTCAACAAGTATCTGTATACCTACGGTCAAAGGTTGGGAACTGGGGATTTTGTTGCCGAGGTACTGGACACTCATGCGTAATGAATGCAGGCGTATGTGTCCGTTTGAGGAGGTGACAAACCGGGTGAGTCACAGTGAAGGCGCGATCAGTGACTTGATCCCATATGCTTTCTTCCTGGAGCGTGCTGTGCGTAGAGTGGTGGATCAAGCTGTAGAGGAGCGTGAACAGGAAGAGGAGGATGAGTTGTGGGAGCCATCACAACCTGAACCAGATGTTTTGTCAACACCATTCGGCAGCACAGAGGAGGGGGAGGAGGAGAGTCGTCTGGGGAAGAGGAGTCAGATGAGGAAGGTGTTTTTTTTGAGGAGGAGGCAGAACTACAACCACAGCAGACGTTGCAGAGGGCTTGTGCTGCTCACCTTTCCTGTGGTACTGTTCGTGGCTGGGGGGAGGAGGAGAACTTACCTGACATCACTGAGGAAGAGCAAGAGGAGATGGATAGTAGGTTGGCATCCAACTTTGTGCAGATGGGGCTTTCATACTGGCCAGCCTGTTGAGGGACCCCGTATAAAAAAACTCAAGGGGAATGACCTGTACTGGGTGGCAATGCTACTAGACCCTCGGTATAAGCACAAAGTGGCGGAGATGTTTCCAAATTTACAGAAGGCAGAAAGGATGCAGTACTTGCAGAACAAGCTTTACAGTGCGTTTAAGGGTGATATCACAGCACAACGGAATAAAGGTGCCACTGCCAGTAACCTTCCTCCTCCTCCCATGTCCACACAGGCAAGGACAGGACGCTCTAGCGATCTCATAGTGATGTCGGACATGCAGACATTCTTTAGTCCAACGACTCGCCTTAGCCCTTCCGGATCCACCCTCCACCAATGCCTCGACCGGCAGGTAGCCGACTACCTGGCCTTAAGTGCGGATGGAGACACTCTGAGCAGCGATGAACCCCTGGACTACTGGGTGCGCAGGCTTGACCTGTGGCCAGAGCTGTCACAATTTGCCATCCAACTTCTGGCTTGCCCTGCCTCAAGCGCCTTGTCAGAAAGGACCTTCAGCACAGCTGGAGGCATTGTCAGTGAGAAGAGATGTCGCCTAGGTCAAAAAAGTGTTCAGTACCTCACCTTTATCAAAATGAATTAGGCATGGATCCCAGAGGGCTACTGCCTGCCCGAAGACTAAGTCAGTCCCCACACAGCATCTCTGCCTGCCTGCCGGCCGCTGCTGCCTGCCCCAAGAATAAGTCAGTCCCTTCACGTAGCATCTCTGCCTGCAGGCTGCTTGACTGCCTTTTCTGCCACCACCAACAGGGTCCAGGACTCCAGGTGGATTCCTGAATTTTTATCTTTTTTTCTGGTGCGTGTACATGCCTGCCTAATTTTTCTGGCTGCACTGCGGCTGCAACAACAAAACAAAAGGCATGTACAAGTGTCAATTACCCTTCGTGATCGTTACCTTGCCGCGGTGAAGGGGCTTGCGTATCACAAAGAAGCAATGATCTATATGAGTGTGTTGGGGGGCACACCCAAGATAATAAGGTCGTTGCTTCACTGTGGACAGACCAAATTCGATCAGCTGGACACTCAGTCACTGTTGTTCTGTCATTGAGCTACTTCAGCCTGACCATATGGGCTTGAAAACTACCATCGCCTGCATTCTCGCCATGGTGCGCACCTGTCCAGCACGGTCATCACTACACAAAGAGCTGTTTGCGGTGCATTACATGGTGAGTTTGGTCTGTCAGTGTGAAGCAGTACACTAATTACACTACCTGATTGATGTATACACATGCAAGATGTTTTAAAGCACTTTATGCCTCGAATTTAGCAATGCAATGTGATTTCTGCCCTTAAAGAGAGTCTAAAGCGAGAATAAATCTCGCTTCAGACCTCAGAGTTAGCAGGGGCATTTGTGCCCCTGCTAAACCGCCGCCATCCCGCGGCTTAATGGGGGTCCCTTCACCCCCAAATCCCCTCCGTAATTCGGGGGAGCGCTTCCTGGTTGGGGCAGGGCTAACCGCTGCAGCCCTGCCCCACGCGCGTCTGTCAGCGCGTATCTCCGCCTCTCCCCCGCCCCTCTCAGTCTTCCTTCACTGAGAGGGGCGGGGGAGAGGCGGCGATGCGCCGCTGATAGACGCGACTGGAGGCAGGGCTGCAGCCGTTAGCCCTGCCTCCAGGAGCGACCAAACCTGTGACCAAGTGTCACAGTGGGGGGTTTGGGGGTGAAGGGACCCCCGTTTAGCGGCGCTATTGCGGCGGTTTAGCAGGGGCACACATGCCCCTGCTAACTACGAGCTCTGAAGCGAGATTTATTCTCGCTTCAGAGTCTCTTTAAAACCCTGCTGTGCGTGAAATCCAGATTTTTCCTTGGGACTTTGGGCGTGTATCCCACTTCGCCATGCCCCCCTCCAGGTGTTAGACCCCTTGAAACATCTTTTCCATCACTTTTGTGGGCAGAATTGGTGTTTGTAGTTTTGAAAGTTCACCTTTCCATTGAAGTCTATTGCGGTTCGCATGGTTCGCGCAAAGGCAAACTTTTGTGGACGTTCGTGTTCAATGTTCGCGAACCTAAAATCTGAGGTTCGAGCCATCTCTACTGCTTAGCGTACGAAAGGCTTTCACTGCTCGGGGCCATTAGTCAGAGCAGTATTAATGTCAGCAAAATACTTGTGCCTCCTCACCCAAACCCTAATGTCTCCAAAAGATACTTTTCCCATCTATGTTTCTAGCAGTTCTTTCAAATTACCCTCCCAACAAAACAATTTCCTTGTCTTGAAAAGCTCCCCCGCCACATGTGGATCAGGTAATTTGGGCATGGGGATTGGCAGGCGTCTAATAAGTAATCAGATGACCAAGCCGGGTAGTAGTCCATAAGCTACTACATAGGTATTAAAGGGATTCTTTTTACATTTAAAAGTTTAGCAGAGGCTTTTATTACCCTACTTCTGTGGATCGCAGTATCTGCCCAACAGCAGAAATTTCAGGCAGATAAGGACTGGTGTAATTATGTTATTGCACTCTTTACCAGAAAACAAACTAAAGCTTTCATCAGCTGAGAAGAGGGGGAGAGATAGTACTCTGTGCTGCAAACAGCTTAGAGAAGTCACACATGCTATTTTCACACCTGCCCCTGGATAAATAAGAGCAGCTAGAAAGGGGAGGGGCATGACAGCTCCTATAGCTATTAGAAATCAGGATAAACGTTTTGGAAAAATGGTGCTTGGTTCACTTTAATGGTTGTAGCGAAATGATTCTTTAGCCAGATCAAAGTGACTAATCATTTCTTATCAGCAGCTGTGAATAGACTGCAGGAGCTCTGCCAAGGCTGCTATCCCCATACAGTAAACAAGGAGGCTTAACTCTTTCAGTGCTCCCAGAAAAGTGAAACCAAATTGTAAACTTGATTTTTTTTAGGCTTTCCATAAATTATAATGAAGGCATTTTTTCTTGTCCATAAAAGGTTATCATGCTGTGTCTTTTAGAGCAGAGAGGAAACTGCCTAGTTACACCTTAAAGTGTACCAGAGATGATAAATTCTAAAGCTCTGATACTTACCCGGGGCTTCCTCCAGCCCCATAACCTCATCTGAGTCCCACGCCATCCTCCAGCGATCTGCTGTTCAGCTGCAGTCAGCCCCGATAACAGGCTCAGTTGGGTCCAGTCTGGGTGTACTGCGCATGCGCAGGAGATGCCTCAGGCAGCAAAAAGTTTAGAACCAACCCTGTCGGTATGTGGAGATCGGTATGAGAAAATCGGAATTCTGCTGAATACTGCATTACCAAGACTTGGAAATATCACAAGACATGAAAGTATTGGACCAATCAAAGAATGCAGAGATGTACCGCAGTTGCCAATCGGAAATGCACCCTACGCATAACAGCGCAAATAGCAATTAACTACAATTAATTACAATTAACTAAGCTTGTTGACAGAAATTCTGATTTCCGCAGAATTACGTAGAAATCAGAAAGATGGAATCGGCATTTTCGAACATCACTAGATAGTATGAGTTCTTCCATTCTTTGGATATGATTTATTGTTTTAAACTGTTTTAATGTTTTTGGATGCCTCCATACCCAGCACAGTATTCTTCCATACAGTATGTCTGTGTAACATTGTTTCTTAACATACTTGACATGGCGATGTCCTAACTTTAAAGCAGCAGGGTCAGCCATGCTATGCCAAGAAAAAACACACATCTATAAGTAGTTTGTTCTACTTACATGACAGATGTATTGTACTGTCCACATTTGATTTGATTAATTTGATTTCAGTGAATTTTATATAGTGAATAAAGAGAATTCTGTTGTAGGCATTTTCCATTTTGATTCCCGCTGACTGAAGCTTATTCTGATGTTGTTTCCTCCCTTAGGCCTCGTTCACACTAGGGGCGTTTCTGTGCGCTTTTCACATCGCATCGCCCTGTACGTTCTGCAAGGTATTGATTTTCCCATGTAATTACGTGTGCCTGGTTCACACCTTTACGCTGCGCTGAGCAGCGTTACAAAAACGTAGCGTTGCATGCATTTCTGTGCGTTGAGCTGTAAAGCACACATCAATGCAAGTGAATGGGTGCGCTTTTTTAGCGCATACAAGCACATAGAAGCGCATGCCGTTTTTTACCCCTAATTGGAAAAAAAATACATTTACATATGAAAACATGGCTTTATTGGCAACTGCTACAATAAGCAAAACATTGAAAAAGCGCACCGCAACGCACAGAAAAGCGCACTAAAGCATGCACAAGCGCATGCATTTTTATCATGCGCTGTTACACGTTTCTCAGCGTGAACGAGGCCTTACTCCTTTTTTTTTTTTCTCCTAGAATCTGCACTGTCATTGTTGCTTGCTTTGTAAACATGTGAGCACAGCAAGATCAGGTTGTAGTACTAGCTTCACACTGAACTGCCCTCAGCTATTTAGTGAGGAGCAGGAATGTGGGAGGGGTGATAAAAAGCTTCCTTCTCGTGGCAATGTACCAAATACAGCCAGGCTGACAGATTAGATTTATTACAGCAGAAACATTTCTGCTTAGATTGAAGTGCTTGCAATGCAGGCTGCATAATGAACACAGAGCAGGGGGTAAATGGAATTTGATTTTGTGGCTGACAATCCCTCTTTAAAGCCTATTGGCATGAAATCAAGTTGTATATTTCCAAAGTGTGGAGTTGATTTTGAGGTTTCTTCACAGGCTTTTTTATTTCACTGTGTCAATTCCCAGGATGCAGAAAAATCCGTTATAAATGAGAACCCCAAAGGAAAAACCCCATTTAGCTCATCTTATGCTAATTGCGGCTGAGAAGACAATATTCAGCAAGTGGATTTATGCATCTATACCTATAACGTGGCAGTTGAAGGAAGAACTAGTGCATGTGATGAAGTTGGGCATGCTTATGCATCTTGAAAAATCCACAAAAACATTGTTTTTAAACTATCTGTAAAAAGTTTATTTCAATTATCCATACTAAGGACGAAATTCAATCCTTTATGGAACCATTCAATTACACTAGATGGTACAACTTGATGGATTTGCAAGGCAAACTGGGGCTTTTGAAAATCGAATATTGAGATATTTTGGCTGCTTTTTTTCTCATACATTAGATTACACTGATGGTGATGGGGTAGGGGTGAAGGGAGACAATGTGTTATCCTTTTCCTACTCCGACGACCAACACACTTTGATGTAATTTAGGCAATGTGTTTCATGATTGTCTACTCCTAATCATTACATGTCAATAGTAGTCTTGCCTGCCGCCCGGGTACATTTTTTTTGGAGATTGGGGTGTGAAAGGGTTGGGTTCCCTGGATGGTCATTGGTGTATTTTCTCCAGAACTTTCACGCCACTACATTCTGTAGAAACAATTTTTGTAAACTGAACTGAATGCTAATCAGATTATGCAATGCACAACTCACACGTGTGCCCAATGTAATTTACTACGGTTTACTACCCTGGATTCTGAGAAGAGATGAAATTCGTCTTTGGGTCATTGATATACTCCCATGAGTGTACCAAATGGAAAGCCATAGCTCTGTTCTGCACCTGCACAGCACCACTGACATAGAGGACCTTCACCCCCTTCTTCTGCAGTTCCAACATTTTTTTTTTTCCTTTTTCAAAGCTATCTGGGTTTGATTTCGGGATGCTGAAGGAGTTTGTTGTACGTCAACTGTCTGTTGTCTCAGAGATTCCTGTCAATGTGAAAGGCTGACAAAGAGAAGAAACAGATCTGTAACCATCATGCTCTCTTCCAGATTAATGATGTAGCAGAATCGCTTGGCGAGCCAGGATTCTGCTACATCATTAATCTGGAAGAGAGCATGATGCAAAGCAGAACCTCTATTTGAGGCAGCAGCATAGACCAAGCCCAGTACTTGTCAACATGGTCTGAATTACTAACTGTGGAACTCCTCTCTGACAATGCTGTTTGATGTTTTGGGACTTTATGCCTTGCTTCTGCCTTAATTCTGCTTTCTTTGCTTTTTCTTTTTTGTTATTATTATGTATTTATATAGTGCCAACATCTTCCGTAGTGCTTTAACCACTTCCCGACCGTCTAACGCACAGAGGCGGCCGGGAAGTGGACCCCGCAAGGACCAGCTCACCCACAGAGGCGGCGGTCCTTGTAGGGGCATGGGCGGAGCGATCCTCCGCCGGCGCCTGACTCCGCTCACCCGCCGCAACATCCCGCCGGCCATACGGAAGCGCCGGCGGGATGTTAACCCCACGATCGCCGCATACAAAGTGTATAATACACTTTGTAATGTTTACAAAGTGTATTATACAGGCTGCTTCCTGCCCTGGTGGTCCCAGTGTCCGAGGGACCACCAGGGCAGGCTGCAGCCACCCTAGTCTGCACCCAAGCACACTGATCTCCCCCTCCCCTGCCCCCTGATCGCCCACAGCACCCCTCAGACCCCCCCCTGCCCACCCCCCAGACCCCTGTTTACACCCAATCACCCCCCTAATCACCCATCAATCACTCCCTGTCACTATCTGTCAACGCTATTTTTTTTAACCCTAAACTGCCCCCTGGGGACTCCTGATCGACACCCCCCCCCCTGTGTACTGTATACCTCTATCCCCCTGATCACCTGTCAATCACCCCCTGTCACTGCCACCCATCAATCAGCCCCTAACCTGCCCCTTGCGGGCAATCTGATCACCCACACCAATAGATTGCCCGCAGATCCGACGTCAGATCACCTCCCAAGTGCAGTGTTTACATCTGTTCTCTACCCTAAACACCCACTAATTACCCATCAATCACCCCCTATCACCACCTGTCACTGTTACCCATCAGATCAGACCCTAATCTGCCCCTTGCGGGCACCCGATCACCCGCCTACACGCTCAGATTGCCCTCAGACCCCCCCTTATCAATTCGCCAGTGCATTAGTTACATCTGTTCTTCCCTGTAATAACCCACTGATCACCTGTCAATCACCCATCAATCACCCCCTGTCACTGCCACCCATCAATCACCCCCTGGCACTGCCACCCATCAATCACCCCCTGTCACTGCCACCCATCAATCACCCCCTGGCACTGCCACCCATCAATCACCCCCTGTCACTGCCACTCATCAATCGGCCCCTAACCTGCCCCTTGCGGGCAATCTGATCACCCACCCACACCAATAGATCGCCCACAGATCCAACGTCAGATCACCTCCCAAGTGCATTGTTTACATCTGTTCTCTCCTCCAAACACCCACTAATTATCCATCAATCACCCCCTGTCACTGCTATCCATCAGATTAGACCCCTATCTGCCCCTAGGGCACTCAATCACCCGCCCACACCCTCAGAACGCCCTCAGACCCCAGCCCTGATCACCTCGCCAGTGCATTGCTTGCATCTATTCCCCCCTCTAATCACACCTTGAGACACCCATCAATCACCTCCTGTCACCCCATTGCACACCTACCCATCAGATCAGGCCCTAATTTGCCCCGTGTGGGCTCCTGATTATTCGGCCAAACCCTAAGATCCCCCTCAGACCCCCTTCCGATCACCTCCCCAGTGCATTGATTGCATCTATTTTCCCCTCTAACCACCCCCTGAGACACCCATCAATCACCTTCTGTCACCCCCCCTAGCACTCCTATCCATCAGATCAGGCCCAATACAACCTGTCATCTAAAAGGCCACCCTGCTTATGACCGGTTCCACAAAATTCGCCCCCTCATAGACCACCTGTCATCAAAATTTGCAGATGCTTATACCCCTGAACAGTCATTTTAAGATATTTGGTTTCCAGACTACTCACGGTTTTGGGCCCGTAAAATGCCAGGGCGGTATAGGAAACCCACAAGTGACCCCATTTTAGAAAAGACACCCCAATGTATTCTGTTAGGTGTATGACGAGTTCATAAAAAGATTTTATTTTTTGTCAAAAGTTAGCGGAAATTGATTTTTATTGTTTTTTTTTCACAAAGTGTCATTTTTCACTAACAGGTGTATGGCGAGTTCATAGAAGATTTTATTTTTTGTCACAAGTTAGTGAAAAATGACACTTTGTGAAAAAAAAACAATAAAAATCAATTTCCGCTAACTTTTGACAAAAAAATAAAATCTTCTATGAACTCGCCATACACCTAACGGAATACCTTGGGGTGTCTTCTTTCTAAAATGGGGTCACTTGTGGGGTTCCTATACTGCCCTGGCATTTTAGGGGCCCTAAACCGTGAGGAGTAGTCTAGAAAACAAATGCCTCAAAATGACCTGTGAATAGGACGTTGGGCCCCTTAGCGCACCTAGGCTGCAAAAAAGTGTCACACGTGGTATTGCCGTACTCAGGAGAAGTAGTATAATGTGTTTTGGGGTGTATTTTTACACATACCCATGCTGGGTGGGAGAAAGATCTCTGTAAATGGACAATTGTGTGTAAAAAAAAAAAATCAAACAATTGTCATTTACAGAGATATTTCTCCCAGCATGGGTATGTGTAAAAATACACCCCAAAACACATTATACTACTTCTCCTGAGTACGGTGGTACCACATGTGTGGCACTTTTTACACCCCAAGTACGCTAAGGGGCCCAAAGTCCAATGAGTACCTTTAGGATTTCACAGGTCATTTTGCGACATTTGGTTTCAAGACCTCCTCACTCCTCACGGTTTAGGGCCCCTAAAATGCCAGGGCAGTATAGGAACCCCACAAATGACCCCATTCTAGAAAGAAGACACCCAAAGTTATTCCATTAGGAGTATGGTGAGTTCATAGAAGATTTTATTTTTTGTCACAAATTAGCGGAAAATTACACTTTGTGAAAAAAAACAATTAAAATCGATTTCCGCTAACTTGTGACAAAAAATAAAATCTTCTATGAACTCGCCACACACCTAACGGAATACCTTGGGGTGTCTTCTTTCTAAAATGGGGTCAGTAGTGGGGTCCTATACTGCCCTGGCATTTTAGGGGCCCTAAACCGTGAGGAGTAGTCTTGAAACCAAATGTCGCAAAATGACCTGTGAAATCCTAAAGGTACTCATTGGACTTTGGGCCCCTTAACGCAGTTAGGGTGCAAAAAAGTGTCACACGTGGTATCGCCGTACTCAGAAGTAGTATAATGTGTTTTGGGGTGTATTTTTTACACATACCCATGCTGAGTGGGAGAAAGATCTCTGTAAATGGACAATTGTGTGTAAAAAAAAAATTAAAAAATTGTCATTTACAGAGATATTTCTCCCACCCAGCATCGGTATGTGTAAAAATACACCCCAAAACACATTATACTACTTCTACTGAGTACGGCAATACCACATGTGTGGCACTTTTTTGCAGCCTATCTACGCTAAGGGGCCCAAAGTCCAATGAGCACCTTTTAGGCTTTACAGGGGTGCTTACAAATTAGCACCCCCCAAAATGCGAGGACTGTAAACACACCCCACAAATGACCCCATTTTGGAAAGTAGACACTTCAAGGTATTGAGAGGGGCATGGTGAGTCCGTGGCAGATTTCATTTTTTTTTTTGTCGCAAGTTAGAAGAAATGGAAACTTTTTTTTTTGTCACAAAGTGTCATTTTCCGCTTACTTGTGACAAAAAATAATATCTTCTATGAACACACTATGCCTCTCAGTGTATACTTTGGGATGTCTTCTTTCCAAAATGGGGTCATTTGGGGGGTATTTATACTATCCTGGAATTCTAGCCCCTCATGAAACATGACAGGGGATCAGAAAAGTCAGAGATACTTGAAAATGGGAAAATTCACTTTTTGCACCATAGTTTGTAAACGCTATAACTTTTACCCAAACGAATAAATATACACTGAATGTTTTTTTTTTTAATCAAAAACATGTTTGTCCACATTTTTCACGCGCATGTATACAGAAATTTTACTTTATTTGAAAAAATGTCAGCACAGAAAGTTAAAAAAATCATTTTTTTTCCAAAATTCATGTCTTTTTTGATGAATATAATAAAAAGTAAAAATCGCAGCATCAATCAAATAGCACCAAAAGAAAGCTTTATTAGTGACAAGAAAAGGAGCCAAAATTCATTTAGGTGGTAGGTTGTATGAGCGAGCAATAAACCGTGAAAGCTGCAGTGGTCTGAATGGAAAAAAAGTGCCTGGTCCTTAAGGGGGGGTAAAGCCCACGGTCCTCAAGTGGTTAAAGAGTCCATAGTCAAGTTACTAACCCTCAGAGGGGCACATAATCTATTCCCTACTATAGTCATAGGCCCTTATTCAATTCACTTTTTCTCCTAGATTATATTTTCACTCCTTAGCAATAAAATGCCTTTTAATACAAGACAAATAACATTTATATTGCGCTTCTCTCCTGGCGGACTCAAAGCGCTTGAGCTGCAGCCACTAGGGCATGCTTTCTAGGCACAAGCAGCAGGGCAGTTAGGCTAAAATGCACCCAGGGTGAGGGTGTAAAAATTGCACGCCCCCCCCATGGAGCCAGGGATAGCTGCCCGCAGTATAGGTAGTCAGCTATAGCTCCCCCCAGTATAGGTAGCGAGGCATAGGTGCACCAGTATAGGTGGCCAGCTATAGGTCCCCCCAGTATAGGTAGCCAGGCATAGGTGTCCCAGTATAATTGCCCCCAGTATGGGTTAGCCAGGTAGGTGCCTCCAGTATAGGTAGCCAGTATAGTTGCCCCTAGTATAGGTTAGATAGGCAGGTGCCCCCGGTATAGGTTAGATAGGTAGGTGCCGCCAGTACAGGTAAGCTAGGTGGGTGACTCCAATATAGATAGCCAGTGTAGTTGCCCCAAGCATAGGTTAGATAGGTAGGTGCCTCCAATATAGGTAGCCACTATAGTTGCCACCAGTATAGGTTAGCTAGGTAGGCACCCCCAGTATAGGTTAGCTAGGTAGGTGCCCGCAGAATAGGTTAGATAGGTAGGTGCCTCCAGTATAGGTTGGATAGGTCGGTGCTCCCAGTATAAGTTGGATAGGTAGGTGCCCCCAGTATAGGCTAGATAGGTAGGAGCCCCCAGTATAGGTTAGATAGGTAGAGTGTGTATAAGCGGCTATGCAGATGAGGAGATCAGCGGCAAGTGATCGGAAATTGGAACGCAGGGAGGTGAGTTGCTGTATACAAGGCTTTCCGCTGCACTAACTCTGCAGTCGAAGGGGGAGCACGGAGGGCGGCCCGGGGAGAGGTCGGGCCACCCTCCCCACAGCTGCTGCTCCCCATCCATCATGGCGCCCCCCCCCCCTCGGGGGCTGCACGGGCTGCACGCCCCTAGAAACGGGGCTGACTAGCAGTATTAGAGAGTCTAGCCCAAGGTCTCCTTGCTGAATAGGAGCTGGCTTACTGAACAGGAAGAGCCGAGATTTGAACCCATGTACTTTGTGTCAGAGATAGAGCCCAGGTCTCGTTCTTAACCAGTACACTATCCAGGCACTTTTAGTCCACCAGCAAGCAAGAATAATTTTGTCAGTGCTTTTTCACCTATGTTTTGGTACTTTTCCAGTTGCAGAATGCTGAAAATGTATTTTAAAAAGATGAAAATTTATCTCCTGGAAGAAAACTCAAGGTGGCCATACATCAGGTGACTTGGCAGCCGATCGACCATCCAATTCCATTATAATAATCGAATTGGATGAAAATCAGTGCTGCCAAGTGCATGCCCGACCAACAGTGCAATCAATTTCGGGATGAAAATTGGTTGCATGCTGTAACGATTGGTGTCAGCAAGCACAGATATTCTGATTATTGGTGATGTGCAGTATCACTAATAATACAGATGCTATACCTGATTATATGGCGATCTGCAGAATCTCCGATAATGCAAGTATAGCGTGACCCGATACAATCGTATGCAAGAGGGTGCTTGGTACAATAGAGTATCTCTATAGGGCACAGAGATACAACCTCCAGCAAGCTGGAACAGCAGACAAAAATAATAATATACAGCGTAAATTCAAGTCTGTGGAAATATCCACCACACCGTAATTCCTCAGAGGTGTGGTTACCTCTGAATGGGAACCCCGTGTGTGAGATCCTCCAAAGGACGGAGTGGAGGAGTCTCGGCCTCTAGCAGCAAGGGTTTGCTAGTGGCGGTCGTCTCAAAGAGGCAAGCCTCTGATAGAACCCTACAGTGGGAGACGTTTCACTGAAGGGAGAAAGGTCAGACAAAAATGAGGTTCCGCAACAGATCAGGCGGCAGCAGTACAGAAACGTGAGACAAGAGAATAGTCTGAAACCAAGCCAATAGTCGATAACGGTACGGGCTGGCGAAGTACAGAATCAGGAAGCGGAAGAGTAGTCAAGACAAGCACAGAATCCTACACGATAAATCAAGACAGTATAATATGTGTATATATTGGCGATAAACCAATATATAACACAATCTCAGAGACAAGGCTGACTAGGTCTGAGTGCTGACACAGGGTATCGCAAACACAAAGTGTGACTGAAAAGCACTTCCTTATATACTGCCTGGGAGAGAAGTCTCCACCCCAGGCAGCAACCAATCAGAGCAGGCTAAAATGTCAGCTAACCTCTAGGTCAGCTGACACACTTTCTAAGAGTATAAAGGCGTGTCTGGCGTGCGCGCGCACACCCTAGAGGCAAGATGGCAGAGCCCTGGTGAGCAGCATGCTGGTGAGTTTGGAGCAGAGTGCTCGGACGGGTTTGCGCAGCGGATGCGGACGAATTTCCGGATCCCGCGTTGGAAGGTCTGCTTGCCGGACTGGATGCGACCATATTTCCGCAATCTATCCGGCGTTGCGGATTTTTCGTTACACATGCTCGATCGCATATGCTGCAAGATGTTGGGCCGACTTGCTCTCTCGGGTGCGCGGTGGGAACGGCATGCAATTTCCTGACGATTGACAAACCGCCCCGACGATGTGCCTCGTAAATGTAACCCTGGTGCCCAGGTGCAATGTATACATTACCTTTCCAACGCCTCTGCTTGTCCCCTCTTTATACACACATGCCCCACGTGGTTTCCTAGTAAGGGCACACTTGTGACGCCACACACGCGCGCACTTACTAGGAAACCACGTAGGGTGCGCGTGTATATGGAGGAGGAATCCCGGAAGCCAGCAGGGGACAAGCAAAGGCCCAGACAGGTAAAGTATACTTTATACGGGGCACATTTACATTGGGGGGGCACAGCATCGGGGCGGCACAGCATGTGGGCTAGGTTTAACTTTGTTTTGCATGGTAAGTTAAACCTAGCCCACACCTGTTGTTTATAACAATTGCACACGTGACAAGGGCCAAGCAAATTAGAAAAATGGTAATTTGTTAGGTAATATGCAAAGTTTAAAAGTGTACAGCAAGACACAACAATAAAAACAGCGCTGTTGCAACTACCACCACACTCCACACTGATCCAATCACACAACCAGCCACAGCCTGACCAAGCGCATGCGGGCCCCAGAGTTAGTAGGCTACCTCACAGTTAGGGTCATCCAGGTCCGATGGAAATCAAGGAATTACTGACAGTTCAAGCACAAGGCCACATGCCAAGCAAATTGGCTCTAAGCTCATAAAGAAGGTAGGAGCCAAAAGCCAGCAAGCGAACAGGCACAGTATCCACATGTCCAAGCGGTCACATGTATTCCTCACTCTGGAGGTAGCAGGTTAAACTTACGTTGGGGGGGCCCCCTAGATGCATCAAAGTCCAGCTGTTTTACTCCCGAAACCCAGGAGAGTAGATTTTAATCCAGACCGCCTCGCGGTTCAAAGAGCTCACTGCGCACTTTAGGGATGGCATCAGCAGTCACCGCTATATCTACGAGACCAGTGGGACTAACAGCTCTCACTCCTCTTCAGTATCTGGCGTCTGGTGAGCGACACATGTGCTGGCGTCTGCACTCCATAGCGTGTCAATCCGGAGCCGTGCACAGCTCACAGGATCTCAGTGGGACAGCGTTGCTGCGACCAAGTGACGGTCGGGTCAGCTGAGTATGCTGAAAGGCCAACTAGTTTCGACCGTCACATCCGTTCTTCCTCAAGGCGGGACAAACATACAGTGGGCCAGACCTTCATAGGTTACTCTAACTCCACCTCCTGTCTGCTGATTGGGTAAGTGAGTCACATCTAAACCAGGAGATGCTCCAATTGTGGCTGATCGTCTTTATGTAACAACAATTGCTTATGCATACAGAGTCTTCTCATAATAAACGTGAGGATGATACTTGTAAAGACAACTATAAGGCAAATAGCATTAACAAGGATTTTACTTCAGTCTCTATATAACTCTCTATATAGGTGGGCCGGTAAGAGCTACTAAATGCGGGGCATCAGGCACTCACAACAACTCACAATACATGCAGATGGTCAGGAGATGCCGATATATATTATATCAAAAAGATCTGAAAGTCTGAAAAATCTAAAAGAATCAGAAAAGCTCTTTATAAATGGGCACGTGGCATTCAGGTCGTCAATAGGACAATAAGCTCTACATCATCATATGTCACCATAGATTCGTCCCTGGGACCCCTCCTCCTCCCACCAAGGAAAGGGAGAGGAGAACAACTCCACTTAATGAATTTAATTACCCTCCATTCTATCACAGAAAGCTTTTTATGGAAAAATCCACATTAAGACTGTATGAGGATCTTGACCTAAGTCAGTATATCCACATCGCCTCACGGTGAAGTAACATCTCCTCCGTCCTCTCAGAACGAGTGGGGACGTCCACACAATCGATACACATTGCTCATAGCCCAACAATTGAGCCATTATGCATATCCTTAAAATGTTCCGAGAGTGGCGATTTTCTCTCGCCACTCGCGATATTACCCAAATGTTCGAGTAGTCGTGTTTTAAACGATCGTGTGGACATGCCCACATAACATCTGTTACAAGGACAAATAATGAGATATACTATCCATGTTGAGTTGCAATTCATAAACTTTTTAAGCTCATAGTCCCTTTTCCCATCCTGATAGGAAAAGGTGTCGGTTCTTATCACAAAGGGACAAGCCCTATAATTACCGCACCGATACATCCCCAAAGGAAGTGGAATGTGATCTAGCCATGTACCCCCCTCGATTTTAGACAGCTCAGATTGAACATCCCTCAGGTTCCTAGCACGACGTGCAGTCACCAGGTGCCTGGGTCCCACAATTCTCTTAATTTTTGGATCCAACTGTAGTATCTCCCAACACCCTTGGAGGATTGAAGTCAATTCCTTCCAATCAGCATTATATTGTGTTACTATCCTAGTATATCCATCTCCTTCACACCCGGGGGGGGAGGATGGGGTGAGCACGGGGGCAGAGTAAGGACTCCTGATCCGTGTGCAATGGTCTATCGTAGCTGCGTCGTAGCGAGCGATCCGAATAACCTCGTTCCCGACATAGCCTAAACATCTCGCCCGCATCGCGTTCAAACTGATCCGTGTTCGCACAATTACGCCGGATCCCGCCACCACCGACGCCGGGTGATGGCTTACCGCATGTAGAATCGTATTGCCAGTGGTAGGTTTACGATAAGTCCTATTACCTACTTTCACAATCTCGAGCCCCAGAAAGGTAATCCTCTCCAGATCAACCGAGAATGTCAGACGTATATTGCATCTGTTGTTGTTTAAGGCTTCGACAAAATCGGCAAACCCTTCCGCTGTACCCTTCCACACGACAAGCACATCATCGATGTAGTGGAGTGTATGAGCAGCTGACAGATCTCTCATTAATCAGATTCGATTAGAGAGAGATTTGTCTCTTGGCCGAATCTGCCCATCATCGCTAGATTTATGGCTACCATTAGGAAAAAAGGAGAACTGCATAAGGGCCATAATCTGATATCATTAATACAGTCTACAGTCACTTGCAGGAGGAACCACTTAACTTATCAGTATGTACTTGGAAGAGAAAACTGGAATGCCCAGCTGGAAACCTGCCCAAAAATGGAGAGAATTAACAAACACCAGAGTGTTGAGGTGGCCATATGTCAGGCAACTTTGTCGGTTGATCGACCATCCAATTTAATTATTATAATTAAATTGGATGCAAATCGGTGCAGTCAAGTGCTTGCCCGATCGAAGATACAACCAATTTCAGGCTGAAAATGAATCAGTCATACATGCTGCAAGATGTGTGCCTGCCATGGTCAGTTGGGTGCATGGCCATAAGGGCGAGAGATATCAGGAAGGGCGATGAATGTGGTGAAACCCCCAACGCTGTCCACCTAAAGCTCAATGTATCCCCCAGTGCCCAGTGTACTATACATTACCTGCCCACGGCCACTGCTGGCTCTGGGCACTGTCCTCTGTCCATACACATGGCCCAAGTGATTGCTGGTGATTGGCGAACACGGCACCAACAGATACATCAGAGATGCTCTGTTTACCTATGTTATTTCAAACTACCAAAACAAATGTAACCCTCCGCAAATTTCTTGATGAACCCTTCACACCTTACCCTCCACAAACAGCAGGCAGATTCTTACACACAGTGGCGTAGCTAGAGATCATCGGGCCCCATAATAAAACTTACATGAGTCCCTCAGATGTAGAGTTGATTGGGCAATACATCTTCTCAGGCAATCAACACTGCACATATTTCTTTGGCAGTGAGACAACGTTTGAGGGTGGAGGAACCATTAAGTACCACCTGGGCCCCCTATGATCCAGGGCCCCATAACAGCTGCTATGGCTATTGCTACACCCCTGCTTACACCCCTACCCCACTTATTGCCTTTCTGTGACCTGTGTTCTAGACAATGGGTAATACTTTTCTGGTCATTAAATAGAATATGTAGAAAACAAACAATAACAGTATTCTTGAATTAATTACAGTATATTATAATTATTTACAAATTTACAGCCTGTAGTAATTATTTTCTACAATCCTGTAGAATGTCATTTTGTCTTTGAAATAAACTCGCTTCAGTTTCTCTTTGAAGTGTAAATAATATTTTTGAGCACTAAAGTTTCTGTTTTCTCGTTGGGTCGTGTTCTGGACAAACCTGCAGACTGATTAGCTTTCCGTTATAATGGCTCCATAAACAGATCACGCTATTCCAGGCACAAAACAAGAAGTACTGCCAAAATGTTTCTCCTAATCACAAAACATTTTAATTTGAATTTCTAAGCTGCATTGACGTTTCATTTTGCAAGCTATTTTCCATCATTTTGAAAGAAAGTTGACCCTTAATTTTGGTTTTGTTCAAGTCCAAGTGAAATTACTCAATGCTTACTTTAATTTGATGTTGCAATACACCTTTCCCTTAGTATTTTTACAAAGAAAATTTAGGCTCTGTTTACACTTGAGCCTAAAAACAGGCACCGTATGTCCATTTTACGGATTGGCAAACGGACATGTCGACAGATCCTATGACAAGTTGGCAGCTCCAATAGGATCAATTCACACCTGTCAGTCTGCAGTGATCGGAATGCTAAGTCTTCTTGACCTGCATGATTTTTTTTAAGATGCCGTAGAAGCCTATGGTGGAAATGGTTTTGGACTCCAAACGGACAGATCATCGGAATGAATACTGTACTGTCGGCTCCTCTGGCCGTTGAAGATCTGGCTCAAGTATTGGCCAGATCCTAAGGCCTGATTAGACTTAAAATGGAACAAGATGAACCCTAACAGCATTGAGTTGATAAATTATTATAATTATTAGCATTGTTTATAAAGCTCCACCATCTTTCATGGCACTGTATAGAGTAAGAAACACGCAGCACGTGGCGTAGTGGTTAGAACTCTTGCCTTGCAGCAATGGGTTCCTGGTTCATATCCAGGGCACTATCTGCATGGAGTTTGTATGATCTCCACATGTTTGTGTATGCTACCTCTGGACACTCCTGTTTCCTCCCACATTCCAAAAACATACAGGTAAGTTAATTGGCTTCCCCCTAAAAATTGGCAGTAGACTGCGATATGTACGCTACACGATACAGACATATGGCTATGGGTAGGGATTAGATTGTGAGCCCCCGTGAAGGACAGTTAAGTGAAAAGACAATATACTCTGTGCAGTGAAGCGGAAGATGTTGGCGCTATATAAATCATAATAAAACAAACATTGGTACATAAAAATGCAGACATTGGTACAAAATACAGAAGTAGTAGACAATATCTTTGTGATAGTGACAAATATTGTAATTAATAAACTGTACAGCAACTTACAAGACAGAAAAGGACAAAAGGGAAAGAAATCTGCCCTTACAGAGGTGAAACAAGAGGTGGGCCAATACATAAGGTTTGCATCCAGGGGTGTAGTGTTCTTCCTTATTATATACTTAAAGGAGCACAGCTTGGTCCGAAGTTGAGTGTGAAAGTCTTAGGCCTGGTTTCCATTTGTGCGTTGTGTCAGATTTTTCTTTCAGAAAATTTGCATTGATTTTGCAACTAATGGTAGTGAATGGGGCTGTTTCCATTCAATGCGAATTTTCATTAGCGTTCGTATGCGTGAAAAAAAATCTGAGGTCCTGTATTATTTTTTCGGACATCGCGTACGATTTGCGTACAATGCTTTGTATAGGCAATGCGAATTTTCGCGTTACTTGCCTGAAAATTCGCATTAGATCCATGGTTACAGGAAGTTGTCAGCAGTCATGACCAAGCTGTTACTAGGCAGATTATGTTATATTTAACTAATGCAAATTTTCACGTACGAAAATTCGCATAAAAACGTGTAAATTTTTACATGCAAATTTTCACCAATCAGAAAAAACTTATATGATATTTTGCAGGCGAAAATGTCACGCTATAGTGGATATGTAGCCTTAGGTTAGATTATAAGCTTCTCTAAAGAGGTGCGTTTTCATGGTGCACTTGAAGATTACAAGGTTTGGAGAGCGACGGTTCGGATGTGTTTTGGAAGGGAATTCCAGAAGTGGGAAAGGTTCATGAGAAGTCCTGTATACGTGAATGTTATGAAGTGATTCTAGGATAGGGTAGCAGAAGGTCATGTGCAGAGCAGAGGTTGCAGTTGGGATGGAATTTCGAGTATAGTGAAGAGATGTATTGGTGGTGGGGGTGTATTTTTGGAGAGCTTTGTAGGTTAGGATTAAGAGTTTGAAGTGGATCTCATGGCAGCTAATAAGGGACTTGGCAGAGAGGAGCAGCAGATAAAGATGGATGAGTCACGTGGCTTAAGGGACGCAAAACTGAAGGGATACAAAGCTGTTGTTTGGTAGGGCACAAAGCAGGGTATTACACTAGTGCGATTTTATTAAAGCATACCAGATATGCGATAATTGGGTTTATTTATACATACCTGGGGCTTCCTCCAGCCCCATGAGGTGCATGGAGTCCCTCACTGTACTCTCTGGCAGCTCCGTTTACTTGATCTGGTAATCTGGCCCATCGTGGCCACTCATGCGCTTCTGTGCATGGACCTGACTGGTTGTGCACATGTCTCTGCTGCGCTCCTGTGCAATGCGGGGGCACCTAGGCCTGGCTACCTATAAAAGGTGCACCCATAGCTGGCCACCTAAACGGGGCACCTTTGCCACCCACTAGACCACAGAGTTAAAGGGACCCACTGGACCACCAGGAAATTAAAGTGTACCCACAAATAAGCATTTATACTTACCTAGGGCTTCTTCCACCCCCTGGCCTCCCTTGCCATCCTCCTGGGATGCTCCTATCCTCCTGTGGCCATCCCAGTCTCTCTTTTTAGTTGCCTGTAACGATCGATGTAACACAGAGAGGGTCTGATTACCGGTGAACTGCAGTATCACCGAGAATATAGAATATACCCGATTATTGGTGATCTGCAGGATCACCGATAATCAGATATATCTACTAACCTCTGGACACCTGATAACAAGTGAGTGTTTAGATGCAACAGATACTTAGCGTACGGCGCAAAAGTATGTTCCTTCTGATGGCCTAGACTCTCCCGGGGAGGAGCTAGGCTGAGAGTAGGAAGGACAGAGCGTGAGTGACACCAGAGAGAGGGTGTCACAGGTCTGGGAACTGCCTCTAACAGTAAGGTCAGTTCTCGAGGTCGGGCAGGCCAGGTCGTTAACACACAGACAGATAAGGTACAGATTCAGGAGACAGATACGGAATCCAATAAACAGGCAGGGTTTGGCAACGGAGTATCAGAATAGCAAGGTACAGAGTCAGGAGGCAAATACGGAGTCCAGGAACGAGCAGAGTTTGGCAACAGGATATCAGAAATAGCAAGGTACAGAATCAGAGTTCAGAGGAATAGTCAGGCAGGCAGAAGGTCATAACAAATAATACAGTTCAATATTCCTAATGCTAAGGTGTGAGTTCCTTGATCATCAACACCTTTGGAAACTATGCTAGAACACAGATACAGACAAGGTCTGAGTGCTACCACGTAGTGATCGCAAAGGCAGACAACCAGAGAATGACCAGCACCCAGTATATATACTATAGCGCTCTCCAGCGCCACCCCTAAGTGCTGGACCAATGAGAACTGGTGAAAATGTCAGCTGACCCGCTTGGTCAGCTGACTCTCCTCTGGCTGTCATTTAAGCTCTGCCTCTCAGCGCGTGCGCGCGTCCTCCTGAACCTGTGTGGACTATCAGTCCCAGCCACACCAGACATGTTTTGCAATGTATCTGCTGACTCGGGCGCGGGAGCCGCCACGCTGCTCTCCAAGCAAGCGGCGGCCTCCCCGCATCCAACCACATTGTCATTAACATTGTCATGCGCGCAATCTGCCGCATCCAACGCGGACTCCACCGCTCTGCCCATGCGGCATGCGGCGGTTTCTTCGCGTTGTGCCGCCATGTTGGACGCGGAAACAGCCGCCTCACTCTGAGCGTTTGCGGCGGCTTTTCCGCGTTTCCTCACATTGCCCCTAGGCATTCTGTAATGTGCTTGTGTGTCAGGGCCGTATGCACCCCAATTGCGCTCGTAACCCCACCCACTTTTAAGACTACGCCCTCTACATAATAATATTACTAATTAACCTTTTCCGTTAACCCTTACATCTCTTATTTTTACCATTAAAAATATTTGTATTCTTTTTTCAGTTCAAGGCAAAAAAATTACACTGTAGCAAAAATCCACCTTTATTTAAAATCCAAAACCATTACCAGGAACATAATTTAAGTTTTGTGATAAACTGGAGAACTAGCCCAATACGTTTTCAGTTTTTTATGTACATTAGCACTTTTTTATTTTAAAACAATAATGGGTAAAAAGAATTAATGTATTTTTTCAGGGTTTTTTTTTTACTTTTTTTTTGCTTTAAAAAGCATAAATAATAAAATAAATCTTGTGGGGGAAAACTTCCCAAAGAAAGACTAGTTTGTTCTGAAAAAAACAATATATATAAGTAGTGGTTAAGTTATTGCTGATTGCATAGCGACATAGCTAAAACTTCAAAACTGCTCTGGTCCTTAACCTCCTTAGCGGTATGCCCGACACTGTGTCAGGCATGCCGCTGCAGAGGTTTTCCTGCTGATCGGGACCCGCCGGAATTCATTTATTTGTTTAATTGTAACCATTAGATACTAGCATTACATACTACATTACATACTAGCTAGCACTAGCTAGCACTACGCTAGCTAGTATTGTCTGCCGGCACCCCCCGATTGCCCACAATCCCCTCTGCTCGATCGCTGGATCCCAGCGTGGTAATGTATCCAACATTACCACGCTGGGATCCAGCGATCGAGCAGCCTCTAGCTCATCTCCGGTACTCACTATGGGAAGGATCGGGACTGCGCATGACGTCGGTGATGTCAAGACGTCATGAATGATCCTCCCCATAGTGAAGACTGGAGCTGAGCGGGGAGGCTGCACCTATCGCGGGAGCCAGGCAAGGTAATGTATCAAGCAGGCAATCAGGGGGATCTGGGGGGTCCGGAGGTGCCGGCAAACAATACTAGCTAGCTTGGTGCTAGCTAGTATGTAATGGATACAATTAAACTAAGAAATTAGCGTGGGGGGGGGGGGGGGCATGATAGTGCAAAACCTCCCGAGCGGCGTAACGCTCAGGAGGTTAAGTGGGTTTTATGTGTTAGTACTGAGGTGGTTAAATAAAATCTTTTTTTTTACATACACCATTAAAGCACAGATTCTTTATTTTCTTAAAATAATAATAATAGTTGACTTGAGTAACAAGAATGTTTTGTACTGATCAATGTGTGCTGGTCCCTAACAGGATGTCTAGATTCATTGCCACCATTACATGGTCTTGTGGAAGCAAGCAAATAGTTCTGGGAAATCAGTTCACAATGTTCCATAGAAAAAGAAAACATTAATTTTCACGTGTCCCCATTGTGGTTCAGCCTCTGAGCCAATCTGAGACAACCATGTAAGAATTAGAGGCATTGTTTGGGTTTTTTGTACAAAGGAGTCACACCAGCGTAGATTTATTAATGTTTAGGTTGCCATTGTACACACTCAGTCATGTTTCGTTGAAAAAGGGAGTCATTTTCCTTATTTGTATTACTGTTAAAGATTATAGATTATCTTAGTATTTTAAAAAATAATTTTGTGCTGAGTAGCTCAGGACTATCCCATACCCCAGCATGTTTTGTTTGTAGGTAGTAGCATGCAGCTGTCTGAGATAGAGCCCAGGACTGTGACAACAGGTTCACTGTCGGTTCTAGACTTTTTGCTGCCTGAGGCAAACTTGTGAGGATGGAATGGAATGATCGCACAGCAACCGACAATTTGCACTGCACGTTATAGCTGCGGTGAGCCCCCCCCCCCAAAATCACACTCAGTATAGGTAGGTTGGCAGGTATAGGTGCCCCCAGTATTGGTAGCTGGGTACAGTTGCCCCCAGTATAGGTTAGCCAGGTACAGTTGCACCTAGTATAGGTTGGCCAGGCACTCTCTTCACTTCCTGTTTCTGCCTGGTGCTGTCCCCAGACTTTTGCCGCCTGAGGAAGTCGCCTCACTTGGCATCATCGCGGACTGGGCCTGAGCAGGTTGGGAAGCCTCCTCGTGGCGCTCCTGGATAGTGCTAATGTAGCATGAACTAATCCCCGCAGGGCAACAGGCTTTGCGGTGTTAGTTTTAGACCCTGCATATTTTGGCATGCGAAAGCAAATGCATATTTGCATGAGCAATGTCTCGTGATAAGCCAATTAGGCCAAATTTGCAAAGCCAGATTTATCAGGTTTTAACTTGGCTGATGCACACATTTCCTCTTTGTTGTAATCAGTATTGCATTTCTATCCTTTGGAGGCGAGCGGTGGGTGGCTTGTTCTAGGAGGTGAGAGCCCTGGAGCAGGCTGTTTGCTCCTGTCCCGTTCCCCCCACCCCGGAGTGTTTCGTGAGAGCGACCCCTGAGCCCTACAAGCTTGGGGGCCCCATGCTTTACTCCTTTCCCATGTGTTGCTCCCAGGTCATGCACATGCAGCAGAACGCAATGGGCGTTAAGGTAAGTACCTGTTTTTACTTTTGGGAGATGGGTGCAGGCAGCTCTTCCTGGGGCTGGCCATGCTGTGGGGGGGGGGGGGGGTCGCCTGCACCCCCCAGCCTCCCTCTCCAGGGTGCCGCTTTGTGGTTCCCGAGCGGTGAAAGGGCCCGGGGCCCCACGGCCCCCTGGTTGTATGGGGGCATTGGGGAGCCTTCTCGTGGTGCTCCTGGATAGTGCTAATGTAGCATGAACTAATCCCCGTAGGGCAACCGCTTTGCGGTGTTAGTTTTAGACCCTGCATATTTTGGCATGCGAAAGCAAATGCATATTTGCATGAGCAATGTCTTGTGATAAGCCAATTAGGCCAAATTTGCAAAGCCAGATTTATCAGGTTTTAACTTGGTTGATGCACACATTTCCTCTTTGTTGTAATCTATATTGCCATTGGTCCTGCTCTCCCATAGACTAAAGGCACATACACACGTACGAGGCATGCTGCCCGATGGGGATTTGGACCTTATCCGTCAACAAAATAGCTGGGCCGAGGCTGTACAGACGTGCCACTAGCCTGAGCATTAGAACTATGCGGTGGAGCGGAGGGCCAACCTGCTGATTGCTAGGTGGAACTTAGGGAGTGCATCTGGGTGGCTATACTAACAGTAGATTCTTGGCTTAGGCTGTCATTATCGGCTGCCTAGCCGAGTTTCATCTAGCATGTGTATGCGGTGTAGGTGTGTGCAGTTGCCAAAAACAGGAATCAAACATGCCACAGGTAAGCCCACAACAGCTTTCCATTTCCTTGAGAAAGATCAGTAGTACTGAGTGAAACATGTGGGCAGATAGGAGGCTGGAATCACCCCTGCTATAGACTGGCTTACACAGGGCTGTGGTGTTCAAACACAGTACTTAAAGAGACTCTGTAACAAAATGTTGAGCCTTATTTTTTCTATTCTATAAGTTCCTATACCTGTTCTGATGTGGTCTGTCTTTCTGCAACCTTTTCTAGTTGCACTGTCTCTGTAATAAATCTTATCTTCTTTCCTCTGTCGTGTCTGTCGGCAAGAGGCTGGAATGTGTGGAATGTGCAGCACTGCTTGTCATTGGCAGAAGCTTTACACACCCCCTCCAAGCTCTGCATGAATCACACAGTAAGCTCCTCTCAGCCTATGATACTCTGGTTAGAAGCCAGTCATTTGTTTGTAAACACTGCCTAAAACTGTTAATTACAAGCCAGGATTGCAGCAGGGAGTGACAGAAACAGCACAGAGGGGCACAGAGGAACATAAGGAATAGAATGGTATGCTTTTTATTGTAAGAATATTAGAGTACAGATTCTCTTTAAGGCAGGAGATGTGCTAGGACACCTGGCTGGATCAGCAATCCTTTGCACAGGCATTGTGGTGAAACGCTGGATGGATGCCAATTCATAAGATCAGGACTGCATTGTCATTGCTAGCATGCTGGAATTTTGGATCAGGGACCCAGATACTGGTTGATCGGATGCTGACTTGTGTGTTTATGAGCACAGGTGCATGAAGGTATTGGACCAGTCCAACCTGAGCAGTGATAGGTGAGCCCGGTTGTGGGCTAGCCGGTGGCACGCTTAAACCAAGTGTTCTAAAATGACAAATAACTGTGTGAACAATGTCCTACTTTTCAGCTTAAATATCAGAGGCAAAAGCTTTAATTCATTGTGTGTAGGATTTAGCTCTATTGGGAAAAATCATTCTCATAAGGTGTGTCTGCTACAATGCGCAGCCAGTGTTGTTTTTTTGTTATCAGACTACAGAGTATTTTTCTCTGAAAGCAAAAAAAAAAAAAAGTATGAAAAGCTGTAGTGTCACAGACAATTACAAATGTTTATAACAAGTTACATTTCCTCTGCTCCCTTCAGACACTTCAGTCAGAGACACAGGACTTTCTCTCTCTCACGGGGTTAACAGATGCACTGTGAGGGAATTCCCCCTCCCCTCATGGTTCACTTTGCTGTCAGATTAGAGCAGACTGCTGTCAATTTAGAGTGATAGGAATCTGATACAGTAAACAAAAGAAATAATCAAATGAAATGTATACATCATTATTTACCAGCACTTCAGGAACTCTCTCAATCCCTGGTTAAAAAAAAACATGTTAAGCAATAGTGTTCCTTTAATTCCTGTTTTTAGGAGTTAGGAGGGATATTTATCATATATAGGTGGGTTCCAGTAGCCTGTTTGGGTTTGTATCACAATAATGGAATTTCCTTTTATACTTTTGTTTTCCAAAATATTTTAGTAAGAGGGCTTTTTGGTCCATTGTAGCCCCTTACACACTCCTAGGAGTTCTGGTTCACCATGAGCTTGCTGGGTACTCTGTACCTCTGGGTGTTTCAAGTCCTACCCCATAGAGCCACAGTAACCCATGCCATGCACTGATGAGGCTCAACCAATCTGAAACAGTCTTTATGCATGTTGGATTATTATGGCTCTGTACAATTAACAAGCTGACACATCATTGCATTCCAGCGGATCTGGAGACGTGTTTAGCTCACAGGAACAACAATAGGTGATTTGCATATTTCAGCTGTGATGCACTGGGAGACGTCTCCGAGCTCACTCCAACCTGAAATATCGCAAATACTTTCTGTTTTAAGAAAGCAAACTTTTGTTTTCCATAGTATTTCAGTAAAAGGGCTTTTTGGTTCATTGTAGCCCCTTAAAAACACTCCAATGAGTTATGGTTAACCATGACCTTGCTGGGTAGTCTATATTCATTGCCAGAGGTTGTGACCGCACTGGGGCCCCTGGACCAGATGGGCGCACTAGGGGCCCTCCTTCATCCATCTTATTAGCTTTTTATCAGTGCTATGCTGATAATGAGCGCTGGATTGGATAGTGGTAATCCTTTAAGTGGTCTGAAACTGACATAACGCTCAATAAAAAATGTTGTCTTACTTTTTATTACCCATACAGTTACCATATTTGCTTTTGTGCACAAGTAATATTGCCTGTTTACAACTTACAAGTTCTCAAAGTTTTAGACATTTTTAGACAAATAATGACAAACCCAGAAAGAATTTATAAAACGCATACCACCTAATCAGATTACATAAATAATAACAATGGGCTTGCCCGAACAACATGTCCTGTCTAAAATACAAACATTACAATGGCATTTAGCCCACCCACGAGTGTACAAAAACCGCCACACAGCCCCATTTTTCCGCTGGCTTGATTATCAAGTTTTTTGTTCTCTGCCAGTTGATTTATATCTTGGTTGATCTTATTAGCCCCATTCTGTTTTTGTTCATCGATTCTTTCTAAAGGCCCATACACACAGGGTACGGTCATCGCCGCAGCCAGGTAGCACGCGCGTGTTGCGGCGACAGGTCGCCCGTGTGTATAACGCGCGCGCCCCGAACTGTTGCCCGTCGGAGCTGTCGCCAGGCGATTGACATGTTCAATCGCCGGCTACAGCTGTCGCCGCGACTGCGCCGGAACTGTCGCTAGTCCCGCGTGAGTACGCGGGCTAGCGACAGGAGACCTACGCGAGTGAATGGAGCATCCGGCCGGGGGATACTCCATTCACAAACCGCTTCCGCCGCGTCTCTGCCTTTCTAGCGAGACGTGTGGACAGCTGTCGCTCCCTGTTCGCGCGCGCGCGCGCATGCAACGGGGGACAATTGTCCCCCGTGAGTATGTAGCTTAAAGCTCAAATTACCAACTGTTTCAATCATGCCATTTTTACTTGTGTCATTAGGATTGAACACAGACCTATTCCTCTGAGTAGTATGTTCGATTGTGCCAGCAATTACATTTTGTCTATTCATTGGGCCCTCCTTTTTATAAGAAATATGACATTATAAAAAAAAAAAAAAATGTTATAAGTAGTTTAAAACACTTGAAAAGCACATTGAAAACAACCAAAAAACATTGTTTATGCTGTATGTCTAAATCCAGAATTGTTCAAAAGTAAACCATGTATCCACTATTTATTTATTTAGTATTTATATAGTATATATAATCTTGTCACTAAGGACTGGTTCAGACGAACGCTTGCGGAGCGTTTACCGCAAGCGTTCGGAACGTTGCTGTAAATGCTCCCATTCAAGTGAATGAGAGCGTTTACACAGAGCTTTTGCGCGCGTTTACACGAACGCAGCGTTCGGGTCCCGATTTTCGTTAGCGTTCGAGCTGCCCCTGGAAGCGACATGTAGCTTCCAGGGGGCGGCCAACTGCGACGGCTAATGTCCCCTGGGGGAAGAAAAAAGCGACCGCATCGGAATGTGACGCAAAGACTACTGAAAGCCTGACCGCGCAGCCGCCGCAACGCCCCAAAACGCGACGCCACGCAGACATCCGTCCGAACCAACCCTAACTGTCCCTCAAAGGGGCTCACATTATAATCCCTGCCGTAGTCACATGTTCATCACAGTCTAGGACCAATTTAGGCAGGAGGCAGTTAACTTATTTGTATGTTTTTGGGATGTGGGACAGTGGGAGGAAACTGGAGTGCCTGGTGGAAGTGTGCGTATGGAATTTCTGCTGGTGAGTTGGGCGCAGTGTGAGCCAAACAGCTCACCATGCTGCTGCTGAAATTCCCGCAGCGTTGAAAATTATTTATTTTAAAGAGTCGTAGCAACTTGGTGGGGGAGACGTGTAGTTTGGGGTTCAACTATTACAGGCACCCAAATTTCACGTGTGCGTGCCACAGACTAGCATTGCAGACATAGCGTCACCTAATTCAGCACAACAACCTGCTTCGTGCAGAAAAGCCACACTGACACGGGGAGAGCATACAAACTCCGTGCAGATAGTGCTTTTTTATATTGCTTGCATGCTTGCGGGCAGCTTGCAAGTCCGCAACTTGCATGCGGTCCTCAAATATGCTCACACTATATAGAGATGCTTAAAGGACACCCGAGGTGAAAATAAACATATGAAATAAAAAAATTGTATCTATCTTCCTTCCTTCCTGACTTTTTAAGATATTCCACAATTTTATTTTATGTTTAAATCTACTTTTTAAGTTTTAACTGTTTTATTGTTTTTGCTCAGGGCTCGTTTCCACTAGGGCGAATCCGCATGCGGGCACTGCATGCGGATTCGCATAGCTAATGTTAGTGGATGGGGCTGTTTCCACCTGTGCGGCGTGCGGGAGCGATTTGGCAGCGGGCCAAATCTGCACGGCGGGACCCACAGTTTTTGTCTGCGTCGGGAATCCGTGCGAATCGCCGCTAATGTATTTAATAGTAAAAACGCATGCGTTTGGTACATGCGTTTTTACCCGCGATTTCGCGTGCGATTTCGCACCCTTCCCAATGTAATTTAGTCCTGGCAGTGTCATGGTTAATTTCGCATGGCACCCTGCCATGCGAAATCGCACGCGAAATCGCGGGTAAAACGCATGCGGAAACGCACCCGCATGCGTTTTTACAAGCGTCGGAATGCCGGCGAAATCGCGTCGCACTAGTGGAAACGGGCCCTCAATGACACATTCATTGAAGTATGCTAAAATCTATGAACTATTGACCCTTTTTATCTCTTTCCTGCTCTCAGAAGCCATTTTCTGCTAGGAAAGTGTTTTATAGTTGGAATTTCTTATCAGTGAGGGTTACGCTGTAGTCACTTCCTGTCTGAGTCAGGAATGAGTCAGCCACTCACATACCTGACATTTAACTCTTTCAGGCAGAGAAAGAAAAAAGGAACACAGCATAGTTATGTGTGTGCTTGGCACTGTACATACCCATGTCTATCTCATCATGTCACATGTCACCTTGGGTATCCTTTAAAAAAAAGTGTACCTCCTTTGGTACAAAAATCCTGCATAAAATAAACTCCAGAGAGGCTAAACCCTTACCTAGAATTCTTATTTCTTTATCTTCCTCCTCTAACTCCTCTCCTATCCTCTTTTTCCTCTGCCATCTCATGGACTCTTTGGCATACTTCACAACTTTTTGACATAAGAAAGAGGGACACTGAAGCCACACCCCTAATAACGCCCCCAACACACCCCTAGTCACACATACCATAAAGATTTCAAAGGAAAAATATGTTTTGGAATTCAAACCACACTAATTCTTTCTATCCTGGTTAATTTTCCTTCATATTAACATTTGAAAATAAGAAATATATAAATTTAAAAAGTATGGGACTAAAGTTTAGTCAAACATATTTTTCAGTAGAAAAATATGTACCGTATATTTACAAAGATCTGTACATCAGTCCTGAAAGAGGGACAAATGAGGGAGAAAGAGGGACAGGGTTCCCAAAGAGGGACTGTCCCTCCAAAAAACGGACAGTTGGGAGCTTTGTCTTTGGTTCTTCCCATCTGTGGTACCGCCCATAGCCGGCCTTTGATATGAGCGACCGGAGTGGTCGCTCAGGGCGCCGGCTTCCAAGGGGGCGCCTATAGCTGGTTGCCTATACTGAGGGCACCTACACCTGATTTCCTATACTGAGGGCGCCTATAGCTGGTTGCCTATACTGAGGGCACCTACACCTGATTTCCTATACTGAGGGCACCTATAGCTGGCTACCTATACTGAGGGCTCCAACACCTGACTTCCTATACTGGGGACACCTATAGCTGGCTACCTATACTGAGGGAGGGCACCTACTCCTGGCTACCTATACTGGAGGTACCTACGCTTGGCTACCTATGGGGGGGGGGGGATGGAGACCTTCAACTAATTTCCTATACTGGGGGCACCTATTCCTGGCTACCTATCTATACTGAGTCTGAGGGCATTTTGGAGGGGGGGGGGAGGGGGGGCGCACTGCAGCTATAATGCGTGGTGCAAATTGTCAGTGTTGTGCTATCATTCTAAATGGTGGAGGAGGCGGCCAACTGTCCCACTGATTGTTTTTATTAATATTCCTGAAAGGTTCTAGACTTCATTTTTAAGTGTATTCATGATAATGCACTCTTTCCATCCATTCGTGGATATTAATAGTATTTTTCTATTATACATACGGAGATCTGAGCATTTGGCATGATGTGTCACGACATCAAAAAGGTTGAGAACCACTGTACTAGGAGATATCTCAGCAAAAAAGGGGAATTGCATATGGGCCTGTGTGTGTGTGTATACGTGCGTGCGTGCGTGTATATGCACGTGGGAAAGGATGAAGGGGAGGGGCACAAAAATCAGGTTTCGCTCAGGGCGCTGTGACCCTAAGGCCGGCCCTGGTACCGCCCCCCAACACACACACACACATTTGGAACCTCTAGAAAACATTCCTCATACCTCATAGCTATTATAGGTTGGCACAGTAATTATCTAATTGGTCAGTGATGATGTTACATATTATCATGCTCAAGCTGTAGGAAAAGCTGCAGGTTTAGTGACTGCCATTAAAGCGGAATTCATCTTTGCTCTAAAACATTATTTACAGCATATTATATGCAACCAGCATTTTTTTTACTAGACCAGCATCCAAAGGGTTATACACAGAGCTTGAAAGTTCAGTGCAGTGAAATCTGGACGCATCAGAAGTTGTAGATAATGTTAGCTTGTGTTTACTTAAATGTATCAAGTGAGGAATGTGACACATACTCTGACTGTGGAGAAGCAGCTCAACACAGACAGAGAGTCAAAGCATGTCTGCCTTCAATACATAATGAATAAAACCAGTTATTAATAAAATGCAAAGTCAGCTAACAAAGCAAAAAACTGTACTTTTGGGAACCTATAATTTCTAAATGAATAATAATACTTATGCACAAATGCATATATGATAACCGTATGGCATATAAAAAGTAGGAAAACCTGTTTTTTATTGAATATTATGTCAGGGTTTTAAACCGCTTTAACAAATTATACTTACTGAGGCATGAAACAAGACGTTCTGCCAAATATATTTCGCTAATTGTAAACACATTTGATGTGTTGTTCTTTAATGTGGAATGTGTCTGTATTTTTATGTTGTCCTTAATTTTATTCGAAAGCTGTTTTTCCCCCCTTTGAAAGGCAGTTAGTGTCTTACTCAAAGCTTGAAGAAAACAAAGTGAAGTTATCCAGAACTGAATCATCAAAGTTCTCCAGTTTTTCCTTTCTCATAGCGCCTGTGTTTTTCGCCTCTGTGTTTGTCTTGTTTTCCACTTCTTTGTCCATTTCACAATTTTTATGCGCGTGAAATAAGAAGCAAAGGAAAAAATGGACTGCAGGAAACAGATGTGGTAATGACATGCGGATATCAGTAATTAGGTGCATTTAATTATGAATGTGAATATTTGAAGTCAGTGGAGGGAGTGTTATTCTTATTATTATTTAGTATTTATATAGCGCCGACATCTTCCGCAGCGCTGTACAGAGTGTATATAGTCTTGTCACTAAATGTCCCTTAGAGGGGCTGACAATCGAATCCCTACCATAGTCCTATGTCTATGTATGTATTGTGTAGTGTATGTATTGTAATCTAGGGCCAATTTAGGGGGAAGCCAATTAACTTATCTGTATGTTTTTGGAATGTGGGAGGAAACTGGAGTGTCGGGAGGAAACCAGGACACAGGAAGAATATACCATTTTTTTGCAGCTACTGCCCTGGCTGGGATTGGAATCGGGAACCCAGTGTTGCAGGGTGAGAGTGATAACCACCATGCTGTTAAATTATAAACAAGCACAGGGCAGTTTAGCAACTTATTGTCATCACAGGGGCATGTGAATACCATACAACTATGGATGATGTGATAATAATAAAAAAAAATGGTGTAGGGTAGGATCTTCTTATTGCTAAACCAGATCATTAAAATCATCAAAAAATGGAGGGCAGTGAGCGCGTGGCACCCTCTTACTGTACCATATCAAGCCTCGTACTGTTTGGCATGTTAAAGTGGACCCAAACTAAAAATACAAGATTTCAGAAATAAAATCTATTTTCTAAATTATAATGATAAATAGCAGCTTTTTTCAGCTGCATGATGACAAATATAAAATATTTTACATTTATTGGAGGAACCCCTCCCTTCCTTTCATATTGCCAGGATTTTTCCGGCAAACTGGTGGAGGAGAAAAAAACCAAAAACAAAACACACAGGCTGCTACTGATGATGTCACAAGGGAGGTGATCTCAGCTTGTGTGAGATTTCACATAGACGCCCCTGTGAGGGAGGGTAGCTCATGACAAACACACCCATGATCTAAAACCTCCTACTAAGCTCAGAAGTAATGGCTGCCACCGATATAACCCAAGTTATGAAAAGAGGAGGGTGAAAAACATGCACTGAAATGCTCATAGGCTTGAAGGAGTGTTTATTAATCTTTGTATGTGTCACTGTGGTGCAACTAAATATTTTGAATTAAAAAAATGTTTGGTTTGGGTCCGCTTTAACAGGTTTGGAAAAGTAAGGACCCAGAAAATCAAAGGACCTGAAAAAAAACACAAAAGAGAAAACACAGAAGCCAGTAGTGCAATATGTCGCATATAAGGAAATAGTTTGAGTAAAGAGAAGGTTGCAAGGGAAGTGCAACCGCCAATATGGCATACGGTGGAATCCTGGCTGCTACCGCTTGGGTATATGAGGATCCTCGCCAGTCGCACTCCAGGATCTTAGAGGAGTCCCTGGAGGGGGACTGAACTAGAACAACAACCTCCAAAGGAGTTGTGTGTAATTGTAGGTTAACCACTTCCCGACTGCCTATAGGCGGTGGAACGTGGCCATGCACTCGCGTTCGTGTTAACATGGTGGTGCTTCCCGATCCTCTGCCCTGCAAAACAGAACGTTTTAAAGCATTGATTTTGCAGGAAGTGGTTAAAGGTGGAGGCGCCCAAAAATATAAAATGTTTAAAAAAACTAAAGAAAGAGAGGCAGTGGTAAGACTTCTCTTTCCTGAAGAACAATAGCCAATATGTCTTATCATCAATTTAAAGATTTAGCCGCTTTCCTTTTCCTTGCTTCTAAAATGACTATAGCACTATAGCACATCATTGGAGAAAGACTACGTATGACCGCCACAAGGTCAAGGTAGGCACAAGGTATGAATAACCTTATGATCAATGCAAAGTTAACTAGTATCCTAAAATATACGCAGAAGAAATGTAAGAGGGTATAGTGACCATGGATCCGGTTAGGAGTTTCCCAAGATCAATAAAGCTACTTTTGCAAACTTGATATGGGCCAAGCCACTTCATTGAGGGCTCTTTAGCCCTAAAGTTATGAAAACTATGGTTATGGAATAGAAATCCTGAGGTTTCAACATTCTGAGATCTTTCATGATTGTTTACCTTCATAATCTAGTCCGGCCATTGAAGTGGCACTAGGGGTCAGCGTTCTGCATTTTCATATGTTGATATACTTTATTCAGCCTTGATGGCACCTTAGATAGTCAAGAATGGCCTGCAATCAAGAAGACCGAAGATGGAAAAGTATAAAAATGAATGTCAGAACAGAAGATCCCAGAAGATTGACAAGAAAGAAATAAACTTATAGATGAAAATGACAGAAGAAGTTTGGAGTAAATAGAAAATATGACATTAGAAGTTTGAAGCATACAGAAGTAGAAAGAAGATTACAGAAGAGAAGAAAGAAGGAAGAAGATTACAGATAAGAAAGAGGGCTAGAGAAGAAAATAGAAGAGAATGGTGACCATTTTTATTTTTTAATTATAAGTATTTTACTCTTATTTTTTAAATTAAAGTTACAGTATACACTTAAGCTCTTTTTCAAATGCAGTATAGAGACACAAAAAGACTCCCTTTACTTATCTACTTGGTAGGAGGTGGAGATTGAGTCCCACTTATTAATAAATCAGCAGGGTCAGCCATACTATCTCAGGAAAATAACACACATATATAAGTAGATAACTATTTGTTCTACTTACATAACCTATGTATTGTACTGTCCACATTTTGATTTCGGTGGATTTTATATAGTAAATAAAGAGAATTCTCTTCCTTTTGCCATCTTGATTCCCTCTAACTGAAGCCAATCCTGATGTACTGTAATTTCCTCCCTTACTTTTTTTTCTGCCCTCACTCAATTACTCAGCCCTGAACTGCCCTCAGCCAATCAGTGAAGAGCAGGGATGTAGGAGGGATGACGACAAGCTTCCTTCTCATTGGCAACGGCAAAAATAGAGCCAGGCTGACTGAGATACGATTTATTACAGCAGAACTATTTCTGAACAGATTGGAGTGCTTGCAATGCAGGGTAAGGTTGCAGGCTGCATATTAAACACAGAGCAGTGGGTAAATGGAATATGATTTTTGGGCTGGCAATCCCTCTTACGGGGAGCTCAATGTTGCTCCATAAGTGCTCCCTTCCCCCCCTGTCCACACCCCCAACTTTCCAGCATGCGGTGTTATGAATACCTTGTCCATATAATTGGATAAATGCAGTTTGCAAATGAGGGAAGTCCTTAAAATAGACTTACAAACTCCTATGAATGAATGATATAACTACAATAAAACAACAAGAGTAAAGAGTTGGTGTATGTCATCATGACTTGTTCTTGACAAATGTATCTAGTGAGGCACTACCCTAGTTCAGCTAATATCCAATACGCCCAAGGTAGCCGTTATTATTTCTGAAGACAGATACCACGCTGTGAACTAACAAGGCTGACAAATCCAATTATTTATTCTGTACTAAATGCGGTCATAATAAATGATTTCCATGCTGGAAAAAAAATCTTGGTTTATTTGTTTTTGAGTATTTCCATTTTCCGCATCTAGCTTATCCAAAAACACATAACTTTATAAATTGCCCTTTGGAGAACAGATTGCATTCACTTAATCACAATTTATTTTTTGGGCATTTAAACTGTAACCACACACACAAAAAATAGATATTCATCTAAGAGGGAAGGCTCTGGATCCCTTGCTCTTTGCGTCTCCTTGTTCCACCAAAAAGCCCCCTGTTCAAGCCTCCGACTTTATTGTCAAAGAGGCCTTCAGGTC
This sequence comes from Hyperolius riggenbachi, assembly GCF_040937935.1. Taxonomy (NCBI): domain Eukaryota; kingdom Metazoa; phylum Chordata; class Amphibia; order Anura; family Hyperoliidae; genus Hyperolius; species Hyperolius riggenbachi. Next base: position 67,762,096 of record NC_090657.1, read on the forward strand.
TCCTCAGAAGGCTACTAAAGTACACAAGTCTAGGAGTCCTTTTGAGGAGAAGCGACTCCACTCATTTTTAGAAGTGTTTCCGAGTAGACCCAAATATGCAGCAGGCGGGAGATTTGAATGGGGACCCAGCAGTGAAATGAGGGGATGCAGAGAGGAATGGAAAGGCTCTAAGGGACCCAGAGCCTTTGCTCCTCTACATGTTTTGCGTTAGTAGGTTACAGTTGTCCTTTAAACTAAACCTGTTGTAGAAAAAGTGCACCTCGGGAGGGGGAAGCCTCTATGGAACCCCAAAAGTACGTCAACAAGGGCTTGTAGGCATCTCAATCAGGCACGGTAGTCATTGGGCTCCACAAGCAAAACAATGCTGTGACTCGCCTTGCGCAGGAGCACTAGTGGATTACTTCTCGGTCTCTAGGCTGGAAGTAGCTGAGCCCAGTCGGTCTGCCCTATTGCACAGGGGTGAGCTGTCTACACCTACACAGAAGAGCAAACCAATTGGCCCCAGCTGTTTCCGCCAGAGCCTGAGTGGTAATCCACTGGTGCACCTGCATGAGGCGCGTCACAGCATTGTTTTGCTTGTAGACAGTTTGGGCGTCTCTGCGCTGGATCGTGTTGGCGGTAGAGGATGGGGAAGCCTCATTAAGATCCAGAGGCTTCCCCCTACCAAGGTACCGTAAGTACCCCCAAGGAGCACTCTTCCCCCTAGAAAGTAAATAATATGTTTTCCAGGGTTCCCTACTGCACTACTATGGTGGCTATACAGCTATCTCAGGCAAAAGCACTAAAATTTAGCCAGAGGCGTTTTTATGCATAGGCATTACAGGCCACTGCCTGGAGTGTCATTGGTCCCCTTGTGCCTCATTCTGTCTCTTTGTGCCACCTTCAGTCCCCCTGTGCCACCTTCTGTTTGTTTGTGCCACCTTGAGACCCCCTGTGCCACCTCTGCCCCCTGTGTGTCCCTCTGTGCCCCTTTGCCTCCTTCTGTCTCCATTTGCGCCACCTTCAGTCCCCCTGTGCCACCTCTGCCCCTCTGTGCATCTAGAGACGGATTCAAGTTAAATGGTGCCCTAGGCAAGCAACGACTTTGGGTCTACACTTGATGGCCACCTAGCTTTTTTGACATTTGTTGGGGTTGGCATAAGCTGAGCAACTAGACTTTCTCCAGGCACCTGCCTATGTTGCCTAGTGGATGATCCTGCTCTGTGCGCATCCCTCTGTGCCTCCCTCTGTCCCACTGTGCCTCCTTCTGTCCCACTTTTACCTCCCTCTGTCCCCTTGTACCACCATCTGTTCCCGTCCACCTCCTGCACTCCCCCAGCCCAGTGTATAAAGGCAGGGTATAGCGCAGCAGAAGCTGTGCTCTAACCTCCTCTCTGGAGTCCAGTGCTGTGCCTGTGCGACCATTCTGCCTGTGTTCTGCTCCCTCTAGTGCTGGTTCTCCTCATGTACCGTTTAATCACGCTCCATGTGGTAGGAGATGCTGGGCACTAGGGCGAGTGGTGAGCGGACAGGCAGAAGCACAGCACTGGACTCCAGCGCAGAGGTGAGAGCACAGCTTCTACTGCACTATACCCTGCCTTTACACACTAAACTAGGGTAGTCCAGGAAGGGGGTGTGCATTGAAATGTGACAGGACCGCCAGTTTGTTTGTATATCAGGGACCCCCCAGTATTATGCATCCACCCTATTCGGCACATGGTTTATATTCTTTAGTGTGTCATGTTTTTTTTTTCGGGGGAGGTTGTTACAGGACTTCTTGCCTGGAGTGACAAAGAGGCTAGAAACGCCCCGAATTTAGCTCAGAATTTCTTCATTTTGGAAGCCCCAGGTAGCAAATCCCTTGCTTTTTTCTGTATACAACTGCAAAACTGATGGATAAAGATTAAGTGCCCAAATTTCCTGCTTTAAAGTATACTGCAATAATGTGTCTTTTAAAGTAACCCTGATAGTAACGAGAAAATGCCATACCTGCGGCTTTATCCAGCCCGTCCTCCCCCCCTCTTGGCATCCTCTGGGCTCCCACCGTTCTCCTGCTGGCGGCTCCGTTACCTGCGCGACTTGTCCGAGAGTACACGATCGTCACTGTGAGCATTCTGTGCATGCTTGGTTCATGCTTTCGAGAACTGTGCATGCGCAGTTGTGCACGACTCCCAGTCAAGTCGCACAGCTAATGGAACCACCAGCGGGAGAATGGAGGGAGCCTAGAGGACAGGGAGGGACCTCACAGACTACGGGGGGCTGGAGGAAGCCCCAGGGAAGTTCAGTATGACATTTTTTCGCTGTGTTCAGGGTCACTTTAACCCTTTCCCGACCTCCTAATGCCGATAGGCGTAGGGAAGGTGGCTCCCCTAGGACCACCTAACGCCGATTGGCGTCAAGAGCGGTGGGCAGAGATCATCGAGGATTGCGCACACATCCTTGCTGAATGACGGAGTGGAGCTCCAACATCAGCCTGCTAGATTGCGGATACCCGAGGTGACATGTGACATGATGAGATAGACACGTGTCTGTACAGTGTCTAGCACACAAATAACAATGCTGTGTTCCTTTTTTTCTTTCTCTGCCTGAAAGAGTTCAATATCAGGTATGTAAATGGCTGACTCAGTCCTGACTCAGACAGGAAGTGACAACAGTGTGCCCCTCACTGAAATTCTAACTATAAAACACTTTCCTAGCAGAAACTGGCTTCTGAGAGCAAGAAAGAGCTAAAAAGGGGAATTTCTTATCACTGAGGGTCACACTGTAGTCACTTCCTGTCTGAGTCAGGACTGAGTCAGCCACTTACATACCTGATATTTAACTCTTTCAGGCAGAGAAAGAAAAAAAGGAACACAGCATAGTTATTTGTGTGCTAGGCACTGTACATACCCATGTTTATCTCATCATGTCACATGTCACTTCGGGTATCCTTTAACATCTATAGGTAAAAGTACAATAACCCCTTTGCTACTTAATGTGTAATAATAATATTATTATTATAATTATTTGATAACCCATATACTGTACATCGTGGTGGCATAGTGGTTAGCAAACTCGCCTTGCAGTGCTGGGTCCCTAGTTTGAATCCCAGCCAGGGTGCTATCTATACAGAGGTTGTATGTTTTCCCCATGTCTGTGTGGGTTTCCTCCGGGCACTCTGGTTTCCTCCCACATCCCCAAAACATACAGACAAGTTAATTGGCTTCCTCTTAAATTAGCCCTAGACTAAGATACATACACTACATAATACCTACACTATGACATATGACTGTGGTAGGGATTAGATTGTGAACCCCTCTGAATGACAGTTAAGTGACAAGACATAAATGTCTGTACAGTGCTGTGGAATATGTTGGTGCTATATAAATACTAAATAATACATCAATTTGCTAAAATAGAAACTTGTGCCAGTGGTATTTCTTTTCTTATGTGTAAGCAAACTTATACCGCCATCTACTGTCACAAACAGAGAATGCAGAGAGCGAACAATGTATGATGGACTGCACACTAAAACAAAAAAAAAATCCATATTCTGCTGTCCTCCAATGCAATTCGGGAAGACAAATTCATTTCCCTTAACCATATTACATACATACAATGTATTTTCGCAAATATTTTCTCGCAATCAAAAACAGCATTTTCAATGCGAAAATAATAATAATAATCCGAGCATTTGTATAGTGCTTTTTTCCTGTTAGACTCAAAGCGCTCAAGAGCTACAGCCTTCGACTTTGGCGAAAATTCACAAGTGTGGGTGTACTGCGCATATGTGAATACGGCCACGCCCGTTCAATACGCTGAAACCACTCATGAACGATGCAGCTTTGACGTACCATGCAGGTGCACCATACTCACACAAGCATGGTATGGCCGCAGTTTGACACGCTGATAGGTAACAGGGCCACGGGTATGCATCTGACAAGCTCTTGTCGGATATGTTTGAATGCACCCTGCAAAGCACCAAGATGGACTGGGAAGCTACAATAGAGCCCGGGGCAAAAGTAACTCCCCCCCCCCATTCCAACCAAATCACCCTCATTGGCCCCTGAGCCGGCTTCCAGGCCCAACCCAATCCAATCAAACACCCCCACCATCGCACAATATCATTAGGTGTCCATCATATGTCCCCATTATTCACCTACTGCCTTTCCTATACAAAGTAAACACACAGCATCCCTGTTGTCATGGGTCACCATAGCTGGAGAGGAGGAAGGGCACCCTGGAGGGCCCCCACAGGCTCTGGGGCAATTGCCCCCTTTGCCTCAATGGAAGTGCCGGCCCTGGATTGACCCACCCACCAGCTGGGCACAAAGAGGAAGGGAAGGAAGCTGTACAGCAGTGCCAAGCTTGACCCATGTAAATACGAACAGAACAATTTGGCCCAAATTGCATAAAAATATTGTAATTCCTCCGCCAGAAATAGCTGGCAGCCGAATTACTGTACATCTTTCCCCCACTATCCATGGCGGCCTGGAGAAGGAATAGTAATTAACACCGCCGGGACATGGTTAGGACCAGAGTAAGGCATTTATCGGCTTCATCCTGCGTTGTTTTTACATGTATCCATGTAATAGGTTTTTTGTTGCTTATACATTTGTTTGTAGGTCTACTTAGACTCTAGTGAATTCCTTTTTTGTATTGAAACTATTTTCTATTTTTGGTTCAGTTTCTTGCTTGCATCAGAGACTCTACTGGAAATCAAAGGAGTGAGGTGAGGATACACCTTATAAAAAAACACAGAGACAATGGAAGCCCAATAGCACAATATGCCCCTAGTTTTTTTTAGAGATGCATCAAAAGCAGTTATACTCACAAAGGTGGGATGCAGCAAGGGCCAACCAACAACATGAAGCAGATATAGAACACTATCCCATCTCCACTCGGGCACTCCAGGTATAGGTGGGTGAAGGTGGTCAGTCGCATTCTTAGAAAATGAAGGTACTGCAGGTGGCAGTGCCATTGTAGTCCAATAACCCCCTCCCAAGCAAAAGGGGTTAAAGAGGGGCCCATGATGGATAAAACTTTGATAAAAGCAAACTAAAAATAGAAAAATGGAGGTGGCTTACCTCTCAAATTACACTAGAGAGAAAGGTTAAAAAGATTTTTATTAGCACAGGCAAAGCATTTAATGGGTGCAAGCCCACATCTTCAGGCCAGTAAAAGTGCCAATTGTGTATAGCCAAAAGACAAGGAACGCCTCAGAGGCCTGAGGAAATAGGCTTGCACCCACGAAACGCGTTGCCTGTGCTAATAATAATCAGCTTTACCTTTCTCTCTAGTATCATTTGAGAGGTAAGCCACCTCCATTTTCCTATTTTTAGTTTGCTTGTAACAAAGTTTTATTCATCCTGGGCACCTTTTCAACCCTTGTTGTTTTCTCTACTGGAAAGATCTTTGCTCTTGAGATCCCAGCACACAAGTGATCCCCCCCCCCCCTCCCTTTTCTGCCCACCAACAGAGCTTTCTGTTGGTGGGCTCTGATCCCTGCCAGCATTTTTTTTATTTATTTGGTATTTATTTTTAAATACATTCTCCTTTTTTTTCCCCTCCCCTCCCTCCCCCTGCCAGCCAATCACAGCGAACGGCTGTCATAGGCATCAGCCTATGACAGCCGATCGCTTCTGAGCCTCCCAGGGGGACAGCCATGTCACATGGCTGTCACAGTACAGCGCTGCCTTAGCTTAGTTGTCAGAGAGCTCTCTTCTCTCTGACAACTTATAACCTGTGTGTGGCTAATGGCTATGACAAACACTTCTCACAGCAGGAAAGTTGTGTAGGTCATTATAAAGGTGGCCATAGACCTGATGATCTTCCACTAGACTTCCAACAGGTTTCAGCATGAAATCTATTGTAAAGCACTCTATTGTTGCTGCCTGCCAGGCCATCCCTCACGTCTGTACCAATCCCCCCCCCCACACACACGGACCCATGGTGAGTGTTGTGACTTCTTGCCACCTGCACTGTCTGGCATCTTTTTGAATTGCCACCACTGGTGCCTGTTCCATACGACACCGGCGCATTTGGTGACATCAGTACATGTGGCGGTGTCATGTGGTACAGGCACTTGCGGTGACAATTCAAAAGGATACTGGGCACCAGAGTCACTTCCGTACTCCCCATAGGCACGGAGGGAGTGCTGGACAGGGAACAACACATATTCTTTGGGGGAGACCGGCCGGGGGTCAGTTGGTCGTCAAGACAACGAACACCGTTATCAGCGCACACCTTCAGCATGCCTGATGGATCATTTTGACTGATTTCCGTCTGAAACGATCGATCAGGTGGTCATGTTGCTGTATTGATATCTGTCAGCTTTGACTGGCAGGATAACCGGCAGGATAACAATGCTAAAAATGGAATAACCTATGGGTATTCTTACTCTGTAAGGGCACTATTAGCGCTTTTCTGAGCACTTTTTGGCCACCTGAGCTTTCTAAGAGCTTTTTAAAAAACAAACTTATTGACATCCATTGAAATCGCTATAAAATCACGTGATTTTACAGTTATCACGATTGTAAGATAAGTCAATGGGAGCAGTTTTTAAAAAAGCTCTCAGAAAGCTCAGATGGCCAAAAAGCGTTCAGAAAAGCGCTTATAGTGTGTCTGAGCCCTAAGGGAGCTGGATAAACATTAAAGCGGATCCGAGATGAATAACTAACTATAACAAGTAACTTGTCTATATATCTTATCTAAAGTTTAGTTTAAACAGCAAATCTAGCTGCAAACAGCTTCAACAGTTAATAATTATTTATTCCTGTGAAACAATGAGAGCGAACATGTTCTGTTTGTCACATTACACACAGGCAAGCTGCTCTCCATCTCCACCCCTCAGCCTGTGAAAATTTGCCTCCCCTCTCCTCCTCCCTCCTTCCTTCTGCCTCTGAAATCTCTAGCTAGTAACCTCCTCCTCCTCCTGCCCAGACTGAACTCCCATAAGCCCTTGCTGCTAAGGCTCGGAGTGCCAAGGCACTCTGGAGAAGCTGTGGGCGAGGCTTGTTTAGTTTATAGGGAATTATAGTATTAAAACGAAACAAGTATTTGGCTTGAGGTATGCCCTATAAACTATATGAAAGGAACACAATTATACAATGAGTAAAAGTTTATCTCGGATCCACTTTAAAGGATATAGGAGGTGAAAAAAAATGAGATAAACAATTGTCATTTTTAGGATACAAATATATCCTCCTTCTCCTAAAAATGACTTTTTTTTAGCTATACCACCGTTTTATTTTATATTTAAATCTAATTTTTTTAGTTTATACTGTTTCATGGCCTCTTCTCAATGACACATTCATTGAAGTATGCCAGACCTAAAAGCTATGAGCTAGTGCCCCTTTTGGTCTCTTTTCTGCTCTCAGAAGCCATTTTCTGCCAGGAATGTGTTACATACATGTTTTATGGCTGTAATTCCTAATCAGTGAGTGTTACACTATAGTCCGATCCGGTCCCGACCCGGACAGAAACTGTCACTTGCATACCTGATATTTAACTCTTTCAGGCAGAGAAAGTAAAAAAGGAATATAGCATAGTTATTTGTGTGCTTGGCACTGTACATACACGTCTATCTCATCATGTCACATGTCACCTTGTGTGTCCTTTAAGAACAGCAGTCAAGCCACTGAGACAGTTTAAAGTGGACGCAAATTAAAAATACAAGATTTCAGAAATAAAATCTATTTTCTAACTGATAATAATAAATGGCAGCTTTTTTTCAGCTGCATGATGACGAATATAAAATATTTTACATTTATTGGAGGAACCCTCCCATCCTTTCATATTGCTGGGACAGAATCCGGCAGACTGGTGGAGGAGACAAAAACAAAACACAGGCTGCTACTGATGATGTCACGGGGAGGTGATCTCAGCTTGTGTGAGATTTCACATAGACGACGCCCCTGTGAGGGAGGGTAGCTGATGACAAACACACCCATGATCTAAAACCTCCTACTAAGCTCAGAAGTAATGGCTGCAACCTGTATAACCCTAGTTATAAAAAGAGAAGGGTGAAAAGCATGCACTGAAATGCTCATAGGCTTGAAGGAGTGTTTGTTTAACTTTTGTATGTGTCAGAGTGGTGCAACTAAATATTTTGAATTTAAAAAAAGTTTGGTTTGGGTCCGCTTTAATACACAAACCTAGATTTTAATTATTTAAAACCAAAATAAGAATGTGGGACTTAAGGAAAGTCATAATTATGGTTAATATTGTTTATCTAATCAGTTTATTTTCAATCCAGGTACACTTTAAACAAATTCCGTGACTTGAATTAATTAAAAATGCGGATACTTACCTCAGGAGGGGGAATCCACTAGATCCTAATGAGGCTTCTCCCTACCTTCTCAGCCAGCCCGATTCAATGCTGGGATGCTCAAACAGTTAAAAAAACAATAACAACAGAGGCCTGCCTACACAGGCACAGTAGTGGCTTTCCATGTCGGGCTCTGGCGGAAATAGACAAGCCCCATCTAGTCAGCTAAGCTAAGCAGGCACACATGGCAGTGGACCCAATCAGGTGGGGCTATTTCCACCAGATTTCAAGTGGAAAGCCACTACTGTGCCTGAGTGCAGTGCTGACAAGCACAGACAAGAGGACCTTTGGGGGTACCACCACTGGATCTCCTCTGCTGAGGACAGGAAAAAGCCTTTTTAGGATCCAGAGGCTTCCCTCTGCCAAGGTAAGTACCCACTAGGAGAACTTTTTTCACATTCACGTTCACTTAAAGTTCAGATGAAAGTAGGGTGGACATACTCAAAGGAGACCTCTCCTGTTCTAGAGTCCCATCAAAGTCACACGTACAGTATTGTTATGATTAGTCTTACGCAAGTGCTTTTATTGTTGTGATAAAATACATTTCATCACAAATGTCATGTTTCTGCAATGAAGTCCCACACAAGAGGAGGACACATTGAAGACATACAGACAACATGGTAAGGAGGAACTTCATACTTTACTGGCACACTAGAAAATGATGGCTGCTTTTAGTTTGTTATATATACAAAGAGGGGTAACAATTTACAGAGTGACCCAGGCAGGTCCAGTCTCTTTGGTAGGCAATTTATCAGACCTGAAGGGTCTCCCAAGAGGGTATGCCACGTTTCATGGAAAATCTAGAGGCAGCCTGCCGCCTTGTGTCACAGTTTCTTGAAAGGCAGCAAGTTGGTTCTCAGGCTTGGTGGCAGCCCTCTCCAGCCATCGGAGCCCTCTATCACAAAACTAGGATGCAACGTTACAAGTCTCAGCAAAAGATCAAAGGCACAGTCCACTACAAACTACTAAGTCACTTCTCCAGGAGATACACCTGCCAAGTCTCACAAGATCTCTGTTAAACATTGATCAGACACCAGGCAACCAAAGCTTCACTCATTAGTCCCAAGTCCTCCTTATCTTCCACTTCATAGTTCTGCAGGCCAAGTTCCTTATGCTAGGTACACACCATACAATTTTCTGTTAGATTTTCTCTTAGATTTACCTGCCAGATAGCTTTTTTCCATGTTGTAGGTAAATCTAACAGAAGAATCTAACAGAAAATTGTAGTTAGATACACCCACGGGAAGCTTCTTACAATGCTGGCTCATCTGCTGGCCTGGTCCAGAAACGTGGGTTGCAAAGTGTGCTCAAACACTTTCTGATGAGTATGATGACTCTTTATCCATGGCCTGACCTACGAGAGGATCTGCACTGCAGCCTGCTCTCTCACTTCTCCTATGACCATGACAAGTCCATGACCAGTGCCCCCTGCATGGCCCAGGTCCACCTCATAGAGTGCTGCTGAGCCAAGTTCTGCCAAGGATGGAATCCTGCGGTCTGGGAGTCCCTCCTTGGCCTTGAGGGTCACACACAATTTCTTGCAAGGAGAACCAGTGTTCCTTTTACAGTTCCTCTGTTCAATAGAATGGAAGTGTCACAGGTTTGGGATTGGCTCATTTAAGAAGCTGTATTGTCTTGGAAGAATATGTGGTCGGTCAGCTTGGCTGGCTCATCGCTCTAATACTTCTTGGGTACAAACACTACAATATCTCAGTATCAACACAATTTCTCCAAGATGAGATGGTCTGTGGGGAAAAAAAAGAAAACATCACAAAACAGTTCCAGGAAAACATTTCTACCACAATCATAAATGGTTATTTGTGTATCATTTTCTTTTTGAAGTACAGGTCATCAGTAAGGAAGCTGGAATACATTATTCCTACAGCGGTGCTGTAAAGATGAATGTTGGTCTTCAAAAGCATAAAGCAATGATTTGCATAACCTGCCCATTGTCATAAGCTAATCCTTGCTGCCTAACGTTTTGGAGATGTCAATAATGCGCGCTAGCTCCTCGTGGTGAGATCTGGGCAACGTCAAGTAATGAGGTGAAGTATGGTGGGGACTTTGTGCACCTGGTGCTTCTACAGTAGCCATGAAGGCCTGACAGGAACTTCCGAACATGATGGCTAAAGTGAAGCGATGCCTTGTATGTGGAGTTTCTGGTCTCCCATCAGAAGCTTTCTTGGGTGGCGGATCAGGGAACACTGGCAAGATATGGCATGTACTGGGGTAACCCAGGGTCAACCAAAACTAGCAACTCTGCCTTGTGGTGGAAGTTGAATTTGAAAGGCTTAGTGAAAGAACCCCGAGAGAAAATCAGTGAGCCTGGAAGGCTTAAGTGGCAGCCCCACCACCAGGATCGGAGGATCAGGTGCTAAAGGCTAATAACCTACACACCTTAAATCAAATTATTACTGGAACTAACACATGAAGCTACATGATAAAGGTCTTCCAACTCCGTCACCACCACCTATCGGTAGGGAAAGTTCCATTCCAAACCCATCTTTCCCCCCACTCTTTACAAAGGTTCTTAAAGCTCCAGGGCCGATGTCACATGGGGTTTTGAGTCAGGACTCTGTTGTCTTTTTCATAGGGTCCCCCACATGATACAAGTGACACCGCTTCCAGAAGTCCCTACTGGTAGTAGGTGTAGCAAACGCTTTATGGCTATTGGGGGAAGGGGTCTGTTACAGCCAATAACCACCCCCTTTTCCCAGTGTGGGGGAACAGGGCCATGGTGTGAAGGATATGGTGGCTGGCATGACATTATTGGATGCATAGCAGACAAAGGGGGTAGCAGGATGATTAGCTGTCAGTTAAACTCTCTACCATTATTCCCTGTGAGATGGAAGTGTTGTCACAGGATGGGGCGTTCTGTATATGGACAACCTGAAATCAGCATTGGTGGTGACAGATGGAGCAAAGGAGGTAATTTGAGCGCTGGTGGCTCTGTAGTAAAATGGGCGCCAATAAATCCCATATTAAGTCAACAGGGGTATCTGCAGAAGGGTTTTTTAGCTGCAAATGTGGTGCAGTGGGTGGGTGGGGGGTAGGAGCGCGGTTGGTCATAAAAACAGTGAGGGTTCAAGCGAGAATAGGGTTAGATCATACAAGTGAAACACAAGCCCAAGGGACAATTCTGGCCCACAGAGCCATGAAATTTGGCCCACAAGTTAATCACCTACTTTGCATTACGTTTTGCCCACTCTAGACTACCAAGGAAGCTATAATATCAGCGTAGATGCATTTCACGCTAATCTCCTCTCCCAGAACTTGACGCCAACCGGTGTTAGGCGGTCCTGGGGGGGCCACTCTGCGGCCGCCAATTGGCGTTAGGCAGTCGCAGAGTGGTTAAAAGAGAATAAATTTGGCAGCCTCCGTATCCTTCTCGTTTCAGTTGTCCTTTAACCACTTGCCGACCGCGCACTCATACCGCGCGTCGGCAAAGTGGCAGCTGCAGGACCAGCGACGCAGTTCTGCCTCGCCGGCTGCAGGCTAATTAATCAGGAAGCAGCCGCTCGCGCGAGCGGCTGCTTCCTGTCAATTCAAGGTGGGGGGCTCCGTGAATAGCCTGCGGGCCGCCGATCGCGGCTCGCAGGCTAAATGTAAACACAAGCGGAAATAATCCGCTTTGTTTACATTGTACGGCGCTGCTGCGCAGCAGCGCCGTAAGGCAGATCGGCGATCCCCAGCCAATCAGCGGCCGGGGATCGCCGCCATGTGACAGGGGACGTCCTGTCACAGGCTGCACAGGACGGATAGCGTCCTGTGCAGCCCCGATCACCAGGGGGCCAGGTAGGAGAGGGGGAAGCGGAATTTTGCCGCGGAGGGGGGCTTTGAGGTGCCCCCCCGCCAGCCACACGCAGGCAGGAGAGATCGGACCCCCCCAGCACATCATCCCCCTAGTGGGGAAAAAAGGGGGGTGATCTGATCTCTCTGCCTGGTGTTTGATCTGTTCTGGGGGCTGTAGAGGGGGGGGGGTAAAGTGTGGGTCCTCAAGTGGTTAAGGCTTATGCAATTTTCCCACCAGAAAATTCCCAGCTTGTTCCAGCATGTCCAATCTGCCTCCAATTGACAAAGGGATCAATTTTGAAATCAGTACTGCATAAAATCGGTCTCTTTCTCAACCGGAAGCAGATCAGGCATGCTGGCAATTATCGACCCGTCAATCTGATGAGTAAATAGCATGGTGTCAGTGCTGCCAATATCTCCTACTGTTCAAAAAATGTAACTATACTTATGGCTAGCTGCATCCATGTGCTTCAGTTTGCATTCAATTTTTTAGATTAGGGATTAGTGCATAATTTGCATCTGATTTGTATCCAAGGGGTGTATTCAAGTCCCGAGGGGGGCTCTGCATGCCTCTGTTGGTTTCATCTTATTTGCAGCCTAGGAGCGCTGCCAATCTTTTGCTGTTTTTTGAAACAATAGCATGGTGTGTATAAGCCATTATATTTTCAGAGAGGAATTGTGCTGTGTACTGCCATTACCCCAGAGAGGGACGATCTGTTGTTTCAGCATTGGGAAACGGACCACATTCCTGATTGAATATAGGTTAAACATATAGGGCTTGATTCACAAAGCGGTGCTAACCTACTTAGCACGTCTAAAGTCTTTAGACGCGCTAACCAGGGTGCTAAGCAGGTTAGCACCGGATTTCTCAATCAGATCGTGCACTAACTTTAAAGTTTTTACGCGGGCTAAGTCCCATAGGCTTTAATGGGCACTTCGCGCGGTGCGCCCTGTGCTCTGTGCAGTACGCGCATAAAGTTTTACGCGCATAAAGTTTTGCGCGCGTAAAGTTTTATGCGCGAAAAGCTGGTTTAGACGTGCTAAGGGGGTTTTCACAGGCGTGCTAACAGTTAGCACCGCTTTGTGAATCAAGCCCCTAGACTGTTCAAGAGTGGACATTGTGCACGTGTTTATTTAGCCTTTAAACAAGAGTACATTTATTTTTTACAGAGAAATGCATACAAGCAAACACCGGCACAAGGGTATAGGTCAGTAACTGTAGCACAAGTGCTCAGCTACAAGCAATGTATACGTTATGGCCAGAACCACTTCAGGATGTGGCCGGCCAATACACAAAGTGGCTGATTGAAGCGGGCAATTCAAGAAGAACTTACTCCATTTGGACCTTGGCCGGCCAGAAAGCTAGCTAAAAAGAGCCGGGCAAGTCCCGAAGAAAGGCTTTAGTGGAGTGCAGCGGCGTCTGCATTCCCTGGCTCCTCCCCCTGCCTGTTGTCCTTCACCTTTTTGTTATTTGCCCTTACAGTGCGGATGCGCTCATTCACAGATGGAAGTGTGGGCGCAAACTTCCAGTGGATCCCAGCGCTGGATCGCAGGTTTGCTTTAAAATGTATGAAATGTGTACACAGAACAAATTTAATTTTACTGAGTGTAAAAAACAATTTCTTTGAATTTCTTTTTAAAATTGATTTTCTCAAAAACTGTGGGGTCATTTTGAAAAAAAAAAAAATTAACTTGTTCCCACAGAATTAAACTTCACATTTTCAGGCAATTCGTATCAGCAGGTCGTTCGTAAGTCTGTATTTACTTTATAAATCATTAAGGCCTCTTGCACACTACATGCGATTCCAATTTTTTTATACGATCTGATTTTTGATTCCGATTAAAAAACGCAGCCCCATGCAGTACTTTTTTTTAATCGGAATCAAAAATCGGATCGTATATAAAAAAAAAATAAAATTGTGTTTGTCCTTTGTACAATCTTTCCTCACCGTGATTTACAATCTGAAATTGTGTTCCAAAGCCTTTAGAAAAAATACATGCTCTCCCAGAATGCTCAGGAAAGAGAATTCCGCCTAGCTAACCAGCCTAGGCTGTGACATCACTGGGAGGGCCGAGACTTTGGGAAAGTTTGAAGCTGCTTCTTCAAACGTCCCCTATTTGGAAATGATGTGATTGCGATAATCGCCGCTTTGACAAATCCGAAATTGTGATCTTGATGATCGCGATTTCGGTTTAAATTTGATTTATCTTTTAGGCCCACTGGCTGGTATCTGCCTATTTTGGCAGTTAAACTGTTGTTCAGGAAATGCTGTTGAAAACAAAGAAAACCCTGAGAATCTCCTATGAGGAGATGGACTTGCCCAAAACCTGTCGGTTCTGTTAAATTCTAACTGTTTACTTTTTTCGCGATAGTGGTCCTTTAAGAGACTTAGGGCCTGATGCACAAAAGTGTGGTAATACTGCCATGCACAGAAAGGGCACGGCAATACTACTGAATAGCGAGTTACGCAGTTAGCGCAACCCACGGTACTCGAGTAGCATGAACTTTTCTACGGAACTTCGTTCATTAGTAACACGCGTTACCGTAGCAACGTTCACACTACTATAGTACCGAGTGTGGCGCTAATAGCGTAACTTGCGGTACACGTTGCCGCGGTAGTAACAGTAATATTGCAGTGTGCTGTCTGTGCATGGCAATATTACAGTAAGCACATACAGTAAATGTTCTGATTTAGAAAGGAGGGGGTGGGCGGGGATGGAAGTAACGCACAATAGAAAGTTTAAAAAGTAAAAGCTATACTCACCGAAGGGAGAGGCAGGCCTTGCTTTCCCTGCTAGCAGCGTCAGCCATCTTTATTTAGGTTCTGCAAATAAAATGAGGCATATTCATTGTCCACAAATGTGTAGCAAAAAAAATACAGAATTACCGTGCTGCAGGTTCAATTGTTCAGCAAAAGATAAGGTCAATTGCATGCAAGAAAAGCAGTCAAGGCACACCTAAAGTGAGAGGGATATGGAGTTTAGGAAAAGGAGTTGATTTCCTTTTAAAACAAAGCAGATTGCCTGGATGTCCTGCTGATCTTTCATTTATCACTACAAACAAAAGCATTGAGTACTCATTACCAAGCAGCACTCGGCTTATAAATGGCTGCAGGAATAGCCTCCTGGCTAATCTAACGACACAGTAGGTGCATTGCATCTGCAGTACGGGAAATAGCAAGGGCATAAGACGGCCATACATCACATGACCAGTATTTTGGGAGCAAAAAGGGTATTTCCATCCATGCAGGAAATTTGGTTTCCCCACTTTGCATTATGTTCGGCCAACTCTGTACAGGGGAGGGTGGACCACTAAACACCATCAAACTATATAGGGAAGAGAGGGAGGACCGCTAGACACCAGGGAACTGTATAGGAGAGGGGGGGGGGGGGCAATAGACATCAGGCAACTGTATAGGAGAGGGAGGGGGCCAATAGACATCAGGGAACTGTATAGGAGAGGGAGACCACTAAACTCTAGGGACCTGTATAGAGGAGGGAGGGGTTAGATACCAGGTGGAGGGGGAGGGAGGAGCCATTAGATACCAGGAAACTTTACAAGGGAGGAAAGTGGCCACTAGACATTGGTTGAGGTTGGCCTGCCACTTGGTCCCAGTGTTCAATTTCGGTCCATTTTGTATTTGAGTTTCACACCCCTAAGGTAGGAGTTGATTAGTGGTATGCTCTCATAGCGGTAGGTTCTTTTATTGTGGACAGCTCACTCAAGCAATCTTTTACTGTAATGTTTTTGTATCTGTTTCTTCAGTAACATCCTCACTGAAACTGATAGCTGAGGTTAGCGTATTTAGGTTTAGATAGTGGTAGGAAAGCGTTAGGTGTAGGTAAGGAGGTTAGTGTTAGAGTAGACAGAGAGAGGGTTAGTGTTAGATGAAGGTTGGGTTCAGCGATAATAGATATCACAATTATCCAGCGTACAACAGTAGTATATCGGCAGCATTGCCAATATTCTACTAGTGGCTCCACCCAATGCACAACTTTCCCTGGACTACAGGCGCAGCGCTGCAAGGCTAGAGTGCTATTCACTATGAGACTGTGCTGCCCCTATGCCACACCATGCTGCAAGCTTCTCCTGCTTTCTGCAATTAAAATAAAGGTTTTTACATTCAGGGAATGTGTGGGAATGCTTTCAAATGTTCTTTTATGTAACTAAGAGTAGTCACAGAAATTTTAGGTTTTGGAGTAATCCCACTTTAAAAGGACAACTGTAGTGAGAAGGATATGGAAGCTGCCATATTTTTTTTTCCTTTTAAACAATACCATTTGCCTGGCTATACTGCTGATCCTCTGCCTCTAATACTGTTAGCTACAAACCCTGAACATGCATGCAGCAGATCAGGTGTTTCTGACATTATTGTCACATCTGACAAGATTAGCTGCATGGTTGTTTCTGGAGTGATTCAGACACTACTGCAGCCAAATAGATCAGCAGGGCTGCCAGGCAAATGGTATTGTTTAACAGGAAATAAATATGGCAGCCTCCATATCCCTCTCACTACAGTTGTCTTTTAAGCTGTTAGCAGACAGAAGCACACGCCCTGGAGAATAGAGTTTGCTATACTCACAGCTGAAGTGGGATTTGATGAGCTCCGCCCTCTTTTTGAGACCGGCTTCAGAGGAAACCTCATCATCAGCGGGAGGGCCCTCCTCTTCTGGCGGAAGGCTCTCGTCGATGTCCTGCGACACTCCATGCTTGCAGGCGAGGTTATGTAGCGCCGCACAGACCACTACGAGTTCTGCAACCCTGGCCGGAGCGTACTGCAGCTTCCCGCTTGTGCAAGACAGGGACCGAAAGCGGGATTTCCACACCCCGAAGAGACGCTCTATGCACTTCCTGGTTTTGCGGTGGGCACGGTTGTATCTCTTTTCAGGTGCTGTTTCTGGAGAAGCCAGCGGGGTCATCAGCCAGGACTGCGTCCCGTATCCTGCACTTCCTGAAAAACACAGAAATCACAAACCAATGTAATCCAGGTGGATCTGTGCATGCGTAGAATGCTCCCGGCCACAGGAGTATAATTGTGGAGGTGCAGTGCTTGCCGCATGTGCGCATTAGTCTGCAATAGAGCCAGTGATGGACTCTAACTGGGGTCACAGAGGCAAAACCGAGCAGATGTGGAGGGCAGCGTGGGACGTCAAAGACTGTGTTGGGCTGGAAGAGGAACAGGTAAGTAAATGTCAACTTTAGTCCTTCACTTAAAGAGACTCTGAAGTCTCCAGAAAATGAGGTTTTTACTTTAAAAACCTCATTGACATTAATGCCCCTCTTAAAACGCCGCAGAACCGCGGCTGAAAACCCCCTCAATCACCCCAAACTCACGGGGGTACACGGCATCCAAAATCCACAACTTTCTTGGTTGTGGATTTTGCTGCTGCCTCTATGCGCGTCAATCAGCGCATATCTCCGCCTCTCCCCCGCCCCTCTCAGTGAAGGGAGACTGAGAGGGACGGGGGAGAGGCGGTGATTCGGGCTGATTGACGCGCATAGAGGCGGAGATGTGCTGCCTCTGTGTGGAAGGAGCCCGGAATGTACCCGCGTGAGTTTGGGGTGATTGAGGGGGTTTTCAGCCGCGGTTCTGCAGCGTTTTAAGAGGGGCATTAATGTTAATAAGGTTTTTAAAGTAAAAACCTCATTTTCTGGAGACTTCAGCGTCTCTTTAAAGGGACCTGAAGTGAGAGAGGGATATGGAGGCTGTCATACTTATTTCCATTTAAATGATACCAATTGCCTGGAAGTCCTGCTAAGCCTCTGCCACTAATACTCTTAGCCATAGACCCATAACAAGCATGCAGATGTTTCTGAAAGAAATCTGACTAGATTAGCCACCTGCTTGTTTCTGGGGTGATTAAGATACTACTGCAGCCAAAGAGATCAGCAGGAATACCAAGCAACTAGTATTGTTTAAAAATAAATAAATATGGCAGCCTTCGTATTCCTCTCGCTAAGGGCCCTTTTCCACCTGCAATCGCTAGCGTTCACGCTGAACGCTAGCGATTGCTGAATCGCAAAACCGGCGATTCTCCCGACGTTTGCGGCCGCGATGCTATGCTATGCACTGCATAGCAAAATCGCGGCAATTATCGCTCCGCCGCGCGTTCGCGTTCCCGACAAAAGCGAATCGGGGTAGTGGAAATGACCTACCGCGATTCCTATGTTAAAAAGCAAACCGTAGCGATTGTAAAATCGCTAGCGGTTTGCGGTTTTGCGATTCAGCCAGCGCAAACGCGCTGGTGGAAAAGGGCCCTTAAGGTTTTCTTTAAAGAAAATCTTAAGTCTAAAAATTAAAAGCAGTTTAACTACCCTGCGGCTTCTTGCAGCCCCCTACAGTCATCCTGTGCATGTGCCGTCCTTCTGGGACCCCCCAATCACCAGTGGCAACCCCCTCAAAGCTGTCCGGCCACGTGACTCCTCACCGCGTCCCCGCACACGGCAGCGTTCTGTGCATGTGCAGTACGGGAAATTTCTACCGCAAATGCACAGAACGCTCCCGACAAATGGAGCGTGATCAGGGAGCATGCCCCTCGGGCTGCACAATCCGCAATAGCCTGTGACTGACCACAATCGGCCAACTTTGAGGGGGTCATGGCTGCTGGCTGGAGGGTCTCGGAAGGACTGCGCAGGCCCAGGATGACTACAGGGGGCTGCAAGAAGCCACAGGTAAATTAAACTGGTACTTACGTATTATTCTGTCGGGAAAGTTTGGCAGCTTTTTGTTAAAGTTCTCCTTGCTCCCCCAGGAAGACCTGACCATTTTTGGAAAGCTGAAAGTCCCGGCTTTATGTTGCACCAGGTCCCGAGTCGGTATGATGCTCAGTTCTCAAGTTATGGGGTTTTGAAGATGGGTGTCCCCTGAACTTGGCTGCAGAAAGTGCAATTACAGAAGTAAGAAGTAGTAAACAGCACACCTGGTAGGTCTTCTTCCTTCGCAGCATAAATCTGTGTCTTCAAAACTGATGTCAAGTGCCCTGGGTCTCTCATTACAGATGAAGGAGCAGCGCAGCTATGCACCCTCGTCTCCTCTGTTTTACTGGCATGGGCAGGAGACTCAATTCCACTGTGCTATCTGCAGCAAAGTGCAGGGGACACCCATCCCCCCCCCCCCTAACTTGGGAATGGGGCATCGCATTGACTCGGGACCCAGTTCAAAGGAAAGCAGAGACTTTCAGCTTTCCAAAAATGGTTAGATCTGGCTAGGGGATCAAACAGGACTTTAACATAAAAGCTGCCAAACTTTCCAGACGGGATAATACATAAGTACCATTCAACTTTTTTTTTTATTTTTATTTTTTTTATAGCTTTTAGGCCTCTTGCACACTACATGCGATTCTGATTTTTTTTAAATGATCCAATTTTTGATTCTGATTGAAAAACAGTACTGCATGCTGCTACGTTTTTAATCGGAATTAAAAATCGGATCGTATAAAAAATTGGAATCACGTGTAGAGTGCAAGAGGCCTAAGGTACCCTTTAAGGACTTGATTTTTAATTGTCTTATTTACTGATTGTTTTATTACTGAATGCTGACTGTAAAAGAGTTTTGATTTATCGACATGAATAGCCTAGGAAGTGCAAAAAGGAAGCAGTGTTTGATTGACACACAATTTTGTACATTATCCAGCTGTACAAAGCTAGCTGGGGCTGTGTTCCTTTCTGATAATCAGATTTCTGAATGAGTCTGTTCAGACATGTAACCCTTTAGCTGCCAATTTATTTGAGCAAATTTTTTAATTTATTTGTTACATTTGTTTGCTGCTAAATAGTACTGCTGTAATGTGTATGTGTGGCCACTTGTCACTAGAGGGCAGCGTGACACAATAACAGAGCACTTCTGCTTTCAGCTTCTGTATTCTCTGCTAGCAGATAGATCAAAGCATTCCAAGAGTTTACAGCACAACGAGTTTTGCCGACTTATGTCAAAAGCAGTGCACTTATCTCCACCGAGATAACTCTATTGAAGCTGCTAATGGGTTAATGGTGAGGAGTGGTAAAGGTGGCCATACACGCATAGATCAACCCTTTCTCTGATCTGAATCTGAGAGGGATCAAACCTATCCATCCACACTGCCAGCCCTCCTCCCCCCTGCATAGCAACAAAATGCCTGCAGGCTAGTGATACATCTGTACAACCTCAGCATTGCAATGTCTCCCAAAGGATCTAGAGCCCATCCCAGCTGGACAACATGCCATGTACATGTATACGGGGCTTTAGGCCACATTAACAGTGGTGCGTTGCGGTGTGGCATATTGGCCGCATTGTAACTGCACTGCAATATACTGCCTATGCGACATTCCCAGAATGCACTGCAGTTTAATGGTGTGCTACATTATTATTATTATTTAGTTTGTATATAGCGCCGACATATTACGCAGCGCTGTACAGTGTATATATATATCTTGTCACTAACTGTCCCTCAAAGGAGCTCACAATCTAATCCCTACCATTGCCATATGTCTATATTATGTAGTGTAAGTACTGTAGTCTAGGGCCAATTTTAGGGGGAGCCAATTAACTTATCCGTATGTTTTTGGAATGTGGGAGGAAACCGGAGTGCCCGGAGGAAACCCACGCAGACACGGAGAGAACATACAAACTCTTTGCAGATAGTGCCCTGGCTGAGATTCGAACCAGGGACCCAGCGCTGCAAGGCGAGAGAGCTAACCACTACGCCACCGTCCTACACATCCCAGGGCACTGCATAAAGCGCCTTACCACAAAACGTGCGCGTTTATAGTGACATACTTTTAGTGGCGCTATTCTACTAAAGTACTACTTTAGTTCTGTAAGCACTTGATAAAGACCATTTGGGTTGAAACGTTGTGCTGTCGCACTGTGTTACTTGCAAATAAATTTTGGCCAATTGGCCTGAAATCCAGGTGGAGACCCAGTCTTCTCTATTGTTACTTTAGGGGACCCAGCAGGAAATCTCATAGGGAACAGTTCTCCAATCACAGCACCCTCTTCCAGCACAAAGTGTTGTGATTGGCCAAATAGTGTCAGCGGACTTTACTACAACACATTGTGTAGGAAGAAAAAAAAAAAAAGTCTTGTAAAAGTAATACCTTTTCTACAACCTATTGGAAACCTGGCAGTTCGAGAGGGTGCTGTCCAACCAATCACATTAGTGGAATTTCCCTATGAGGTTTTCTGCTGGGTCCCCTAAAGTAGACTAGTGCCCTTTTTTTATTGACTGTATGTAATGCAATGCATGGAGAACGTGTGGCGCAACTTTCCCATTGCGCCTCTGTAAACCTAGCCTAATGACAATTTTTTGGGAGTGATTACAAATAAATGTGGAAAGGTAAGGGTTGGTGGAAAGTTTGTCCTTGCAAACAACTCTAGTGTAGATTATGACTAAATGGAGAACAAATTTACCTTCAAAGCAATACAGTAAGCACCAAGTGATAATGACTTACCCACAAGCCAGCCCTCTGGCATCTGTCCTTGCGTAAACTTATCAAACAGCGCCGATCGGCGCAGGATATAAGATTCGTGGCAGCTGCCCGGAAAAGCGGCATTGACGCTCATAATGCGAAGGTGGGAGTCGCACACCACCTGCACGTTAAGCGAGTGGAAATCTTTCCAGTTCCGGAACATCTCCTCCGACTCGCGAGGGGGCGTGAGCGCGATGTGGGTGCAGTCGATGACTCCCAGGCAATTCGGAAGACCGGTCAGCTGTAAAAAGTCCTGCTTCACTTTCTGCCACTGCGTGTTGGACGAGGGAAAGCAAATGAGTCTCCGGGAGTGCTTCAGTATGGCCTCCACCACCTGCTTGAGGATTCTGGAGAAGGTGGGCTGACTCATGCCAATAAGGAGCGAGGTGGCCGGCTGGAAGGTGGCATTTCCCAGAAAGTGCAGGACTGCCAGTAGTTTGGACATCCCGGGCAATGCCCTGTTCCGTCTAGTCCTGGGTTCCAGGTCCTCCCCAACCAGTTCCAGGAGTTCCTGGATGGCAGGTCGGTTGAGACGGTACCTCTTCACCACCTCATCCTCCGGCAGCTCCTCTAGGAGATAGGCTCGTCTCCTGAACATACGGGGCTGCCTGATCCTCACTTGCACAACATGTAGCTGGTCTCTGTCCTCTGCATCAGCAGGACCTTGCTGAGCCTCATCGCTGTTCACTTCAGCAGGAGAAAGCAGCAGGATGCCCCCTTCATTTTCAATGAGGGCCATTTTCAATAGTAAATATGCCCAGAGGCCTAAGAGCACAGAGCTGTCTCTGTTCTCTTTCTCTGAAATATAGGCTGGCCTTAGGAAATGTGGGCTGGCTACCTGACATCATCAGCATGCAGCTTGTACAGTGTGCTTACAGGGACATTTCCCCCTGTTTAGCAAAGCTCTGTTAGCCTTCCAAGGCATTTGGTCACTTTTAGATGATTTTTTTCAAGGCAATATATTTTGGGAGGAAATCTTATGAAGGTTTTAGCTAGATCCTGGTGAAAATGCAATTCACACGGCTTTATAGGTCTCAAACCTGAAGAAGAATAGACAAGAGGAAAAAAACAAACAAAAAAAATATAAAAATGCTTTACTAATAACAATAATAATCATTGTAAAAAGCGAATTGCATTTCTCCACTTTGCAGAACTACAGATGCAAGCATGCCTATCTATTAATAATGTGTAGATGAAGAATTCTATATATTTACCTATAATACCTGGATTATTTAAAAAAACGTTCTTTAAATCAATATTTACTTAAACAAATAATCAAATGCAAATTTCTCCTTTTTTCTATAGGCAGTTTGAGGTTCCTTAGCCAGTAAAAAAAGAAACCCGGTGAACATAGTTCCTAACTGTCCCTTTTTCGAAAGGGACAGGCCCTCTTTAGGAACCTCTTTTTCGGAGGGACAGTCCCTCTTTGGGAACCCCTTTTTCGGTGAGACTGTCCCTCTTTGGGAACCAAATCCCTCTGTCCCTTTTCTCCCTCATTTGTCCCTTTTTCAGGACTTATGTGATTAATACACTCTAAATGTTATTTCTATGTATAAAATGTATATATTTTTAATTGTTAAAATGAAGAATAACTAATGATGATAGCGAGGACCAGTGTGCTTTAAATTATAAAACTGCATATTTTGCTTCTGAATTCATTTTGGTATCAGTGACGAGGGGTGTGGCTGGGGCGTGATTAGGGGCATGTCTTAAAGTGTCCCTCTTTCTTATCTCAAAAAGTTGGGAGGTATGCCAGTGAATTTTTGTTAAAAATAGCATTCAGGCTACATTCACAGTGGTGCGTTGCGGCATAACAACTGCATTGTAATTCGGCTTGCTGCACTGCAATGCACCAGCTATGCGACATTCACAGTGTGGAACAGTAACAGCGAGGCATACTTCATTGATATGCTTTACTGTACACAATGCAATGCGTGAATAACATGCAGCACTATTCCGTTGTGTTCCTACTGTTACAGAGAACGTAACACCCACTGTGAACCCAGCCTTAAATGACTCATGAGGTGATTAAAAAAATAATTTTATTTACTTACCTGCAGGGCCGGCCCGCTCATGAGGCGGGGTGAAACATTTGCCTCAGGCGGCAACTTCAAAGGGCGGCACCCGCCCGGGGGGGGGGCCGGCCGCCGAGCCGGAGGGGTAGCGGGCAGGTCGGGGGTATTGGGCCTAGCGGTGGGGAGGGGGGTCGGACCCCCCCTCCCTCGCCTGGGTCCCCCGATCTGCGCTCCCCTCCAGCCTGTAATTAGTAAGCTGCTGCCAGATCGTAAGAGGCACGGGCGGGGAGGACTCACCTTTTCCGCGTTCCAGCGAGCGCTCCACTGACGTCACTTCCTGCATCGCCGCCCCCCGGGGGGGGGGGGGGGCGGTCGGCGGCAGCAGCTCTGCTAAATTTGCCTCAGGCGGCAAAAAGTGACGGGCCGGCCCTGCTTACCTGGTGCTTCTTCCAGCCCCTACAAGTCACATGTGTCCCTCACCACAGCTCTGGTCTTCTCCCCTCTCCCGCTGGCTGCCTCTGAAGATCGCCAAGCCCTGGATGGGTCGGTGTCTCTGGCGTATGCGCGGGCTTGTGCCCGTGCACCCATGTCACCAAGAGTGGTACTACTGTGAATTTCAGCAAAAAGTTTGTGAACAGGCAAATCTGGGGAGCCACCAATAGACTTCAATGGGCAGGTGACTTTTAAAACCTATAGGGACTGTTTCCGGCCAGAAAAAGTGATGGGAAAGTTGTTTCAAGGGGCGTAACACCTGGACAGTGGTATGCCTGAGGGAGATCCATGACAAAAGTCCCACCAAAAGTTACAGAGTTGACGCAGAGTCGGGTTTTAATCTCTAAAGGGCAAAAATCACAGTACATTCCTAAATTTGTGGAATTAGACAAGAGAAGACAAATAACATGTAACATTTATATCGTAACATTTATATCGTAACAATTATATCGCGCTTTTCTCCTGGCGGACTCAAAGTGCCAGAGCTTCAGCCACTAGGGCGCGCTCTATAGGCAGTAGCAGTGTAAGGGAGACTTGCCCAAGGTCTCCTACTCAATAGGTGCTGGCTTACTGAACAGGCAGAGCCAAGATTCGAACCCTGGTCTCCTGTGTCAGAGGCAGAGCCCTTTAAAACGTCCGGCATGCATATATGGCGATAAGGTAGTGTAAGGGTTAGGCCCGGTTAACAATGACAGACGAAACACTGCGTTTTAACGTACCGCAAACAACCGTAAAGAGCTTTAGTGAAAACGTCAGGTGAGCAAACACTGATTCTGCACTGAGGCCTTATACAGGGGGCAGTGATCAGTAGATACTAGATGCCAGTAGTGGTGGTGAAGGATTATTGCGTTATGGTCGGTGTACGGGACACAAAACAGCAATGCAATAGCAAGAAAAACAATGTACCAGCCCTAAAGAAGCTGTTCAGGACAATGTGGTAGCAGCAAAATTCTGCACAGGCCTATCTAACGCTCTCCCTGTCAGCAGCTCACCCTGATTTGCCTATCACAGAAGCCAAACATTCTGCAAAATGGCTGGCGTGCTGGCATTCTGATAGGTGGTGGTGGTGGTGGGGAGCGGTCCGGGTGGATGGGATAGCTGATTGGCTGCCATGTGTCTGCTGACTCTGGGGTGAGGGGTACATTTTTGGCTCCATTATAATGTATAGGGGGCAGGTCAAACACGCCTAGTGTTCGCCTGATGATGCGAATGCAAACACCCCTTGTTTGCAGCAAACTATTCATCCGAAGAACTGTTCAGCAGGGACCCTGGGCTGGCGGCTGCGAGCGGAGATGCTGCAAGGGACGTGTCGGCTGCAAGGGGCTGGAGAAAGCCCCGGGTAAGTAGATCGGGGAGGGGGGCAGTATTTGCTTGATGACTCCTTTGAAGCTTTGGCAATCCGGGACAGAGGCAGCACACACACAAATGGATAAGGTGCAAATGTTCATAGCTCCCTCATGTTTTGGAGGGACAGTCCCTCTTTGGGACTCCTGTCCCTCTTTCTTCCTCATTTGTCCCTCTTTCAGGACTCGTGTACAGAGCTTTGTAAATATATGTATTTTATCTACTGAAAATTGTGTTTAATTGACTCTAAACTTTATTTCCATCCTTTAAATTGATATATTTCTTATTTTCAAATGTTAATATGAAGGAAAATGACAGAAAGGACCAGATTGTTTTTAATTATGAAACATATTTTTCTTTGGAAATATTTATGGTATGCGTGACTGGGGGAGGGGGAAGGAGTGTTGGGGGCGTGAATAGGGGTGTGGCTTAAAGCGGATCCGAGATGAAAAACTAACTATAACAAGTAACTTGTCTATATATCTTATCGAAAGTTTAGATAGTTTGCACAGCATATCTAGCTGCAAACAGCTTCAAACGTTTATGATTATTTATTCCTGTTGAGGGCAGCCATGTTCTGTTTGTCACATTGTCACAGGCTGAGGGCTGGAGATGCTATCAGCTTGCCCGTGTGTAAATTCAGTCCCCTCTCCCCCTCCCTCCTCCCCTCTGCCTCTGAAATCAATGGCTAGTAACCTCCTCCTCCTCCTGCCCAGACTGAGCGCCCATAAGCCCTTGCTACAGTGCCAAGGCACAAAAGGAGCTGTGGGCGAGGCTTGTTTAGTTTATAGGGAATATGAATATTAAAACAAAACAAAAAAAGTATTTGGCTTGAGGAATACCCTATAAACTATATGAAAGGAACACAATTATGCAATGAGTAAAAGTTAATCTCGGATCCACTTTAAGTGTCCCTCTTTCTGATCTCAAAAAGTTGGGAGGTATGAATGTTAAGACTCTTTTTCACTGCATTGAAGACAAGGGAGGTACACCAGTGGTTGAGGATTTATCAACCAGGTGGATCTCTCCCCCCCCCATACACTAGCTGATCCAAGGCTGACACAATCATTCAATGCCATCATCTAAGAATCTTGGAATTCACAGCTGACAGAGGCTCCCTATGCTGGATGATTTATTCTATTTGGCACTGCTATTGGCCTGATGAAGCGGTCTGAGACCTGCGAAACGCGTTGCCTGTGCTAATAAAAATCTTTCAGATTCATTACTGAGATATTCATCATTGAGGTAAGCCACCTCATATGTTCTATCGTTTTTAAGTTGATTTTAGATGCTTTTATCATATCAGGGCGCCTCTTTCCCTTGTTGTTGCTAAGTATACCCCCAAACATACCTTGTCCAAGGGGTGGTGATAGACCACTAGTGGAGTCCCCACAGTGGACTCATTCCGCCATTTTTTCAAAAAGAGAGCCATCATCCAGCTGGTTCTGGATAGGACCACCCCGAGTGGAGTCAGGTTTATTGTCTCCAACTGCTTCCTGTGGTTGGTTGCCCCCTGCAACCTCCCTTTGTGAGTAGTGCTTTTATTTATTTACCTACCTCCATTGCGATTATTGACGTATTGCACTACTGGGCTCCCGTCTTTTGTCTCCTGTGTCTTTTTCTACAGAGTGCTGAACCACCCCTACTACATTTTTTTTAATTACTGACACATCTAAGTTATACAGGTTCTGGGGCTATTTGCACATAATCAGTGCCTTAACTGCATCTACCTAGCCACAAAACCTGTATAATTCATATGTGTCAGTAATTAAAGGGATGAGTTGGCAACACTGGCAGGGATTAGAGAAAGAATATGACAGCTAGCAGAGATTTGACATGGAATGTGACCGCTAGCAGAGATTAGAGATGGAATGTGACCGCTAGCAGGGATTAGAGATGGAATGTGACCGCTAGCAGGGATTAGAGATGGAATGTGACCGCTAGCAGGGATAAGAGATGCAATATGACCGCTAGGAGGGATTAGAGATGGCATGTGCCCACTAGCAGGAACTAGAAATGGAATGTGCCCACTAGCAGGAATTAGAAATGGAATGTGCCCACTAGCAGGGATTAGAGATGGAATGTGCCCACTAGCAGGGATTAGAGATGCAATGTAACCGCTAGCAGGGACTGGAGATGCAGTGTGACTGCTAGCACGGATTACAAATGCAATGTGAGCACTAGCAGAGACTGGAGATGGAATGTGACCACTAGCAGCGATTAGAAATACAATGTGACCGCTACCAGGGACTGGAGATGCAATATGACGCCTAGGCGGGATTAGAGATGGAATGTGCCCACTAGCAGGGATTAGAGATGGAATGTGCCCACTAGCCGGGATTAGAGATGGAATGTGCCCACTAGCCGGGATTAGAGATGGAATGTGCCCACTAGCAGGGATTAGAGATGCAATGTAACCGCTAGCAGGGACAGGAGATGCAGTGTGACTATTAGCAGGGATTAGAAATGCAATGTGACCGCTAGCAGGGATTAGAGATGGAATGTGCCCACTAGCAGGGATTGGAGATGCAATGTTCCCGCTAGCAGGGATTAGAGATGGAATGTGACTCTTATCAGGGATTGGAGATGCATCGAGCCCACTAGCAGGGATTACAGATGAAATGTGACCGCTAGCAGGAATTAGAGATGGAATGTAACTGCTAGCAGAGATTAGAGATAGAATGTAACCGCTAACAGGGATTAGAAATGGAATGTAACCGCTAGCAGAGATTAGAGATGGAATGTGACCGCTAGCAGGGATTGGAGATGCAATGTGGCTGCTAGCAGGGATTAGAGATGGAACGTGACCGCTAGCAGGGATTAGAGATGCAATGTGACCGCTAGCAGAAATAAGAGATGGAATGTAACCGCTAGCAGAGATTAGAGATAGAATGTAACCGCTAACAGGGATTAGAGATGGAATGTGACCGCTAGCAGGGATTGGAGATGCAATGTGGCTGCTAGCAGGGATTAGAGATGGAACGTGACCGCTAGCAGGGATTAGAGATGCAATGTGACCGCTAGCAGAAATAAGAGATGGAATGTAACCGCTAGCAGAGATTAGAGATGGAATGTGACCGCTAGCAGGGATTGGAGATGCAATGTGACTGCTAGCAGGGATTAGAGATGGAACGTGACCGCTAGCAGAAATAAGAGATGGAATGTAACCGCTAGCAGAGATTAGAGATAGAATGTAACCACTAACAAGGATTAGAGATGGAATGTAACAGCTAGCAGGGATTAGAGATGGAATGTGACCGCTAGCAGGGATTGGAGATGCAATGTGACTGCTAGCAGGGATTAGAGATGGAATGTGACTGCTAGCAGGGATTAGAGATGCAATGTGACCGCTAGCAGAAATAAGAGATGGAATGTAACAGCTAGCAGGGATTAGAGATGGAATGTGACTGCTAGCAGGGATTGGAGATGCAATGTGACTGCTAGCAGGGATTAGAGATGGAATGTGACTGCTAGCAGGGATTAGAGATGGAATGTGACTGCTAGCAGGGATTGGAGATGCAATGTGGCTGCTAGCAGGGATTGGAGATGCAATGTGACCGCTAGCAGAAATAGGAGATGGAATGTAACCGCTAGCAGAGATTAGAGATAGAATGTAACCACTAACAAGGATTAGAGATGGAATGTAACAGCTCGTTATTTGCAATGTTTGCCTCTGAAGAAGAGACCATTCTTAAGCAGCCCATACACTCAGCCGATTTTCTGGCCGACCGATCGATCCCGATCGATCGATCGATCGATTGCAAATCGGTTGGCCAATCGACCGATCGACGGCCGATTTCGATCGATTTCGATGGATTTCCATCGAACTTGCAGGGTGGAAAATTTAGGTCGATCTGATGAGATTGCTTATCAGTTTGCATTGGCCTTAATGGAAATCTGATGGCAAAAAAATGCCATCAGATCGAATTTCAATAGATTTCAAACTGAAATCTATTGGAATTCTATCCTGGTAAAAAATGTTCTAAAAATGCATCAGATAGATCATCAGATGCATTTCTTATCTATCTGCTGCCAATCTGACGAGTGTATGGGCACCTTTAGTCACGAAAAATGCGTCAGGCTGCCCGGCTCTGTATAATGATAAGTAACAGCAGCAGATCACTCCTTGCCCTATATTTTTCAACATTAACCTGTGTTGGTTTGTACTATAATATCCCATGCCTGCCTCCTCGCATTGGCCTGCAACCCAACCCCCCCTACACACACACGGTTTCAGAAAAATCTGGTCACTATACATGCATGCCAGTGTAAAGGACATACAAGGAAAAAAAATAAATGTAATCTTGGTACTTTTCCGTTAGCCGGGCGCATCCACTAGGTGGCGTTAATTACTATACCCTCCAAGCCGCCATGGATAGTAGGGAAAGATGTAATTCTGGTGGAGTTTTATCGCCACCTAGTAGATACGCCCGGCCACCGGAAAAGTACCGTAATTTTACTTACCTGGAGCCTCTTCCAGCCTCTAGAAGTCATTTGGGTCCCTAGCTGCTGCTCTGGTCCTCTCCAGGGGTCCCTAGCCGCCGCTCTGGTCCTCTCCAGGGGTCCCGCTGTCAGCCGCTACGGATCGTCGACCCCCGATGGACAGGCATCTTCTGTGCATGAGCGGCCATACCCGCCCACTTAATCGGGAGCATGTATGTGCCTGTACAGTACGCTCCCGGGGACCTAGGCATGTGCTCACACAAGGCAGAAGCACACATGCGCAGAAGACGTCGACCCATCGGGGGTCATCGATCCTTAGGCTGCCAGCAGGACCCCGGAAAAGACTTGAACCATGGTAAGGGACTCAAATGACCTCTAGAGGCTGGAAGAAGCCCCAGGTAAGTACTGTAAAACTACATTTATTTTTTTGGCCTGATAAGTCCTTTAATGCAAATTGCATGCAGCATGACATTTTAAAAAGAAAATGTAGAAATACGATGTGTATTATTCAGCTTAGAGTACTATACAAAAATATTGACAGCATAAAAGCAAACTATAGGCAACATCTAACCCATCAAAATCATGCAAATGGGTGAGCAGCTATGCCTGGCCTCAGCAGCATCACAAAATGAAACACTGCCCCTTCTTCCACCCCAAGACTGTGGACTTAGGACTACCTCTCCCATGATGCACTGCTAGGACGCAACTGCTGATGCTGGAGTGTTGGTAGAGCGCTGGGCACAGGCGTGGGACTACCCTACCCGTGGCACATTGCGCGGACGCACGCTGTACACGTAGCTTAGCTGGAACAGTGTGCTGGAGTGGAGAGTTGGTGGAGCTTAGTGCGCAGGCGCAGAGCCGTGTGGCTGGCTGTGTAGCTGATGTAAGAGCGGAGACGGGGAAGCGGTCACACCGGACAGCGGAGGCAGCTGAGACTCGCGGATCACACCTGTACTGAGGCAGCAAAGGCGGCGCCGACACTTGCCGGCATCATGTCTGGGGACGAGGTGAGTGAGGGCGGAAGTGGAGCACGAGGTGCCGGCCGGGACATGTGGGAGGCCCAGGCCTGCGGCATGGCGGAGAGGGCAGCAGCTTCCGCGCCTATGAGAGTGCCAGGCCTGCCCAGGGCCCTCTGCCCCTCTAATGGTCACATGATTGCCCAGCGCTGGGGATCTGTATGGATCTGTATGGGCTCCTTCCATCCAGCTGTGCTGCTAGCAGTGTGTGTTCCTTATGTAGTATCCCTACATGCTTGTTCTCTGTATGGGCTCATTCATAGCAGCCATTGCTGGGACAGTAGAATCCAGCAATGCCTCATAGACTGAGCAAAGTAGTTTCATGTCTAATAAATGGTCATACACAAGCACATAAAGTATACTATAATACTGTGTCTTATTTCAGCCAATAATTGGAAGTCATTTTTTTATTTTCAATTTTTCAGCAAGTGAGCACAGACCGTGTCCAAGCTAAATCAACATGCACAGTGCTCAGTATGCATAGACTTGCATCAGTAATCATGCAACAGCTTGTACAGTAAGCTTAGGCGGCTCTCAACAGTTAATATAGGTACAGTACTGATAGTGTGCTCTGCTATCCACATTTCTAAACAGCCTGGAGGATATAGTAGTGTTGCAGCCATGCACAAGCAAGTCATAGATGACAGGCAATTCCCTCAGTAATCAGGCAGCAGGTTACACGGGAAGCGTAGGTCTCACTGGTTGGTTCTTTTGAGGTAATCCATGCAAGCCCAGAGTAGTGTGCAGATAGCAAGCAGGCTATAGGTGGCTGCCAGACCGCCCACCGATCACGGCTCAAGGGTTTCCGACTGACTTATGATGCATTTGCCCGCCCACTTTTTGCTATAGCCGGGTACAGAATACCGCTGGTGCCAAAAAACAGGTTTACTATAACAGAATTGGATTAAGTCTATGTTTACTATACCAGAGTTTACTCCCATATAATTATAATGGTGCTTGGCAGGGAACCTGGATATTTAGTTCACTATAATGAGCTTATACTGTATTAGCATATGATCCTTATGGGATCAGTTATATCAGCCATTGCTGTAATTAGTATATGATCTGTATGGGATCACTCATATCAGCCATTGCTGAGATCAGTGTGTGATCTGTATGGAGTGACAGCGTATGATCGTTGTCCACAGTATAAAGGTATAATCTGCATAGACCTATATGGGATCAAGCTATTCTGCATGCTGTGATGATAGCAGTGTGTGATCTCTGTGGAGGAACTTTATGCTTGTATATCTACGGCCCAGTGCACACCAAAAACCTCTAGCAGATCTGCAAAACGCTAGAAGTTTTTGAAGCAGATTTCAGAGCTATTCTAGGCATGTTTCGAGAGGTTTTGGTACTTATCCGTTAGCCGGGCGCATCCTCTAGGTGGCGACAAAACTCCACCAGAGTTACATCTTTCCCTACTATCCATGTCGGCCTGGAGGGGGAATAGTAATTAGCGCCACCTGCCGGATGCGCCCGGCTAACGGATAAGTACCAAGGTTTTCTAAACATGCCTAGCGTTTTTGGAGCGTTTTTGTGTAGCAGATAACAAATATTGTTACAGTAGAGCTGTTACTAAACAGCTTCTGTAGCAAAAACGGCCGGAAAACCGCTCTGATCTAGCGTTTTTCAGAGCAGTTTTCCACTTTCCTATAGTTTTAGGCAGAAACTCCCCAGAAATCTAAAAAATGCTGCAGCCCCCGAGTTTGGGTTTCTGGAAAAAAAACGACCTGCTCTGGTGTTCGCTGTCCCATTCACTTTCATTAGCCAAGCGGTGTTCCCCCTGCAAGCGTTTTAAAAAACGCTTCCGCTCTGGTGTGCACCTGCCTTACAATGGATCTGCTTGGACTTAATCGTGCCAGGTAGTGCTTTTATCAAGATGTAATTCCCTAGGGTTGAATAAAGTTGGCATGGGCTTATTGTAGCGGGTCATACAGATACCAGTATGTAATTCCTGTGGAGTGATTATGTACTTGTAGTCTGCAGAGTCATTGTTGGGCACGTACAATAAGCCAGTGCAGGTAACTGCATGTAATCACTATGGAAGAATGTTTTGGACTTGTGTGGGCTCTTTCCATCAGGAGGGACTGATTGCATCGTATGATCTTTGGAGCTAGTATGGTTTACAAGAAAGTCCATAGGAAACAGTTCTCCAATCCTAGTAAGTCTACAGCTTAAAACATTCTAATTGGCAGAATAGTGTGGGCATATTATTAATACAACCTATCTGAAGCCTAGAATTCAGAGAGGGTGCTGCCCATCCAATTTTTTTTTCCCATAAAACCAAGCTTTATTTTGTCAGTGTACAAGAAAATCTCAAATACGGACACACCTTTGCAGTATTGAAATAAAGACTTGGTTAAAGGGAACCAGTAGTGAGTAAAATTATTTAAAATAAACACATGACGTAGCTGCAAATGAATATTACATACTTATCTCACATCAGTTCCTCTCAGAAGCTCACCATTTTTTTCTTACAGTGATCCATTCCAGTTCTGACAATATTTTGTCAGAACTGAAATATACCAGTTGCTGTCAGTTATAGATCAGCAGCTGTCAGTTACAACTGAATGTGCAAGATAATGTCCATGTTTCCCTGTGGCTCAAGTGGGTCAAATTACAGTTTAATAGTGTGCTGACCAGGAAGCTGTTATGGTGTAATGGCCATTTTTAAAATGGAGGACAGAGAATTCCATTGATCAAAGTGGCCAAATGGGTCGCAAAAGAAGATAAAGAGATTTAGTAGACTACACGGGAGGTAAGTATGACCCGTGAATGGTTATTTTGACTTTTTATTTTCAGTTCAGGTTCTCTTTAAAGGGAACCTTAACTGAGCTAAGAAAAAAAAGTTTTTGCCTGGGGCTTTCCCCAGCCCCCTGCAGATGTCTTGTGCCCGTGCCTTCCCTCACCGATCATCCGGTTCCCCTGCGGGCAGCTAGTTTCGGTTTCAGCAGTACGCATTGTGTTCCCGATGCTGTTGCCGTCCTCCGCAGGCGCAGAATGCGTGCAACACATACCTAGGACGGCCACAGCGGCGGTAGTGCGATCGGGTACGCGCGCGGCCAGAACTGCGTAGACGCACTTGCCAGCAACTAGTCAATCCCCAAAAACGTAACTAGCTGCCAGTGGGGTACCGGAGGGTCAGTTTGAGACAGGGCAGCTGCAGGGGGTTGGGGTAGGTGAAACTTTTTTTCTCGGCTTAGTTAAGGTTCCCTTTAACCATGAAAACATCCAACAATAACAGTCAAAGAAAAAACAAAATACCGTAGAACGAGCATGTTTAAGCTCACCAGAAAGAGCAGATTATTCATATAAAGGTAAGTTATATGAGGACAGGATATGGTATTCCAGAAATCAAACATATTTTAAGATTAGTCACCAGTCAATGGCTCTGGACAACATGTAGAAGTGTGGCCACTGCTGTGCAGCCCAGCTCTACAGTTGTGTCCACCGAGATGAGATCCACAATGTCCAAATCCTTTCCTATTTGACAAGTGCACCCCTGCGCTTTCTAAAAGGTAAGACGTGGTTTACCGCCGCCCGGATACAATCACTGCAAGTAGGAACCATGGCTGTAATCCAGTGCTTGGTTAACAACTTCTGCGAACTACTATGTAGAACTTCCAACAATAAAAGCTTGGTGTATTTACCCGATAGGGTGTCGGGAAAAATTCAGAGTAAACTTCGTTTAGGATTACACTCAATCACAGCCCATGTGATCATTCATAAACTTTACCACTTGTTTACAATATAAATTGACAATAGGACATGCCCACATTAGATGAAAGAAGGTTCCCACATCAACCATACATTTAGCGCAGTGTGAGGGGTAGCCATGCCTGAACTTAAAGAGAACCCGAGGTGGGTTCTAAGAATGCCAATTGCACACAGAGGCTGGGTCTGCATATACTGCACAGCCTCTGTTGCTATACTGATCCCCCCCCCTGCGCTCTGCTCTGCTCCCATAAATCATATGTCAAGCTGTTGACACACAGTGTGTCGCAGCCAGCTGTTTACCTCCTGGATCTGTCACTCTCGCCGCTCCCCCGCCTCCTCCATAGCGCCGGCCCGCGTCCCTTCCCTCCAAACAGCGGGGAGGGAAGGGAAGCGGATGGGGACCGGTGCTATGGAGGAGGCGGGAGAGTGGCGAGAGTGACAGATCCAGAGGTAAACAGTTGGCTGCGACACACTGCGTGTCAACAGCTCGGCGTATGATTTATGGGGGTCAAGCAGAGCGCAGGGCGGGTTGTGGGGGGATCAGTATAGCAACAGAGGCTGTGCAGTATATGCAGACCCAGCCTCTGTGTGCAATTGGCATTCTTAGAACCCACCTCGGGTTCTCTTTAAAGAGAACCTGAAGCGAGTCTAAATTCACTTTTTAACATGCAGTCATGTTAACAACTATAACCCCTGCTAAAACGCCGCCATCCTGCGGCAAAAGGAAGGGTTTATACCCCCAAATACCCCCTGCAAAATCCAGGACTTTCTTGGTCGTGGATTTTGCTGCTCATGGAGGCAGAGCTATGAGGTGCAGCTCTGCTTCCATGGGCGTCAATCCACCACGGATCTCTGCCTTTCCCCGCCCCTCTCAGTGAAGGAAGATTGAGAGAGGCGGCGATCAGCCGGGATTGATGTGCTAAGAGGCAGAGCTACATAAGCTCTGCCTCATTCAGGAAGCGCTCCCCGGAGTTAGGAGAGGGGATTTGGGGGGTATAAACCCCTCGTTTTGCCACGGGATAGCGGCAGTTTAGCAGGGGTTATAGTTCTTAACATGACTACGTGTTAAAGTAAATTTAGACTCACTTCAGAGTCTATAACAAACTACATTCAAATATTGTACTTAGGGGAAAGACATAATATATAGCAGGGGTCCCCAAACTTTCTCGGTCAAGGGCCGGGTCAACATATTTCAGACTGCTGGGGGGCCGGAACATACATAAAATGTTGAAAAACATTACATTGAATCTAGGTATTGATTTAACCCCCCCCCCCCCCCCCATCATGCCCGGAAGAGAACTCCCAGCAGCAGCCATTCAGTCACGCCCGAAGAACTTCTTTGTGCACCAGACAGAGAAGCATACCCAGGTGACAACCTGTCTTCCAGTTGACAGCAGTGTGTGCAGAATTGGATGCCAGCGAATGACTGCTCACTGACTTCTACGGTATGTGGATGGGTACCAGCACTTCTATTCTATATGCAGGATGCCGATATTTAAAGCCTCGGGGGGTGCTCATTTGAGGACCACTGATATATAGGGTCCTAAGGACAGCCCTGTGCAGTACAGAGATATAAATGTTTGCTTAAAGGGATACTGTAGGGGGGTCGGGGGAAAATGAGTTGAAGTTACCCGGGGCTTCTAATGGCCCCCCACAGACATCCTGTGCCCGTGCAGCCACTCACCGATGCTCCGGCCCCGCCTCCAGTTCACTTCTGGAATTTCTGACTTTAAAGTCAGAAAACCACTGCGCCTGCATTGCCGTGTCCTCGCTCCCGCTGATGGCACCAGGAGCGTACTGTGCAGGCACAGACCATACTGGACTTGTGCAATACTCTCCTGGTGACATCAGTGGGATTGAGGACACGGCAACGCAGGCGCAGTGGTTTTCAGACTTTAAAGTCTAAATTTCCAGAAGTGAACCGGAGGCGGGGCCGGAGCATCGGTGAGTGGCTCCGTGGGTACAGGATGTCTGCAGGGGGCCATTAGAAGCCCTGGGTAAGTTCAACTCATTTTCCCCCGACCCCCCCTACAGTATCCCTTTAAGTAGCAACAGGCAATATGAAAATAAAAACCTCCCCAACCAGGTTATGTGGGAGGTACTAGTGTGAACCACACTGGTGTGCTAGGGTCCTTGCTGATTCCCCACCTCCCTGTGTATGCCTCAGGGAGGGGTGTAGCTATATACAACTGGGTGAGTAGATAAGTCCGAGGGGCAATGTTATACAGGGCTTTGGAGTTGAGGAGTCGGAGTAGTTTTGGGTACCTTGAGTCAGTGTTTTCATAAACTTAGGCGTTGGGAGTCGGATGATTTTGCTACCAAATACACAGCCCTGGTAAGTATAAGACTAGGGAGTCGGAGCAATTTTGAGTACCTGGAGTCGGTGTGTTCATAAACTGAGGAGTCGGATGATTTTTGTGCCAACTCCACAGCCCTGGTGTTATCAACCACCTTAGGTCCTGTGCAGTACAACTCACAGCAGTTGCTCAAACAACATACTGGGAAAGACATACATAGGGTGAAAATATATACAGTGACAAAAGGTTGTCACCTAGGCAACAAGCTTACATCACTGTGTAAACTCTGTTGGAGAGGGTCAATTACCTTCTTGCCATAGTGTCCTTATTTTATCTGCGATAGGAAGTTTTCTGTTATTTGCATGTTGATTTAAGGGACCGGTTTTAGAGGAAAAGTGGAATTTGCATACATTTTTGAGGTACTATGTTTCTGGTATTGTTTTGAATGTTACAGTAAAGGCACTATGCAGTTTTCTCGACTATTATTTTGACCGACCGTTTCAGCAATCTTGTGACTTGGGTACAGGTGCGTAATTATGCGAACAATGTTTAGCACTCGTCACTAATGACCAGGGTGGATCGGATCTTTGAGATCCCTGACGACTCCGCAAAGTACCGCAATCACATGACTTCCTGTTTGTGCCCAATGCGTGAAGTCGTGTGTACCCGCTGGCCGGAGGATGGATCGTGGAACGCTTGTCAGGCGGAAATCGCTGGATCCATCTTCCTCGATCGGGTGGTGAGTATTTAGTGTAACATAGTCCTCTATTGTAGTCCCCACAGCGGGGAACCCCCCACTCGCTCTCATCTCTCACATCTCTATTGAATAGAACAAATTGCAGAATAGACTGTACAGCAGTTGTTCCTGGAAAGGTCTTTCAGGGACGCAATTGGTGTAAGTGTGTAATTGTTGTAAGTGTGTGTGTGCTGGGTATAGCAATCTTTGCTAATCGAGACAGAGCCATCTTTTATTTCCGTACATGTGACTCAGCACTGGCAAGAGTATCTACGTAGCAGCTGTCATTATAAATGAGTCCATTCTGAATGATGTCTGTCTGTTGCATCATTTCGCATCATCTGTTAGTCAGCGCTTTGTAGTTCTTTCTTGCTGTTGTATCATAATGTTGTCGTTTTTGGTTTGCA
Source organism: Hyperolius riggenbachi (assembly GCF_040937935.1). NCBI lineage: Eukaryota > Metazoa > Chordata > Amphibia > Anura > Hyperoliidae > Hyperolius > Hyperolius riggenbachi. The sequence goes on from NC_090657.1 coordinate 67,800,093, forward strand.
CTGAGAAGGAAATGCAGTAGTTACACACAATTATAATACCGGTAATTCTGTTTGCACTGCTTTAATATTGATCATTTAAGGTAGACCTGAACACTTGCACAGGACGGAAGGGAAACACAGAGAAATGCACCCTGTATGTATTTAGAGAGTTTAACCTGTTTAATTCCACTTCATCTGTGTCTAATCACTAGTGTAATTTGATCCCTCAGCTGTGTCAGCTGACTGCCATGGCAGAGAGTTAATTGGTAAACAAAGGATGATACCAATAAGTCTGCTTCCATGAAAGCAGGAAGTAGACACGCTGCAGATTTATTGTAGGATTTGTATCGGCTGTAACAAAGATGTCCTACTTTATTATGCTGTTGCATGTCTTTTAGAGCAGAGAGGAAGTTCTTAGTTCAGGTCTGCTTAGGGGATTGATGTATGTGGATAGGAACACACGTGTTTTTTTTTTTTTTTTTTTTTTTTTTTTTTTTTCCTCCATAAGCATAGAAAAACTGAGAGCCATTTTTAATCATGAGACTAGCTCACACTTTAATCATCCGACTTCTCCGTTTATAAATCCACCGACTGACTCCAGGTACCCATAATTGCTCTGACTCCACAACCCTGCCTTCACTTAGTGGCCTGATTCTTTCCAGAGAAAACATTATACTGCTTTTTAGAAACTAAAATATGGGAAGAATCATACCACTAAGGAGGTTCAGCCCTGCCACATGCAGCGCGTCAAGTCACCCCCCGCCCCCCCCCCCCGCCCCCCATGCCGAACCTGGATCAGGTAAATATCAAAGTGCTCTCCCTGTGCGACTTCACATTTAGGGGCTAGGCAGCGCTGAGTTATCTCACATGAGATAACTTGAGCACGGTGGCCAAACTGCTAATGACTCTTTTCATGGCCATAAAGGTGCCCATACATCTAGCGATGATGGGCAGATTCGACCAAGAGACAAATCTCTCTAATTGATTCTGGTTGGAGAGGGATCTATTTGCTGCCCATACACTGCAGGCCCATTCCCGATTAATGTTGAAATCAATCGGAATCGGCCTTGTGACGCCGCCTTGCCGGCCCGACGCTGTCCACCTTAAAGGGGAGGTTCGCGCAGACTATAAAAAACAAATTGCACTTACCTGGGGTTTCTTCCATCTCCTGGCAGTCGATCGGTGCCCTCCCCGCAGCTCCTCTCCCTACCGGTGTCCAGCGGTGAAGAAGCCGACCTCGCCAGGTCAGCTTCTGTGTGCACCACGGCGGGGGGTCACGTGGTGTAGGGACGTCATCGGGTCTCTACTGTGCAGGCGCAGAACTACTGCGCCTGCGCAGTACAGACCCGATGCTGTCCCTTACACCACATGACCCCCGCCGTGGAGCGCACATGAAGCCGACCCGGCGAGGTCGGCTTCTTCACTGCTGGGAGGGAGAGGAGCTGCGGCGAGTCTGCACGGATCTTCCCTTTTAAAGAGACTCTGAAGCGAGTGAGCTAGGATTTGATTCGTGTAAAGCACCTTACATAGTGCCAAAATGCCGATATCCTACGGCAAAACGAGGGGTCTTTACCCCCCAAATCCCCCCTGCAAAATCCACTACTTTCTTCGTCGTGGATTTTGCTGCTTATAGAGGCAGAGCTATGAGCTGCAGCTTTGCCGGCGGATCTCCGCCTCTCCCCCGCCCCTTTCTGTGAAGGCAGATTGACAGGGGCGGGGAGGGGCGGCGATCAGCCGGGATTGACGCGCTGAGAGGCAGAGCTACAGCCATTAGCTCTGCCTCAAGCCGGAAGTGCTCCCCAGACCTAGAAGAGGGGATTTGGGGGGGGGGGGGGGGGGGGTAAAGACCCTTCGTTTTTCTGCGGGATAGCAGCGTTTTAGCATTACCTATAGTGCTTTACACTAATCAAATCCTAGCTCACTCGCTTCAGAGTCTCTAATGTTAAATGTGCCCAGTGCACTATACATTACCTGTCCGTGTCCACCGCTGGCTCCAGGCTATGGCAATGTGGTTATCAGAGCAGTGTGGGCGCTTGTGTATTGGCAGCCACATGTCCATGTGTACGCCAGCAACCACAAAGGGTGTGTGTATGGTCGGAGCCCCTCACCCACGCACCTCATGGGGCTGGAGGAAGCCCTAGGTAAGTATAAATACCAGGGCTGTGGAGTCGGTACAAAAATCTTCCAACTCCTCGGTTTATGAAATCACGACTCCGACTCTCCGACTCCTTAGTCTAAAACTTAACAGGGCTGTGGATTTTGTACAAAAATCATCCGACTCCTCAGTTTACGAAACCACGACTCCAACTCCGACTCCGGGTGCCCAAAATTACTCTGACTCCTCGACTCCAACTCCACAGCCCTGATAAACACTCATTATTGACATCTCTGGTTTCCTTTAAAAAGCTGATCAAACTGTGGTTTAAGACTCCCAATTTATTTCTACTGAAGGAGTTTATGGAAGGATTACAGGGAGAGGTCAGGGAGTTTAAAATTGGGTTAAAGAACAGCTGAGGTGACATGAGATAGACATGGGTATGCACAGTGCCAAGCACACAAATAACTACGCTGTTTTCCTTTTTTTTTTATTCTCTGCCTGAAAACGTTAAACAGCAGGTATGCAAGTGACAGTTTCTATCCGGGTTGGGACTGGGTCAGACTATAGCATAACCCTCACTGATAAGTAATTACAGCCATAAAGCACTTTCCTGTCAGTAAATGGCTTCTGAGAGCAGGAAAGAGATAAAATGGGTCAATAATTCCAGGGCTGTGGAGTCGGTACAGAAATCTTCCGACTCCTCAATTTATGAAACCACGACTCCGGGTACCCAAAATGGCTCCGACTTCTCGACTCTGACTCCTTAGTCTAATACTTAACAGGGCTGTGGATTTTGTACAAAAATCATCTGACTCCGACTCCTCAGTTTATGAAATCAACGGCTCCAACTCCGGGTGCCCAAATTTGCTCCGACTCTTCGACTCCGACTCCACAGCCCTGAATAATTAATAGATTTGAGCTCTAGCATACTTCAATGATGGTGGCATTGAGCAGAGGCAATGAAACAGTAAAAAATGTAAAAACTAGATTTAAAAGACATCCGAGGTGAAAATAAACTGAGCTAAACCATTGTATCTATCCTCCTACTACAAAAAAAGATTTTTATTTTTTTTTGCTATCCCACAGTTTTATTTTATATTTAAAGAGACTCTAACAAATTTTTCAGCCTTAGTTCTTCTATCCTATAAGTTCCTATGCCTGTTCTAATCTGCTCTGGCTTACTGCAGTCTTTCCTAACTACACTGTCTCTGTAATAAATCAATGTATCTTTCCTCTGTCCTGTTTGTCGGGCTAAGGCTTGATTGTGTGGAATGTGCAGGGCTGCTTGTGATTGGTAGAAGCGATACACACCCTCTGCAGGCCCCCTGCACACTCTGAATGACTCACACACTATGCTTAGCTGAGCCTATTAGAAGCTGGTTAGTTTGTTTGTAAACACTGCCTAAAACTGTTAATTACAAGCCAGGATTGCAGCAGAGAGTGGCAGAAACAGCACAGAGGGGCACAGGAGAAAATAATGAATAGAATGGTATGCTTTTTATTGTAAGAATATTAGAGTACAGATTCTCTTTAAATCTGCTTTCTAAGTTTTTACTGTTCATGGCCTCTTCTCAGTGACACTCATTAAAGTATGCCAGAGCTAAAATTTATGAACTATTGACCCTTTATATCTTTTCCCTGCTCTCAGAAGCCATTTTTTGCCAGGAAAGTGTTTTATGGCTGTAATTCCTTATTAGTGAGGGTTATGCTAAAGTCTGACCCGATCCTGACAAAAACTGTCACTTCCATACCTGATTCGTAACTTTATGCTGAGAATTTAAAAAAGGAACACAGCATAGTTATTTGTGTGCTTGGCACTGTACATACATGTCTATCTCATAATGCCACTTGTCACCTCGGATGTGGGATATCTAAAAGTCATTTTTAGGAGAATGAGCATAGATACAATTATATTTCTCATCAATTTTTCACCTCAGATGTCCTTTAAGCGTACATTTCACTGTGTAAGGACACTCCATGGTGCTTTTGTTCTAGGTTGTGTGGCCTGGCTTGTTCAGCCATATGACCTGCAGCAACTCTGTTTTGTGGGAGCTGCTTCAGCAATTTGCCTGGAGACTGCTGACCTCAGCACTGTGATGCAGGATATACACCATGGGTCCTCCCAGTCACAGATAGATAAGTTCATTGTGCTTCCCATCCTCTGTAGTTATTTAAGGTGGCCATACACTGGTCGATTTGCCATTAGATCGACCAACTGACAGATCCCTATCTGATCAGAGAGGGATCGTATGGCTGCCTTTACTGCAAACAGATTGTGAATCGATTTCAGCCTGAAACCGATCACAATCTGTTGAGCTGCTCCTGCCGCCTGGCCCAACCCCCCCCCCCCCGTATACGTTATCTGAAGCTGGCTCCGGGTCCTCTTCTCCGCGCTGCACCGCATCCCAGCGTACACTATGTCACTCCGTGACCAGGAAGTTCAAATAGAGCGCCCTCTATTTGAACTTCCTGGTCACTGCAGTGACACAGGAAGTTAATGTACCCTGGGATGGAGCAGGAACAGAGCGGTGCAGCGCAGAGAAGATGCCCGGGAGCCAGCGTCAGGTAATGTATACCTGTATCGGATCGGCCGCCGCTAGCGACGCGCTCCCTACCCGCGGGCGATCGACGGTAATTTCCCGCGCGGCGCGATCGACGGACCAATCCGATTTCAGGAGGAAATCGGATCGGAGGGTGCGATTGGCAGCAGATTCGATCCCAGTGATCTAATCTGCTGTCGAACGGCGGCAAATCGGGCCAGTGTATGGCTACCTTTAACGTGTCTTTGCAGCTGCCCACATTGTTTCCACACATGCTAGATTCTCCACCTAAGCTGTTTAGCAGTCGCCCCAATCATTGCTCAAAGATCTGGCTAGAAAAGGCATCTGCGTAGCTTTGCTCTGCACAGAGTGGAAAAAATAAATACCGTACCTGGTGAAGCTACACCATTGATTCTCAATCAACAACTGCTGATGTTTACACAGGAAACAATCTCTCCTGATAGCCTCAGAGGGCAGTTTCCTTGCACAACTGGCAGATCTGCTGCTACACTCTGTGACAAGCAGCACTTTCCTCTCTTCATGGAGGATGAACAGGAGGTGTCCCACTGGAAATATTCCAAATCAGCTGATCACTGATGAAGCTGCTGACATTGAGTGACACCGGTACACAAGTTACTGTCACCTGAAATAATCTTAAAGGACCACTAAAATGGGCTATATAAATTACTTTTCTCCTATGTTGCTGTCACTTAAAGTAGGTGATAGAAATCTGACAGGTTTTGGAATAGCCCATCTATTCATGGGGGATTCTCAGGCTTGGGCAGCCAACATCTTTGTATACATCCCTTTTAGGGATCCCCTATGAGGAGATGCACTAGTCCAAAAATGTCAGATTTCTACTAACTACTATGAGTGACAGCAACATACTAGAAAAGCAATTTGACTCGTTTTACTCTGGGAGAAATATACTTCTTATTTGTATGATTTTACATGCATTTTAAATGTTACAATTTCTTGTTATAGTTTTCCCAGGGCCGGTCCTGGACTTTCTGCTGCCTGAGGCAAAGATCGTAAAGGCGCCCCCCCCCCCCCCCCCCAATATTTCTACAAAACATGAGCGGCAGCCAGCCAGCCTTATCATCATTATCGACACGTCGGCGGCGCTCGCTGCTCAGTGACTGACCGTGACAATCAGCCGCAGCCAGGGCAGCAGAGCGGGCGGCAGCCGCCGCCATCAAATCAGCAGGCTTAGGCACTAGGCAGCGTCACCAGCATGCAGCCTTGGAGGAGACAGGAGAGGCCGCAGAGCTCAGAGTCATCGGACTCGGAGGCCGGCGGCAACCGTGCAGTTTCTAGGCTAAAATGCACCCAGGGCGAGGGTGTAAAAATTGCGCGCCCCCCCCCCCCCCCGGTATAGGTAACCAGCTATAGGTCCCCCCCGAGTATAGGTGGCCAGGCATGGGTGAGCCAGTAAAGTTGCCCCCAGTATAGGTTAGCCAGGTAGTTGCCTCCAGTATATGTAGCCAGTATAGTTGCCCCCAGTATGTTAGATAGGCAGGCACCCCCCCCCCCCCCCGGTATAAGTTAGATAAGTAGGTGCCCCCAGTACAGGTTAGCTAGGTAGGTGCCTCCAATATAGGTAGCCAGTATAGTTGCCCCCAGCATAGGTTAGATAGGTAGGTACCCCCAGTATAGGTTAGTTAGGTAGGTGCCCCCAGTATAGGTAGCCAGTATAGTTGCCACCTGTATAGGCTAGCTAGGTAGGTAGGTGCCCCCAATACAGGTTAGATAAGTGCCCCCAGTATAGGTTAGATAGGTAGCTTCCCCCCAGTATAGGTTAGATTAGGTCGCTGCCCTTCAGTATAGGTTAGATTAGGTAGGTGCCCCCAGTACAGGTTAGATTAGGTAGGTGCCCCCAGTATAGATTAGATAGGTAGCTGCCCCCAGCATAGGTTAGACAGGTAGCTGCCCCCCAGCATAGGTTAGATAGGTAGCTGCCCCCCAGCATAGGTTAGATAGGTAGCTGCCCCCCAGTACAGGTTAGATTAGGTAGGTGCCCCCCAGTATAGGATAGATAGGTAGCTGCCCCCAGTACAGGTTAGATTAGGTAGGTGCCCCCCAGTATAGGATAGATAGGTAGCTGCCCCCAGTATAGGATAGATAGGTAGCTGCCCCCAGTATAGGTTAGATAGGTAGCTGCCCCCCAGTATAGGTTAGATAGGTAGCTGCCCCCCAGTACAGGTTAGATTAGGTAGGTGCCCCCTAGTATAGGATAGATAGGTAGCTGCCCCCAGTACAGGTTAGATTAGGTAGGTGCCCCCCAGTATAGGATAGATAGGTAGCTGCCCCCAGTATAGGTTAGATAGGTAGCTGCCCCCCAGTATAGGTTAGATAGGTAGCTGCCCCCCAGTGTAGGTTAGATAGGTAGCTGCCCCCCAGTATAGGATAGATAGGTAGCTGCCCCCCAGTATAGGTTAGATAGGTAGCTGCCCCCCAGTATAGGTTAGATAGGTAGCTGCCCCCCAGTATAGGTTAGATAGGTAGCTGCCCCCCAGTATAGGTTAGATAGGTAGCTGCCCCCCAGTATAGGTTAGATAGGTAGCTGGCCCCCAGTATAGGTTAGATTAGGTAGGTGCCCCCCAGTATAGGATAGATAGGTAGCTGCCCCTAGTACAGGTTAGATTAGGTAGGTGCCCCCCAGTATAGGATAGATAGGTAGCTGCCCCCAAAACAGGTTAGATTAGGTAGGTGCCCCCCAGTATAGGATAGATAGGTAGCTGCCCCCCAGTATAGGTTAGATAGGTAGCTGCCCCCCAGTATAGGTTAGATAGGTAGCTGCCCCCCAGTATAGGATAGATAGGTAGCTGGCCCCCAGTATAGGTTAGATTAGGTAGGTGCCCCCCAGTATAGGATAGATGGGTAGCTGCCCCCCCAGTATAGGTTAGATAGGTAGCTGCCCCCCAGTATAGGATAGATAGGTAGCTGGTCCCCAGTATAGGTTAGATTAGGTAGGTGCCCCCCAGTATAGGATAGATAGGTAGCTGCCCCCAAAACAGGTTAGATTAGGTAGGTGCCCCCCAGTATAGGTTAGATAGGTAGCTGCCCCCCAGTATAGGTTAGATAGGTAGCTGCCCCCCAGTATAGGATAGATAGGTAGCTGGCCCCCAGTATAGGTTAGATTAAATAGGTGCCCCCCAGTATAGGATAGATAGGTAGCTGCCCCCCCAGTATAGGTTAGATAGGTAGCTGCCCCCCAGTATAGGATAGATAGGTAGCTGGCCCCCAGTATAGGTTAGATTAGGTAGGTGCCCCCCAGTATAGGATAGATAGGTAGCTGCCCCAGTACAGGTTAGATTAGATAGGTGCCCCCCAGTATAGGATAGATAGGTAGCTGCCCCCAAAACAGGTTAGATTAGGTAGGTGCCCCCCAGTATAGGATAGATAGGTAGCTGGCCCCCAGTATAGGTTAGATTAAATAGGTGCCCCCCAGTATAGGTTAGATAGGTAGCTGCCCCCCCAGTATAGGTTAGATAGGTAGCTGCCCCCCAGTATAGGATAGATAGGTAGCTGGCCCCCAGTATAGGTTAGATTAGGTAGGTGCCCCCCAGTATAGGATAGATAGGTAGCTGCCCCAGTACAGGTTAGATTAGATAGGTGCCCCCCAGTATAGGATAGATAGGTAGCTGCCCCCAAAACAGGTTAGATTAGGTAGGTGCCCCCCAGTATAGGATAGATAGGTAGCTGCCCCCAAAACAGGTTAGATTAGGTAGGTGCCCCCCAGTATAGGACAGTATAGGATAGATAGGTAGCTTGCCCAGGTAGGTGCCCCCTCATAATGGCGGAGGGGGGAGCCGGAGCCGCGGTGAGGGCAGCCCGACCTCTCCCTCCCTCTCCCCGGGCCGCCCTCCATGCTCCCCCCTCGGACTTTAGGCAGCAGAGTTAGCGCGCAGGGAAGCGCTGCTGTACACAGTCACAGCCTGTTACTCACCTCCCTGGATCCGATCGCCGCTCCCCGCCCTGCTGGTCTCCTCTCTGCCTAGCCGGCTGATACACACGCGGCTGCTTCCTGTGTAAACAGGAAGCAGCCGCGTGTGTAATGTATCAGCGGCTACATTGCAGAGAGGAGACCAGCAGGGCGGGAGCGGCGATCGGATCCAGGGAGGTGAGTAACAGGCTGTGACTGTGTACAGCAGCGCTTCCCTGCGCGCTAATTCTGCTGCCTAAAGTCCGAGGGGGGAGCATGGAGGGCGGCCCGGGGAGAGGGAGGGAGAGGTCGGGCTGCCCTCACCGCGGCTCTGGCTCCCCCCCGCCCGCTCAGTCACAGCCATTCATCTGGTGCCGCCCCTCCACTTCCTGCCGCCTGAGGAACCCGCCTCATGGGCGGGCCGGCCCTGAGTTTTCCATTAAACAAGTATTTTGGGTGATGAAAGTATATCTTGTAGCTTTTAGTAACTAGTATTAGATATCCCTGGCAAGGCAAGTGTTATTTTCAACATGTATAAGTAGCGATCTTCTTTAAAATCCTCAGAAATCTCACGCTCTTTTTGCAGATGATTTTTGACCCGACCATGTCCAAGAAGAAAAAGAAGAAGAAGAAGCCCTTTATGTTGGATGAGGAGGGAGGAGAGCAGCAGGTGGAGGAGACTCAGATTCCTGAGACTAAAGAGGTGGAGCCAGAGCCGGTGGAGGACAGGGATGCAGATGCAGACGATGAGTCCTTTAGGAAGAAAGGTGGGTTGTAAGTCTTGTTATCGTGTCTTATGGGGAGCTGGCTGAGGCACTGCAGCTCACAGTGGGAACCGTTTATCAAGCGCACATGTGGAAGTGCACAGCCCCAGTCATTATTCTTGGCTGTGGTCAACTTTTTTTTTTTCTTGAGTGTATTTAAAAGTTCGGCAGCACGTCAACTTCATAGGAGGTTAGTAGTAAGGTTGCTTGTAACTAAAATTACGGGTAGCACTTCCTGCCTTGGGGGGGGGGGGGGGGGGGGGGGGGGGAGAGGTGATAACTTACTAATGCTGCCACTTATAGCCGATGTGCTCCACTCGCGTTCCTCCTTCTGGGTTGAAGAAGGAAGCATGAGAGTGACGTGGAACGTGAGTGGAGCACATAGACTATGGGCGACAGCATGGGTAAGTTTAACCCCCCCCCCCCCCCATCTCCCACAGACAGGAAGTGCCTAGTCTGTAGCTCCTACCATTAAAGTGTTCATCAAGCTGCATACAGCTTATAGCAAAGATATCAGCATATTAAAGGTTAAAGCTGGTCATACACTTGCGGATGTGGCCAACTGATAGATCCTTCTCAGATCATTATCAGAGAGTGATCTATCTGCTCAATTTCCCTCCACAAACAGATTTTCAGAAGATTTTCATTTCAGCATGAAATTTTATAGAAAATCTGTGCGCACTGACTGCCGGGTCTAACCATCTATTTAGGGTCCGCCATAGACCGCAATGTGACGTATGGCTACAGCAGCGATCTCTGAGTAATTTGGACCCAAATTATGATATAAACGTTGTAATTCGGCCACCAGCAATAGCTGGAGCACCAAATTACATTTCTTTACCAGCCAACATTGCCTCCCTTGCCGTCCTTCCGGGAAGGACAGCGAAAGAGGCAGTGGTGGTCATGGGGGTGGAGGAAGCCCCAGGCAAGTATGAATTATTTACCCCCCCTCGTCTCAGGTTAGCTGTAATTTCTGTGGTTCACTTTGAGACTGCATAGCTTCCTAACTCCCACCCATCTTTAGTGCGTACACTAAACTTTATTAGACTTTGGCGTTTGCTAGTCATTTGGCAGCATTTAAATACCATGTAGTTATTGATGGTGGTTCATAGTGACCAAGTATTTATTTCTGCCACAGACGCTCCTGATGATCTGGACGACTTGAATTTTTTCAATCAGAAGAAGAAGAAAAAGAAAGCCAAAAAGTTTGATCTGGAAGAAGCTGAAGAAGGCCTAAAGGTACAGAACAGTGAGATAGGCAGACTCTGTCATTACTCTGGTGGAGCTCTCCTGAGAATGTTGTCTATTGTCTGTTTTCTCCACAGAGCCTAAAAATAGAGGCGGAGTCACAGGAGGCCTCAGAGTCTCAGGAGGATGACCTGGAGTTCATGTTGTCTAAGAAGAAGAAAAAGAAAAACGTCAAGTTCCCAGAGGATGACGATTTCAATGATAAAGATGAGGGTAGGTTTATCAGTGTGGATGTTTTTTTGGCCGTGCTCACACTGGCACTAAAAATGTTCTGTTTAGAGAAACGGAACGGATCCTATCCAAAGCAAGAGGATCCATTCACATCAGTCCATTCGGAATGGATCTGTTCAGTCTTTTCCTATAAGCGGAACTCAACTCTGGGTCCTGTGTGACCTTTTGGGATCAGCCGGGCGAAGTGCATGGTGGCGGATGCTGATGGAATGCTAGTCTATGCGAATGCATGGTGCCAGTTTTCACTAGGATGCTCGGCACCTACGATTTGCTCAATACCTGTTGCCCTTCATTTGGGTATTTCAACGCTGTCCATTTGGGTCCCTGCAAGCTAGTACCGCTGTAATACCCATCCCAAAACCCCATCACAAGCATCAGGCTACAATTGGTTAGACCAATGGACCAACAAGAATCATCCCTCCTCAGCAATGCGCATAGTATCAACACACCCCACCCCGTCCAATGCAATCAGTGCAGACATTGCTTTAGTTCCCTGTCTCTGCTTAGTTAGCACAACAAGTTCCAGAACTCAAAGTGCTTCCTGGAATCCCAGAGTCCTCTTTATTGTAATACATTTCTTCAGCTATGGTTCATATAGAGTCCTGTTTTGTGCTGAACAATTATCACATTTTTAGAATTTTCACATTCAGTACTCAGCCTTCCTAGTGATGCTACAATTGTGTTAATACAGAAAGAAGACTCTAAAGATATTCTGCATTTGTAAAGAAGAGGTACATGTGCACTGACAAAAAATTACCTATATCAGTGCTACACAAGCCATCTTTAACTTGTCATTAAAAGTTATTTTTGCTTACTAGTCTTCAGCCAGCTATGCTTCTCCAGACATGGCAGATGATATTTGCACCCATAATAGTGCATCCCTTTGCAAGACTGCAGTTCACCTGCAGACACAGCTTGTGACTAGTAGAATGAACCGCCTGGTCTATTCCTTGTGTAAAAATTCTCCTCATCTCCTGTAACGTTCATGTCTTGTCTTCCAGCTTTCGAAGAAGATGACAATAAGAAAGATGATGGAATTTCCTTCAGCTCCCCGCTGGCGTGGGCTGGCTCAGAGAGAGATTACACATATGATGAGGTAAGGATCCTTTGAAACATATGTATTTTACTTTTTTTTTTTTTTCCCCCCAGTGCCGGTCACCCTCCTTTTCATCCATAAAAAGGGGGGGGGGCGGGGGAGAGATCCCAGTGCTCTTTAACCTTTTGGCGACCGCGTCACGCCGATGGGCGTGGCCGCGGCGGCATTCCCAGGACCGCCTATTGCCAATTGGCGTAAAGTCCTGTGGCTCTGTTTTGCAGGAGATCGCGCACAGGCTGCGTGCGCATCTCCTGCTTGGGAGGACGGAGTTCCGCCCTGCCTTCAGTCTCCTGTTAGACGGCGTGATTGCCATCTATTTAGACTGTGCAGCGCTGCGATCAGCAGCAGCGCTGCATTGGGGACAGCCGTGTGACACGGCTGTCCCCCTGGGGAACAAGAGAGCGATCCGCTCTCATAGGCAGAAGCCTATGACAGCCGATCGCAGTAATTGGCTGGCTGTGGGGAGGGGAGTTAAAGAAACGGTGTTTTAAAAAAAAAAAAAAAACACGTACAATAATATTTATTAAAAAAATAAATAAACATGGGGGGAGCGATCAGACCCCACCAACAAGGGGGGGGGGGGGGGGGGGGATCACTTGTGTGCAGTGTTGTGCGGCCCTGCAGCTTGGCCTTAAAGCTGCGGTGGCCAATTTTACTCAAAATGGCCTGGTCACTAGGGGCGTTTAGCCCTGCAGTCCTCAAGAAGTTAAGAGTGCGCGCACAGTTTTGATTGGCCAATCTTACTACAGTATTTCCATGTAGTATAGGAACTTACCTACACGATCAGTTCATAGTATTCAAAATCTGTCCCTCATACTACATGGACGTAGCTAAATTGGTCAGTCAAAATGTCTGTGTGTACAGCAATCTGTGATGACAAACCAGTAGTGGCATATTTGGGTGTGCTAGCTTCTGTTTGTCTTCCCACTTCTGATCACACCTAGAGTTTTAACCGCTGAGCACTGATATTAGTTACAGAGAGCCTGATATGCTGTAGTATGTAGCGATAAAGGATTGCTATTTGAATCTAAGTAGTAATACTCGCAAACATGGGTTACCTCAAAGGCAACCTCTGTAAATGCGGGACGAGAGAACAAACCCAACCCCACTTGGATTAAGAAGTCGCACTCTGTAGTGTGTGTAAGCACTAAAAACGTTTTAAAAGGGAGTGAGGCCCCATTGACACTTGGAATCGCAAAACGCCGGCGTTTTGCGTTATTGAATTTTCAGCGATTTAACGCGGAAAAATAACTGGACACTGCAGTTAGCGGTTAGCGCTTCTATAGCACTGAAACGCGATAGCTGAGAAATCGCCTGAAAATGGTGTAGGCTACGCATTTGCATTTGGCAATTTGCGTTAATCGCCGGCGATTAAAGCAAATTGCCCATGTATGAACTGGCCCATAGGGTATCATAGCACTAGCGCTTGAGCGTTTTGCCGAAATCGCCGGCAAAACGCTCTAGTGTGAATGGGGCCTTAGTGGTGGACTTGCCTCACAACAGTAGACACTTGCTTTAGTAATCACTCGCATGGGACGCGTTTCAAATGTTTAACCTGCTTCCTCAGGTGCCAAACTTAAGACAGATACTCCTATACTGTATGTATGTTCTCCTGAGGAAGCTGGATAGATCTGCGAAATGTCGCTTGTGGAGTCTTATCTTAATAAAGCTGTGTTTTCAAAAAGACCGCTTGTGTCTCCTGTCCACGACTACATTCCTGTTTTTAAACAGTTTTTAGTGTATTTTAATCTTATTGGTGCCTTTGGTTTATCTCCTGCTATAAATGTAAAAGCTTCTTCCCTTTACACTCTCTTCCACTCTATTCTTTTGCAGCTGCTAAACCGAGTGTTTAACATCATGCGGGAGAAGAATCCGGACATGGTGGCCGGAGAGAAGAGGAAATTCGTGATGAAGCCGCCGCAGGTGGTCAGAGTAGGAACAAAGAAAACCTCCTTTGTTAATTTCACAGATATCTGCAAACTGTAAGTGTGGTCATGTGCTGTGATGTTATCCATATAGTACTATTCATGATCTATAGCGGCATCTAATATCCTCCTCCCAACATGTATTCCCGTTACAGATTACATCGTCAGCCGAAACATCTCCTGGCTTTCTTATTAGCTGAATTGGGTACAAGGTGAGCTCTGAAATGACCATGTTCCTTGTATTGACTGTGGAGTCGTAGATTGACAGCTGATCACTCAGTGTAATGTGGGGTAACAGTGAAAGAAATCACGCTTTGTCTTCAGTCTTATGATTGGTTTATTATATAGGCTATGTGAGCACAATATTGGAGCATACATCTGATTTTCCTGACAATGTTACATGTTTTATTAGCGGTATCTTGGGATCATCAGTGTGCTTCAGTGTAGCCCTGAGCCAGCTGTGATGCGTTTTAGGTCAAGTAATACTAACATATATGCATTTTATTGATTGCCAGTTTAGTGACTTACTACAGCTCTGTTCATGTGTTACAAACTCATTATGATGGCAAATGTTTCAAGATGGTATAGACCGGGAGTGTCAAACTCTAATACAAAGTGAGCTGAAATCATACACTGGAAACAAGTCACTGGCCAACCTCAATATCTACAGGCCAACTTCCTTCATTATAAAGGTCCCAGGTGTCTATTGCCCCCCCCCCCCCTCCAACCCCTATACAGTTCCCTGGTTTCTAGAGGCCCCCACCCTCCCCTATACAGTTCCTTAGTTTATAGTGCATTCCCCCTACCTCTCCCACATAGCTTCCCTGCTATTCTAGGGCTTCACCTAAAATATAGCTTCCCTGGTGGTCTAAAGTGGACCAAACATACAGGATCTTCTAAAAAAAATTAGCATATTGTAATAAAGTTCATTATTTTCTGTAATGTACTGATACACATTAGACTTTCATATATTTTAGATTCATTACACACAACTGAAGTAGTTCAAGCCTTTTCATTTCATCCGACCAATAAAAGAAGTGTTTTTAAAACAAAAAAAGTCAACCTTCAAATAATTATGTTCAGTTATGCACTCAATACTTGGTCGGGAATCCTTTTGCAGAAATGACTGCTTCAGTGCGGCGTGGCATGGAGGCAGTCAGCCTGTGGCACTGCTCAGGTGTTATGGAGGCCCAGGATGCTTCGATAGCGGCCTTAAGCTCATCCAGAGTGTTGGGTATTTCGTCTCTCAACTTTCTCTTCACAATATCCCACAGATTCTCTATGGGGTTCAGGTCAGGATAGTTGGCAGGCCAATTGAGCACAGTAATACCATGGTCAGTAAACCATTTACCAGTGGTTTTGGCACTGTGAGCAGGTGCCAGGTCGTGCTGAAAAATGAAATCTTCATCTCCATAAAGCTTTTCAGCAGATGGAAGCATGAAGTGCTCAAAATCTCCTGATAGTTAGCTGCATTGACCCTGCCCTTGATAAAACACAGTGGACCAACACCAGCAGCTGACATGGCACCTCAGACCATCACTGACTGTGGGTACTTGACACTGGACTTCAGGCATTTTGGCATTTCCCTCTCCCCAGTCTTCCTCCAGACTCTGGCACCTTGATTTCCGAATGACATGTAAAAGTTGCTTTCATCTGAAAAAAAGTACTTTGGACCACTGAGCAACAGTCTAGTGCTGCTTCTCTGTAGCACAGGTCAGGCGCTTCTGCCACTGTTTCTGGTTCAAAAGTGGGTTCATGCTTCCATCTGCTGAAAAGCTTTATGGAGATGAAGATTTCAGTTTTCAGCACGACCTGGCACCTGCTCACAGTGCCAAAACCACTGGTAAATAGTTTACTGACCATGGTATTACTGTGCTCAATTGGCCTGCCAACTCTCCTGACCTGAACCCCATAGAGAATCTGTGGGATATTGTGAAGAGAAAGTTGAGAGACGCAAGACCCAACACTCTGGATGAGCTTAAAGGGGAACTGAAGAGAGAGGTATATGGAGGCTGTCATGTTTATTTCCTTTTAATCAATACCAGTTGCCTGGCAGCCCTGCTGGTCTATTTCTCTGCAGTAGTATCTGATTAAAACCAGAAACAAGCATGCAGCTAGTCTTGTCAGATCAGACTTATAAGTCTGAACCACTGAAACACCTGATCTGCTGCATGCTTGTTCAGGGGCTATGGCTAATAGTATTAGAGGCAGAGGATCAGCAGGGTTGCCAGGCAACTGGTATTGTCTAAAAGGAAATAAACATGACAGCCTCCATATACCTCTCTCTTCAGTTCCCCTTTAAGGCCGCTATCGAAGCATCCTGGGCCTCCATAACACCTGAGCAGTGCCACAGGCTGATTGCCTCCATGCCACGCAGCATTGAAGCAGTCATTTCTACAAAAGGATTCCTGACCAAGTATTGAGTGCATAACTGAACATAATTATTTGAAGGTTGACTTTTTTTGTTTTAAAAACACTTTTCTTTTATTGGTCGGATGAAATATGCTAATTTTTTGAGATAGGAATTTTGGGTTTTCATGAGCTGTATGCCAAAATCATCAATATTAAAACAATAAAAGGCTTGAACTACTTCAGTTGTGTGTAATTAATCTAAAATATATGGAAGTCTAATGTTTATCAGTACATTACAGAAAATAATGAACTTTATCACAATATGCTAATTTTTTTGAGAAGATCCTGTAATGCAAAGTGGGGAAACCACTTGAAGGCCAAATTGAATGGCTCTGAGTGCCAGATTTGGCCCACGGCCAGAGTTTTCCATGTATGCTATAGACACAAAGTAAGGGCCCTTTTCCACTATAGCGTTTGCGATTGCTGAATCGCAAAATCGCACACCGCTAGTGATTTTTCCAAATCTCTACGTTTGCTTTTAACATAGGAATCACGGTAGGTCATTTCTACTACCGCGATTCATTTTTTACCTAATCTCGATTGCGCGGCGGAACGATTATTGCCACGATTTTGCTATGCAGTGCATAGCATAGCAAAATCGCAATCGCAAACATCAGCAAATCACCGCAAAATGTTGTACTTTTGCTGAATCGCAATCGCTAGCGTTTAGCGTGAACGCTAGCGATTGCTAGTGGAAAAGGAGCCAAAGAGTGCGCATTCTACTAATCTACCACAAGGTGGGGCAAGACTACTCACGCTTGCGACAGCACACAGGAGTAAGACAGGAAAGACGGCTTCGAGTTCACACTTGTGAATTCTTTATTGGGTCTTAGCAACACCTATGGGGAACCAGTAGCACCAGTAGAAATTTGGTGTTTTAAGCCACATGTGACATGAAGAGACATTGCTGTAAACATGAACAATATAAAGCAACAATATGAAGGCAAATTGCATACGGTTTATGCTTGGGTCACTGATCACAGCTGGCATAGTAGAGCGTGCTGTTATAAGGCTGGGATTTTCCTCTGTTCACCGCAGTGTCCTTTACTGCCTGTTGTGGGTTCCATTCCCCACTGATACAGTGAGGCAGCATATGTGTGGAACACACCCAACTGGAACTGGGAGAAGTAGTTCTACCAATCCACCCTGTGGAAGGGGAGTGAGGACTGGCTCAGGCTCAAAACTCAAACTGTGATTGGCTAGCTATTGTGATTTTGCGATGGGAAATTATTTTTCTGTGATTGCGCTTTGCAGTTCCCATTGAAGGGAACGAGAATCACATCGCCATCACCCCCAAAATGTTGCATGCAGTGCATTTGCGATTTATGCAGATTGCAACGCTGCAGTGAGAATGATCCCATAAGGATACATTAGTCACATCGCTTTGCTGATTGCCGGTGGTCAGCTAAGTGCTGAAAAGCTCTGCAGAAGCACCAGAGTGTGAATCAGCCCTAAGGATTGCATGTGGTGGGTAGTGCTTAGTTTCTCCTGTAGCTATCGTTTCCCTGTGGCTGTTCTTATGACTTACAGAAAATGTGAGTATTCCTCAATCAGACTGCTAAAGGCATGTTATCCTCTTTGATCCTCTGGATTTAGCGATCACACCTGCAAAACGTGTTAACGTGCTATTAGTTTGTCTTACGCCACTTACCCAGAAGTATTTGTCAGTGGCTGACACACCCCACCCTCCATTATATGTCCATCTACCCCAACCCTTTAGATTGTGAGCCTGTTTGGCAGGGCCCTCCTCCCAGTGTGCTTTTCTCTGCCACCATATGGGCTCAGCGACTTCTCTGCTATATTTATCCCTACATTGTTACAACTTATTTTTTGTACCATTGTTGAATACTATAAGGTCCCTGTGTAACATTGTTTATTGCTGTCATGTCACCCCTATCTATTCTGCACAGTACTGTACACACTTAAGATTTTCAGCCAAAACCATCAGGAATGACACTTTTGGCTGAAAATAAAGTGTGTATGTAGAGCTCATGTCCGTTATTGTGCTAATTGAAGGCAGATAGTGTGTCTGGTACGGTATGTTGTTGACTTTTATCCCGAGCTGCCCTTCTGGTTACATCCCAGCGGCTCTCATAAGATATAAAGTACTGCAGTGTGTATGATTACCTCCCGCTGGGTTCTGACCTGCTGCTTCATTTTCTATTATCACAGTGGCTCCATAGATGGTAACAACCAGCTGGTCATCAAAGGCCGATTCCAACAGAAACAGATAGAGAATGTCTTGCGAAGATATATCAGTAAGTGTGTTTATACTTTACTCTTCTTGTGCTGTGATTGTGCCGCATGTTGGATGTCTTCTGTGCCAAGTTGCAGCCCCCAGTCCCGCTAGTTCCCCAGATGGGGAATATCGAAGCAGTCTTATGCTGCTGGGTGCTGCGGTTTGACACTTGGGTAGTTTGAAGGGTCCCCTCCCTAGCCTCAATTTGGAGTGTTGAGATACCGGCCTTTAAAGAGAGCCTGGCGCTAATTTGAAAACAAAAAACAGATACTCCCCAAAGGAGAGGGAAGGCTTTGGGTCCTATAGTGCCTTCCCCTTCCTACGGTGCCAGCGTTGGACCCCCCGTTAGAAGTCTCCGGCCGGTCGAAGACAATCTGCAAATTCTGCAATCTTCAGAAGCCTGAGTGCTCCTGAACACGGCCGATCTGTACTACGCATTCTCGTGCATGCGCAGTACGGATCGGCCGTCTTCAGGAGCACTCAGGCTTTTGAATATTGCAAAAGCCTCCCACTGCGGCGGAAGTAAGCAGTCTGTCAGAGACTGCTAATGAGGTGGGGATCCATCACTGGCATCGTAGGAGGAACAGGAAAGATCCAGAGCCTTCCCTCTCCTTAGGTAAGTATCTGTTTTTTCTTTTTATTTGCGTCAGGCTCTCTTTAATAGCATTATGCAAATCAGGATGTAACTGTATGTGATATAATTACCCACAAGGCTGTGCATCCAAGGCTAAATTTCAACTAGTCCTAGGACCAACGTCACTGAGTGGGAGGGATTTCACCTTTCCAGATGGCTTTCCATTGGCTGCAGGACTTTCCCACCATTGAGAACTGGGTTTTCTCTGACAAATCTGTCATCAGCTTTACACTGGTGGGGAGTTAATTTCCACCTTACAGTTTCTCTTAAATCTCTTCAGGACTCCACAGACCAGGCCATTTTTTGTAAAATGGGCCACTGCAGCCTTAAGGCCAAGCTGCATGGCCACACAATACAGCACACAAGTGATTTCCTCCTTTTTCTCCCCACCAACAGAGCACTCTGTTGGTGGGGTCTGATCGCTCCCCCGGTGTTTTTTTTTTTTTACACTTTTTTTTTATTTTATTCAATCCCGGTCCCTCCCGCCAGCCAATCACTGTGATCGGCTGTCATAGGCTTCAGCCTAAGACAGCAGAGCACCGCCGATACTCTGGAGGGGACAGTGGTGTCACATGGCTGTCCCCAGCACAGTGCTGCTGTAGATCGCAGCGCTGTACACGGTACACAGCAGCTCTGCATAATTCACATCACTGAATGCAACCAAAGGGGAGGAACATACAAATTACAGGCAATAGGAAATGCTTCCATCATAGAGGTAAGATCAGTAATGGATTCTAATTTCATTGTTACTATTGATACAAGGGGCATTTGGGAGCGATCAGTTCATACATTTGCTTATCCTTTACATGTTTGAGGTCACTGCTGTCTGTCTGAAATTTGCTCTTGGCACAAGGGAAAACATTGCACCTCTCAGAAATATCAATATGTAATCCAGAGAACTGGTAGCTAGATTAGCCTTCTGTAAGGGACGTTACCACTAGACACCGCGTGCGGCTGCGAGACACGAGGTGGCACTTCCTGGTCAGCGGGAAAGCTGATGAATCCCAGAGCCGCGCCATGCACGGCTATGGGATTCGCAGCCTCCTGCACGGAAACGCCATTGTTTCCTATGGCAGCGGTTCCCCGCGAGGCTACTACGGATTCGGCCCGGTTTCTGCACTAGACGAAGCGGGTCCTTAATGCACTGACACAAGGGGACCAGTTTCAAAGAAAAATATTTTCCAGTTCACAGCTGCCACCCTGTGGCTGATTTGGGGTACTACAGCTTTGACAGCAAAAGAAAACAGGACACTTCTTCTACATAAAAAAAGTATACATAATATCGTGCAGGGTCATGGGGACCCAGATTCTTGGTCTCTCAAATGCTGGGTACACATGTTGCGATTTCCCGCGCGATTGATTTTATTATTTCCAACACGTTTGATCGGGTTTCGATGGAGATACAGCCGTCTATTTTGCATACTTAATATGCAAAATCGACGACTGTATCCATCGAAACCCGATCAAACATGTTAGAAATAATCGAATCGATCTGGTGAATCATGCGAAAAATCACAACGTGTGTACCCCAGCATAAGGGATTAGAGACCAAAAAGACATCTATTTAAAAAACAAAAAAAACAAACAAACTATGCTTAATGTTGCCGTCTTAACGTGAACCTGAAGTGAAAACTTATGAGATAATGAATTGTTTAGTACAGATAACAAATATAACATTAGTAGCAAAGGAAAGAGTCTCATATTTTTATTGTCAGTTCTATAAGTTTATTTATGATATTGCATGAGACTGTCACAGTTGCAGTTTAGAACCCACACACTGTAAGATAAGCAAAAGTGATGTCACTTTGAACTTTCTTGTAGTAAAACTTATCTCAAGCTCTCTCTCTCGCTGTTTCTTGGCTGTTCAGAAAATGGGACGGACTTTGACTAGACAAGCTCCGAGAAGCTCTGTTGCATAGATAACTCAAGTATTTTAACTCTTGCTGTACTAGAAAATAGAAAGGGACTTTATATTATAATTTCTTAGTAGGGCTAGTATCCTATGTGTTTGTTTCTCATGTCACTTCAGGTTCACGTTAAAACAAAAGGTATTTTCAGTTATTGCGCTGTGTGAGCAAGAAAGATCACCCATGATGCATTACTGCTGAATATGCCCATCCTCTCATTTCTGTGGTTTTGTCTTGCAGAGGAATACGTCACCTGTCACACATGCCGGTCGCCAGACACCATCCTTCAGAAAGACACCCGGCTATACTTCCTGCAGTGCGAAACCTGCCATTCTCGCTGTTCTGTGGCTAGCATCAAAACCGGATTCCAGGCAGTCACGGGCAAGAGAGCACAACTCCGTGCCAAAGCCAATTAGCAGGCGGATTTTACCAACACAGATTGTGGATACTCTGCGTGGCCAGGCCCGCCACTCAGGGATTCCTGGCCTTTATATTGTAACCAATGCCGTGAGACTGGGCAGGAAAGCTTGGCTTTGTTTTCTTTACTTTCTTTTTTTTTTTTTTTCTTTGTCTTGCGCAGAAGGAACTTTTGCTAAATATCCAAAGTGAGGCTGATAATTGGACGAAGTCACCGCTCACCGAAAACATTTTACCAGCTGTATTGAGGAAAAGGGGGGAATATGCATTTTTAACCAGACTTGTGTAAAATGCAAAGTACATTAAAGTTATTATAACATTCACAGATGATGTGCCTTTTATTTTATACGCTACTGATAAATGCTTCCTGTATGACGACTAAATGTTCCCTTAAAGTAAACCTGAGACGAGAAATGTAAAAAAAATGTACATCCTGGGGCTTCCTCCAGCTCCCTTGCCGTCCTCCTCAGTCTCCTGGTTCATCCGGAATTGGGCCCTCAAAGTCCTCCGGTTTGGGGCGTACTGCCCATGGCCAGCCGTGAGTGTTCTGCTCCGGCACAGTAGTACGGTGCAGAACGCTCTTGGTTACGGGAGTGCGACTGGGAAGCGTGGGCGGCCTGCGCCAAATGGAGGACTTTGCGGGGCAAATTCCATTCGATCCAGGAGGCGGTGGAAGACAGCAAGGGAGCGATCAGTGTGAAGGGGCCTGAAGGAAGCCCCAGGCATGTGTAATTTTTTTTTGCATCTTATCAGTCGTTGGTCGTCTCTTATCAGTGATAACGCCTTGTCGTTTGCACATCTTTTACTTGACAAAAGTTCTTCAAGTTGTTTGATTAAGCATACTTGTCACTGTGATCTATATGTTCTCCAGGTTCCTTATTATATCCCCTCTCCCCTCTATCTTGCTGCTGTATGCCCTGTTCAGAGCTCCAGTTAGATCTCCAGGGTGCGTGCACAGTACATTATACACCTTCTCTGTACACCTTACAGCTGTGTAGCTGCTGGGAGCGTCCTGGGCATGCGCAGTTCTGAATCTTTCCAAACTGTGCCATACCCAGGATGCTCTTGGCCATGGCAGCTGCGTGTTAGCACAATACATGCACAGGGTGGACTATGCATGCGCCTGGCTCCGACTGCTACAAAGGGAGGTGTACTGTACATACATGGTCTGCTTTTTTGTTTTGTGTGATTGGCAGATTAACGCTTGCATCCTGCTTGTGTCGCAGGAGAAAGAAAGTTCAGTAATCTCTCGTTTTTCATATCGTGTGCTCCACTAGCTTAATAGTGATTA